>NC_045768.1:113800522-114400522 GCF_008692025.1 Phocoena sinus
TGCTCAGAACCTAGAGGCCTATTCCTCTGCAAAGCTTTATATAAAACAGTGACTATTCAACTTAGCTCTCATTAAATTTTTTTGCTCTCTTTTAGAAAAATCTAAGTACTGTGTTTTGTTTTTGTTTTTTTTTGCGGTACGCGGGCCTCTCACCGCTGTGGCCTCTCCCATTGCGGAGCA
The DNA here is from genome assembly GCF_008692025.1 of Phocoena sinus. Taxonomy (NCBI): domain Eukaryota; kingdom Metazoa; phylum Chordata; class Mammalia; order Artiodactyla; family Phocoenidae; genus Phocoena; species Phocoena sinus. Next base: position 113,800,703 of record NC_045768.1, read on the forward strand.
CAGGCTCCGGATGCACAGGCTCAGCGGCCATGGCTCACGGGCCCAGCCGCTCTGTGGCATGTGGGATCTTCCCGGACCGGGGCTCGAACCCGCGTCCCCTGCATCAGCAGGCAGACTCTCAACCACTGTGCCACCAGGGAAGCCCTAAGTACTGTATTTTAAAAAGACTGTATTCTCTTTAGCAAAGAGGCCAGCTGCACACAGAAAATATCTTGATGTTTCTTAAATTGCCTTGTTATGACTGTTGTTATTACTATTATTATGTCAGTATTATTTCCTTCCTTGTGTTTATTTATGCTTCCGATACTTTTCAAAGACTAACTCCTTCTAAATTTCAGGGTGTCCCAAAAAGGGACATTTACAGTTTTAAGGTCGGCAAACCCTGCGGCTCCCTGCTTTGTGCCCCAGCTACTGAATTACCTGGTGTCCACCCTGAGTCTTACCAGCTGGTTCTCACCCAGGGCCGGGAGGAAGGTGTTTTAGGGCACAAATTTGTTTTGTGGGTGGACAGTGAACTTGGGTGTTGTGGCTAGAGAAGGTCGTGGAAAGAAAGCCACACTGGAGCTCATACAAGTTCCTTGAAATTCCGTGAAAAGCCGTCGGGTCCTTGCTTTCCCGTCAAGGTGAGCTCACCCTGGAAGGAGGCATGCCCAGACCCCTGAGCTGTGGCATCGCAGTCCTGCTCTTCCGTCTCACTGGGTGGTGGGTTTGGGGTGAGGGCAATGAAGGGACTGGTCTGTCTGCTCCAATTTCAGACCCTCGTCCCCAGCCTGTGCAGGAACAAGGACCCTCGCCCCACACAGTCTGCCGCTCTGTCCCGAGGTCTGGGACCAAGGCAGCATTGTGAACACGGGGTCTCCGGGCCAGATGCCGCCCCTTCCCAGCAGCCCACCCTTCGTCCCTAACACCCGCTGGAGTCATGATCCCCTCCCCCTGGCACTCGGGCATCGCCTGGCATTACTGGGGTGTTACTGCCTGCGAGTCTTGAAAGTTTTTACGTGGATAGAACCTCTGCGGTCTGAAGGAGGGGTAGGCTTGTGATAGAAAAGCTGTCAGGCCACGTGACGGCGGGGCCCCAGGAACCCTCTGAGTCGGTTTTCATCTGGAAGCACTGGCTTCAGAGCTCAGTCACCAATCCTGAGCCACTGGTGCCAGAGCAAGTTCACATCTTTCAGTATCGCGACAGGATTTCCATCCTTCTGGGAGGACGTCCTCATCCACGGCTGGGGAGGCACAGTTCTAAACCAGTTAGGTGCGAAAAGAGCATTTGATGAAAGAGGCATGTGCAAAGTGCTGGGATGGGAAAATCCCCACCATCCTTACTGTTTCCCCAGTTCTCTTTGAGGAGCTTATTGTTTTTCATCTTCATGGTTGTTAAGAGGTTAAACTATGCCCGATCTTTCCTGTTACTGTACTGTCTGGGTAAGTACATATGCGGCTGCTTGTCGTGCAAGCTTTCTAGAAATGTTGCATTTGACCTCAGGGAACAGAAACACCCTGTGTTCTTTCTTGCTGGCGTTCCCAACGCCGTGGGCAGCTTTTGACAAACTGTCGGGCCCCAACTTTACACTCAGACAACTTTTCAAACAGGCCAATTTCACTTGGCAGCAGGACTTGGATTTCAGGTCTCAACGTGTTATGATTCAAAATTTAAGCTCAGGAAAATCACGGGCACGTGATTTTCAAAAGTAAAAGTAATCAGGAGTTTCTGCCGACACTTCTATGAGGGCCCCCGCACAGGACAGGGAGGTAGGGGGTGGTAATTCCCGTGGAAGTGTGCCAGGTTCATGGTGGCGGCCCTGCCCGCAGTCACCGCCGGCAACGGAGCCCAGCTGTTACCAAGCAGTAGAGGCTGCCCTGAGACCACACACCCTGCTCCCCACTGTTCCCTGCATTTCCTCAGGGGCCGAAATAAATCTTCATTGTTAACTGGCAACGTTTAACGTTAGACATTCTGAAGATTCTTGGGGGAGAAAAATGTTCTTAATCTTGCTGGTGTTGCATTGGAATTGTGTGTCCTCGGTTTGGCATCTCTCTGTGATGTACCTACAGTGCGGTCCTCGTATCGAGAGAAAAGACATCTCACGTGGGAGGAAAGGTGTACTTGCACCCGCAAACTTGAAAGCTTTAGATACAAGGGTGTCGAGAATCCCTGTCATCTGACCTTCTCATGTCCTCTGCTGGTTTGCAGTTTAACTCGGCGGCCAAGCAGCTGATCGAGTGGGACCAGCCTCCCGCGGGGGGCGTTGGCGCTGCGGAGGGCGCCCCGGCCGCTGCCCCGAGCAGCGCGGCCCCCAGGCAGCCCGAAGCCAAGAAGAACACGAAGAAGCGGCACTCGTTCACCTCCCTGACCACGGCCGGCAGGGCGTCGCAGGCCACCCAGCAGCGCCACTCCGTGGAGATCAGCCCCCCGGTCCTTATCAGCTCCAGCAACCCCACGGCCGCCGCGCGCATCGGCGAGCTGGCCGGTCTCTCGTGCAGCGCCCCCTCCCAGGTACCTGCACTGCCCTGCCCCGGGGCCACCGTGGTGTCAGCCTTCGGGGGACAGCAGCTCTCCCAGGGCAAAGCCCTCTGCATTTGTGGGTGGAAATGGCGGGGGCGGGGGGGACCAGCCTGGACATCCCCAGGTCGGCTCAGTCACCTCCAAAGGGCAGAGCGGCAATTACAAGATGACTCCAGTCACGCTGAGTGCTTTCCCCACCAGGCCCCCATTCAGCGGGACGGAGCCTTCTCGCCCCCTGAAACCTCATCTCCACCCAAACTGGAGGTGCCGTGGCCACAGTGTGGAGTGTGCGGCCGCCTGCGTCTGTGTCACTTACCGTGGTGTTTAGGCTTCCAGGCAGGGTTACAGGGAAAGGACGGGAAGAAACACTGAGTTTAAACTAGAAGTTGGCCTAGCGTTTTTTTTTTTTTTTTTTTTTTTTTTTTGCGGTACGCAGGCCTCTCACTGTTGCGGCCCCTCCCTCTGCGGAGCACAGGCTCCAGACGCGCAGGCTCAGCGGCCATGGCTCACGGGCCCAGCCGCTCCGCGGCATGTGGGATCTTCCCGGACCGGGGCACGAACCCGCGTCCCCTGCATCGGCAGGCGGACTCTCAACCACTGCGCCACCAGGGAAGCCCCCTATTTTTTTAACTCGTTAGTCCATCAAGACTTTGCATGGCCTTAAGACATAGCTACATGTTATTCTTGTGTTAATAAAAATACACATGATGATTGGGAGCGTTGGTAATTCATCTGGCAAACAGGTCTCGAGTGCCTTCTTACAGATGCTCTGGGCGCCGTGCACGCACCGTGGACCCAGGATGGAGAAGACATAGGCTTCTGTGCGTCAGACCCTAGTTGTGGGCAGACTGAGCCCCGGGCCGGGGGGCCACCCAGCTCACAGGCAGGTGCAGTTACCCAGGCAGAGGACAGCTGTGTCCTCTACCACCAGAGGCCAGAGAGCCGGGTCCTGAGCAGCCTGCCGCAGCAGGAGCCACTGCTTTCAAGTCTTGTGTTTCATCTTAAAATTCATGCAGGTTTTATATACATTCCACTGTGCTTTGTAAAAACAAACATATACTACACAGGTTGATGCATGCCCGTTCTGGACCACGGAATAAAAATGTGCAGTGCAGCGTTTGGCATTCCTTACCAAGGTTATCGAAATGCCACTTGACCCCGTCCTGCAGGTCCACACTGGATCTCGTAGTTTCTAAATGGGATTGTGGCCCAGCGGCATTATTTTAGGTGGTGAGGCCGTGGCACGTGACCCTGCAGGGGAAGTAGGACATGGACACGCACACACACGGAAGAGGGCAGAGGGCAGAGGGCTTCGTGTGTTCACTGCTGTTCCCAAGCGTCAGACAGGCGGTAAGCAGCATAAACACGTGTTGAGTGAGTGAGTCACTTGGACAGTGTATAGAGGAGAACCAGGAAGGGGTCAAGCCTGTGGAAATAGACCCGTTCCAGGTCTGAGCAAGGAGTACGAAGGGGGTGACCCCTGGAGGGGTCAAAGCTGCAGGTCCCTCTCTGAGGGAGGCTCTGACGGAGGGGCTGGTGACGGGGGCTCTTCCCTATGGAAAATCGGGTCGCAGGACTGTTTTTCATTTTGTGACCTTAGCAGCATTCACAGTGACGTTTTCTTGAAATAAAAGGTGAGCCTCTGCTGGGACTCGGGGCGGCTCAGCAGGGCACAGACTTGGAGGTGTGGACAGCCGTCTGTGGCCGTGGAGAAGGTGGAGGGGAAGGCGGGTCACCCAGTGTCTGTCCCAGAGACCCCGGTGTCGGGCATGGTGCTGGGCGTGGGCACGGGAGGGCGGGGCTGTTTGTGTCTTGGGTGCAGTAGCTGAGGAAACGGGCTCCTCTCTGTTTCCATGAAGACAGCCTCCCCGTGTTCTAACAGGTTCTGTTCTCAGTGCTAACATGTTGCCTCAGGGAGAAGTTATTTCTAGAAGAGATGAGAGAGGTTTGCAGCGCTGCCTGGGTTCTCCAGCCTCGGCTCCGGCACGTACGCCCGGCCCCGGGTCCTGGGCCCATCCCCGGGCACTACGGGCCACGGTTAAACAGGACCAGCCCAGCCCAGCCCAACCCAGGGCGGACCTGCTGCAGATGTGACGGGCCCTAGGCTGGATGTGTCTCCTGCTTTGGGCCTCGTGTCGTCCTTGCTTTTGCTTCACGCGGTTTGGTTGCTTTGATAAGAAAATCCAAAGCACGGGGCCTGCAGCAGTGACCATTCATCCTCTCGCACCCGAACGAAAGCCACGCGGAGGTGGTCAGGCCACTGTGGTGTCGCCTCCGGTTCAGCTCCCCTGTCCGGGCTCGTCCTCGTGTTTCCGGATGGCGCTTAGAGATCGCACTGTCACGTCGAAATCCTGCAGGACAGAAGGGAGCAGACAGCTTGATTGTTATCGTATCGGTGACTCTGGCACCGTCACATGTGAGAACTGGAAGGTGGTTTGTAGGCTGTGCTGTCAGGCAGGTCCCCAGCGCAGGTGTGCACAGATGTCTGCGATGGGCGTCTGTAAAGCACGTGGTGTCACAAGCAGCTAGCCGTCTGTCTGCTCTCCTGGCCGCGCCCTCGATGTCTGTGCCCGCTGCCAGCTGCAGGAGTGATTCGTGATGTTCAGTGCTTTGTAGCATTTTTGTGTTGCCAGCAGCTTCAGGGGAAGCAAGAAGGTCCACCCACTCCTTCCTCTTTGCTTCCCCCGCTCTCCACGTAGCCCTTTCCCGGGGAGGAAGCCGAGCCAGTGTGCAGCCCCACGGGAAGGAGTGAGCACAGTGGAAAGCCAGGCTGCCCTCCCTGCTCAGGGCATTCGTTCTGGAGACCTGCCCCGCTCGGCCTGGTCACTCCTGCCGCTTGCTTCTGCCTTTAGTCATCCTTTGGTGACTCTGTCTCTTCCTTTACCCGCGTGGAACTGGGGCCTGCAGGGTCCTCCACGTCCAGGGCCGTGCGGGCAGAGACCCCAGGCGGCCTGTGGTCTACCCCACGCCCTCACAACGTGACTGTCCAAGTTCACGGGCTCGTTCGAGCTCATCACCCTGCCTCCCGGTCTGGGGCTCTTGGCGAGACGTCAGACACTAGTGAGGACTTCCTCCGCGGCTTGTAGGGTCAGGCCCTGGAAGCTGAGTTTTGGCAAGTTTTTCCCACCCCGAAGGTTCCTAGGTAACAGCGTGCACTTTGAACGGAGCCTCATTTATCTTCGAAGAAAGACTTGTGTTTCCTGTGATGCCAACTTGCATCAGAGTACGTACTTGTCCTCAGAGTACGTACACAAACGGGTTTCTTGAATAGGATAGTTAGAGGCCGCTAGGTTTTATCCTAGGATGAAAAATCCATGGGCGTCTCATTAGAAATTGAATGGAAATAGACTTTGGTTCACAGGAGAGACCGAAACTGAGGTTTGGCGGGGAGCCTTTGTGGAGGTGCCCCTTGGCTCTGCTTAGGTTCAGTCAATGTATGAGCTGCCAGGTACAGGTGTAGCTTTACAAGAATGTGGATTCCACGTAGCTCAGACTTGACCTGTGAAAATCAGCTGTGTGCTAGCATGCTGGTTGTCCTTGCCTGGGAGGAAATGAAAGTCCTTCAGGCCGTCTGGGAACTGATCTCTAAGCCTCTCTTTGTCCTGATAATCTTTTTCCTAATTATTGGGATTGAGGAAACTAGGTTTGGGGTTAAGTTTTTGTTACAAAACGCCCAGCAGTTTTGGTGGAACATCGTTTCCTGGGGAGACGAGGTAGCAGCCAGCCACATTCCTTTAATAGTGGAGGAAAGACTTCCCGTTTGTGCAGGGACCCACGCCCGCGGTCTGTAGTCACACCCAGGGTGCATCGGGAGCGAAACTGGTCAGGTAGCCGAACACCTGCGATGAAATGATCTGAATAACTTTCTTTCTAGTCAGTTAATCTTCGGTAGTGTCATGGATGACACACCCATTCTTTTTTTTTTTTCTTTAAAGACTTTTTTTTTTGATGTGCACCTTCTTTTTTTTTTTTTTTTTTTTTTTGCCTTTATTGAATTTGTTACAATATTGCTTCTGCTTTTTATGTTTTTGGTTTTTTGGACCCGAGGCTCGTGAGATCCTAGCTCCCTGGCCGGGGATCGAACCCGCACCCCCTGCATTGGAAGGCAAAATCTTAACCACTGGACCGCCGGGGAAGTCCCGATAAGGCACCTTAGAAAACAGCTAGTTTGGCTTGACCCTGTCCCCTGAAAGGTTTTGTAAACAGTTGCCTGCGATCGGCGGTCCGGGCAGCTGCATTTTAATTACGCATCCCCACGGAAGGGTACAAGTCACGGGAAATGATCCTGAAGGTGGCACGATCCCTTAAGCGTGTCGTGTAGATTTCACGAGTTGGTGCACTGGTGAGCATTCAGGACAACCCACCGGAACAGGATCCTTGGGAAGGTGTCAATGGGCTAGTTGCAGGCCAGGCAGGTCCCAGCAGCACTCACGTGAGGCAGCGGCTGTCGGGAAGGCCAGCAGCCGTGGATCCTGTACGTGAAATGTTGTCGTGACCAGTGTTTGTCAAGCGGCTCCCTGGCATCTAACATAGGGCCTCACTACGTTTGGGCTGGATAACCTGAAGGGGATTCTTGAATGTTTAGCTGTGACTCAGTGCCCGGGGCTTAGCTGGTCTCATCTGTTGTGCGTGCGTCCTCTTTTATTCACTCTTTTTTCTTTGGCAGGTCCACATAAGTACCACCGGGTTGATTGTGACCCCGCCCCCGAGCAGCCCAGTGACCACCGGCCCCTCGTGCACGGTCCCGCCAGAGGCCCCCTACCCGGCCGCCCTTTCGGTGAGTGTGGACCACCGCCTCCCACCGGACCCCCGTGCCTGCCGCTTACAGGTGCGCAGCCCTGTGGGCTGGCTGCCGCCCTCCTGACACCACAGCTCACCATGACGCTTGGTGAGGGTGGGGTCTCCATCTCTCATCCTCTGTCTGTTCATTTTAGCAAAAAATCACAAAGTCTCAGGCCGATAGCCAGCACTTTATTTTAATGGCAAGGGTCGGTGGCCTGAGGCTACAGGAAGAGCTCCGGGGAGAACTTTTAATTTTCATTAAAGGTCAGCCTGATTTTCTGAAGGCTTAACCTTTGCTTCTTTTGGGTTTCTAGACCAGGCGTATTTATCGAAGTACTGAGGGAGCTGGGATCCTAGAGGCCGTGTGGTTTGCCTCGGGTCACGCGACGCGCGGATTCCTGTCTCCGATGACAGTTCCCCTTCTGGGTTCCTGGTCTTCTGTTGGTCTGTGTGACTGGCCTCCCTGGAGGTTATCAGATGTGTGATTCTCCAGAAAGCCCCTCAGCCTGCAGACAGTCTGAACAAAACCGCTGAGTGCTTTCAGACAGCCTAACGGGGAAATGAACAGGAAGAGTGAGGGCAGTCGAGGGAAGCTGATATGAAGAAGAACTCTGTGGGGAGAAAACTGAAAAGGAAGAAACAAGAAATTCAACCTCGGGAAGCAGCGGCACAATGGCTTAAATCCATGTTTCCTCAACCTGCAGGGGAACTGCTAGGAACCAGCCTCTCTCGTCCGGGCCGCTGCCTCGCTACACTTTCAGACCGTTTCTTCCAGTGCTGAGTTGAATAAGGATAGAAAAGATCACTAAATCCTTCTCCCCAGTGGACCCCAGCCCTTAGCTTGCTTTACAGAATCTCTCCCAGTTGTGCTGCTCTCAGAGGAAACAGTGTGGTCGGTGATGGGGGTCCAGCCCAGCCTCTCCTTTGTGATACGGCCGTGAGGTCACTCAGCCTCTCTGAGCCTCTGGTCCTCGCGTATAATGTGAGAGTCGTATATCTGCTTCGCGGAGGCGGCACTGCCTGGAACTCAGGGAGGTGACCGTGAAAGACCATCCACCTCTGTTGGGGGCCACGGCGGGTGCAGCATGCTTGCTGGTTTCCTCAGAGCCCCGGGGTCGGTCAGGCTCACTGCTGGGGTTTTCTCCACTGTCTGTACCGGGAATAGGGAGGCTTCTCCGCGCTGGTTTGTTTTCAGGTTGTGGACTTTATACATGTTGCCAATTCTGTTTCTCTCTTCTCAGCTGCTTAGAGACAGCTTTGCACCTCCCCTCACCCCCCAGCAAGGGCCTCACTGCACGTTAGTCAGGTTGTTGACTCCATCTGGTCCTATCCCCCTCATTCACCCTTTGCCTCGTTTTCTTACGTTATATTTATTTTGTCTTGATGCATTTTATGAATAGTTGAAAGCCGACTTTCCTCTCATCCCCAGAGAAGACCCTTTCCTCCCTCCCTCCCTCCCTCCCTCCCTCCCTTTCTTCTTCCCACCCCAGGACATTCACAACCTGTTGGAATTTCCATCTCCAGATGACTACTTCACATGGAAAAATTCTGATTTCATTTCTTAAGGGAAAAGAGACTGACTTTTCTATCTTAGAAAAATTAGCGGAAAAGACGAAGCGCTGTCTGAGTTTCAGCCCTTGTGGGCCGACAGTTTTACGATACAGTAAATTACTAGTTGATCTTAGCTGGGCGCACTCTAGGGCATACAGATGCGACAGGTCACGAGAGAGCATGAACACACAAAAACTAATTTACATTCAGCCATTTTATCCCAGGATTATACAAGAGAGCCGGCATGTCCAGCAAGAGGACAGTTTATTAATGCTGCATCTGTGCCAGTTCCATTTAATGGAAAACTAATTATAAGCAGATCTGTTGCCTGTCACCCTGGGAGATGTCTAGATCTCAGAGTCCCTGGTCGGCTGGCAGGAATGCTTTGGATTTAATATGTCAGGTTTAAGTGGAAAAATCTCGGTAACATGTACCCTCTGTGTCTTCCATCAACCTGGTAAGTATCCTGTTTAAAATGTGAAACCTTTCCCAAGACTTCGAGTGCGATCACAGCAAGTGTAGGCGGCATGGTGGGAAGGAAACCAGGCTTTTCCTGGTGTGCATTTTATTTTATTTATTTATTTATTTTTATTTTTTATTTACTTATTTTTTTTTGCGGTACGCGGGGCCTCTCACTGCTGTGGCCTCTCCCGTTGCGGAGCACAGGCTCCGGACGCGCAGGCTCAGCGGCCATGGCTCACGGGCCCAGCCGCCCCGCGGCATGTGGGATCTTCCCGGACCGGGGCACGAACCCGTGTCCCCTGCATCGGCAGGCGGGCTCTCAAACACTGCGCCACCAGGGAAGCCCCCTATTTATTTATTTTAATTATTTATTTATCTATTTTGGCTGCACCGGGTCTTAGCTGCGGCGTGCATGCAGGATCTAGTTCCCCGACTAGGTATCAAACCCGGGCCCCCTGCATCGGGAGCGTGGAGTCTTACCCACTGGACCACCAGGGAAGTCTCCCGGTGTGGATTTTTGGTGATAAGCACCGCTGCTGGACTAGGACGTGAACATTATTTCCAGCACCTTTTTCATAAGTTGAGACTTTTTAATCTTTTATTCAGAGTGGAATTATGAGCATATTGTCCTGTACCTCTCACAAGTAACAGTTAAAATGTTAACTATCTAATAATAGAAGCAAAACTGGTATTACATCTATCGCGTTCAGACATCAGACTGTTCATGGCACGGAGGGTTTTTTCCCAGCTAATCCTGTGAGGGGAGGTGGATGAAGAGCTTGCTCTCGTGTCCTGTGCATAGTGTGAACTTGTGAAACAAGTGATGACTGATCCCTGACCCTCTGGACCAGCTGAGAGGTGTTTAGCTACAAGATGTCACAAGGTAGCCAGGTCAGAAAAGGCCAGATACAGTCCATGGCCAAGTTGAAATCAGATTGCACCCAACAGTGTGTAACCATAACTAAAACAAGCGTGTGCGTGTGTGTGTGTACACTTAAAGAAACAAAATTAAATGATGTCATGTTCTCAGGATAGCCAAGACGTACTGAGTCCATTGTCGCCCGTGGTGGGAGGGTCCGGAGGGTCAGGGCAGGATTCTGGACATAGGGACGGGACCGCCCAGCTTGGCAGCGTGAGAAGCAGAAGTTAAGCGTTTGGAATCGGCAGCAGTTCTGACGACCAGAATGGGGACAGGATATGGACAGAACCTCCATAGCGACCACAGAGAAGGACCCTGGCATCGCAGGAACTGAGGCCCTTGATCCATATCAGACTGCCCTGACGGCGGCAGGCACACGGGACGCTTTCTCGTTCGTGAAGCCCTCGCTGAGGGTCTGTTACCTGCCGTGGACAGAGCTGGGTGATGGGGACACGAGGACAGCGAGACGGTTTCTGACTCTGCAGCCTCGTGAGTTCTAACAGCAGCCTCCATCCTGAGCCTCTGCTGTTCCCGGGGCGCCGCAAGGGCCGCTTCCCTGACCTGCTGCTGCTGAGAACCCCTCGGATGTCATTTCTGCAAAGTCAGTGAACGGTGTGGGTGTGTCTCCTCACATGTCAAAGGCAGTTGGTGAGAGAAAGTCCATTCCCAGAGAGGTTTCTTTAATCTACCAAATTCTTAATTACATCTCCCCTTCCGACATCATCTTCCAAGCGTCTGTCTCTGGCATTTTTAAATATACTCTAATTTTTTTTCTTTTCTTCATAGCTGTGCCCACGAGTGACTGACTGAGTTCCTGGGAGTGTCCAGATGAGATGAAAAACTCACTTTTCCATCTTCTTAATTTTACTGAATTCTGACACCTGAGTGTTTTTTTTGAATCGCTGGTTATCAGTGCTTCCATTTTTCTGTTTCCTACTCATTGTTTAAAAAAGGCAGAATACTCAAATATTTGCACACATGTGGCCGTGTGCAGGCGGTGATGCTGTGGGAATTGGTGGCACCGTTGCCCTGAGAAGGGATGACCAGCCGCCCCTCCTGCTGTCCCCTCGGTGGCCAAGCACCTGCGTGAGTTCACAACACAGGAAGACCCTGGAGAGAGGTGGCAAGTGGGTTCGTTGGAGTCGGATGTTCAGGAAGAAATGATGACGGGATTGGGGGATATTAAATGGTCTCTGCTCAGAGGACCAGAAATGCCCAAAGTCTATGCCACCGGCCATTTTTCTACCCTGGAGAAGAGGGAGGGGCACACGTGAGGACACACGTGAAGGACGGTCGGAAAGAACATGGACCTTTTACCGTCAGAACCCCAGGCTCCATCCAGGCAAAGCGCTTTCCTGGTCAGTGGCCTGCAGCCCTCGCCCAGGGTGAGGACCTTGTGGAGCTCGGCCCCCAGGCACCTCGGGGCTGGGTGCAGGGAGGGGAGAGAGGAGGGGGCCACAGTCCGGCCTTGAACTCTCACTGTCCACTAGCGGATGTGGCCTGTCGGTGGCCTGGAACCAGTCACTCATACAGGACATTTCTTTCTTGGAGGGAGCCCGAGGGCGGCCCTCAAAGGCCGAGCCGGGGCTAGCTAGGATCTGCGTTTCTGACCCCAAACCCTAGGCGTCCTCCACGGTGTAAAGCTATCTCTTCCGAGAGATCAGTGGGTTGGGGACAGAACCTGGGCGGGGCAGACGTGACCATTTCCCACCACAGACCCTGCCCCCTGAGCCCTGGTTTTAAGCAAAGTATTATTCAGAGACTGTCATTCTGGCCTCAGACCATCGCCCCGTGGAAAGGGTGGGAGAGGGTCTGGGTCTGCAGAAGCACAAGCAGAGGCCCGCTTCAGCGACAGCGCAGCCAACGTCTGGTCACCCGCGTTGGACCCCAGAGGCCCAGCCCCGCTCCCCTGGCCCTCAGCTCCTCCCCGCGGCTCAGCATGGGCGCACTTCCCAGCCCCGCTGCTTTAGATCAGTGTCTGGTGACAGCAGTGACAAGCGTGGTGTTGGCTTCTGAACGCTGTCGTTGACCAGAGGTGTCCTGCGCTCCCAGCAGCCCACAGGTGCCTTTGCTGCGGCAGGAGGGTGTGTCCTGGCCCCCGGCGCCCAGCCGTGCGGTGACGGGAGGACGCGGTCGCTCCCGCGCGTCCACGTCCCCAAATTCTCTCGGCGTGGGGTCTTCACCAAGCGGCCCACGAGACCTCCTGGCCGGCCCAGTCCTGGACACACTGGGGCCCTGGCATCTGACCGGCCCCAGGGGGCAGCCACGCTGGGGAGCCTGAGTGTAATCGCTAGTCTTTCTGTGTGCTTATCCCCCCACGAACGCGCACACACACGTGCACATTTCTCCAAAGATACGCAGCCCAGCGATGGGGAGAAGTCTGCCCAGTTTGACCAGCACCACCCGTGAGAGAGAGAGCTGCGTTCTGCCTGCAGCACCACCTTTGGGATCTTCGAGACCCTCCCCTCTGGTGCCAGATCTCAGATGCCTCCTGACTCACTCTTTGTAAAAGTCACCTACACCAAACATTCCCTTACTGCATTGTTTAACTATAAGAGGTGATGTGTTCTTACATTTTGTCACCACCAGCGTGGCCTGTGTTTTTATCAGGTCCCTAGATTGTCTTTCCTTTTTTTTTCCTCGTCTCTTTCCGCATAGGGCCAGTTTAGTACAGCCTCTGTGTCACTGACGTGAAGATACAGCAGACAGTTTTCCTCTCCTCCGTTTGCCAGTGGAATTCTACTCAGAGAGCCGAGTGGGCCCTTGGCTCTGCTCTGAGTGATTCCAGGGGTGGGTGGCCTGGGCTCCTTTTGTCCCGTGTGTCACCTGACCCCCACGGCTCCGCAGCTCTGAGGTGAGGCCTGGGGAGACTGGAGGAGACAACTTGGGAGTGATTTCACGCCCTCCGGCTGCTGTTCTGTTCAGTGTCCTTGCCCAGGACCCGCCTGGGTCACGTGCGCTGAGTCTTCTACCAGGATTATCTCGATTTGTCTCCACTTTGTCTCTGAGACCAAGGGCATGAGTGCTTGGCCTTCTCCCGGTTAAAGGTGGTAAAGGCTGCAGGCCCGTGTGTGTCTCCCCGGAGCTGCCCCCGGGGCGCAGGGCGGCCTGCTCTGTGAGTGTCACCACGACCCCGCCCGCCCTGGGACTGCAACGCGTTTATCCTGCACTGGGTGTCCTGCCGCGGCTGCAGGGTGGAAAAAGCCTTCTCTGAGGTCGAGAAATTAAATATAATGTGTGAAATGGTTGCAGCGTGTGTCTGGAAATTTGATATCCTTTTCTACTCAGTTGATTTTGTTTCTGGAACTGTGTACATTAATAGGCAGATGGAGGAAACGTTGATGAGATTAAATTTTTTTTCCAAAAAAATAGAAAGAAATTGCTGTTCCCTATGTTTAGAAACCGTGGGTTTTTTTCTTCTTTTAAGCTGATGTGGAGACGCCATGCACACCTCCCAAGGGGCAGTCTTCAGCCTCCGTATTTCTCCTTTGATTCGGTGTTTACGTGGAATGGTTCAAAGATTTGGGGAGGGCAGGCGAGGTAGGGGTTTGGGCAGGTCTTTGTGTGCCTGTTTTCCCAGGAGTTTCGGTACCCAGACCCTAAAGAATTATCCGGGGTGTATAGATCAGAAGGTAACAATTGCTCCATTGATTCTGAAAAGGCACGGAGTCCTGTAGGCAGAGCCCATAAAGGAGCCAGCAGCTGCTCACGGTGTACTTGTTAAAGATTACCAGCCTCGATAGTCCTAAATTTCAAAAGCTGGCAGAGCTAAGCAGAGAATAAACAAAAGTAAAAACAATGGCCCAGTGATTGTGGCTTGCTATTGTGTGTGGTTTTGGGAAACCAGGCATCAAAGGAAATTTTCTTTTGCTGCAATGGTTTGCCATACGGTGCAGCTAAATTGTTTTCCGTGGTGTTTTACGTTTCGGGTTGCAGAAACAATCACAAATTAATTCCTAGCAAGCAGGGTGACATTATAGCCGCCCCCTTGAAAGGCGTTTGGATCCTGGTCCTGGTTTGCAGCCATCAATCTTAAAATTACACGCAGTTGCGTCATTTTTTTCTTTCCCTTCTCCCAGGTGTGATGGCTTACCTGTTTGGGGAGGGGGTCGCTGTGGCTCTAAGATCTTAAAGGGTAACAAAGAGGACTCTTTTCCAAGGAGGCTTTTGTACAGGGCAGCTGCTTCTGCTCTGCGTGGATTCCACCGATGTCTTTTTTCATGGGTTTCTGATTCCTCTTCCCTCCTCTTTGCTGTGAAAGATGTGCATAAATCATTTGTTTCTTCTTTTTTGTCTCTCTCTCCAGACTATGAATCCTCCTCTCCCCCCGCCCCCGCTCCAGGAGGCCACCCCCATGGGCGCTGTTGCTGCTCCCGGGATGGGCTCCAGACCCGTGGCCGGACCCGCTGACCAGACCACACACTCACGGCCGCAGACGCGCCCCAGCGTGTAAGTGTGGTGTCCTTTCTGGCCGCGGACTGAGCCCGAGCAGAGACGCGGGGAACGGCTTTCTGGGGAGCGCTGGTGCCAGGGTGGTGTCGTATGCTTGGTCGTGCGTGTCGTTCATTAGGAAACAGAAACTAAGTGGGTCTGAGGATGGGCCGCCGGGCAGCTGGCCTGCTGAGTACGGGTCTTCCTGGCCTTCCTCTGCCACTCCTGCCAGGGCTTTGTCCCCACCTTCATCCCCTGCGTAAGGATGCTCGGGAACAGGGAGGGGCTGAGCAGAGGCCAGACCTAGCAGAGCGTGCACGTGAAAAGCTGCAGGTCCCCTACAGTGAAAAGTCTGGACATTATTCCGTCCAGGGGCTCCCCGTGGCCGAATGCAGCTCGGCATTGGCGGTTTTTCCCCTGTGTGGACTGACCCAGGAGACGCTCGGAGCCTGGTTCACGTGGCCCGCCGATCTGCGGGCTCCATGTGTTGGGGCACAGTCCCACGCACGGAGGAGCTGTCGGGGGCTCTCTGCGATCTGCACTCGCCTTGCCTTTGACTCTTGCAAATTCCGTGTCTTCCTTGGCTGAGCGCACGGATGCGGGTGCGGCCGGCCTTCGGGTTCAGCCGTGTGCCAAGCTTCCCAGCGGGATTTCGGACCGTATGTTCCTGCCGGGGCTGCTTCCCAAGTCTGACCAGGGCCATCTGAAGGGCTCAGTTTTCCCAGTGGGCACCTGACGCCCCACAGCAGGCTTGCACCCTGGGAAGCTGCAGTAATTCCTTCGCACCCACGAGTACCGTTTGGAGGGATCGTCGCCTTCACACCGGGAGGACCAGGTGTGCAGTTCTGAGTCAGGAGGCTTCTGTCTTTTCTATGTAGGTGGCAGTTCAGTGGACAGTGACCAAGGCTGCTCACAGCTTAAAGGATTGTATTTTCTGTTTACTTTTGGATGAAACATCCAAGGCTTTGTGCCAAAGAAGAGTTTGGAGCATCTTGTGGTCTGTCTGTTACTCAGCTTGAAATCAACTGTTTTTTCCTCTTCTAGGTATGTTGCCATTTATCCCTACACCCCCCGGAAAGAGGACGAGCTGGAGCTGAGGAAGGGGGAGATGTTTCTCGTGTTTGAGCGCTGCCAGGATGGCTGGTTCAAGGGCACGTCCATGCACACCAGCAAGATAGGGGTCTTCCCTGGCAATTATGTGGCCCCCGTCACGAGGTAGGGCTCTGAGTTAAGTGGTTGCTGAGTTCTAAACAGAGAAGCTTTGTCCTTTCCCATGTTTTTCAGCCTGTCCAAGATTCCTCCTCCCACTGCAGTTGCTTGTTACACAGCCGGCATTTTAAAGGTCCCTATTTGTATTTGCCGAAATCCCTTCTAATTTTCAAAATTTTAGCTTACTCTTCACATGGATGTATGTGAAATTGTACGTTTCTACCAATAAATGTACTGGGTTTTAAATTATTTGCTTTAAGTTACATGTGAGAAGACTCAGCGACACCATTTTCAATATTTTTCTGCCAGAAAATTAAAAATGTAGCATTTAATATAAATAAAAGCGCTATTATTAATACTCCAATGTTTATGTGATGCTTATGAGATGCCAGACACGCAGATTTCTAAATGCGTGACACACGTTAATGCCACATCCTTAAACAGCTCCCTGATGATGTGTGCGCTGTCGCGATCCCCACTCAGCAGTCGAGCCCGTAGAGGTGGAGAGGTTAAGCGACTCATCTGAGGTCACCTGGTGAAGAGGTGCTGAAAGCCAGCCATTTATTCCAGTAGCTTGGCGGTCACCTCTGAATTCTCACAATTATTTTCTGTAATACAGTCAGAAACAGAATTCCTTCAGTGTGGCATAGCTCCTTCACCCTTCTCAAATGAGGGCAGTTTTGCTCCCCAGGGGAATTTGGCAATGTCTGGACACATTTTTGATTGTCACGATGCGGGGTGGGAGTGCTACTGGTCTCGAGCGCACAGAAACCAGGGACGCACGGGGCACCTGCAGGGCACGGCACAGCCTGCGCAGAAAGGAGCTCTCTGGCCCCAAATGTCACCAAGGTTGAGAAACCATGTTTGAGGACAGTAGAAAGCAAGACCTTCAGATGTATAAATATATAGTCTTCACTTTATTTAAAGGTAGTCCCCTTTCTGGGCACTGAGGAAAGTAGCTCTGGAACGAATGCAATGACCTATAATGGCATCATCACTGAGGAAGCCCCAGTTTTGGGCCACCTGGCTCTTCATAAATGGGCCAGCTTAACTGTGTTAAATCATTTCTCCAAGTCCCTGATTTTAAGTAAATAGCTGAATGAACTGACATGTTGTCAGCTGTGGGCCTTGATTCAGAGGCTGGCCAGCAGCCTGATCAGATGACAGTCATTCTGTTTGCAGAAGGTGACAGCATGTTAGCTTTCATTTGACTTGCAGATTTTTCATCACTATAAACCTTCTTCTCGGTGTATGTTAAAATCTACACTCACATCCAGAAGACGGCAGCTCGACCTTCCCTGGTGGGAAGAAAACAAACAAAAAGCCACAACAACTAAGGGAGATAAACCAAAGCAACAACAAAAAATCAAGTTAGCAAAGAAAAACATTTTCATAAGATTCAAATACAAATTATCCAAAAGTCTCTGGAGAGATGCTTACTGACAGTAAATGCTCTGTTACTCCTCATGGTAAATAATAAGGAGGTTCAAGTTAATGAAGTATTCTGTTTGGTAGAAAGTTACTATAGAATTGTTGTTTAAATGAATTTAGAATATTAAAAAAAATATGTTACTTAAAACTACACTGAGCCTAATTTAGTTAAATTCAACCAGTAAATATTTGTTGATAGTTGGCTGTACCCCTATAACGGTGCATGTACAAGAGGAATGGAAAAGAACCATTGCACATGGCCCTGCTTTCAGGGAACTTTTACTGAGTCAGGAGTATTTAATAAGGAATTTACTAAAAAAATAACACATCATACTTTGTAATCAAGGGTCACAGAAGGAAGAAATCCACCTGAAACAGAGTAGAATCCCGAGGTCTTAGGCCTGAGCCTTCAGCCAGGCTGCTGGGAATGACAGGATTGAAACATGAATGAGATTAAGGTAGTTCGAAGGAAGCCAGAGGGGACGTTGCAAAGTGTGTGCACACACGCACGTGTACACGGGGCAGTTAGGGAGGCGGGCAGGGCACGTAGACACAGGCGTGACAACATAGACCCTGTCGTCTAACAGAGCGGCTTCTCCAGGGCCTGGAAGCTGGTGGGGATGTTTAGCTTCAGGTGGGAGCTGAGACCAGGAACTGTATGTCCTTGAGCAGAGTGACGTGTGATTTTCTCCGACTCAGCTTCCAGACCGTTCTCTGCCTCAGGGCCGTCGTTCTTTGAATCTGCTCTTCTTACCCTTGGGCAGATAGTTCCATTCACTTCCTAACGTGTTCTGTTTGTAAGCTCTGCATCGTTTTTCTGGTCGTTAATTGTTCTGTCTCCTGTCTTGCTGATGGACTGGGCTTCTGTCTCGGCAGGGCAGTGACCAGCGCTTCCCAGGGTAAAGTCCCCGTGTCGACCGCTGGCCAGACAAGTCGAGGTGGGGGACCGGCCAGCCCTTCCCCCGCAGGAGCGCCTGCCCAGAAGCCCCCGGGGAACGGCATGGCCGGCGGTCCCGGGGTCCCCACCGCCGTGGTGTCAGCAGCTCACATCCAGACGAGTCCCCAGGCCAAGGTCCTGCTGCACATGTCCGGACAGATGACCGTCAACCAGGCGCGCAGCGCTGTGAGGACAGGTAGGGGGGCCGGGCTGGTGGCACCAGGAAGGGGGCCCTGACCGACATCAGACCTTTTACAGCAGATGCTGAGAAGGACAGATGGAACCTTAAAATTAGTGAGTAGCGTTAGGAGACAGGCAGGTACAGTCTAGTCACAGCCACTTGACCCCGCCTGCGTGGCTTGTGAATTCAAGCCTGATCTACCGGTGGAGAGTCTGAAGGAAATTAGGTGGACCCTAGTGATGTCCATAGTACTTGAAAATGTGACTTTTGTGCTCGAGATCAGGTGATTCCCGAATCCCACCGCTGCAGCGACGTGGCACCCTCAGGATCGCCATGCCGAGTGTCTGGTATGAGCTTCATCGCAGCTCTGCTTCAGACCCAGCAGGACCTTAAATAGCTTTCTTCTTTCTACGGCATTGAAAACCTCTCAAGAGTCTTAGGTAACAGTGGTGGAGAACACTGTTCAGTTCTGTCAGAATAACCAAAGGAAGGAAAATGGTTACTGAGAAAAGGGAGAACAATGATAATAAAAAAGCTCTGCGGCCAGCCTGACCTGACCCTGTAGGGGTGTCGCTGGGTCCCTGGGTGGAGTGGGCTCGCAGGCACTCAGCAGACGTGGGGCTGATCCCGGGATCTGGAAGGGTGGTGTCCAGGGGCCCCGCCAAGACTAAGTAAGCGCTCCTAAACCACCGTGGTTTCTTAACCATTGTGACAGGCGCACTGGTCTGGCGCGGGGTCGGTGAGCGGCATGCATCCAAGTCACACTCTGCTCTTCTCTCCCGTTCTCCAGTCTCGGCACACAGCCAGGAGCGCCCCACGGCGGCCGTGACGCCCATCCAGGTTCAGAGCGCCGCGGGGCTGCCCCATCACCCCCTGGCCTCGCCCCAGCCCCCCGGCCCGATGGGTCCCCCTGCCCACGTGGCTGCTGGCAGCCTGGGCCGGGTCGGCGCCCCGCTGGCCTGCGCTGCGGCCCCGCCGAGCCTCCCCGCCGCCTCCCTGGAGACCGAGCCTGGCGGTCGCCCAGTGACCATGCTCCCCGGGCCGCCCACCTCTCCCGACAGCAGCTCAGCGGCCAAGCCAGACAAGGACAGCAAGGTGACCACCCCAAGGGCCTGCCAGGCGACCGGGGCCCGGCTCTCTGCAGTTAGACCCTGGTGTGGGAAGCTGGGGTCTGCCTCCGGGGGCTTCCGCCCCACGCCCTCGCTGACCTTAACTCCTCCTGTTTAGTGAGCCTTGCTTCTGGTTAATAGTCCTGCAGAAATGTACTTAATATACTGAGGGCTAGAAACGGTTGATCAGAAGTGTTACTTGTGGCTTTACTGTTCCTACACTGTGTTTGATTATAATCTGTGTGGATAGGTTTTCTCTTGACTTGAATACAGGGGGGGAAATTATTTTCTAATTTGATAGACCTTTTTAAAACCTCTCCTTTGGGCCTGAATTTGAAAGGAGATGTAAGTGGGAAGCTGTGTTTCAAAGACTAACTTCTGGTTGCGTTTGGAGACAAGGGAAACGCCTGGTGATTAAATGTGCACAGAAAGAGCAGAGTGACAGCAGATTCTACGCAATTGTGTTGTAATCACGACTTCCCCCCTAGTGTTCGTGCCTTTTCCCCAGAGCTGGCCTGCAGCTCTAGGGTCATCACCAGGTTCCGTGGTCATGTATGTCGCTCTGTTTAAATGGTAAGGGAAGCCCGTAAGCAGGGGTTTGCAAGGAAACAAACTTTACAGGCTACTAAAAAGTTAATATTTAATTGTTGAGTTAACATGAGTGTTTTTGCAAAAGATTGGTGTCTGTTCATTGTTTATAATTAACTACGTTAAACTTGTACTCAAGCTGACATGGTCAACTTTGTCAGTATCTTCAGAAGAATTATTTTACAGTTTAGATCTGAAGGTTCCGGGACGGTGTGTCAGGGCCATTGTCACAGAGGAGGACAGACTCTTCAGCCGCAGGCCTCCCAGGGAAGCACTCACGGAATCTCTGAGGCTGAAGTACTCCTGTGCTAGACAGAACAATGGCTCCCCCAAGGATGTCCATTTCCTGATCCCTGAAGTTTGAGACTATGTTTCCTTACATTGCAAAGGGGATCTTCCGGATGGGATTCAATTAAAGGTTTAAAGGTGTTTGAATTATCCGGGTGGGCCCAGTATAATCACAAGGATCTTCATATAAGGGAGGGAAGAGGATCAGGGCCCGAGGAGATGTGGGGTCGGAACCAGGGAGCAGAGTGACCTGAGGAGGGGACCGCAAGCCGGGAAATGCAAGCAGCTCCTGGAACCGGGAAGCGGTGAGGAAACGCTCTCCCCCGGTGCCTCCAGAAGGACCCAGCCCTGCTGACACCGGGTTTTTGCCATGAAGTTTGGGGTGATTGGTTACAGCAGCAACTGATAAGGCCCTTACGTTTATCCTGCTGAGTCCCCATCCTTGACAAGTGGCCACTGGCCCCTGCTTGGACCCCTGTGGCCCCTGTGCCCTGGCTCCACAGCATCCTTGCTGTCTTCAGGCACCTCCGACTCGGAGAAAGTCGCTTCAGCACACACCTGTCTTCTGTGACTTCAAACCCTCTCTCTGTGTTTTGAGGGGCTATGTAGAAAATGATGATCTCAGTTCCTTGGTGGTCCAGTGGTTAGGATTCCACACTCTCAATGCCAAGGGCCTGTGTTCAATCTCTGGTCCGGGAACGAAGATCCCACAAGCTGTGCAGCAGGGAAAAAAAAAAAAGAAAGAAAGAAAGAAAATTGACGGTCTCCTTTCTACATGACCCCGGGAGGTAGTTCAGGGTTATCTTCTTTTTTGAAAGGCTACGCTCTACGGTTTTTTTTTTTCCTATTCCTCATGTCACAGATTTCAGATGTCCCTTTCTAAGTCTGCCACCTCATTTAATGTTCCCAGCTCACTAAAGAGACTGTCCCAGTCACTCTAAACTCAGTGATCCCATGATTCGCACGAGTGTCACGCTGCCCCCATCGCTCCATCCTGTTGCCCAGGACATCCAGGGGGAGCTTGATGGATGCCAGATGAGATCTGAGCGTCTCTCATTCCTCCATCCAGACTGTTCCCCGGCTGCCCCATTGTCTCTGCTGTAACTGACTATAGCCAGCATCTCCTGGAAGAGACTCTTCCTCGGTCTCACTTCCTCTCCTAAGTCAGCCTTTCATCGAATACACTGTTCTAGGATTTTCCAGATGGTCTGCAAGGCGTGTTGTTGTGTTCTTTATGAAAATGAGGACTAGACACGCCCTTCTTTGGCCTGTTGAGTTGACCCTGATCCCAGGTTCACCAGGATCTGTCAGATTTTTTTCTTTTTTTTGCGATACGCAGGCCTCTCACTGCCGTGGCCTCTCCCGCTGCGGAGCACAGGCTCCGGATGCGCAGGCTCAGCGGCCATGGCTTACGGGCCCAGCCGCTCCGCGGCATGTGGGATCTTCCCGGACCAGGGCACGAACCTGTGTCTCCTGCATCGGCAGGTGGACTCTCAACCACTGCGCCACCAGGGAAGCCCGATCTTTCAGATTATTGGTTGCATTTCCTCTGTCCTCTGGGGTGGACTCAGCCTGTGGGGAGGATTGGTTTGATCTCTAAATCCCAGTCTCCTGCCCCGTTTCCCTTCTGTCAAGGGGCTTTGTTCTTCCTTTCCCTTCGGAAGGTGGCCCTTCCCTTTCTTCCTGTATCTGAGGACCTGCATCCACCCCAAACGGCAGCTCCGCGTCTCTCTCGTTCTTCCTTTCTCGAGCGTAACTTGAGGCAGCACTCCCTACACACACAACACACACACACACACACACACACACACACTTTGTTTTTGGTCATTAGCATTTTGGCCCAGTTTAATTTAAGCTCATTCTGGTCTTCAGCTTCTTGAATTGCCACGGCCGTGATATGTTCTTCTTAGGGCCCTATCTCCCGATCCTCTTGTGGAGCCCTTTTTGGCCGCTTCCTGGGGCATCACGTCAGTGCCTTTAGGTGGCTCTGCATTTTCATCCGCTGAGATAGTTTGCGTTTGTGTGCTTAGAACCTCATTCTGGAAAGCCCTCCCACTGCTCTTGGAAGCATCTTTCCTTTTGAGTTTCCGGTCATGCGTATATTTTCTGGAACTTTTAAAATCAGTTCTTTTACACTTCGGAGTTCAAGCCTGACGACGGGCAGTCTGTCTTGTGGGCACGCACTTCGGAGTCCTCACCCGCTGGACATCTCTGCCCCTGGCTCTGCCTTTCCCCAGGTGATCAGAGTTAGACCCTACGTTGCAGTTAGCTCGGCTTCCTGTGAGATTAAACTATCGGCAAGTCATGGACTTCCCTGGTGGTCCAGTGGTTAAGAATCCGCCTTCCAGTGCAGGCGATGTGGGTTCGATCCCTGGTCGGGGAACTAAGATCCCCCATTGCTGCGGGCCAGCTAAGCCCAAGCGCCGCAACTACCGAGAGAGCCTGTGCTCCACGATGAAGAGCCC
The DNA here is from genome assembly GCF_008692025.1 of Phocoena sinus. Lineage (NCBI taxonomy): Eukaryota > Metazoa > Chordata > Mammalia > Artiodactyla > Phocoenidae > Phocoena > Phocoena sinus. The sequence continues at coordinate 113,823,559 of NC_045768.1, forward strand.
GCCCACCACAACAGAAGATCCTGAGTGCTGCAACTAAGACCCTACACGGCCAAATACATAAATAAATAAATATGAAAAAAAAATTATCAGCAGGTCAAGGGAAAAGTGTATCCGAGGATTCTAAGTGTATCAGAGATTCTAGTTTTAGTTGGGACTTGGCAGCCACTATCTAGGTTTTTGACAATTCCCTCATTATTTCTATCTTCCTTGTCATTCTGTGATCGGCATCCACCCATGTACATAAACTCTCCCCCAGGTGAGGGCCCATCCATCGTGCCCTTCTCTCTGCACACGGGGGCCCGCCAGGCTGCCCCACATGGCGGGTCACTCCCACGTGTGCTCAGAGCTGTTCCTCTTCAACAGTATTTTGTCTGGAAGTCCTCACTCACCAATTCTTCAGAAACGTGTTTTTGCCCCGACGTGAAATCTCTAGCTAACTCTGTGGTAACTGTGTTGTGTGGTTGGATAAATAGGTATTGGAAGCTCTGTCGTATGTTTCCAACATCATCTCAGTTTTTTCTTGTTTGAAACTCAGGGCGTTTCTACCACTGTTTTTCTTCTTTCTGTAAGACCTCTGATAGCTTTTATGGTTATCAGTTTAACCGCTTATCTGGACCATTTTTCTAACTTCATGTTCCATTTAAAGGCTTCATTATTTGATCAGCTTGTCTCCAGGCAAATGTATTTCTCAGTCCTTATGAGATACTCATGTATATGTATATACATTTTTTATTGTTTTCTAATTATAAACTTTTTTAACTTCTGCATATTTATTTAGAAGTTAGAGAAGATCCAGACAATCTAAACCTAAATGTGATCCAGGGTTTCAAAGAAAACCACTAATATGGTGGCGTATACATGCTTTTTTCCCCTAGATACCAAAATATAGCAGATATTATTTTGGTCTATTAAGCTTTCATCTAGAAATAAAATCTTTTTCATTAGCACCAATTATGTAATCGGCTGTTCTTATAAACTCTGAGTTTTGTTGAACATAACTGAGGCATTTTAAAAATGTAACAGTTTGATTTGAGCAAAATTCTGTTCAAATCAGCAGTGCCACAGTGGGAGTGGTCAGGAGACACCAGCCAGGAGCTGAGGGCTAGGATTTTATAGAGAAGATGCAGAAACAAAGCAGGGAAATTATGTGATTGGCTACAGGTTAAGTGTCACCTATTTGGGGAGGATTAGTCCTTTGTGACTGGTTGTCCTAGGTGTGGATTTCTCAACCCTGCAGGCAGAGGCCTGGTTTGCTTAGAGCTTGGTCTAATGGCCTCTAATTAAAGCCTGATGGTTTAATTAACTCAACTGTCCTAATCTCACAACAGGAGAAGAGAAGAATCCATCTCTGACACCCTCCTCTTCGGCCCACCTCCCTAGTCCCTCAGGTGCTGGGAGCATCGTCCCCATATTGTCCTTTTGTTCCCAAGCCCCCCAGCTGAGTGGTGCTGGGGCCCCAGGCTCCTGAACACCTTCCTGGAAGGTGGCTTTCCTACACGTCCAGTTTAGGTGCCCCAGATCCCTAACAACTGTCCCCTTCTTTGTCACTGTGCCGATGCTTGAGGACCCTTGCTGTTATTCTTGGGTTTCTTTTTTTTTTGGTTCTTTTTAAAATTTTATGTTTGCCCCCTGGATCTTAGTTCCCGACCAGGGATCAAACCCACAGCTCCTGCATTGGAAGCGCGGAAGTCTCAACCACTGGCCCACCAGGGAAGTCCCATTCTTGGGTTTCTTGACTGGAGCATCCATCTAGGGTTTAAGTGCCCGTTTCCTTCTCTCCTGAACATTCATCCTGAAGTCCCTGCTTCGTGGCTTCCTTTGCTCCGCGATCTTCCTTCCTCCCAGCTCGTGTTTGCTGTCAGAAACAAGGTAGTCTGTGGCTTGGCTGTTTCGTTGAAACAGTTTCATCTGAAACTGTCTCGTTGTCTTAAGGAGAAGAAGTTCCCGCTGAACCGGGTCTGGAAGGTCCAGACCCGCCCGCAGAGCTCGGCCCCCTGGCCTCTGTGGCCTGCAGCCCTGGTGGACGGTCCCCAGAGCAGAGGTGCTTCCAGAGATGTGGCCGCACTGAGCTCAGAGCAGAGGGTGGGCTCGGATGAAAGCCCACGTCACCCCTGACAGTGATGACCGTTGATAAGCCTTAGGCGGTGAGGACAGTACTGAGTCCTGTTCCATCAGGTGGGTGTCAGGAACAAACATGGAGACTTGTGCAAGCACTGAGCAAGGTTCTTGAGCCCATTGGGGTTTAACCACACCTGGAATCTCACGTGGCCTTTCCCTCTCTCCATGCACGATGCCTCTTGGAGCCGCGCGTCCACTGGGGCCAGCACCCCGTCGTCCTCCCCGGCCCTGCTGTGTTTCCTGTGAGCACCTGTGTGCCCGCAGGGGCTGCGTCTCTGCCGGATGGTGTGAGCTGCTTGCTGCAGGTTCCTGCTGTGATCCCAGAGCCCAGGGCACTGAGGCATGTATTCGATGCTCAGTAAATACTCGCTTAAGAAATGAGTGATTATCGTCAGACGATGGTGTGAATTAGGTGTCGGCGGTGGCTTTCCTGTGAACAGCACCTCTTATCGTTGGGAGCCTGACGACGTAGATTTTGATACCAAAGGCCCAGAAGCCTCCCTCTTGCAACGTTCTCTGTGCATCTCAGGGCACAGCAGACCAGAGAAGAAGACAGGCTCGGGTGTGGGTAATGGTGAGTAGTTCAAGTGCGATTCATTTCTGCTTGGGAAGGAGCTCTGACGTGGCGTTTCCATAGTGTCCCCAGCCTCTGCTGTGTGACTAATACAGACTTACTGACTTTATGTTCAGACATTATGTTTATATGTGAAACTCTTTCTGGCTATCTGGTGATGATTTCCTGACCCAAATAGCTTTTTGTTTTCATATGAGATGTGATTTTAAATGATGAAATCTTCTGGAGAGGAATTATGACAGCAAAAACATTATACATCTAGGAATAGTTTCTTGGAAAAACCCACAGGAGAAGAATTATTAAGATTTATGTTAAAAGATATGCCCTTTTCCGTGCATGCTAACATACATTTTAAAAATTGCTTTGCTGAAGTGTATCTGTTATTAATTCATCCGTAGTTTTCATTTCTGCTGTTGTGTTTTGAGAAACAAAGGTGCCCTTAATGATACATGTCTGAGTTTGCAAAATTCTCTCAAGGGGCTCAGTGTTCTGCTAACATGGAAACACTGGAATATGGTATTCACAGCCCGGCTACTGGACCCTCCATTGCCAGTGCCCCATCCTGCCCCGCATCCCCCCATCCCAATCCTCCCACCCCCACTCCCACCCCCTCCCCAGCCCCACCCCACCCCACCCCTCCCCCCTCCACATCCCCACCCCCAACCCCACCCCCATCTGCGCCCCCACCCCCACATCCCATCCCCATCCCCATCTCCCACCCCCATCCCCATCCCCATCCCCTCTGCCTCCCCACCCCCACCCCATCCGCACCCCCACCCCATCTCACCCCCACCTCCAGTCCCACCCCCATCCCCCTCCCCCTTCCCATCCGCACCACCACCCCATTCCCTACCCCCCTCCCCCCACCCCCACTCCATCTGAACCCCATCCCCCACCCCATCCCCTCCCCATCCCCATCTGGCACCCCCCATCGCACCCCACCCTCCACCCCACCCCATCCCCGCCCCCTCCCCCACCCCCACCTCCATCTGAACCCCATCCCCACCCCATCCCCTCCCATCCCCATCCCCTCCCCATCCCCCACCCCACCCCATCTCCTACCCCTCCCCCCAATCCCCACCCACATCCGCACCCCATCCCCATCCATCCCCCACAACCCCCTGGAAGTCACTGGAGCTGCACTTCATGCGTGTGACCCTTTAGAGGAACAAAGTCATCTTTCTTCTTAATCACTTTCGAGGCTGTTCCCCGAGAGGCATCCAGTTAACTGTTTTCCTGCCATGAGGACTGAGCTTTTAGGAAGAGTCTTTAGCCGTGGTTTCCTGAGACTGAGTTTATCACCAGACTGTGTTCTCAGTAGACCTGTGGGGCCCCGGGGCTCTCGTGTGCCTCTTGATGTCCCAGCGGGAACCGCTGAGGACCTGCAAGGGTGGACGTTCTTCCCAGCTCACGTATCAGCCCCGAGACCCCAGGCTCCCTCAGAGGAGGGGCAGATGTGCCAGCAGGTGTGTCCTTCCCCCTCACAGGCTGCCGTGTACATGGAATCACCATTGCCCTGTGGAGTGCAGACTGTCCTCTCCTCGTTCCTCAGCCCTGGGTCCGGCCAGCTTGCTTCCCATCCCCCGTCCTCTGCCAGCTCATCTGTGTCTTGCTCTCGGCACTGGCGCCGTAGGACATGCAGGCTCGGGTAGCTGGCCAAGTAATGTGGGACCATTCACTGCAGTGCACACATGGCCCTACGGAAGGTGAAGGGGTGAAGCAGAAGCCAGAGAGGTGTGGCTGAGGCCTGGCCTGACTAAAGATGCAAGAGAACCTTCCTCAGGAGGGAGGGGAAGGGTTGGGGGGCTGATGCGCCAGCTCTGCAGCCTGAGCCCCCGACAAACAGAAATGGTCCAGCACAGCCTGCCCCTCCCCACTTCATTCCTGCCCCGGGGGTTACAGGTGCTGTGGGTAGCGATAGCTAAATGGGGCCTGGGGGTGCAGACCCCCGGGACACTTGTTCATCTGATACATGATTACTTTTGTTTCTTCCTCTTTCTGCCAGCCTGCCTCTAATGAAACTGTGTTATTATGCCTCCCCCTGAGGGACTTCTACTGAGTCTGAACTCAGTATTCAGGAAAAATTCCTCAGTGTTCTGTCTCCTTAAGGGCCCCTCATAATTCTGCTTCCCTGTTAGTGGACCTTAATAATCCCAGCTTGCCTGGAGAGTGTTCTAAAGAATTATTTCTCTTAAGCGTTTTATTCTCAGGCCATGTTTTGAGTCAGAGGACCTGATGATGTAGTTGACATCTTAGTAAAACGATTTAAAGTGATGATTGTTAACCTGTGCTTGGGCATCAGAAGAACACTGACACTTGGGGTCTGGGCACGGAGGAGAGCCAGCCCTCTATCTGGTTTCCTAGCAGAGCAAAGATGTAGAGCCACGAGGTGGCTTCTGTGAGACGGTTAGGAAAAATTCTTACTTGTATGGTTGCTTGCAAAAAAGAGACATAAAAATGGTTTTTATTATACTGAAGTGCTTTTTTCTAATTTTGTGGAGTTGTTTTTCGCTTTTTAATCGAGGAAGTACTTGCGCAATAGAAATGGTTTGACTTCTGTTATTATTGGTTTGTTTAATTTCATCAAGGTGGTGACAAGTGAACACTTCGATCAAAACATCACCCATCCCCTCCATGGACTTCCCTGGCGGCCCAGTGGTTAAGACTCCGCGCTTCCACTGCAGGGGGCGCGAGTTCGATCCCTAGTTGGGGAACTAAGATCCCGCGTGCCGCGCGGCAGGGACAAAAAAAAAAAAGACATCACCCCTATAAGTGATAAACGTCAGGTCTATGGCTGTAGAAATGGGAGCAGGTTTATGCTAATTCAGCACACAAGAATTAGAGCTAGGGTAGGCAGAATTTCAAGAAATTAAAGCCATAATCTGAAATTTCCATTTTGTCCTGAAGTGCTACTTTGCCTTCACCAAGCCTGAGAGGTGAATAGGTGAGATTTGGGTTTCACATCATTTTTCTCTGCTTGTCTTACCTCCTCCGTGGAGGATGCCGATGAGCAGTGGAATGTCCAGAACTAGGGAAAATGCCCAGGCAGGTGCGGGGGAGGCCAAGGGCAGGTGAGCACACGGCCCCCGGGATCCAGACCGAGAGTCCCCAGACACCCACAGGCGCCCCTCGAAAGCTCACATCAGAACTTGAAACTGCAGCAACAGAACCATGTCTTCGACTCTCGTGCTTTTTTCTTTTTTCTAGAAAGAGAGAAAGGGGCTGTTGAAGCTGCTCTCCGGGGCCTCCACCAAGCGCAAGCCACGGGGGTCGCCGCCGGCCTCGCCCACCCTGGACGTCGAGCCGGGGGCTGAGCTGCTGCCCGGGGCCCCTGGCGCCCCCTGCGCCTGCCCCGGGCCCTGTGATGCCGACACCCCGGCCCCGGCCCCGGCCCCTGCCCCCGGCCCGCAGCGCCGGACCTGCTCCCTGGACTCGGCCCCGGTGGCCCCACCGCCGCGGCAGCCCTGCTCGTCCCTGGGCCCGGCGGCCGGTGACGCGAGGCCTGCGGTCTGTGAAAGGTGAGTCCGTGGTCACGGCCGCCGGGGAGCCGGCAGGTCTGTGGCGTCCAAGGGGCCTCACGTCTCCTTCACTGGGTCCGTGGTGACGGCCAGCCTGGCCCCCCTGGGGTGACGGGCTCCCCCTCTGCCGTTCGCTCTGTGTTCTCGCCCCGCGGGGCTGTGACCCGCTTTCCGTCCGTGTCTCCAGCACTGTCCCCGACGGGGCTGTGGGTCACCGCCGCCCTGGCGCCACTCCTTCTCATTCCTCGTTCAGGGCCAGCCCTCCGCCCTCGTTTCACGTTTGGCATTTTCATCAGAGGTTCACGTCGTGACCTGCTAGTTGTGAAGCACCTGGAGCATCTGCCCACTCACTTTGGATGCTTCCTGAGCCAGAGGGCGGCCGAGTTCTCCCGGCCTGACCCCCTCCTGACCCGCTGACCAGGTTCCGATACCCGCAGGACGACGAGCCCCGTTGCGTGACTGTGGCCCTGAGTCACCGTAATTTACACACGGGAGCCACCCTGATTCCGCTGCTGGGGCTCTTAGGGGCGCATCAGGAGAGAAAATCTAGTAAATGAGACAAAAACCTACTAGGATTGTATGAATTAGAAACACGGTACAGAACACTAAAAATAGGGGACAGTTTTCCCATAATGCAGAAATATATAAAGACGTGCTCCGAAAGGTGCCGTGTGTCTCTGTGAGCCTCACTCCCTCTGTCCCTGCATCTCATAAATAAAGCAAATTTCTAGTTTGTGGAGGTGTTGCCTTTGGGGCAACATTTTCTGTTACTCATTCAAAACTACTCTAAAGTGTTTATACTTTCAAATGACTTAAATTCACCTTAACTCTATTTCAGGTGAACACTTGTACCCACCAAAATCTGAGGCTTTCATTTGGACGACTTGGGGGGGGGGGCATACTTTATTACTCAAAAATAACCTGGGAAAGAATGCGTCAAACAATCTATGCGCCTTGAGTACAAGGTACACAATTGACTGTGTACTTTTACGGTGAAGTGAAATAACTTCATGTATTTCTGACCCTTATGAAACCAGTTTTGAAATGAGACGTCACCCTAAAAAGTGTTTCTGTCCCGCCAATAAAATCGTTGTGTCTTTCCCCTCATCTGTTGGGCTCTCAGTAAAACTTTGAAATCCTGCCCCCAATTCACGTCATCCTTTGTTCCGAGAGTCTCGCTCTTCTCTGCGGTGTTTCTCTGCTTTCCAGGGATCGCACCTGTGTGCCAGTCCGGCAGCTTGTTTTCTTTCTTTCAGTCACAGGCACTGATGTGCAGTTTCCCCCCGAGCCCTGAGCCTCTCCCCTCCCCTGTCTTTTGTGTTGGCGGCGTGATTGTTCCAAGGGACACTTTACTTCCCCGAGCACACGTTCCTTTCCAGATGCCACATGTGCCCAGTCTGTGAGCTTCTGCATCCCAGCTCCTTCCTCTCCAAGGAGCCCCTTGCTCACAGCAGGCTCCTGCTGTCCAGAGCATCTGCAAAGGAGGGGCCGCGGGTGCAGGCAGGTGACAGCGGTTCAGGGGCAGGCTGCCCCTCAGACAGGGAGCGGGGAGGGTTTACTGGTGGGACAGAGGGGGCACGGTGTGCTGGAATCCTCTTCCGGCTGTTGTATAGCACCATTTCCATCTTTACGAGTGGGAAAGTGCTCTTGGGAGAGAATGTCTGCCCCGCGTTTATATTTTTATAATCCATGTGTTCACTGGAATATTGAATATAATAGCCAGCCTGACCGACTTCTCCCAGCCCTTCTGCGTTCATACAGTGCGGCTGATGTTACGTATCTGACTTGGATTCTTAGCTCTGCCTGACTGTAAAGACAACAGGAAGAATGTGTGGAAACAAGTAGGATAGGAAAACAGTCTATCATCCTGTTGTCCACTGGGAATGAAATTTTTTGGTTACTCAAAAGCTACCGAGGACATCATTTAGGGATTGCCTGTTTCAGTATTTCAGAACTTTCAACATAATAAAAAGTACTTCATGCTAAAAATGCAGGGAAGATCAACTGTCACATCAGTCTAATTCAGGAAGCATTTCAGGATCTCAGAGGCCTCGATTCACAATCTAAAACTCACGACTCCAGCCCCCGCAAAGCGCAGAAGCCTGAGGTTCTTTTGGTAGAATTTTTCCTGGTAGAATTTCACTGACATATTTTTCAGTGTCTAACATCGGTCCAGTATGAGATGGGATTCATCTACAGATGAGAATGAGAACAGGAATAAAATTTCCTCTCAAACCATGACCCTGCCCCATAAATCTCAAATGAAAGAATGGGACCAGGGTGCCCAGTGCTGTCAGGCGGAAGAAGCATTCTCAGGAGAGGAAGACATAAGCATCTCACAATAAGCAAGGAGGAGCCTGGAGGTGTGTTGACAGATCTTGGTGTCAGCTGAGACTGTTCTCTGCGGAACAAAAGGATTCTTTAGTGTTTGTTAGAGAGACTGAAGAAAACAAGCAAGAAATGTTATATCCCGAGGCAGAATAGAATCGATGACAGTGGAAATAATAGAACAGATGTTTTAGGCTCTCTTTTGGAGGGACTGGGAAAAATATAATTAGGAAATTGCAAAGAGAAAGTAGAAATAAAATATTTCAGAAGGGATGGCAATAAAAGGGCATGTGACAGGTTTTTTTTCCTACTAAAAAAAAAAATTACAGATAAAGGGCTTAAGGAGACACAGCAGGTCATCTCTGTATATTTTTAAGTTTAGGAATTAAACTGATAAAACCACATACCTATAAGCCCATCTGCTGAATTGGCAAAGAACCTCTGATCTTTGATGAGGGATTTTGCTAGAATGCTTAGAAACATACAAATTGGGTAGAGAGAGATTTACAGAAAGGCAGTGGGGCTTAAACAGCATGATTAATTTGAGCCCGTGACAGTGAACCCACTGGGTGAAGCAATGGACATAATTCACTCAGACTTCAAGCAAACTACAAAGCGAGTGAGTTTGGTTTTGCCAGTGAAGTACTTAATTGGAGAGCAGTTTGCTGTCGCAACTGGCAGAAAGCAGTGAAGGGTACCCCCAGGCCAGGGAGCTTGGACAGGGTGCTTCCCAGAGTCACGGGGTGCAATTTGGGCTAAACCAGGAGAGGTTAGAAACAAAAATGCACCAACTACAGAGAACATGAGAGAGACCAGAAAAATTAAGGAAATAGAAAATTCGTGCTAATAAAAGACTGCAAGTGCTCATCTAGTCAGAAGCCAGATACCTTAGCCCAGAGCGGGAGGATTGCCCTTGGGATGTCAGTGAAGCTTCTTTATACAGCAAGCGTCTTTTTCTCAAATTCCACCCTGGTCATTATCACCAAAAATTCATTTAGTGTCACACAGCCACCAAGAGGCCGAGGCCTATTTAGGGCCAGGTCTGTGAGCCACTCTGTACGTCCCACAGTGACCTCAGGGCTCTGTCCAGAGGATGCAGGAGATGCATCCCAGCAGCCAAGCACTGTGCAGCTTTGGATGGTTTTTCCTTTCTCGCTTCCTTTCTTGCTTTCTCTCTCTCTCTCTCTCCCTTTCCCTCCCTCCGTTCCACCCTCCCTTCCTTCCTTCCTTCCTTTTTCTTTCTTTGCTTTCTTTCATCTTTCCATTAATTTTTAAATTCACTTATCTTAATTTTTAAACTGTGATCAAATACCGTTTTTTCCAAGTGTACAATTCAGTAGCCATAAGTACATTCCCATTGTTGTATAACCATCACCGCTATCCATCTCTAGAGCTTTTTCATCATCCCATTCAACACTAACTCCCCGTTCCCTCCTCCCTCAGCCCCTGACAACCCCCACTCTACTTTCTGACTGTATGAGTTTGTAATGCAAACCTCATAACTGAAATTGTATATTTGTTCGTTTGTGTGCGTCTTATTTCACTTAGCATAATGTTTTTAAGGTTCATCCACGTTGTAACCTCTGTCTGTCAGAATTTCGTTCCTTTTTGAGGAGCTTTGTCCATTTAAAAAGTAGTTTTCCTATACGATCAGGACTTTTATTTTTGTCCTTCGGCATGCTTATTAAGAATGACCATATGGGGCTTGCCTGGTGGCGCAGTGGTTGAGAGTCCGCCTGCTGATGCAGGGGACACGGGTTCGTGCCCCGGTGCGGGAAGATCCCACATGCTGCGGAGCAGCTGGGCCCGTGAGCCATGGCCGCTGAGCCTGCGTGTCCGGAGCCTGTGCTCCGCCACGGGAGAGGCCACAGCAGTGAGAGGCCCCCGTACCGCAAAAAAAAAAAAAAAAAAAAAATGACCATGTGTATGTACTGTGTGAGGTGGTGTGAGGTGTATACGGTGAGTTTACCATCACTTCGCCCCTGAAGCAGCTCATGTTTTGGCCGAATGAATGAGGCCGGGATGCAGCTGGCGGAGATGCAGTGTAGACTGTGCAAAGTGCCGAGGCTTCTGGAATCTGGTCAGGTGTGAAGTTACCTGCAGCCGCGGGGCAGGTGGGAGCCATGCTTTGAGAGGCCTGTCAGGCGTGGGCGGGCACGGAGGTTGTCTGAGAGAGTCCCCAGGGGACCACATGAGCCAAGACATGGGGTGGGGAGAGAGGCCACGCCTGGGAGAGTGTCCCCGTGTGGAGGCGTGCTTGGCACATTTGTGGGGATAATAGTAGCTGTAGCTATAAAGAGAGACTGAGGCCGGCCACTGAGGGCTTCACACACCAGGCTGAGGAATAATAACCTTAACTCAGAGGCACTGGGAAGCCGAAAGGAGTTTTGAGCCAGAAATAGCTACAAATAGAGTTGGCAGTTAAAGTTAGTATTTTGCTTCTTTGCAAAATGGAATGGGGACGGGAGGAGATTTGAGGCGGGAGGACAGGCAGGCTCTTTGGTCAGGTGGGAGGGGACGCAGCGGCGTGGCCGGAGTGCAGACTTGCAGGTGGACCCCAGGTCCTGCAGCGGCCACGGGAAAGAAGTGTGGCCCCTGAGGCTCAGGGCTGCCCAGTGTCCCGCTCAGATCCAGCCGAGCGTCATCCAGGGGCCCGACGGCTGTGCTCTCATCTGCCGGGAGTTGCTGAACGTCCACTTGGCAAAGCTCCTCCACACCTGAGACGGTGGCCGGCTGGGCCCATTGTTGGCCTTGAGCGGCTGCATTGGAAACATGGTGCAGACACCCTCGAGGCACATCCAGCATCTGAGCAGAGTCTCTGCTGCACCGGCTGGTCTCCCTACAACCCGAGGTCGCAGTTCCCACTCATATCAGCCCTGGAGGCCCGTCACTTAGCGGTGAAAATCCACTGCCCTGGGGGCTTGGCAGGAAGATCATGGTCTTAGCCTAGCAGCAATGCTAGTTCAGGAAATGTTTGACAGAATTGGTTTAGTACAGTTTTTAAAATGCAAATATTAGAACTATTCACTTTTTTCAAGAAATGTTTTTGTTCCATTTCACCTGTAAGGCAGCTGGCAGAGGACCGGTGGGGATACATTTCATCAGAGAGCTACTGTGAATATGATTTGAGTCGCTTGTACGCTTCTTTCCATAATTATAAAGCTTTGCTCAAATTTCAACTTGCCCCAAGTGGCAGCTTGGATTTTTAAAAAAATTTTTAAAATCTTTATTTATTTGGCTGCATCGGGTCTTAGTTGCGGCACACAAGCTCTTCGTTGTGTTGTGCAGGCTCCTCTCTCGCTGTGGTGCGCGGGTTCCAGAGCTCCAGAGCACACAAGCTCAGTAGTTGTGGCGCGCGGGCTTAGTTGCTCCACGGCACGTGGGATCTTAGTTCCCCGACCAGGGATCGAACCCACGTCCCCTGCACTGGAAGGGCAGAGTCTTAACCACTGGGCCGCCAGGGAAGTCCTGGCGGCATGAGCTTTCACGTGGATCTTCAGCCTGTTGGCATCAGAGTTGAGAAGTCTTCTCATCTGGATTCCTTCCTTCAGGTTAGTCCACAATGGGAAGCTGTCAGGGAAGGGGTTCCAGAGCCCTAACTCTGCCGTTCTAAAGTTTGTCAGTGTGTTGTCAGGACGTTCTCCTTCAGGGTGTGGTCTGAGTCGTTCCTGGGTAGAGGCGGCTGTCGGTCGCCTCCTTGAAGCGCCAGGCCCCCGCCCGCTCTAGCCGGAGCCACACGATCGTGCTGGGGGCTGGCACTTGGGGTGTCAGCTCTGTGACAGACACCATCCTGGGTGCATCCCACCTGTGTTCTCCACACATCACCTGATGCCACCTGCTCCGGCCGGTCCCTGCGGCCCTAGTCCACAGATGAGGACACAGAGGCCCAAGCGGAGATGGCCGCCCACGGTGAAGCTGCTCCGAGTGGCCCCAAAGGCTGCGTGGACCCCCAGGCCCACTTCTCCCACGAGGCCAGGCCTCCCCCACCTCCTCCAAGCTTGATTGAAGCCTGTCAGCATTCACGTTGCAGTTCTCTGGACCTTTCTTGGAGATAATCAGGCAGCCTCCGTGCCATGCTTCTGCTCCAGACCCTGGAGGATGGTTTGGCTCCTGAGCCTAGGGTTGCTCGGAAATGGTGTGGGTGGCCCCTGGGCCTTTGCAGAGATGCCTTTTTTAATAGAGTCATAGCCTGGGGCTCTTCCTCAGGTCTTAACAGGAGTGGATTCTGGGTTTTATGGAATGGAGGCTGGTGAAACTAGCAATCTTCCAAAAGGACCGGGCTCAGATGGCTTTCATGAGTTTGGGGCAGTTCTGTAGAATCGGTTCTGATGACCAACTTTTCACCCGTGACCTTCTCTACTTGCCGTTAAGAGTAATTCCTGTGAGGCTATAAATTCATATTCTGACTGTGAGACCCAAAGGAGAGTAGAAACTCAACCACTTTTGTAGCTGAAGACTGACTGACTAGCGTGAGACAGGGAGAGATTATTAGTTATCTTTGGCTATATAACACATTACCCCCAAAACTCAGTGGCTTAAAATAACTGTAAATATGTATTATTTCATAGTGCTGTGGGTTGAGAATTTGGGGATAGCTTACGTGAGTGATTCTGGCTTAGTTTGTTAGGATGAGTGTCCAGATGTCAGCCTGAGCTGCAGTCGTGTAAAGGTTTGACTGGGGCTGGAAGACCCCTTTCAAGGTGGTCCCGCTGGCTTATGGGAAGAGACGTCTGTTACCTGGCGTGTGGTCCTGTCCACTGGATGATGAGTCAGCTGACAGTGTGGGACTGGTTTCCCGGGAGACAGCTGGGTGGGAGCCGCACGCCCGTTAGGACCCCACCTCGGGACCAGAGACCGTCATTTTCACAGGATTCTGTTGGTCACACAGGTGGGCGGAGACCACACAGTGTGAAAAACAGCTCACCTCCCTCTGGCTTCCCTGGCTCTTAACCATAATTTTGCAGAAGGATACGAAGAAGCATGGAAGCAGGGGGTCGATGACCTTAAACCAGCAAGGCTTCTGGAACCTTTCAGTAATAACTACATATCTTTCCACTGATACCTGAGTTGAGAACCAGTGGAGAAACAGACACAGATGTCAGACCAACTGAGTTCTGAATGCCGGCCTCCTTGCTGGTGGTGGTGGATTGAACTGGTGGTCTCCGTCCTCCCCTCCCTGTGTGGACCTTGGGACAACCTGCCCCAGGGAGAATTGGGGTGTTTAGGGCAGGATTTCCTCAATCAGCCCCCGGTCAGTTGTGGACCATTAGGCACATCCAAACATTGTTCATGCCAAGTCTCTACGCAACAGGGGACGGTGGCATTTTGAGTCATTTTACCAACATTGTAGGCAGACTTGTGCTCCGTCCTGTCCTGTCAGCGTCTCGGGCGCGTGCACTGGCTTTGCTCAACTCTGACAGCTGTGACTAAGCCCACTCTGTCTCTCCCCCGCCCTCCTCCTTGCTTCCCCTCCCTCCTCCTTCTCTCTTTCCCCCATCTCTCTCTTTCTCCTCCATCTCTCCCCCATCTCTCTCTCTTCCCCCATCTCTCTCTCTCTTCCCCCCATCTCTCCCCCATCTCTCTCTCTTCCCCCATCTCTCTCTCTCTTCCCCCCATCTCTCCCCCATCTCTCTCTTCCCCCATCTCTCTCTCTTCCCCCATCTCTCTCTCTCTTCCCCCCATCTCTCCCCCATCTCTCTCTCCCCCATCTCTGTCTCTCTTCCCCCATCTCTCCCCACATCTCTCTCTCTCTCTCTTCCCCCATCTCTCTCTCTCTCTTCCCATCTCTCTCTCCCCCCATCTCTCTCTCTCCCCATCTATCCCCCATCTCTCCCTCTCCCCCATCTCTCTCTCCCCCATCTCTCTCTCTCTCTTCCCCCATCTCTCCCCCATCTCTCTTCCCCCATCTCTCTCTTCCCCCGTCTCCCCCTCATCTCTCTCTCCCTCTCTCTCTCTCTCTCTCCCCCCATCTCTCTCTCTCTCCCCCATCTCTCCCCCATCTCTCTCTTCCCCCCATCTCCCCCCCATCTCTATCTCTCCCCCCCATCTCTCTTTCCCGCTCCATCTCTTTCTCCCTCACTCCCCCCCCTCTCTTGCAGGCACCGGGTGGTGGTTTCCTACCCCCCCCAGAGTGAGGCAGAACTGGAACTCAAGGAGGGCGACATCGTGTTTGTGCACAGGAAGCGGGAGGACGGCTGGTTCAAGGGCACGCTGCAGCGGAACGGGAAGACGGGCCTCTTCCCCGGGAGCTTCGTGGAAAACATCTGAGGAGCCGCCGGGGGCTGGACCTGGCCTATCACCGCATCCATCACAAGGCCCACAGGGACCCGGGGCGGCAGGACCAGGGTGCGTGCCATGTGCCTGGTCCTGTCTGATTCACTCCACAGAGGAACCTTCCCTAAAAAGATATCTAGCTGAGACAGACAACTGTTTACAAGGCTTAACTAATTTATTTGCTTTTTTAAACTTGAATTTTTCTTGTAATAGATAAATTCTTTGGATTATGATTTTAAGAAATTATTAATTTATGAAATGATCGCCAAGGAGAAGCTGGATGATCCCCTGTCAGGAGCAAAAGCGTGTCCTTGATGCAGATGCAGCCCCTGCCCCCTGGGCTTCACCTCGGCTTCTCTGAGTCAGAGATGCCCGTTCTCGGGTTTGGTTGTCTCTTTGGGAAACCAGGACACACAAGTGAGTCCGTGTCGCTGAGGGACCCCGGGGTAGCGAGGCAGGAGCCTCTCTCTCTGGTTGGGGTCGGGAATCACTCTAAGACCTAGTCCTCAGTTTAACCTTGAAGGTCTCTGATTCCCTAGAATAAGGAAGAATAAAGCACAGCCCTTGGACAGAATGTGTTCAGAAATAGATTTAGTTTCATAACAGAAGCGGCTCAGCTCGGTGGCTGGAAGTTGAAGAACCGAGGTTGCCACCTGTCTGAGGATGGCTCTGAATGTCATCGCGCTGTCACCCTGGGGACCTGCCTGTGCAGTCATGCAGGAGGGACCCTGCGAGGCGGCCCAGGCGTCCGTGTGGCGCTTCCCACACCCCCGCCCCCGAGGGTGGTGGATCCCCCGCACAGAGGCCACGGGTGATGCCCACCCGCCTGGGCTGGACTGGGCAGCCCCTCCTCTGCCCCAAACCAGTCCCTCTCTGGCTGTGACCCGGGCTCCCTGTCCCTCCAGGTGGCTGCAGGCGGGGCCTCAGGGCGGCGCCCCCCTTGCAGGGTGGGGGGTGCAGGTGGGCGGAGCCCGCATCCTGCAGCCCCGCCCTGACAGCCCACCTTCACCCTGTCCGGCCCCGCGGCCTGGGTCAGGGCTGCCCTCCAAACAGAACCAGGGAATTGGGCTTGGCGATGTCAGAGACCGTGGCCACAGTTTTCTCATGAAAAAGCAGACGCAAAAGCCTTTTTCATTTTTTACTTTTAAGAATTACAGCTGGGGAATCAAAACATGGCCTGTGAGTCTTCTCGCAGTAGCAAGCAGTTTCATGGTCTTAAAGAGATACATTACGTGGTTGAAACGAAATCATTCCTAAATTAACCATTTGTTTTTATAAGACACTGTATATTATGTTCCTGTGTATTGAATTTTTTTAAAAAATACTTTACTGGGATATTCATGTAATATATAAAGTTTTGGTGAAATGAAATTTAGCTAGAAACAAAGCTGCCATCAGCTTTCATCTGTGTAAGTTGACACCAATGTGTCATAATATTCTTTATTTTGGGAAATTAGTGTATTTTATAAAAATTTTAAAAAGTAAGAAGACTACTACTACAGGATAAGATCATTTTTTTACCTGTCTTTTCTCCATATTTTAAGCTATGTGATTGAAGTACCTCTGTTAATAGTTTCCTGGTATGAAGTTGGTTAAAATTTCATCTGTTAATAGATCACTTAGATAATATAATGTATGGGTTTTCTGTTGGTTTTTTGGGCACAGTAGATGGAGATTTTGTAACGAGGGCTTGTTACACGGCGATTAAGGTAATGATAAAATTGCAATTTATTGTTCCTTTTCATGTTAATAATTTGAAGACTGGAGAAAAGGTTCAAGATTAAAATTTGATGTTCAGCCTTTATGCATCTATTGTGTCCATCCTTAAAGTTTTTCTTTTTTTGTTTTAAACATGGCATAGTTTCTACTGCATAAAAATTCTTTGCATGTTCCTCAGACAGACGGCATCTACAATAATCTACAGTTTACCTCTCCAGCCAACAAACCTTATTTATTAATAAGGTTTCCCCAGAGAGTTTACAGTCTTAAAAGAGAGCGTGTGGAGTCTCAACCAGGGGCTGGGTGACTCGTCTGCACCGCTTTCCCCCTTCACGGTGGCTAAACCGTCCGGTGACTCTGGAAGTTTCTTCTTGGCCATAGAAGGGAGTACCAGACCTAAACCAGCCGTGCCGTAGCCCGCAGGTCTCGCAAGGCGTGGGCCCATCATCTTCACACTCGCTGTGATTTTAACCCCCACGGAAAGCCAGCAAGTCGTAAGTTTAAAAAGACTGCGTCTATCGGGTTGAAAAAGTATTTTCCTAATTTAACTTTTAGTTGCTATCAAATTGTCAGAATTAAGAATCAGGAACTGTAGGTTGTATGAGAGCTTTTGCCGAAAGCTACCTTTGTAACCACCTGGGCAAGTCGGTGATCATTTAGTTTCCCCCTGTGAAAAGTGCTATTTTAACATGTGCAGTTTTCACCTCTGCTTTCAGATATTTCACTACACTCTCCTGGGGTGTATGCACGAGCCTTTGCTGTGTTTAATCAGATTTAGAAAGAACAAGTTAAGGTGGTGTTTCCAACTGTGGTGCATGTAATTTTCTGTTCCTAATGAGAACAGGACAGTGTTTTCATGCCTCCAGAAGCTCAGGTGAACATATCAATCCAGAGCTCTACACATTAGGATTCAAGTTTGGAAAGCGCTTTTAGTAGATGTTAGACTACGTGGTACAACTTGTTGTGTGTATCCATGTGACATTTTTAAAAACTGTTTTGAACCAGTTAAGCTATGTTCTTATCAAGGTAGCATCCTATTTGAATTGCTTTTTTCCAAGAAAAAGAATATGCCAACCAACCACAGTAACAGAGGGGGTGTCACACAAGACTCACCGTGTCCAGCTGAGCACAGGCTTGCCCTTCCCTGACTCCTGTGAACGCCCAGCTCTGTTCTTGGTGGTAAGTGATTCTCACCAGAGACCAGAAGGAACTGTTGGGGTGGCCTGTGTGAACTATGAATGCCTTAAAATACCCTCCCTCTTTTACAGAGGAATGTTTCTCTCATTTCTTTTGTTTTTCTGTTAATAACTTGTAATAACTTTCTGACTTGGCTATTTAAGTTTCCATCCTAAACAGCACCTTAATCTCACAGGATGCAAATTCTTGTTGCTCTGCAGCCACCCAGGCCCCAGGAACCTTGATGGAAAGACCTGCGTGTGGCAGTGGTCTTCGAGTCACCATACTGTGGTTACAGGTCAGACTACTTGAGTGATGTCCTTAAGTCTCCAGAGGTGGTCAGTGAGCCAGTTGCCACTGCTATGGCCCACAACTTAGAGAGGAAATTTGGTTCCAGAAGGCTTTGACCTTGAGTTGAATCTTTCCTGGTATGAGACCTTGGTAAAAGTCCCAGAAGGAACCAGGAGAGACCTTCCTATATGTGACTCAAAAACCAGAAGCCATACAAAAGAAAACATGGATACCTTCAACTACAGAAAAAATACCTATGTGACAAAAGACCTTAATCAAAGTCAAAAGAAAATAATAGAAAAAAATTTTGTAACTCCTGTGACAGGCAAGGAGAATTTCCTTCATATATAAAGAGCTCCTGGGACTCAACAAGAGTAAGAATGAAAACGCAAAAGTAAAACTGACCAAGAATATGGGACAGAAACTGCCAGTGCCCTCCCAATACCCAGTGCCCTCTTCTCCCTTATTAACTGATTCCCGGGCAATGCCCTCAGTTAAAAAGCCCCATTTTCCAGTTTCCTTCAGACACAGCCACGTTACTGAGTTGTTGCTGAAACAGAAGCTAAATGTCAAAGGGGGTTTCTGTGAGGCTTCTTAAAAGGGAGGAGGCACACACCCTGTGGCCGTTTTCTTTTTCCTTCTTGTAGCCTGCTGTAGACACGTTAGCTGGTACTCCAGCAGCTATCTTGACCCTAGGTGACCTTTAAGACCGAAGCCACATTTTAATATGATGGGGGGAAAGAAACGAGGAGCTTGAGACCCTGATAACCTTGCAGCCTTCGTGCCAGCCTGAACTACTCGTCTCCAGACATGATCTGTGTGAGAATAAACCCCTTGACTGTAGTCTGGTCTCTCACCCACACCAACCTGATGCTAGTATTAACTGGCAGTTCCTCAAAAAAGAAATGCCAATATATTAAAAGGTGTTCTACCATATTTCTAATGTAGATGCACTTAATAACTGTGAAATATTTTTCACCTATAAAGTTGGAAACTTTAAAAAAAGTTAGAAAGGGAATCCGCCTTCCAATGCAGGGGACATGGGTTTGATTCCTGGTTGGGGAACTAAGATCCCACATGCTGCAGGGCAACTAAACCCGCACGCTGCAAACTACAGGGCCCACACGCCCCGCAGCCTGTGCGCCACTAGAGAAGAGAAAACCTGCCCACCGCAACTAGAGAGAAGCCCACTCGCCGCAACGAAAGATCCCGTGTGCGTCAACGAAGATCCTGTGTGCCACAACTAAGACCCAACGCAGCCCAAAAAAAGAAAATAAATAATAATAAATTTAAAAAATTAGAAATTAGGAGCACTTATTTTACTGATGAGAACGTGATTTGATAAAACATCTAGGGAGAGCATTCTAGAAAATATCAAAATTGCAAATGCATTCACCCATTCCAAGAATCTGTCTTCCAGAGGCACTTATTCATCAAGTGTAAAATGCCCGTACCTTATCCATTGCAGTGTTATCACAGCAAAATACCGGCAACAGCCTAAGTGTCCATCGGTGGGGCTCTGGTGACATCTGTGCAGCAGAAGCTACGCAACCATGAAAAGCATCCTCGCTGGGAAGTCCATGACGTGCGGATATGGAGCATCTCTGAGCTGCACAGGTAAAGGATAAAGATGAGGTAGAGTGTGCTGCCGCTTAGGGAGACGTCAGGACGGGGAAGGATGCACACAGCACGGCTTTTAGGTCGTGTTTGATGCAGCGTCTCTGGCAGGAGAGCAGGGAACTGCCGTGGTGCTGGTCTCCACCGTTCAAGACGGGTCTGTGCCAGCTTCCTTCCTCTGTCTGAGTCTCCCCTCGGACAGACAGGGGACCTAAGGCCCCAACCTGTGGGGGTCACAGATTTGGAAGGGAGGAGCAGACATCCACAATGTTTTAGGGAGATGAGAGCTTGGAAGTTAAGTGAGAGAGCAAGGGATACCCACTTTGGAGAGAATGATCACTGCTGAGTTCAGGGGCAGGTGGAAAAATGACGTCGTTTAGGAAGAGAAGGGCCATCCCATGTTTCCACCGCTGCTGAGTATTCAGAGCACAGTGTCTTCAAGAACCCCAGGTAGGGGCTTCCCTGGTGGCGCAGTGGTTAAGAGTCCACCTGCCAGTGCAGGGGACGCGGGTTTGTGCCCCGGTCCGGGAGGATCCCACATGCCGCGGAGAGGCTGGGCCCGTGATCCATGGCCGCTGAGCCTGCACGTCCGGAGCCTGTGCTCCTCAACGGGAGAGGCCACAGCAGTGAGAGGCCTGCGTACCGCAAAAAAAAAAACACACACACACACACACACAAAAAAAACCCAAGCCCTCCTCAGGTAAGCAGGTGAGACGTAAAATTCATAGTGTCTTTGCTGGCCCTGTCCCTCCAGCTCGCTCTCTCTGCAGGTTCTCTAGTTCACCCTTCAGGGGCTTCCATCATCTCTGCAGGTGGAGTGTCTGAAAAACCCTCTTTGGAAGGAAATCAGTCTGCCACAACCAGCTGGCCTTGAATTCACAAGACTTAGTTGATGAAGGAGGCTAAAGGCGGCTGTACAGTTATCTCTGAATTGCTGGTAAATGTTTGAGATACGGAATATAGGTGAGCGTAGGGGAGAAGTAAACGCATCAGTGGTTATTCTCTAGAGCAGCGCTGTCCATCAGAGCATCTGCTCTGGGAGTGATGGGATGTCTCATACCCGTGCTGTCCAGTACGGGGGCCGCTCGCCACGTGTGGCTGCCGTGACCCAGGAACTGAATGCCTAATCTGAGTGCATTTTAATTAATTTAAGTTTAAATAGAAATAGTCACATGTAGCCAATAGCTACTATAATAGTGTAGTTGAAGAGAATAAAAATCTGTTTTTAGATGATCACCCAAAAAACAGAGAAATGTGCTATACTGGGTCCAGCTTCTCATTCAGGAGCACCAGCCCATGATTTAAAGATAAATCATATTAGAAACCCTCTCAAGGGAATTCCCTGGCAGTCCAGTGGTTAAGACTCCACGCTTCCAGTGCAGGGGGCGTGGGTTTGACAACACTTGGTCGGAGAACTAAGATTCCGCATGCCGTGCAGCACGGCCAAAAAATAAAAATAAAAAAATGAAGGTAGAATTAGAAACCCGCCCAAGATATGTGAAAGCATCGGACCTTCAGCAGTAGAGATTACTTCTTTGCCCTTTAATAGTTTCTTCTTCCCTCGTCATCGAAGAATTGGGCCAAGTGACAGATTCGAGTCGCGAAGAGAATTGGGGTCCCCTGAGGCCTTTGCTGTGTGGAGGGAACGCCGCTTCTCTGCAGTCAGAGGCCGGTGAGTCTTCGGAGGTCAGCCCATGTCTTCCAAGTGCGTCTTGATGCGATGCTGAGTCCACGAGGGACCAGCAGGATGGACACGTGACTCCGTTGGTTGTCAAGGTGATGGTCAGGGGCTGTGCCTCCTGTGAGCCAATGAATGTTCTCAGCAGATTGGGGTTGGGGTTTATAGAGAGAAAACACAGAATTCGAGCCCTGTAATTCACTGTGAAATGAACCCCGGGAACAAGGCCGTGCTTCTCATCCCATTCCTGGCGAGCCCATTCCTTCTGCCAATGAAAACTGAAAGCTTGATAGAATTACCTTTTCCCTTTTTTTAAGCACTCAAGGGCACTACATAAAGCGAAAACTTCCTTTGGGGTTAAGCCAATTTCCTTATCAGTGATATCCCAGGAGCACATTCCGTAAAGTCGTAAAGGCAGATGCAAAGCGAGGACGGAGGCCCGGCTGCCAGCTTCTCCACACCTGCTGTGAGCCCAGGGTCTTTGGATGCCACCCTTCTTCCCCTCCCTTGCACACGTGTAGTGAGCTTTTTGCTGGGACCTGATTCTGATGGAGAACCCTGGTTTGGGGGAGGGAGGGTCTGGGGGTCGGATCCTTCTGAGGTTTTACAAGATGACAGGCAGCAGGACCACCAAGTCTGCGAGTCCTTTCTGTGGATCAGCGACCAGCTTTAACTGCTCCATTTCCATAAGCCCACCGTGGCTGTTGAAACCCTCCATGTCCAGTAAATAAAGACAGACAGAGAATAATTGAACAGACGCGGTGCTTAAAAGCACCTCCCCTATCATGTGGGCCCCATGGTGCTCGAGCAGTGGGGTCCACACAGCACAGGCACCTGCGAGGCCGTGGAGTGAGGACGAGCCCTCCATCCCGTCCAGGAGGAGATGCCAGGAGGGTGAGGAGCTGCCACGCCCTTTCGTTCTGGCCACGTGGCGCTGGGGCCGTGTCCACGTGTAACCTCGCTGCTGGTTCCTCTGGGGCAGCAACTGTGGGGTTGCTGTGATGTGGCGATGGTGGCAGAAATCAAAGCTGGGCTCGAGTTTCTACCCTCCCAAGCTGAAATGATCCCGCCTGTGATTTATTTACCCACTGAGACAGATGTGCAGGACTGGCCTGTTATCACTTGGCCCCTGTAATCACCCCGGAGTGAGTGAAGCTTCCAAGAAGAGGGCGTCGCAAAGGAAACGCACCACACGTGCAGAGCTGTAATGGTCTTGCCCAGTGGCTTAGGCATGAGAGAACAGACACAAAACTTTAAAAATCAGAGTCTTAGCCTTTTTTTCTGAACTGTTCCTTAAGCCAGAGAATGCATTTTTTCTTTCCTTAAAAAAAAAAGATCCTATATACACTAATATGTATAAAATAGATAGCTAATAAGAACCTGCTGTATAAAAAATAAATAAAATAAAATTCAAAAAAAAATCCTGTTTTGTATGATTTCTGTCCTATCGCCCTGTCTCTCTGTGTGTCTGCGTCTCTACCTGCCCTGCCCTTCCACTGCTCAGTGTGGGTGTGGGGCTCATGGAGCTTTGGTGTGTGGAACAATGTCCCATAAACCCGTGTCCTCATATAGAAATGATCTACCAGCTATCCTCTTTAAACTCCCATCTGAAGAGCCTTTGAGGTTTTTTGTTCTTGTTTGTTTTTACCTTTTCTGTCTTTTCAGTTTTAGTTGTATCAAGTCATTATCAGAGTACTGGGATATAATGAAAAACAGCAGAGCTGAATCAGAATGGGGGAAAAGGCCTAAATGATTCCACTTAAATTCAGATTTTTTTTTTTTTTTTTTTGCGGTACGCGGGCCTCTCACTGCTGTGGCCTCTCCCGTTGCGGAGCACAGGCACCGGATGCGCAGGCTCAGCGGCCGTGGCTCACGGGCCCAGCTGCTCCGCGGCATGTGGGATCTTCCCGGACCGGGGCACGAACCCGTGTCCCCTGCATCGGCAGGTGGACTCTCAACCACTGCACCACCAGGGAAGCCCCTAAATTCACATTCTTAAGGGGCTGAAATACATTTTTTAGTTGCCTGAGATTAATACACATGTGCCCTACTATATTTCAAAATCAACTCCATATTTATTGAGTGGGTTCTCACAGACCACCTGTGTTTAGCTACTACAACGATGGGTATTATGAAAGATACAGAAAAAATTATTTTTTTATCCTGCAGAAGTTTGAGGATTGCTTACAAAAATGTACACAATAAAAAATGGTAAAAGCAGAATAGATAAAATGTGGGATCATGGAAAACAAGTAGGATACCAGGAGGAGGGGATAATTGGAAGGAAGAAATATAAGACACTGTCCCTGCCCTCAAGGAGAGCACAGTCTGGATGGGGAGACACATGCAAGCTGAAAATTCTAAGAAATATTAGAAGACAATGCATCACTCTAATAACTTTGTGGCAGAGATTACAAACCCGACATAAGCTTGGAGGAGACAAGGCGAGAAAGGCGGGAGTACGTTTTAGATAAAAAGGTGATGGGGCCTGAGCGATGAAGATGGAGAAATTTCCAATACATTTCGGAGGAAGCACAGGACAGGCGGGCACAGGAAGGACTGCAACACAAAGGTTCAGCGGCAGACACAAGGCAGCTCGTCCGTGGGGAGATGGAAACCCAGGGCTTGCACAGTACATGCGTGCTTTGCAGTGAGCACAGGGCCAGATGCCTGCCTGCAAGGCAGGAAAGGCCGGCGGAAGGGTTCACCGGATGCTGCTGAAGGTTTCCCGATACAGAAGTGACGTGGGGGGAAGACCAGCCCGGCCGTTGTACGGGAGATCAGATGCGGAGCTGGGGGCCCGGGGGTCAGAGATGAGATGGGAGCTGCCCGCCTCGCCCCCACTGCGCGGGGCAGAGGGGACAAAGAAGCTGGCAGAGACATTTAGAGAAAAGGGCCGGTAGGAATTGATGGCTGAAGAATAGAGGAGGTGGGACAAAAACAGCATCTAAGATGTGCGTCAGGGTGACCATGGCAACCGGGGAGCCTTTGAGAAGGATGCAGACGTCAGCCGGAAGTGTAGTTCCAGGTCAAGACGGGAAGTTCCATTTTGGAAACGGTGAGTTCAAAGTGATGGCGGGACTTTTAAATTTCTTCCTGAAAACATGACATTTAAGCTCAAGTGGGGCAACGGTGGGAAAACGACCAACCAGGTGCTTTGAACTCCTTCAAGGACAATGGGTGTGTGAGGTGGACAAGCCAGGACCGACGGCTGCAGTTGGGAAAGGCTCACAGGACAGAGTTGTCGTTTGGTGACGGGGCGAGAAGAGGGTCCCGGACAGCAGCTTCCAGCAGGAGAGGCCAGCAGGACCCACCACGGCAGACGGAGGGGCCGAGGAAGGCGGCGTAGTTCCCGTCTCCTCTGCACGGAGCCCCTGAGGGGGGGGCTCCATTTGACCTTAGCGAGTTCTGTTCACAGTGCTTTAGAACCAAACCGAGAAGTTCTTGGCAGCCATGCTGACCCTTTTCCCTCCTCTCTTAAAAAAAAATTTTTTTAAAGCTATTCCTCTTTGAGAAAAGAATGCAATGGCCTTGTAGACCCAGTCAGAGCTGAAATAAAATCCCTGTGTCCTTGCTCTAATGTGACTGTGCGATGATGTGGAAATTCTGCCGGTAGATGATGGGGATTGACGTGTAGGAAAGATGTCTTTAAAATCACAAACATCTCAGTGAACACAGCCCAATAGTTGATATACAAACATGAGAGTGTTTCCTTACATTGATTTTTCGTGTGCAAAGTAAGGCCAGATCCTTTATGAGACAGGCACCCACCCCACTGCCCACTGTGCTGTTCATATAACTGCGGGCGGAGAACCCGCAGCCCGGCTACAAGGAGAGAATTCGGCAGGTGCCACCGCATAACCTACAAGCATGACACTTGCTGTCTGGACCTGCATCCTTTCTGGGCCTTCCCCCTGATGCAATTTCTTCCCATCTCTCATCCTTTTCTCTGCTTCTTTCATTGCATCCCTCCACCCTCCCCGGGCACATGGCCACAGGGAGGGAAGGAACACGTGTTTTTGATGATTCTATTAACTCTGCTGGTGATTTCTCAAGGTCGGAACACAGGGTGACTTGAAGATGTTTCCCATCTAACAGGACAGAGGGAGGAGAAGGACCCAGAATTGTCCGTGTTTCTTCCTCAAAGAAAGGAAACATCCTGGGAGCCAGATGACCACGCAGATCCTCAGAGATGGCAAGTCCAGACCATGGATTCCTGTGTCCCAAAATGCAGAGATAGACCTGGGGGAGGTGTCACCTGATGTGGCTGAAGATCGTCCTGGGCTGGTACAGATGCCCGCTGTCCTCTGTCCTGTGCTGACGAATCTCACCCACAACCCAGGCATAGAAATAGAAGGGCAGTCAGAGATCACAGGTACCCGTCCCTGCAGTGCAGACGGCGTGGAGGGGAGGCTGAGCAGGGCAGTCCCTCCCGAACCCAAGCCCCCAGGCACTGGCTCTGGTCCTCTGCTGGTGGGCGAGGCCAGGATCTGAGCGGGAAGCTGCTGGTGGGACCCCCGGAAGCGCTGCCCCTCGTGATCTTTCCTCAGGAGTACGAGCGGGTCTCCCGCTTCTCGCCCTGTTCTTTTGCTGTGTCGGACCCGTCTCCTCTGCACTGTTCCATCTCCTCATCTGCCTGCTGACTGTTTTTTTTTTGGATTGGAGTCTAGTCGATTTACAATGCTGTGTTACTTCCAGGTGAACAGCACAGTGAATCGGTTATACATATACAGGTATCCACTGTTTTTTAGATTCTTTTTCCGTGTAGGTTATTACAGAGTGTTGTAGAGTTCCCTGTGCTCTACAGTAGATCCTTGTTGGTTATCTATTTTATATATAGTAGTGTGTGTATGTCAATCTGAAACTCCTAATTTATCCCTGCCCCCTTCCCCTTTGGTAACCGTCAAGTTGTCTTCTATGTGAGTCTGTTTCTGTTTTGTAAATAAGTTCATTTGTATCTTTCTTTTAGATTGCACGTGTAAGTGATAGCATATATTTGTCTTTCTCTTTCTGACTTATATGATAATCTCTAGGCCCATCCGTGTTGCTGCAGGTGGCATTATTTTGTTCTTTTTTATGGCTGAGTAATCTTCCATTGTACGTACGTACCACATCTCCTTTATCTGTCGTGTCATGTGTTGACAGACATTTAGGTTGCTTCCATGTCCTGGCTGTTGTAAGTAGTGCTGCTGTGAACATTGGGGTGCATGTATCTTTTCAAATTATGGTTTTCTCAGTCACGTACTTGCTGACTTTTGTCTGTGATTTTCCTTGTTCTTAAAGGTGGTAGAGGGTGCGGGGTGTCCTGTGTGTCTCTGATCACGGTAGTTCAGACGTGTTCTTTTAGAGTGGGGTGGGGTCCCACCTTTGGGAGAAGGGGAACATTTAGATTTATTGCAGTTTTTGTTTGGCAGCTTAGCGACAAGGATGAGAGTAGGTGCAGGATTGTGGGAACCTAAGGCCGTATGTTTGGGGCTTAAAGACGTGGAGGAATCACAGGACCCCTTCAGGCCCAGCAGAGCGAGCGCTCCAGGGCCCCTTCCTGACACCGGAACACGGGCGTCAGTCTTCCTGAGACACGCCAGCCCCTTTCCCCGTACCTGACCGTGAACTTCTGGTAGCCTGGGTGCAGACGTAGGTACGGACGGGCTGGATCGTGGGTCACTAAGTGATCAGGGCAGAGAGGAGCTGGTGGCTGAACAGGGCCTGGTGGTGGCGAGTCGGGACCAGCGCCCGGAGCTGGGCTGGGGGAGGAGGCACTGGGTTCGGGCAGGGTCTCCTCCCGCAGCCTGGCGGGTGTCAGAGCCCGGGCCGTCTCCCATCTCACTGGCCAGGGACCCTCCGGGTATCTCTATCTCAGTGAATGGCACCCCCGCCAAACTGGCCCAGGGACTTGGAGCTGAGCCCCTTAATCCCTGCAGCTCCTGGGCAGCGGGTGGGGTAGTAGTGGGCACGGCAGCTGAGGCCTGGGGCTGGGGGTCTTCTCAGCAGGGGAGGGAGAGGGGTAGAATGCGTCTCTGAGTCTTGTGTCATCTGCCCCCATTGCTCCACTGGGCCAGAGCAGAGCTCTTTGTAGAAGTTCCAGGAACAGTGACTCTCTAGGGCTGGCTTGGTCGGGAGGCCCTCACGCCCTCCCAGGCCCGAGCCCAGGGTGTTACAGCCCCAGGGGCCGGGGCCCGGGGGACAGAGCTCCCCTCTCTGTGACAAGACCGCGACCTCGCCGATGGGAAGCCCGCTCCTTTTAAACCCTCAAGGCACAGGGCCTCGGGGGTTGGCCCCTTGCCTACAGACCATGTGGGTCTTCAACGCCCCTCAGCCTCCTGGCAGGGGTCCTCCTCCACTCTCCCCCGCACCCCCATTTCTAGTGGTCTGAGTAGTTCACTAACTGAATAGTGGATATTTGGGCGCAGATACGTTGAACTCAGTACTGTGCTTTTGAAGATTCACGATTCTAACAATTTGAAATAATCTTGCTTTTGTTGCCAGAGATACGTAAGCTGTATTAAGTGAGACTAAACGGTGATGTTTAAGAAGGTAAATAAGGCCCAGAGATGATAAACTATTTTACGTGGTGGCTCCTGTGTGTTTCTGTGGTGGAATCTGAGTCGCCAGTGAGCGACGTGAAGCTTGCAGGGCAGCAGGTGTCTGGGGTGGGCTGCAGCCACTGGTCAGGATGCCCACCCACACACAGGCTCCTCCGGGCACAAGGACGGCATGTGTAGGCTGCAGGGCACGGGGTTTGGGCTCAGACGTCGGACGTGCAGACAGATGGCTGCACGCTGCCTCATCCTCCAGGGATGTGCGGGGCTGTGAGGAAGCTGCCGTGGAAGCTGGGTGGGGGGTTGTTCACAGATCACAGAGAACGTGCAACCCCTCAACCCCTGCGTGGCTTCTGTCTTCTCAAAGAAGAGTCCTCTGCAAACTAAAAAGTGCAGATCAGACAGCTGAGAGGATTGTATGAGAGCATGTTCCTAGCCAGGAAAAGGAAATCCCGGGATGCTGAAGAATCCACAGATGCAGTGGAGAAATCCTTGGGATTATCTCGGAGGAATCGTGAAAAATAACGGAGCCCCAAGAGATGGGGAGATGACAGTTGTAATTTTCAAAAAGAGAAAGAGTGCAGGTTCTATGCAGTTCAGATGAGTGGGCTTGATGTTGACTCTGGGCCAGCATCTTGAAGAACGTCCGCGAAGATGGTTTCCAAGCTCTCGCAAAGGGCATCAGTGACTCTGAAGAGCCAGCCCAGGTCCCGAAAAACACATGGTGTCAGGCTGTTTTCACCTCCTTTTCCGACAGGACCATCCGACTGGCAAATGTGTAAGTGAGGTTGGTGATGACGGCCCACAGTCCAGGAAGGACTCACTCCAGGGCCGTGAGGATGAGGGAAGAGGCAGGTCTCACTGGCTGCTTTTAGGTCAAAACAACAGAGACAGATTCTAGTTAGTTTAAGCAGAAAAGGGATTTTATTCAAGGATTTAGAGCCGCTTACCAACTCTCGGGAAGGGCTAGACAGCCGGGTTTGGACATCACACGTCAGAACTACATCCAGAAATCACGGGGCTGGTCCTGTGAGGACACAAGAGCTTGTCAACACCAGCCTGGGTATCACCTTTCCCACTGCCGACACCATGACCCTGGTGTCCGCGAGGGCATGAAGCTGTCCCCACCCTCTCGAGCTCCTGGGTCAAAAGTTCGGCACGATGCTTCCAACCGCTGGGGCCCGGATCCCATGGCTGTACCCGAGCTGCAAAGGATGCTGGGAAAGCCAGAGGCTGGCATTTTCTGCCTTTTCCATTCTGGGAGTTGGTCTTGGCTCCCGAAAGACTCATAAGGTGGGTAATTGCCCCACATAGAAAAGGGGCTCAGATGATGACGGCCATAAAGACTGGCTAATGTCCTGCTCCCAGAGGTTGAGGGAGAGGGTAATTGGGTAGGTTTATAAATGGTCGAAGGATCATAGGGTTGCTAATTAATCAATCCTTTTTTAATCTAAAAGAAGGTTGTTATTGGCATACCGCAGGACTCTGCGGTTTTTGTGCTACACACGATTTTTTTTTTTTTTTTTAATCGGTGGCTTATTTTATCTGCAGGTGACACAGAGCTAGAGTGGAATGCTAATACCTTCAAGGGAAAAATCAGAATCACAAAAGATCTCTGAAAGTCTGAATGAACCAGCCCATAGGACAGGACCAAGTCTATCAGTAAGTAAATGGCGGGCTCTGTTTTCAGATTTTAAAAACCCAACCGCTCAAATGGGTAGTCGCTGCTAAGAAACGAGCCATTGTTTAATGCGGTTGCCAGGAAAGCTAATTAAACTCTAGGCCGGTGAATGGACCGCAGTGTTTAGAACAAAGCGGCCACAGCTGAGCCCCGAGCCAAGCCCTGAGCACCACGGTCCGTGAGGGCCCGGCCAGTCGTAGATGCTCCCAGGGGCTCCGGGAAGGTGAGTGGACTCAGCGCCGAGACAGGAAGAGGGGCCTTGGAGGGAGGGATACAAGAGGGGTCACCCGTCACCCAAAGAGCGTGCACATGGGAGAAGGGGAGATCTCGCCCACAGGGTGTCAGGGGCTGAAACTGAGGCCCAATCCAGCAAATTATAGGGCGTCCTCAGCAAAAGGAAGAAACCATTCTGTTGCAGGAAGGGGGACCCCTTCCAGGGCCCGAGAGTGGGCTCTTGTCTAACACTCGGATAGGAACTGTCCGAGGAGACACACGTGCTGACAGAGCAAGAGACGTCATTGGGAAGGGGCGCCCGGGCAGAGAGCAGCGGGGTAAGGGAGCCCAGGAGGACTGCTCTCCACGTGGCGCTGTCTCGGGTTTTATGGTGATGGGGTTAGTTTCCGGGTTGTCTCTGGCCAGTCAGCTTGCCTGGCTCATATTTGGTCAGACTCAGGGTCCCTCCTGGTGGCACACGCATCTCAGCCATGATGGATTCCAGCAAGGAGGATTCTGGGAGGTTGGTAGGACATAGGGACTGGAGTCTCCTCTCTCCTTCTGACCTTTCCCGAATTCTTCCAGTCGGTCAGTGGTGGCTTGTTAGTTCCGCATTCCTTACCAGGACCTCCTGTTGAAAGAGAACTCACGCAGGCGGTTACTCCCGGGCCTGGCTGGGGCAGGAGGTTTCCGTCAGTGGTTCCCCAGCAGTTCTGCCTGAGCTAGAAGAGTCTGGGGCAGGGGTGGGGTGGGGTGTGTCACACGTACCTGTCACCGGAGGTGTTCAGGTGAGAGGTCGTGGCCAGCAGTAGAGGCGCTGTTGAGGGGCCCGCAGCTAAGCTTAGACTAAGTGAACGTCCAACTTCTTTTAGCTTTAATATTTTTATTTAAACATTTTATTGAGATACAATTGGCATATAACACCAAATTAGTGTCGGGTGTATAATGATACGATATACGTACATATTGTGGAATGATCGCCACATTGTCGAGGTAACATCCTTTCCCATACAGTTACAGGATCCTTTTCCTGTGACGAGAACCTTTAAGATCTACTCTCTCTGCAACGTTCAACTCTGTGGTACTGTACTGCTAACTATAGTCAGCATGCCGTACACTGCATCCCAGGGCTTAGTCATTTTATAACTGGAAGTTTATACCTTCCGACTGCACTGTTGGCAACCGGTATTTATCTTTCTCTGACTCACTTCACTGAGCATAACGCCCTCCAGGTCCATCCATGTTGCTGCATACGGCAGGATCTCCTTCTTTCTCTTGGCTGAGTAATCTTCCATTGTGTGTATTCACCACGTCTTCCTTATCCATTTATTTATTGATGGACACCTAGGGAGCTCCCAAGTCTTGGCTCTTATAAATAGTACTGCTATGAACCTAGGGGTGCATGTATCTTTTATCATTAGTGTTTTCATTTTTCTCGGACAAGTACCCAGGAGTGGAATTTCTGGGTCAGGTGGTAGTTCTATCTTTAGTTTTTTAAGGAACCTCCCTACTGTTCTCCACAGTGGCTGTATCAGTTGACATTCCCACCAGCAGTGCAGGAAGGTTCCCTTTTCTCCACACCCTCTCCAACAACATTTGATATTTGTATTCTTTTTGATGATGGCCATTCTGACAGGTGTGAGGTGATATCTCACTGTGGCTTAGATGTGCATTTCCCTGATGATTAGCGATGTGGGACATCTTTTCATGTGCCTGTTGGCCATCTGTGTGTCTTCTTTGGAAAAATGTCTATTCAGGTCTTCTGCCCATGTTCTAACTGGATTGCTTGTTTTCGCTATTGAGTTGTATGAGCTCTTTTGGAGAGTTACCCCTTACCAGATATATGGTTTGCAAATATTTACTCCCATTCAGTAGATTTCCTTTTCATTTTGCTGATGGCTTCCTTCGCTGTGCAGAAGCTTTTAGTTTGAGGTAGTCCCACTTGCTTATTTTTGCTTAGAACTTTCCATTTTAAGATTCTATTTTCTATGGAAATATCTGGCATTACGAAGGTAACATGAGTCGCTCTAATGTATGCACGAGCATTTTGAGAGATTTGATTTAGTCTCTGCTGAACACTTGAGCTGCACCCAACTTACAGTGGAGATGGGAGATAGCCTCGTTTTACCTGCAGGGTTGGTAATGCTTTCATTTCAGTTCCGCATGAATCGTGACAGTCACGCCAGCCTGGAGCTGCGCGAGGGGAGGGGGGTGAGTGAAGAGAGTCCAAAGAAAGCAAACGAAGACGTTCAGCTTCAGGGCACTTGGAGAAGCACAGTCCGGGCCTCTCACCCACATTCCAGGAGGGAAACAACGCAGGGGACGAACGAAGGGAATTGTGGTGCTCAAGTTGGTTGCTCCGGGTGGACGGGGAGGGGTCCCGAGGGGCCCTGAGCACAGTGGGTGCCACGTTGGGAGGACAGGGTAACTCGTGCTTACGTGGTCATTCTCTGCTTCCAAGATAACAGCAGGTGAAAGGGGAGAAAAACAAACAAAAAGCAGACCCCATACTACTTACACAGTAAGTCCCCTACACATGAACGAGTTCCGTTCTGAGAGCGCATTCGTAAGTCCAATTTGTTCATAAGTCCAGCAAAGTTAGCCTAGGTACCCAACTAACACAATCGGGTATATAGTACTGTACTATTGTAGGTTTCTAACACTTTTCACACAAGGAATACATAAAAAACAAAGAAACACCAAAAATAGAGAAACCCTTTTTAATCTTAGAATACAGTCCCTTGAAAAGTACAGTAGTCCAGTACAGCATCTGGCACACAGGGGCTGGCATCCAGGGAACAGGCAAGAAGAGTTACTGCCTGGAGGGGGGAGACGGTAGAGCTGCAGGATCGCCAGCAACAGGAGACAGAGGGCAAGCTGCAATGTCACTCACGCCTGACGCTGATGGCACAGGTTCTGGCTCCTTGCTGGAACCAGATGCCAAGGCTAGTGGTGTTCGTGGCCTGTGACCTGTACGAGAGACCACGTGTTCCTTTCCTGAATCCTTCCCCGAATTAGGGTCAGGAAGTGCCACGGAACACTGACAGCAGCAGATTTCTGGAAATTCAGAGTACGTCTGGTCCAGATTCTGCTAATGCCACCCCAAAGTGTAGGCAAATCCTCTGCACACGAGGCGGCCTTTGTGACCGGACTCTTTGGGGGACGTGGGGCAGGGGGCAGGGATCTCCAACGTGTACAGTGGGTTTCAAATGTATGGTGACACCTCTGATGTGCAAAACGGGCCTTTATTCCTCTGGAACTGCACCGAGATTGCTGGTGAGGTGGTGAAAACCCAAACTCGGCCCTTGAGGGTAACAGACCCCCTTCTGGCCTAAAAGCCTCCTCTGGGCAATTCCTCGGTCAGTTCAGGATTTTAACTCGTTCGGGGCCGGTCTCCCTCGTCCTCTCCACCGCTGAGCCTGGGGTGAGGCCTGTGCTTTCTGTGCTCCTGCCCCCAGCCCACCCCCTTGGAGACGTCTTGTCACCTTGCTCTCGGTGTTGGCCTTGGTCTCGTGCTTTCACCGCTGACCACCTGCATCCCGGCCGGGCTGCTGTCACCAACCCTTCCTCCCGCTCCCGAGGGGCTGTGACTTCCCCACTCGGATAGAGAGCTGAGGGGGCTCAGGTGGGTGGTCGTCCACCACCCTCCATCAGTCCAGGCCTGCCCTCCCCGCGTCCCTGTAGGGCAGGCGGCCAGGGCGGTGGAGACACAGGCCACAGGCCCTCCGCCCTCGCCCCGCGTTCTCTGCCCCCAGCCCGCAGACTCTCAGCGCCAGGGATGTGCCCCCACCCCCCCAGTCCACGCCTCCTGTACGGCTCTCCCCCCGCCTGCCTGTCTAGGCTCCGCCGCCGCCCCCCGTCCTGTGTACGAAATACTTTCATTGCTTTGTTTCTTGATGGGGAAATGACCTCATACCGTGACCTGCATCATTTAGAAGGTAACACCTGCTCTACGATCTCCTCCTCCAAGGTCTTAGCATCATCTGAAAGCCAAGCCCTTTTGAAACTCCAGACCAAAGCACCACCTCTCTCTCTCTCTGTCTCGCGCCGCCCTGCGCCGCCCTGCGCCGCCCTGCGCCGCCCTTTCTCTTACGCACACGCACGCACGCGCACGGCTAGCTCTGTCCCGTGTCTTCAGCTTCACGTCGTAAATCGTGACTCCGCCCAGCACCTTCCCTGACTGCTGTGTCTGCCCCGTGTCCTGAGCACATCAGCGCCGTCGGACCCAC
The DNA here is from genome assembly GCF_008692025.1 of Phocoena sinus. Lineage (NCBI taxonomy): Eukaryota > Metazoa > Chordata > Mammalia > Artiodactyla > Phocoenidae > Phocoena > Phocoena sinus. The sequence goes on from NC_045768.1 coordinate 113,857,513, forward strand.
GGGTGGACAGACAGTAACTCCCCGAGGTAAAGAACCTCAGCTTAAATTTTTTAAATGTTATTTTAATCTTCGAGAACCCCTGTGCCTCCACGCCACGTAAGTGAAGGTGAAAACGTGTGAGTAGAAGGCAGGTTGACGTGTGACTTGCCCCCGTCCTGGTGAAGCCCGCGTAAAGGAGAAGCGGGGTCCCTCGTGACCGCTCAGAGCACCTCACCTAGTCGGCGAGTGTTTCTCCGAGGCTCAGCCACCTGCACTCCTGCGGTCGTCCGTAAAGACTGGTCGGTCTGTAAGCTGGCACAGTGGTCATGGCGGACCTGTCGCTTCTCGTCGGAAAAGCTTTTACGTTTTAGAGGGCCGCTAGGTTTCTGTGCTTCGAGTCTGCCTGGGCCCATTAGGGGTTGTCTCGGATGTACTTCCCGTAAGTGGCGTGTCGCGTGTCGGTGCCGGCCTCACAGCAGGGATCACTGGGGGGCTGTTCCGACCCCAGGCCCTCTGTGTGCAGCTGTCCCCAGTGGTGTCCCACCTCTGGAGGCCGCCTTCTCCCACGCCGCCACACCCGCCACCCCCCGTTGCCTGGACCTTGTCAGCGCTGGTGGCATCTCAGCAGAGCTGACGGGCATTTGGCGGGGGATGCTGACGGCAGGGGCAGGCGGTGGCCCGGAGGACGCAGCTCCGGGGACACAGCTGGGGCCGCCTTCTCGGGAGGAGGGAGAGAGGAGAAAAAGCAGAGGGGATGACTTTCACGAGGAAGAGGGAGCGGCGTTGAATTGGTGAACATTCAGACCATTTCAGCACTTTCCCTGCGCTTCTCCACGGGACGTGGGGGGCAGAGGCGGAGCCTGAAGTTGACACGGTCCAGGGAGCCTCTTTAAGGAGAAGAACACAGAGACACTGCTTGGGGAGAGATCCCCAGTGTTCTCCTTACTTGCTGCAGGTGATAAATCCTTTCTTCTCCTGACAATAAAAAATTAGGTTACAAAATTAGTTATGACATAACGAGTGAAGAAATCACTGAGAATTATGTGTTGTAAAAAAGCTAACAAATAATACAAAATCACAAAATCCAGAAACATAATATAATATTTGAATTAGCTAACTGGCTGCTATACTTCTGTAAAACTTTTCCTCCCTACCTCCTTTGCCTGTATATTCTTTGGTCATTTTTTTTTTTTTTTTTTTTTGCGGTACGCGGGTCTCTCACTGCTGTGGCCTCTCCCATTGCGGAGCACGGGCTCCGGACGCGCAGGCTCAACGGCCATGGCTCACGGGCCCAGCCGCTCCGCGGCATGTGGGATCTTCCCGGGCCGGGGCATGAACCCAGGTCCCCTGCATCGGCAGGCGGACTCTCAACCACTGCTCCACCAGGGAAGCCCTCTGGTCATGTTTTTAAACAAAGATTGAATATCATTCAGTCTTTCCTCTGGCCTGGTTGGTTGAAGTGGATTTATGGATAGTTGGAACGTGTTGTTCTTGGTTAAAGCCATTTAAACTTCTGGGGTGGTGTTAAATCTGGGATCACGTCTATCACATTCCCTTTACTTTTTCTTTTTTTTTAAAGATTTTTTTGATGCGGACCATTTTTAAAGTCTTTATTGAATTTGTTACAATATTGCTTCCGTTTTATGTTTTTTTGGCCACGCGGCCTGTGGGATCTTAGCTCCCCGACCAGGGATCGAACCCTAACCCCCTGTATCGGAAGGTGAAGCCTTAACCATTGGGCCGCCAGGGAAGTCCCTATCATGTTCCCTTTAAAGATAAGCTGTGGGGCTTCCCTGGTGGCGCTGTGAGGCTGAGGGATTCTGAGGCTTCGGAGCAGCCGCATCTGAAGGATGAAGGGTGTCAGGTCCTACCCGAGAAGGCTACCCGGAAGACCACCCGCCAGTTCCGGGACTTGCTGACAGAGTCATTTTGAAGGAGGGGTGAGGCGTGGGGGATGAATGCAGCACGAGTGGCAACTTGGGGGGGTTCTGCAGGCTCTCAGACCGCCCCCACCAGTGCCCACCAGCAGAGTCCAGTGCCCCGAGCAGACAGCCCTGTCGTGAGGAGTTTTAGGAAGGTAAGCAGTGTCTCTGCTTCCTTAGCTCTCTGGATATTCAAGTGAAGTGATTTTTGTTGTCACTGTTTCTTTTCTGTGCTGTTTATGCTGTAAGTGGGTGGCGAGCATCAGGGTGAGGGTCGTCCGTGGACTGAGATGGGGGGAGCACGCTTTGGCACACCTGGAACGCGGTCACTGCCAGCCAGGGCGCGAAGAGGGGGCGTGCGTGGGCTGGGAGCCACCAGGGCAGCACGCAGCTGAGGAGCCAGCTCTTCCTGCTTGGGCGTGAATTACTCTGCCCGGACCGTCCGTGTGTTGCACAGCTGCTCGCCGGGAAGGACGGACGCCCTGGAGACCCTGGATCAAGAACGGCTTCTTGTGGAGCAGACGCCAGCTTCACGGCCACCTTAGGAGCTACGGAGGAGCACCACAGGAAGGGCACAGGACAGGGTGTGGGCTGCCCTCCTGCTTCCGACTCAGAAGGAAGAAGCCACGCCATCCTGGGGCCAGTCGTCGAGGCCAGAGTGATGACAACACGTCGGGACGGACGGTGAGTGTGTGTGGTTATGAAATGATGCTCGCCCTGTTCCTGCCGGGTCCGCCCGCTGTGGCCAGGACTGTTTCCGAAACACCCTTCTATTCAACGCATCAGAGTTTGAGGAGTGATGCTTGGGTCGTTATCTTTTTCCTTCCCCGTCTCTCTTCTCTCTTTCCTCTGAATTGCTGCCAAAGCGACTTGAGTTGTATAACTTAGAGCCAGCAGCTAGGTAATGGTTGGGGAGCGGTTTGTATCCAGATGAGCCGAATGTGGAGGAAACTCAAGAAAATGTGGGTAACCCTCAGGTGTGGACCCCACGCACCTAGTAGCCCACGTTAGCTGGTGTTGGCCGAGGGTAGAACTCGAGGGAAGGAGTGTTGGTTCAAGTTAGAAAGGCTCTGATTTCTGTTTGATGTGAAACAAATCATGCCGTTTACAAGTCCTGTGACGCTCAAAGGTTTAACCAGCATTTACACCGTGCTGTATGGGGTCCAAAGCACAGATGTCAACACAGGGCCTTTGAAGACAAGACACATCTGTCAATGATGCCTGCCCTTTGGGTGTTCCACCTGTGGTTGCTTTTCTTTCTAATATCTTGTTTAAGATTAATTTTGTTATGGTATCCTCTTTTTTCCCCCCCTTTTTAAAAATTGAAGTATAGTTGATTTACAATGTTGTGTTAGTTTCAGGTGTACAGCAAAGTGATTCAGTTATACATATACATATATTCATTCTTTATCAGATACTTTTCCCATATAGGTTATTACAGAATGTTGAGTAGAGTTCCCCGTGCTCTACAGTAGGACCTTGTTGGTTATCTATTTTATATATAGTAGTATGTATGTGTTAATCCCAAACTCCTAAATTATCCCTCCCCCTGTCCCACGTTTCCCCTTTGGTAACCATAATTTTGTTTTTGAAATCTGTGAGTCTGTCTCTGTTATGTTAATAAGTTCATTTGTATCATTTTTTAATTAGATTCTACATGAGTGATATCATGGTATTTGTCTGAGTTACTTCACTTATATGATAATCTTTAGGTCCATCCATGTTGCTACAAATGGCATTATTTCATTCTTTTTTATGGCTGCATAATATTCCATTGTGTGTATGTATGTGTGTGTGTGTGTATATATATATATATATATATATATATTACCACATCTTCTTTAACCATTCCTGTGGGTGCATGTATGTTTTCGAACCTTGGTTTTCTCCAGGTATATGCCCAGTAGTGGGATTGCTGGGTCGTATGGTAATTCTATTTTTAGTTTTTTAAGGAAACTGCATACTGTTCTCCATAGTCGCTGTATCAATTTACATTCCCACCAACAGTATAGGAGGGTTCCCTTCTCTCCACACCCTCTCCAGCATTTATTATTTGTAGATTTTTTGATGGTTGCTACTCTGACCAGTGTGAGCTGATACGTCATTGTGGTTTCGATTTGCATTTCTCTAATAATTAGAGATGCTGAGCATCTTTTCATGGGCTTCTTTGGCCATCTGTATGTCTTCTTTGGAGAAATGTCTGTTTAGGTCTTCTGCCCGTTTTTGGATTGGGTGGTTTGGTTTTTTTTTGGATGTAGAGCTACATAAGCTGTTCGTATATTTTGGAGATGACTCCCTTGTTGGTCGCTTCCTTTGGAAATATTTTCTCCCGTTCTGAGGGTTGTCTTTTATGCCACATCTTCTTTATCCATTCATCTGTCAGTGGACATGTAGGTTGCTTCCGTGTCCTGGCTATTGTAAATAGTGCTGCTGTGAACATAGGGGTGCATGTATCTTTTCAAGCTGTAGTTTTCATCTTTTCTGGATACATGCCCAGGACAAGCATCCTCCTTTTGTCCCTCAAATGTATTTGCCAAAATGTATATTATGGGGACAAGAGGAGCACTGGATGGTCGTGGTCTGCCTGGATGACCTTGTTCCCCGATCTGTGGCCTTACTTTAACCAGCAGCTGTGTCTGTGGCATCATAAACCTCATCCAATGTAAGGGATGGATGCACGTGAGGATATTCGGTATTTCTGAGCCGGAAAGCCCACACGATACCAGATGCCTCAGTTGACAGCTAGGACCCAACTCGTGCACTTCCTCGGGGCTGCGGGAGACGACTCTGTGCCTCGGGCTGATTCCCTACACCTGCCCCCAAACAAGAGGCAACACCACCGCCGAGAGGACGACTGGTGTGCCTCGACTGACCGTCTTGTGGGCGTGTGGACCTGCTCTGCGCCCGGCAGGCCTCCGTGGCGACGGGCTGAGGCCCCAGCACTGTGCCTGCTGGGCAGAGCCCGGCCGCAGAGAAGAGGACCGGGGATCCTTGCAATTGTCCTTGAAGGAAAACACTGGGCCGCGGGGCTCACAGGTGCCGGGCGAGTGGGCACGTGGTGTGACGTTCCCCCTCCCTCGACTGGAAACAGAGCCCAGCCCCCAGGAGGCACTGCGACCCCGGGGGTCCCAGGATGCCAGGAGGGAGGGCTGCTGTCAGTCCGACCTTTAGAATCTCTGACCCGGTCTTCTCCCACAGGAGGGTCGGGGGTTCCAGCACTGTGATGGAAGCAAGCAGATTTTAGGAGGTCTGCTTTCGGGGGGCGCTCCCAGAGCTGAATGTTCAGTCTTCCTTGTTCCAGAGAGTCCTGGCAGCTTGGTGCAGGGAAGTCACCAGCACACACGCCCAGCTGTTGGTAAAGAGGGGCAGCTGGGGCCCCTCGGACGGCACAGCCCCAGGGGAGCAGGTGCGGGGCCCAGGGCACCTTTCTGGGAGTGGTTCCCGAGGGTGGGAGCTGTGGGCTGGATGCTGACTGCTTGCAAGGGTTTGAGAGCCAGAGGGAGCTCTGCTTTCGGTTTGTTGAAAGATACTTTATTGGGAGGATTTCCACTCGGGGTCTGGCTGGAAGGACATGTCCGCTCTTTCCCCTCCCCCTTGCAGAAGTCTAAAGCCCACAGGGGGTCCCCAGGATCCGGTTCTTTCGGCGGTGTTGCCGTTGTATTTGGTCTTAAGAGCTGGTGCACTGGAGCCTTGCTGTCCCTGCACTGGGCCCACCACGTGGCTGGTGGTCATGATGCTGTGTTTCTGACACGGGCCTGAATGCAAGAAGCCGGGGGCAGAGGAGGCGTCTGTCAGCTTTGGGAAATGCTGGATTTTCCAAAGCCTAAGTCGTAGACAGGCTTTTGTGACACTGCGGAGGCGGCTCTCTGCTTGTCCAAAGGAAGGGAATAGATGGCTGGAAAGCTTTGGGGAGCTTGGAGGAGCTGTCACTGGGGCGTCTCCCTGGGCACGAAGCCCCGGAGGAGATACCGATCCCCGAGACTCACACCTTGGGTGTGTTTGCTGGGAAGGGCACCGTGACAGCAAGTGACATGGTGGCCCTGTCCTGGGAACCGAGCCGAGCTCAGGGGCACGGTGTGGCCTGGCTGTCGAGGAAGTTCCTCTGTCACTCTGCTGGGTTCCACGTAATTGTCAAATTGGGAGTGTGTCATGGTGGGTCTGCGACTTCCCAGGCTGGCAGTGACCTCACAAGGACTATTACAGACCCGTGGGACCCACGGCCAGCGGAGAGAATCGCTACCTCCCTCTCTATCCCATGACCTCGAACGTTCTGGTCACCACCATGGCCTTTTGTTCTTGGAGGGGACAGGAACTTTGCGAAGTGGGGTCACTCTGTTGCTTCTGTAGGTCATCTTCCCAGACTTGCCTGACGCTCAGGGTCCCAGTCTTTGGCTCTGTGTCGCGTATCTGGTTTTTGAAGTGTTCTTCTAAAAATAGGATGAACTAGTGTGTGTCAAGCACACAGAAGAGTGCAGAAAATAACATAACAGGGATCCGAGTAGCCACCGTCCAGATTTAACAAAACGAGCGTTTTGTCCCATCTGTATCAGACATTTTTTAAGTTGCGTTTAGAATTAAATCCCCTGCATGTGTATTTCTGGTAGATGGGAAGCATCGGTAAGTTCAATTCTAGTTGGTTGCTGGCCATGCACACAAGCGCCTCTGAGTGTCCGGATGCTGGAAACGTTGTATGTTTGTGCAGAGCAGTACTGCCCCAGCCACGTGCCTTAAGCAGAAGGATCGCCCCAAAGACTGTCTCAGCGCCTGGGCAAGTTCTCTCGGACTTACACCGTGTACGTGTTCCCCACCAGTGTGCCATATGTTCACAGGGCTAACGCCCATCCCCACCGAATGCAAGAACCCTCTGGCTCCAGAGGTTCCAGGTGTGGAAAAGTGCACCCAAACTGCTGAGTTTTGCCCCACTTAATAAGAAAGGATACTAAATATTTTCAGAAAATTAAACAACCCTTTAAACAATGTTCAGAAACATTTTGATGTCCGCATGAGCCAAACTCCTGGGAAGCTAAGTGTTCACTCTCCTCCTGGGACAGAGGCTGGAATATTCGGGCTTTACAGAGAGAGACATTTCTCCTCGAGTTTAGCCCTGAATCTCCGGTTCAGTTCATTCTTACCAGGCTGTCCTGAGAATGTTTCAGACTTGAAAGGCCTGGAGACAGACTCATACTCTTTGCACCTAATTATGCCATCTTTGCAGTTTCTCCGTTTTTCCGTGAAAGGCACCGCTGTTCTTCCAGCCACATGATCCGGTCTCAAGTGCCTTGCCTCCTTTGTCCTCAGCGTCCGGTATCTTTCCTCCAAACGTTTCCCACTTCTGTCTACTCCTCCCCAATCCCCTTGCTGCTGTCCGAATTGGGGTATTTCTCCTCATGGGGTTGGGCGGATTCTGTCTTTCTGCTTTCCCCTTTCAGTCCAGTTCAGTACCAGATTATCTTCTGAAAGGAGCGTTGTGTGCCATTCTGCTCAGAATCATCCAGTGGTCCCCACAGCTGACGAAAGACCAGTTTTCTACCCAGAACCTCCCATGTTTTCCTCATCTTCTCTGTCCGCATGTACATGTCTCTCTGTGTCCCACACAACATCCCGCGAAGCCTCTGCCCAGGCACACGGCACTGCTTGCCCTCTCTGATCCTGAGTCGTCTTCCACTATTTCCTCTGCCTCAGTCTTCCCTTCCCTCCTTCATTAAACGAACCAACCCTCACGGGGCACCTACTAGGAACCAGGTTCTGTGAAGCAACACCTACGCATACAGACCTTGCAACCTAGCGGAGAAAACAAAAGAATAAACAGGCAGTCAGCAAGCCAGGCTGTGCAGGAAGTACCACAGCAAGGAAGGACAGGAACACCAGACCCAGGCGTGGGGAGTCAGGGCAGACTTCCCAGGGGAGAGGCACACAGAGGGTGATTCGTCCTTTAGGGTGGTTAGCGGGGGGAAGGGGAGGGGGACGGGAGGCAAGTAACTCGGGGACATGGCAACATTGGCTTGGAGGAAAGCTGGGAGAAGCAGTGGGTTCTGGGCACATCTCAGAGCAGGACCATCAGGACTTTGCCGTGGATCAGAGAGCGGGCGCAGGAGGGGCGAACAGATTCTGTTTCTGCAGCTGGACAAAGGGAGTTGCTCTTTACAGAGCCGGGGAGGACTCTGGGGAAGAGAGAGGTTCAGGCTTTGACGTGCTGGTCTTAGTGCGGAATGATCTAGTGAGGTTTCAGTGAAAGAAGTCCGTTCAGTAAATACTTGAAGGAGATGAGGAAAGAAAACTTGGGTGTTTGGGGAGCACCGAGAAGACGCAGAGTCAGGCAGGCTCAGTCCAGTGGGGCCCACCGTCGTCCCTAAAAGATCCTCCATCTCCAGGGGCAGCGGCTGGTGCGCACTGATCCTGACACCCTCCCTCCAGTAGGCAGACTAGACCACGTCCACTGCAGTTGCTAAACAGTATTTGCTGGACGCATGAGAGGAAGGAATAAACGTAATCAGTAAAAGAGACTGTTCCAACCGTTTTCCCTTCCAAGGAGGAGATCCTTGCCAAGATGCTGTACATCTGGGGAACAGGACCTGGAGGTCTGCACCCTCCGTCCCAGGGTTACCAGAGCCCCGTGCCATAGAATCGGCACGCACAGTGGTAAAATGCACCTCTGGGCCCGTCCCCAGACCACCTCAAGCTGAATTCCTAGGGGAGGAGCTGGGACCTTTTGGTTACAGACTCATTGAGTGATTCTTCTGAAACTAAAATTTAAGAACTGCCGACCCTCCGGAAGATGACCGCTATTGACACTTCCTTGGAGGCAGATAATTTCTAGCCGTGATGGGATGAGTTACAGCCACTCTGCCATGTTAACGGTACTCGGTACTCTGCGCTCATGGCCTCATCAAGCTGCCGCAGTTGAGTTGGAGCCGGGCTGGCCCAGTGCCGCACACGCTGTCAGGTGACAGCTTAGGCAAGCGAGGCCTTTTGCCAGATACCTCCCAGTCGAGCTCTGCAGCTTGAGAAGAAAAGTACGAGAGAACACATCAATGCCAGATCTCATTATTCTGGGAGTTTTCAAACAATGACTACACATCTGTCTCACTCTCAAATCTCACTCTCAACTATAATGAAGCAACAAGCTTGTTCTTTCATACTGTCTGAGCCACAATAAGGACTAAACGTCACACGTTGACCTTGGACATCATATTTAGTGAGACCTTTAGGACCCGTCTTCCAACCCCAGGAAGAGGTCAGCTCCACGAGGGCAATGGCTGCCCCCTCGGTGCCTACAATGCCTGGCACACAGCAGCCACTCAGTCAGTATCTGGATGGGTGACATACTCGTCCCGCGTCTTGATGTGAAGGGCCAAGTGTTCACAAATCCCGTCTGTGGAGTTTCACTGTTACTTGTAGCTTCCACATCCCTCGTCCCACCAGTTCCCTACCCCTGTAGAAAGCTGTGCAGTTTTCACTTAAGATGTAACTTTCTGCTGACCCCATAAAAAATTGGCAGGAATTCTCAGAAAGGATGATATTGTAGTTGTACTTGTGGGGCTCCACGGAGGGATACATTTCACATTATCCATGCTTCCAGATGGACTTTTAGTTCCCCAGGGCAGTCATTCCAGAACCTTTTCTCAGCCTTAAGTTTACTCCAAGAAATAAAACTAGTGATTGAGGGCTTGATCGCTCCCACAAGAGGCTCCCCTGTTTTTGGTACAGAGCCGGAAGTAGGGCAGAGGGGAAGGCAGCTGGGAGACGGGATGAGGGGCTGGTGCCCACAGGGGCCCCGTGGGTCAGGGCGACACTGCCTGCCCGGTCTCTGGAGGGTGAGGGCCTGGAGGGCCGGGGGCCAGGCCGCAGGTGGAATCGTCCGCGTGGTCAGGCGGTTCCAGAAGCTTGGAGCAGGAGTGGGCGCTGGTGCCCCGAGGCTGGAGTAGATGTGGGTCCATCCCGCCGTTCCCCGCAAGTGGTATTCACACACCAGGGCTAGTGTCCAAGGCCACTTAATTTAGCTGGTTGGGATGCTGTAGTACCGAGGTTTAATCGTCGTGTTTCTTGAGCTTTTACTAGGCTAATATGTGAACTCTTTCAACAAATAGTTATGTGTCAGCCTCTGTGCTGGGTGCTAAGATACAGCTGTGAACAAGGTTGGGAACTAAGGACCTCTGATCCGTGAATGCAGCTTCTTAGCCTCAGATTCAAGCCCTGGTCCCAGGCCTGTTGTTGTTTTCCAAGGGGCACATGCAGAGTCAGTGGATCAGAGTGAATTCTTCGGGGGTTCTCGTGACGGGTCAGGGGGACCCCCTGTTCTAAGGATATAGTGATCTAACGCGTGATTGAGAATCAGCCCATCAGACAGGCGCCAGGCGTTGGACTCCTGTAAGGCTCACAGTTTCAGTGTGAGCTGACGGGACGGCCGCTCCTGGTGCAGAGTGACCAGAGGGACCTGGCCGGAGGCTGCCTGGCCGGTGGCAAGGCCCCTGCTGGACGTGCCTCGCCCTGGCTCTGTGGCCCGGGCGCCCTCGTGACCCAGCTGGACCCTCCCGGGGCTCCCTGCTGCGGGGCGAGTACACCCAGTGTCTCACCGGGCCCTCCTCCCGGCTCTGCTCCTGCTCTGAGCCCTGGATTTCTCTAGAAGCTTATTCTGGCCTCAGAGCTGGCCTGGGACCGGCTCTTCATCATCGGGGCTCAGCTCACACACCTCCCGGGAGCGGCCCGTCCAGCCACCCGTCTGAGGCCGCTCTGATCTTCGTCGTTAGCGTGTGCCCTACTCTTCAGAGCCGGCACTTCAGGCGGGTCGGCTCTGTCTGTTTGGTGACATCGTCGTTACCATCTCTCCCTGCTAGAATGTAGGTTCCTTGAGGATAAGAGGGTAAGCGGCACTCAGGGAATAATTAATATGGATCACGTTTCCTGCACACCCGCCGGCTCTCTGGGGACGCCTGTAACTGTTGTCAGGTTGCCGTGCTGCTTTCGGGATCCTAGTTCCCCAACCAGGGATCGAACCCGGGCCATGACAGTGAGGGCGCCGAGTCCGTTATAACCACGGGACCGCCAGGGAATTCCCCAGACAGCACGTTTGAAATCATATCTGGAAACACAGTATATGACCCAGAGCCTCAGCACCCAGGAGTAACCTAAGGCTTAAAGTCTTTTTGTTAAATTGAACTAAATTGGCGCCAGACCAGTAACTGGGAAAATGGCGTGTGACCCCAGAATCCCCTTGATGGGGCTGGACAGCGGCCCAGGAGGACGTGCTCACAGTGGCCGCTTTTCACCCATGTTCCCTTCACTATGACGAAGGCTACGGCAGAGCCCAGGGAGCTGGTGGTGCCCAAAAAAGAAAGCCCCTCACAGGGGCAGGCTGGTTGAAATGTGATGGAGGGAAACGGTGCAGCCATCCTGCACCCCGTGTCACGTTGAGCCGGGGTGTTGGCAGGACGGGGTCCTTCTGCAGCCCACGTGGTAGCCGTGCTTGCTCAAGTGACAGCCTGTCTGTTGAAAACTGACAAGGAGAAAATTAAAGTCTCTTCTGTTTTCTGTGTTACTCAAATGCCCCATAGCTGGTTAAACTGCATAGTTCCCTTGTCAGGCTTTTAGCAGCTGTGAAGATCCAGTTAACGTAGGTCCCCCTGCCTTTGTCCTCTTGGCTAACTAGCTGGGCGTACTTGCTTTCCTTTTTGTATAAAGCTTTTCCTTCTGTCCCTTTGACAGCACAGTGTCAGAAACGATGTATTGTCTTCACAGATGTTCCATGTTGCAGAGCATTTGCTCTTCAGTAAACATAGTGACGTGAAGGGACATGTTGCATGTGTCCAATCCTTTTAACGACTTAAGGTCCAAGATCGTTTCTTCTCAGTGGAATGACCGTCGACAAAAACGATTGGTCAACTACTAGCAATTTGAGAGTTTGCTAATCCTGCTGGAATGGGAAATTCTACGCGTTTGGAAATAGACGTTTCCATCCGTCGAGATTCACTGACAGATCCCGAACCATGCAGTTCTGACTCGGGGAAAAGGAAGGCTGATTTCACTTCAGCGTGTTTGTCACACCTGGGAAACGCCTGGCGGTGGTGGCCTTTCTCTTCCTGGGGAGGAGAGTGGTCCGGCCTCAGAACTGGGAAGACGGGCAGTCTCGGTCTCACCCTCTCCTGCATCTCTTCTTGGTCCACAGCTAACAGGGACTTGCAGCTGAGAATCACTCACTGGCAGCCACAGCCTCAGACCTCCCCGCGTCGCTGGGAAATCGCCGAGAAGGCAACTCAGGGACGCGGCTGCATAGACGCTGCCTCAGGAGCACGCGGGCACCGCCCTGCTCAGGGCTGAGAACCCAGAGCAGGATGTGAATTTCCCACCCAGACAAACCCAAGGGAGATCCCTCCTGAAGTTGGTAGGAAATTTGTTTCTGACCCACGGGTCACAAAATAGCTTGCTATGAATTTTGATTGGCTGCCAAGTCATTGCTAACTCATCTCTGACTTTGACAGAAAAAACAATTAGGTGTTAAAGAAATGAACTGGGTGCGTGAAAGATGGCTGCTTGGAAGAGGCAGTGGAGGGACTAAGTCCTTAAAGACTGGAGAAAAGGAAAGGAGTACATACCTTGAATATTGCGGTAGAAAACATGTGCGGGAAGACAAGAGACCTCCGCAGACAGCTCCGTAAGGCTATTATAGATCACGTGTCAGACTCCTTTTTGGATACGACAGTCCCACTTTTGGTTCTCGTTGAAGCTGCCAAGAATGGCCCAGAAAAGGAAATAAAAGAATATGCTGCGATATTTCGTGAACACACCAGCAGGCTTGTAGAGGTGGCAAATCTTGTTTGTTCCATGTCAACAAATGAAGATGGAATTAAGATTGTCAAAGTTGCAGCCAATCACCTGGAAACCTTGTGTCCACAGATGATTAACGCCGCACTTGCTTTGGCTGCAAGACCCAAAAGTCAAGTGGTCAAAAAAACCATGGAAGTGTACACATGCACGTGGGAGAATCATATCCATGTCCTCACTGAAGCTGTAGATGACATTACAAGCATTGATGACTTCCTTGCTGTATCTGAGAGCCATATCCTAGAAGATGTCAACAAATGTATCATAGCCTTGAGAGACCAGGATGCTGATAATTGAGATCGAGCTGCAGGTGCTATGAGAGAACGGGCCGCGAGAGTTGCTCACATTGTCACAGGTGAAATGGACAGTTACGAGCCAGGAGCTTACACAGAAGGTGTGATGAGACATGTTAACTTCCTGACAGGGACTGGTCATAACCCAGAGATGAAGTGCATCCTGTGTGACTGAGAAGAGACTTTGTGTGGGTGTGCCTGCAAATGTCCCAGGCCCCGATGCTGGCTTGTACACTCTTTCTCCTGCCTTGCTGCATGCCTTATCTTGAATAGGTTTTATGTGAGTGTGTTATACAGCATTTTGCAGACCCTTTAAATTCTTCAACCTTGTATAATTGTTGCAGTCATAACTCATTTATTTACCAAAAAAAATGTATTTGAAGATACCAAGAAGAAGCACACACATACACATCTACCTTAAACGTACAGAACAAGGCAAGTGGGCAAATGGTTATATTTGGTTTCGTTAACTGCTTTTCTTTCCCTTTTTTGAAGGTCCTCAGTAAGTTTTCATAATTGGACATTATGCAGCCAAAAGTACTGGATCATGCTATATTTTCCTCAGAGGACTTTCTAAACTCTGAAACCTTAGTGGCTAAACTTTCATTTGATTTAGAATAACTGACTCACACAATACACAGCAATAGTGAATGGACAAACATTTCTCATCAGTACTGACTCAGTCTTTTATGGCCTGTTTCCGCCAATTGTGAGATCATTCCACCCAATTACCATTTCACTACTCTGCCCCCTTAAAAACTCAGAGCTGTGGGCTTCCCTGGTGGCGCAGTGGTTGGGAGTCCGCCTGCCAACGCAGGGGACACGGGTTCGTGCCCCTGTCCGGAAGATCCCACACGCCACGGAGCGACTGGGCCCGTGAGCCATGGCCGCTGGGCCTGCGCGTCCGGAGCCTGTGCTCCGCGGTGGGAGAGGCCACGGCAGGGAGAGGCCCGCGTACTGCAAAAAACAAACAAACAAAACTCAGAGCTATAACAAAGCTTATCCTTTCTATATTAATAGTTATCTATTGCTGAATTTTTAAAAATTTCCCTAAAAGTTAGCAAATTAAGACAGCAAATATTTACTGTCCTGTGGTTTCTGAGATCAAGAATCTGGGAGCAGCTTAGCTCAGTGGCTCTGGCTCAAGGTCCCTCATAAGGCTGCAGTCACACTGTTGGCCTGGGCGCCCTCATCCAAGTCCCGGGCCTGGCTGGACTCATTCACACGGTTGCTGGCAGGAGGCTTCAGTCTCATGCCTCGTGGGCCTCCCTTATGTTGCCTGAGTATTCTCCCAACATGGCACCTGGCTTCCCTCAGAGCAGGCAATCCAAACGAGAGAGAGTGAGAGAGAAAGAGAGACTCTAGGATGGAAGCCCGTGTTTTTGTATAACCTAATTTCTGAAGCAGTATACCATCATTTTTGTTACATTCAATTTGTTAGAAGGGAGTTACTGAATTCAGTGGGTTACTACGTGACTTAAAGACAGAGTATGAATGTCAGGAAGCAAGGCCATTGAGCCATCTTACAGACTGCTTAGCACAACTGCTAAGCGTTTTGTATTCTGGATGTGCTCAATCTATTTCCATGTCCACAAATAGACTGTACTTTTTGGAGTGGTTATAGCTCTCAACCCCCCTGCTTTCTGGTCTAACATCTAATTTTGGAAACATAGCAAAGAACCTGCCATACAGTAGACAATAAATATACGTTCAATGGGTGAATAAATAACAGAATGCACAGCTCACCTGGGAGCCTTAATAAAGTTGATTGATTGACAAAGCAGAACAATTGGAAAAAAAAAAAAAAAAGAAGTGAACTGGGGGCTTCCCTGTTGGCGCAGTGGTTAAGAATCCGCCTGCCAGTGGAGGGGGACACGTGTTCAATCCCTGGTCCGGGGAGATCCCACATGCCGCGGAGAGACTAAGCCTGTGCGCCACAACTACTGAGCCTGCGCTCTAGAGCCCGTGAGCCACAACTACTGAGCCTGGGCTCTAGAGCCCGTGAGCCACAGCTACTGAGCCTGCGCTCTAGAGCCCACGTGCCACAACTACTGAAGCTCGTGTGCCTAGAGCCTGTGCTCTGCAACAAGAGAAGCCACCGCAATGGGAAGCCCACGCATCGCAACCAAGAGTAGCCCCCGCTCGCCGCAACTAGAGAAAGCCCGCTCATAGCAGCGAAGACCCAATGCAGCCAAAAATAAATAAATAAATAAAAATTTAAAAATGAATTGAGCAGGAAAAAAAAATTTTTTTTTACAGAAGCATGATCCTACAGCTGCTGGAAGTCTAGCAGAGGGGGTGGTAAATAACCCTAGGAAGCAGGGTGCGTTCATTTTCAGAACTTTCTGCTTGAAGAGGAGTCTGGAAAAGTGCGAGATTCATTCTGGACGATCAGTCTTTTATGCTGACAAGGGAGTGAACTGCTACGGCCAAAAACAGGCGAGACCAAATTCACGATGCTGAGGGAAGGACACATCAAACAAACCCAACAGCGACCTCCCTTGGGTTTGAGAAACTGAATCACAGGTCCCCGGCTTCCCCTCCCATCCTGCGGGGTCCCCGGCCTCCCCTGCCGTCCTGTGGGGTCGCCGGCCTACCCTCCCGTCCTCCTGGCTTCAAGGGGAGCCGTCTTGGTTTTGTCCCCACTCATTCCTCTCATTTCCTCCTCCCCCTACTTTTTTCCTGACTTTTCTCTTCTCAAATACTTTCTCTCTTTCTGTTACTTGATATCTATTACATGTACACATTAAAATATATTTCAGAATTCACGGTTGTTGAATCATTACACATCCACACATCTGAAATGCAACCGCACATCCTTTCTGGGAATTTATGCTGCTTGACAGGCAATGTTGATCTGTCCTCTCCACCAGCATCCCGGCCACCCGGGCCCCTGCCTTCTTTCATTGTAAAGGTTAGAAAAGAATCTCTCAGCTTCTCTGGCAGCGACCTGAGGGGTCTGGCTCCAGGGTAAAAACCTGTCTGCGGTTTCTCAGGCCCGATAAGGCCATCAGAAAGGCTTTTGTCCCTGGGAGACCTCCGATGTGAGCCCTCCCCCACGAGACTGGTGCATGGCCAGGCTGCAGGGTCTAAAGGGAGCATCTCCCCCACAGTCTGGTCCCTGTGCTCCGGCTCCCTGGAGAGTGAGACCCCCATGTCTGCACTGACCCAGCCTCTCGCCCGGTGGGAGGGAGGGGGCAGATGGGTGCTTGTAGCATTGCCGTGGGTGATTACAGGCTTCACTGTGGCTCCTGGTTGCCTTCCTTGGCTGGTCTTTAACCCCTGGCAGCTCAGCGCTCTCTCCCAGCTCAGCTGAGCTCCTGACAGCCACGCCCCACAATTTGGGGCAATTAAATGTATGCGGAAGTCGGCCAGATGGTGTATGAGAAAGCTTTAACGTGCCTGCTCAGGCAGGCAGGGAGTTGGGGGTGGGAGACAAACGACATTCTGCCTTCACCCTGCCTAGAAGACGGATGTGATTGCTGGTGAAGCGGCAGCCATTGTGTGAACATAACACGAGAAGCCAGTCCTTAAAGATGCTGAGAGGAAAGGTCGAAGGAGCCTGCATTTTGATAACTCAGCTGAGCCACTGCAGGGCCTCCGGATGCCTCTCCTGGTACTTCTTGTGCAAAGACCAGAAACTTCCATAATGATTTTAAAACGTATCCACAATCTCTTTGATTCTCTTCCTATCAGAAGGTAAAGGCTAACACCCTTCCCTTCAGTTATGGGGCAGCTCTAGCTTCTTGCGCCTAATAGAACACAGCAAACAGGGTGTGGAGGCCAGGTTACAGAGGGTGATATGGCTCTGTCTCTCTGTCTCTGTCTCTCTCTCCTATGCCTTGGGGGGCCCTCAGCGGACACATGGGATGTCCGGCTGTACTGAAGCCGCCATGCCAGAGAGACCACGTGTTTTTTTTTTTTTTACCATGAGCGTGACCCTACTGCTGCTGACCATCTAGGGGAGGGGACGGTGAATACGCGTCGGGGCTGGGGACAGATAGTGGAAAGTTGAGAGCCAGGGTTTGGATTACTCAGGGTTTAGCGTGAATCATTTTCTCGGGGGCCTGGGGAGGACTAATGAAGGCTACTAATTAGCCTGCTAAACAGTTCTCTGTGACTGGAGGCTGTTTGGTTGCAGAGGCAATGATCTCTTTATTATGTACGAACCTACGGACGTGACCCACCTGGGCATGTGTGGCTGGCTAGCCCAGGGGCACAGACATCCAGGATAATGACACGCTGCGAAGTCTGGCCCTGCTGCTTCCTTCTGTGCCGCCCAGTCTGGAAACAAAACTATCTCATTATGTAGAATTAATAATTATTTATCATCTGTTTGTCCGTGCTGCCAGGATTTGGTGGCCACCCTGCAGACATTTTGGGGGGTGTCTTTACCAAAACTCAGCATTCCAGCCCTCAATCCATCCCGCCTTCTCTGAGAAGTGCCCGCTCCATGTGGGTGGAGACTGTCAGGTGACTCACCTGCGGCCTTGATGGCTGAGCAGGGGTGGAGCCTGGGTTCAAAGCAGGGCCGCTTAGGGTCTGTGTCCCCGGAGGAGGGAGAGACAGCCGCTGGGGCATGCTTGTGGCAGGAACAGCCACAGAGGGGGCGGCTGGCTGTGCTTCGCCGTCCTCTGCCTTTTGGGGAGCTGAGAGGAGGAAGCAGGAGAGCCCGAGGGGACCCTCAGGAAGGCAGATGCTCTCTGCTTCCCAACTGCAGCCCCTCCTGCAGCTTGGCTGCGCCCCTGCCTGAAGCTCCTGGGGACACTGCATCCTGGTGCCCCGGTGCCTGGGAGAGTCCAGTGGTTTCTGGTACTTGCCTCCAGGAACCCTCAGCATAACTAGCACAGCTTCAGCTGCAGGAGAGGAAAAGTCATTTTCCCTCTGCCCCTCTGAGTTCTTCGCTGAGACTCCTGGAAGAAAAGTCAGGCTAGCAAGCACCACACACAGAAGTTTGGTGACGTGCTTACCTCGTGCGTACTTGGCAGGTGCCGGGGGAACATGAGTGGCTGCCCCAGTGGCTTAGGAGTCAGGCTCAGACACCAGGTTAATAGGGAAGGGGAGGGGGCAGGACTCTGGGGGAGAGTGGGTGATTTTTAGGAAAGATGAAAGGGCCCTTACAATGGGATGGGAGGGGTGATGGTTTGTGACAAAGTGCTCCCGGGTGCGGTGTCGACTTCTAGTCACCTCCCCTGTGACAAATGGGACCCCCTGGACTGATGGAACCCCCCGGGGAGGGGATTTATGACAACTGAGGTCCTTCAGGGGAGGACCAGTGTCTGGTGCCAGATAAGGAGGTTCAGGGAAAGCCTCTAGCTGCCGTCGCTGTTTTTCAGGTGCCTGCCTGCAGCTCAAAATAATCACACCAAAGTGGCATGTTCTGGGGGGGGGGCAGCATATTCCGCCATCTCCCCAGGGGCTGCCATGTCTCGAGGGTTAGGAGGGGACAGGGACGTGTAGATAAGGACGTGTAGATCTGTTGGTGGAAGCGTTTAGGAGCCCCCTCTCCCAGAAAGGCACCAACAGCACCAGCTGCGAACACAAAGGGCCGTGCATCTGTCCTGCTGAGCACCGGAAGTCCCTCTTTCTACTCCAAAATTGACCTTTTTTGTAATAGAAAAGAGCTTCCCTGAGGTACTGAGGGAAGAATCTGCTCTTTGAAAAACAATCTCAAATGCTCACACTCCAGTAGGTCTTTACTAAATGAACAGTTGTCCTCAGACACCCGTGGCTAAAGTGTCCTCACCAGGTATTGGCACTGCCCTTCACTAAAGCGATCTCCACACAGTATAAACCACAGAACGGCTTCCCCAGGCTTGACGCTGCGTGCAGTACCCCAAACCACATTTTATTTGATGTTTCTGGTGTTTTCAGTGGCGAGCAGAAGAGGGGCAGAACGTGGCTTCTTACTTCTCATGTCTTACTCGGGTCAACTTCTGCTTTATCGCCGGTCACCTTACAAGGCTGGGCGAAAGTAGGAAACAATGGCAAAGGGCTTTAAATCTGCATGTTTAAGGCAAGAAGGACGGAAAGAGAAAGCTTACAAGAAGCAGAAAGCAGGGAGCAGGTGGGCGGGCGGGCTCTTTAGGGCGAGACCGCTTCACCTCAGAGTCAAGCATGTGGTCCGGAGCAGAGCAGGAAACGGGGAACGTTTATGGGACGGACGGAGCGAGCGAACAAAGGACTGGTCAAAGGAAGCCCCGACGGCTAGCTTACCCGCTGCTAACGGGACGTGGATTCGTTTCCATCGAATTTCAAGTATTCAATCCTCCTGAGTTTGTCCACTCCAAGTAGACTCTGATGTGGCCTCTGCATATGGAAAGTAAACTCCTGAAGGCTTGTCAGGCTCCACAATAGGTGCTCTTAATACTATCTTGGATGTAGATACAAGTCACAGCCCTGACGCCCCGCCGTATGCCAGAGGAGGCTTCCCTGTGCCTTCAGGTGAGCCCTGGCTGTGACCGCCTGTGTTCTGACATCTGCCCTACGGCCTCAAGCACACCGGGATAGGAGTGAGAGGCAGACCTCTGGCCTGGTCTCCAGGGTGACGCCAGCCTTGTCATGGGGTGCGGGGACCACTGCCACCCCTTCAGTTACCGCCTATGGAGGAGGAGGCTGGTTCCTTCATCGTATCAACAATAACGAGTCCCAGGGCTGCAGCAATGACAGACTATTCCCGAAGCAGTCGAGGTGCTTATCTGAGAGAAAGACAGTATCCTTCCGTAATGGATGTGAGCACTTCCTCAGAGCCGAGGGTGGGGTGTGTGCCCCCCTGGAGGGGGCACAGCGATGGGAGATAAACCGCTCGGAGGGCCGTGTTCTCAGGATGGCCGCGTGATCAGTGTGAGAGCCAGGCGCAGGGAGGGGACGCAGGAGATTTTGTTGTAGTTATTCCGCCTGAAGGAAGACAGTACTTTGTTCATTGTACGCTGAAACTGAGAGAGTCGTGAAGACGGGATGGTACCTGCCCTTCTCAAACTGGCAGACACGGCCGCCCTCCTTCTGCAGGAGGGGAAACTGAGGTCCAGGTGGGCGGAGCTTCTGTTCTCAGCAGAGTCTGCAAAGGTTCACATAGCACCACATCCAGCAGACTTACATCTCTCCCCTCCTCAACTGCTCTGATCACTGTATCTGAAAATCCACCCAAAAGGGGAGAGATTAACAGAAGGCAGTGAAGAAGGTGCCAACTTCTTACTTCGCCACGACGTGTGTGTGTGTGTGTGTGTGTGTGTGTGTGTGTGTGTGTGTACGCAGGTTTGGGTTCTGCGAGGCTCTGGTTTGGTGGTGAGCATCCGTTGCAGCCGGCGACCTGGGGTGGCAGACATGGGAGCTGGGGGCCTGGGGGACTGAAGAAAAAGCTCCTAAATCACAGCTCTGTCGGCCGAGACACACTTGGAATAAAATCTTCAGATTTAAAGAAAAAACCTGTTTCCTTGTTGATGCAGGGCCCCTGTCTGAACCCATGCGCTGCCCAGAGTGGCAGGTGAGGATGAATTGTCGTTCAGGGCTCGTGCTGCAGACCACCAGGAGGGCCGCTGAGACCACACGGAGAGGTCACGTCCCCCTTTGCCATTTCTAAAAAATGAAAATTAGATCCTTTGGAAATCCACAGATAGGCGTCTGCAGCACTCCCCGCAAGAAGAGCTAAACATCCCTTGGGAGTCTGCTTACTTACATTCCCAGGGATCCGTGACTGCAGCACCGCCATCAGCGCTTCTCAGACGAGCTCCTTGCTCAGGGCAACAGGCCACCACGCTGCATTTCCGCACAGCTCTCAGCCCCGTGACACTCATCGGGGCTTGGAAGAGTTCCCCCAAATTCAGAGGAGCCTTGCTTCTGCTCACTGTTAAAGGAGGAGGACACAGAAATTATTCTCCTTAGAAGAGTTTCTAGAATTTGGCTATTTATATGGTTTGATAGTTTTAAGGGAATCGGGTTGATTCCCTTAAATCACGTTGACGAAATCACTGGCTAGTTCAGTGAAGCCATCAGCTTACATCATTGTTGACAGTCAAATCAATTCCCTGCTCTTGTCTGGGTTTCTTGTTTTTGTTTGTTTTAGACCTAGTGTAGGCAGGGCTCAAGTGAAGCAAACCAGACAATCTTGTCAATGCTTCGGGAATAGAAGTGGACAAGAAATTTTAAAATGTGAGAGCCGTGTGGAAAACAGAGCCTCATTAAAGAATTAGATGGGATTAAATGGGTTACGTGCACCAGAAGGAAAAAAAGTTAAAAGGCTTTTCTTGCCAGGGAATCAAGTTTCTGCAAAAAGTGATTGTGTGGAGGGTCCCTCTGGGCCTTGGAACAATTAGCTCTCAGAAAATGAGAAGACAGCCTTGTGTTTCTAGGGATTCAGACGTAGCAGGTGTGCCCTGCCCCTCAGCAGGCCGTTCACTCCCTCCAGCCTCTCGGTTTCTGGCTGCTCGACCCCGCGGGGCCAAACCCAAGCCCTTGAGAGTTCAAGATTTTGAGTCACGGAGAGTCTGAATAAAAGTTGGATTCTTGGAAGACGTTACTTTGGTAAGAATTCTGCCCCAGATGTACTTCCTGGGGTGTTTTCTGTCAAAAGGATAATAATAAAAAAATCCCTTCTCGGTACTGAGAAAAGGCAAGAACTAAGAGGCTGTATTTCCTAAGGTGGGCAGTGCGGAGTATGCTGTTTCTGTCCCTTCACCGGCTTCTCTCTGAGGACAGCGTGAGCCACGAGAGAAGGTGACCAGGCTAATCTCGCCGCTGCTGGGGGATCGTCACGTGTGGAGGCAGCATCTCGGGTGTTTAGAGAAGGGCAGAGGCGAGGTTGGGGGCGGGCCCGGGGGAACGTGGCCACGTGGCTGGCCAGGGTGAGTAGGCCGGGGCGTGTGTCGTTAGCCTATGAGAGGCGGCCTGACGAAGGTGAACAAGGGACGGGGGCTGGGCAGTAAGTCAGACGGTTGGGCGAGGGCCCCCCAGCAAGCAGGCAGCTCCTTCCATCGTCCGGTAGGGTGTGAGGTCTTGAGGCAGGGGCGCCCCTGAAGCTGGGAGGCCGCGCCGGGCTCCAGGGCCCTTGAGCACCTGCCTGGTGGCAGCGTCCCCGAGCAGAGCAGAGGCTCCGTGCAGAGGGATGGCGTGTTCCAGTTGTACTGTCTTGTAATCCGATGTCTGTGAGTGCTGCAGAGCGACCACCAACTACGAAGAGGGCCCTAGGACGGGCGCCGTGTCTCTCTGTGGTCCTCGTGGCCCAGCTCTCACGTGGGGCTCCTTCTCGGTCCCCCCGGGTCCAGCACGATGGCCCGTCCCTGCGGCCCTGGGAACCTCAGCTTTGTTTCTGAATCCGAACCTGGCAGACTCGGGCTGCTGGTCATCGATTTGGGAATATTTAATGGGCTGTGGAGACGGTGAACAGAAAGCACGGGTGCACCTTCCTGACGAGAAGGAGGCAGCTGTGCATGAAAAACGACCGGAGCTCGCCAGCCTTGCAGCATGAGAAGGGGATACTGCGTGAGCGCGGTCTTGCCAAATGGAAGGTTTTAAATCTCAAATGCTGCAGGCCCAGCAGAAAAGGAGGCACTCAGACCGCATTTTGCTAGCTTATATTTCCAGACACTTCAAGGATGTCCTGTATGCTTGTGTTGATTGAGGGAAGTGATCAAGAAGGGTCACGCAGGGTTTGGCATCTTCAAAACGGGGACGGTGCTTCTGAGAACGCCCCAGAAAAATTAAATGTGTCGTGAAGGATAAATTACAGCTGGACGTGGGTTGTGAAAATGTCATACCTCTTGCCCGGTAGCCTCCTTCCTGTCTCATTAAGCCAGCTGACTGGCTCTGTCGAGACAATTACGATGGTGATGTACTGCATTACTGCTCGGTTGTTTCTGGGAGCTGAATGGGGGTGGTGGCATCCCATCTTCTGTGTCTCATGGTGGGGGATGCTCAGGCCTCAGCTGCAGCATTAAACACAGCACCAGAAAGCAGAGGCGCAGGAATGCACTTCCCCTGCTGTTATGAGCCGAGACATAAAATGAGATTTATCTGCAACAGCCTGATAGAGAAAACTGAGTCCTGGGAATTGATGTCCCAGAAGGCCTTTCAAGTCAGCCAGGAGTTACTGCAGGATGTGAGTCACAGAATAGGGAGGGGTCAGAGGAGAAAAAAATTGGCCGCTGATACCTTCTGTGGCCACTGTTAAGGGTAAAGGGATTGACCAGTTTGTACAATGTGAATCCCTGTCTCAGTTACAGACTGCCCTATCCACTCTCTCCTAACAGTTGGATGCCTTGGGCCTTCAAATTGGTGCCGTAATTCAGCTTTTTAAAGATGTAATTCTGGGCTTCCCTGGTGGCGCAGTGGTTGAGAGTCCGCCTGCCGACGCAGGGGACCCGGGTTCGTGCCCCGGTCCGGGAAGATCCCACGTGCCGCGGAGCGGCTGGGCCCGTGAGCCATGGCCGCTGAGCCTGCGCGTCCGGAGCCTGTGCTCCGCAACGGGAGAGGTCGCAGCAGTGAGAGGCCCGCGCACCGCAAAAAAAAAAAAAGATGCAATTCTTCCGCAGACTTGATGCCAGATGAAACCCCCCGATAGCGCTCTCGTTTTCCTGAAAGTTTTCATCCTCGTAAATAATCTCATATTATTCTGATGGTTCTCCTAGCATTTCACAGTTTAGTTCTTAAATTTTCTGAAAGTTGCTATTGGAATTTGAGGATACAGCAATCCCCAGTTCATGTTTTTAAATTCCTGTGGAAGTTAGACGTTTATGTTCAGTTTTGTTTACTCGGGCGTTTGTTCAGCAGCCAGTATTTGTCACAATTTTAATGTGTATCTGGCCTTGCTGGACCACGATCAGAGAAGATACATGGGATTTTTCAGTTGGTGCAGCTTTGCTTCCAGAATATCGTGCAAGTCTCTACGTGTTTGCACACTGCCAAAGGTGGCAGGTAAAGCTAAAGAAAAAGTGGAGGTTCATGACTGCACGAGGACTTTGCAGAGTCAGGGGACCCCTTCCCTGCAGGGCTAATTTCAGGGCTTTGGAATAAGCCAGCGTCTGAGCTCAGGACAGCTGGAGAGGGAAACCAGCTTCGCTGCTGAATCCTCTGTTCCCCCCGAAGGCAATCCCACCCCTGCTCCCCCTGCCTGGGCAAGAGAGTCATTGTTTCAAAAGTTACAGCAATCGGGACACCCCCTCCTACTCCTGTGATTTTTGTCCCTAATTTATAGCCACTTCCATGAATAACCAGATGATGACTTCCAAAGAGAAAACTTTGGACAGCTTTATTGCCCCCTCCAGACAGGAGTGAGGGTGGTGACAGCCTTCACGGTAGCTGGCACATGGGACTGTCACTCACTGCCGTGTCAGCTGCAACCAGGGTGGCCCCGGGAAGAGTCTGTGTCAGAATTGTGCAATCGTTTCTTCTGCTTGTTGCAGTTTCTCTTTCCAGGGAAAGTGCATGAAGCTTTTGTGTAACTTGCCCAGTAGTCACAGTTTGGTCATTTCATCTTATTTTCCCAAGAGAGGTGGGAAAAAACCAGTAAATTGTGTGTTAGGTGACAGGGTCTTTCTTTGGCCCATAAAGGGTAATTGAATCAAGAATTTCTCAGAACATCGATGTTGACTTAAAAATTCAAGTCTGCACTATATTTATGTTTACTTTTTTTTTTTTGGCCGCAACACGCAGCCTGCGGGATCTTATTTCCCTGACCAGGGATTGAACCTGCACCCCCTGCAGTGGGAGTGCAGAATCTTAACTGAGGGAAAGGCAGGGAAGTCCCTGTTTATCTTATTTTTTGACCCATTGCTCTACTTGAATAAGACCCTCAAGGTCAGTTTTTTCACTAAGAATCTGAAAATATTGAAAATATTTTCATTGTTTCATTATCGCCCTCCTCTAAGTCCGAAGGATATGTATTGTTCCCTGCTTTCTTCTTCCGTGCCCCAAACTTTGTCTTCCTACGGTTATGCCACGTTGACTTCGTTGATGGAAAAAAATGCACAACCGAAAAGTTGAGGATTATGTTTTATTGGGCAGACAAAACTGAGGACTTAAGCCCAGGACACAGCTTCTCAGACAGCTCCGAGGGTCTGCTCCCCAGAGGTAACAGAGGAGCCAGGATGTACAGGAGATTTTGCAACAAAGACCAGGTGGTCAGAACATCAAAAGATGACTGTTAATTAAAGAAAGCCAGACATCTCAAGTTAAGGAGTTCAGCGCTTTTCTGTGTATGGGAAGACGCAAGAGTCTGGGCTCACTGCAATCATTGCTTTGATCTGCACCTCAGCTCTCTGGGGCCAGTGTCCTGTGCTTTCCCATCCTGAGTGTCCTCGGGGTGCACCATCGGGAAGTGGGGTAGAGGGAGGTGGGGAGTAGCTGCAGTGGCTGAGGGCTTGATGGCCGGCATCCTGTCTCCATCCTGAGTTCCCTCAGGGCTCGCCTTCGGGGCGGCTGTAATGTGACGGCTTGATGGCTGCAACATCCTTTGTTTACTGATACGGCAGGTGATATTTTTTCATTCACAACTTTAATAAGGCAGAGTTTCTATCCACCTTAAACTGTATGAGAAATTTGAAGGAAAATGATTGTAGATTCCATTCAAGAAAGATATCTGCGTAGTCAGTTTTCTTTTCTGCTGATTACTAGGACTGATTTTTGTTTTGTTTTGTGTTTCGAATGTTATTTATTTATTTTTTTATACAGCAGGTTCTTATTAGTTATGTATTATATACATATTAGTGTATATATGTCAATCCCAATCTCCCAGTTCATCCCACCTCCACCACCCTCCCCCTGCTTTCCCCCCCTGGTGTCCGTACGTTTGTTCCCTACATCTGTGTCTCTATTTCTGCCTTGCAAACCAGTTCATCTGTGCCATTTTTCTAGTTTCCACATATATGCGTTAATATACGATATTTGTTTTTCTCTTTCTGACTTACTTCACTCTGTATGACAGTCTCTAGATCCATCCACGTCTCTACAAATGACCCAGTTTCGTTCCTTTTTATGGCTGAGTAATATTTCAGTGTATATATGTGCCACGTCTTCTTTATCCATTCATCTGTCGATGAGCTTTTAAGGTTGCTTCCATGACCTGGCTATTGTAAATAGCGCTGCAGTGAACACTGGGGTGCATGTGTCTAGGACTGATATTTTCAAAAGCTTTTGTGTTGAAATAATCATAGGCTCACAGAAAGTTGTGAAACTAGCACACAGGGTTCCATGCTCTCCTCTCCCATCTTCCCCAGACAGTGACATCTTAGGTCTCCGCAACCCAGTATCAAACCCGTCAACTGGTAACAGTCTGGGAGCCTTACTCGGTTTTCAGCAGTTTCTACAGGGGTGTGTGTGTGCGCGTACGTGTGTGTGTGTGAGACTGGCCTTTTCACTCAGCGCAATGCCCTTGGGTCCATCGAAGCTGTGTGGTGTTCGTCATATGGATGGTTCCAGAGTCCATTTAACCACTCATTCTTTGAAAGACATTTGGGTCATTTGCAGGTTTTTGTGATCACAAATTAACCCTCTATGAACACAGGTTTTTGTGTATGTATTTGTGAACATGAGTGTTCATTTCTCTGGGGTAAGTGCCCAAACATATGGCTGCTGTGCTCTTGGATTGTATGGAAAGTGCATGTTTAGTTTTATAAGAAACTGCTGAACAGTCTTCCTGGGTGGCTGGACCATTTTCTATTTCTACCAGCAGTACAGGATAGGAACGTATTTTCCCAGGAGCAACTTCTGTTTTGGTCACATGTCCCTGGATGTAGCCAGGTCCCTCCTGGCTCGAGTGGTGGAGGGAGAGGGGTCTTGGAGAACGGCTGAGCCAGGCAGCCCTCTTGTCCATGCAGGGGACAGTCCATATTACCTGTGGGCAGCGTCAGGCCTCACCTGCTGGGATCACCGTATCCTTAGGGGTTTCTGGGCGTTACTGGGGGTGGTTGGTCTGTGTGTGTCTGCACAGCTCTGACATGTGGCCCCACAGTGATCTGGCGGGCCTGGAAGGCTCGATGGTGTCCACGGAGCCCAGGCCTTGGCCACGGTCTCCTCACTGTCACCCTCGAGGAACGAGCCCTCCCAGTGCTGGGCTGCGGTCCTTGCCCATGTGGGAGGACATGGCAAGCGTCCCCTGGAGCCCCTCAGGGACCCGTGTCCTCACATGGCCGGCTAACCTGCACTCCCCACTGGGTCCCGCCTCATCCACGAGCTGGGCAGCAGGGCGGCCATTGGCCACCCTTTCCACTGATGAGACTTTCTCAGTCTTGACACTCACACAAAAGCACATGCTGGCGGCCCTTCCTGCGGTAATCCTCTAATGTGAATAGAAGCTGCGGAGAGAACTCATTGCCAGACGGGAATCTCACCTTAAGCCTGGAAAGGACCCCTGTGTGCCCCTCCTGTCTGATCACCCGGGAAAGGACGCCCGTGCCCCGTCCTCCCACATGATTACCTGGGAAAGGAGCCCCATGCACCGTCCCCCATCTGATCACCCAGGAAGGGATCCCTGTGCACCGTCCTCCCGTCTGATCACCTGGGAAGGGACCCCCGTGCGCTGTCCCCTGTCCAATCACCTGGGTAAACTCGCCTGGTCTAACTCTCTGGGTCACTGACTCACTGCTCCATAACTGCTCAAGGCTGTTCCCCTGGGGGTAGTATTAGAACAAAAAAAGGGCATTTTCCATTGAAGGGTGGAGAGCCGGTTGGAACCTTCCTTAAATTCCAGTAGGACAAAGAAAGCTCCTCCTGTCTTAACCTCTACCTTCTTGACTTAGTACCTGTGCCACTAGTTGGGATTTGCTTTATTTAGCTAAGGTGCAAATGCCAGTTGCTGTAACGAAGCCCCCAAGGTAACAGTGGTTTAAGCGAGACAGAATTTATTTTTCCCTCTGGCCGCACACAGGAGAGGACCCAGCTGTGATGCAATGGCACTGTGGTGAGAACCCTTGTCTAAGGGACATGTCTTTAGAAAGCCTTAGCCCACCATGTTCTGGGAAATTTTCTAAGGCTAGTGTCCTCTTAGGTGAAATTAGGGAGGTATCAGTGTGCTTCTAGTAAGTTTGAATTAGAATTTGCTGTGGTCTGAATGTTTGTATGCCCCCAAATTCATATATTGAAAATCCTGCCCGATGTGATGGTGTTCGGGTGGGGGGTGGGGTTTGGGAGGTGCTTAGGTCATAAGGGTGGAGCTCTCCTGAATAAGATTAGTGCCCTTATAGAGGAGACCCCACAGAGCCACTCACGCCTTCTTCCATGTGAAGACACAGAGGAAAGGTGCTAGCTATGAATCTGAACGAGGCCCCCACCCCGCCAGGCTGGCCCCTTGATCTTGGACATCCAGCCTCCAGAGCTGTGAGACATAAATGTCTGTTGTTTATAAGATGCCCAGTATGGACTGAGACACGATGTAAGGTGCTGTGGCTCCGTTTGCCATAGGTAACTTTAAGGACGGAATGAAACTTTGCCACCCACCAGACATAGTTCTGCAAGAGCTGTTACCAACCCAGCTTCAGTCCTGAAAGTGAAGGCTTCCTTGTCTGGGTTTTCCCAAGCTGTATAATAACATGCAACATCCCACTAACCCAGAGGAAGGAAGGAAATCTGTTCAATTAAAGACAAGTGTAATTTTGTACACTTAATCATAGTCTTCTTAAGTGAAATAAAATAATTTGTTTTTAGTAAGAAGAAACCAGTACTTATCTGGTGAGGGAGGAAAAACCACCCGTTAGCACATTGTGTTTACTTTGAATGTGCGGAGACACACTGCAGCTTTTGCTGTTAGTCTTGGGCATGAAATACTGTGTGTTAAATCTTGTCATTTCTGGATCGGACAGTCTGCTTGGATGACAGCTTAAACATGCAGTTTGGCATTTCAAGACATAAATCTCAATCAGCCTGAGAGGACGGCACCAAACCCTCCCTGGAGGTTCCTAACATGAGGCAGTGACCTCCTTAACAAAGTCAGTGTAGTGATGTGACTTGTCTCTGATTCAGCTGGGAGGAGCAGAAGGTGACCACTCAGAAGCTGTGTCCTGTGAATCTGGAAAGCCAGCCTCTGGAACTTGTCCCTTGGAAATAGGACATGCCACGTGTCAGCCGTGCCCCACGGGCACCTTATATTACTTCAGGGGGCTGCTGGGCATCACACGGTTTGCTGTCTGACAGAAACAAGCCGAGTTCCGAGTTCCTGTTTCCCTGGCTCTGAGAGACCTTCAGGTCCTTCATGGGATGCCATGGTCACCTCTGTTAAAACATCCATTTCACAGCGAGTCACACACGCTTCTACATTTTTGTTCCACCTCTAGCCTCTACTTTACTCTTCGTCTTTCCAGTTAGACAGTAAAAGCCTTGGGAGGAAACTTCTCTTCTTAAGGTGGTACATATATACAATGGAATCTTACTCAGCCATAGAAAGAATGAAATAATGCCATTTGCAGCAATAAGGGTGGACCTAGAGATTATCAAAGTGAAGTAGGTCAGACATTTAATATCACTTATATGTGGAATGTAAAAAAATCATACAAATGAACTTATTTACAAAACAGAGAGAGACTCAACAGACATAGAAAACAAACCTGCAGTTACCAAAGGGGAAGGACAGAGGAGAGATAAATTAGGAATTGGGGATTAACCCATACACACTACTATATATAAAATAGGTAACCCACAGGTCTTACTGTATAGCACAGGGAACTATATTCAATATCTTGTAGTAACCTATAATGGAATATAATCTGAAAACAGTATCTAACTGAATCACTGTGCTTACACCTGAAACTAACACAACATTGTAAATCAACTATACTTACATAGAAGAAAAAAATTCCCTTCGTGTACGTTGTTTCTCCCATGACACCTGGTACAGTTCCTTACACATAGGATACCTCTTTACTGATTGTTATGTTAGCTCGCTTAAAACCATGGTTACTAAGCGTGTTCTCAGAGTCACCACGACACTTAACAACCGCTAGGTGGCTGTATGCTATTAAATTGTTCTTAATCAGGAACACAAAAGAATTTGCGACATAACTGGACAGAGAATAAAAGATCCGGATCTTATATGACGATGGGATGTTTTCTATAGGGAAATAACGTATACATTAAAACAATATATAGAACTTTAATCTGTTGTATCTGCTGATATGTAGTAAAGGTCCTTCAAAGCAGAAAGCATCTGAGATGTTGAGCTTATGGGCCAATGAAGGGACTTCTGCTTTATTAAAAAAAAAATCAATGGACTTTATTTTTTAGCAGGGTTTTAAAGACCTGAGAAGGTAGTTCAGAAAGTTCCATATACCTCTGCCCTTCACAGTCTGCTCTGTTATTAACATCGTGCATTAGTGTGCTG
The DNA here is from genome assembly GCF_008692025.1 of Phocoena sinus. Taxonomy (NCBI): domain Eukaryota; kingdom Metazoa; phylum Chordata; class Mammalia; order Artiodactyla; family Phocoenidae; genus Phocoena; species Phocoena sinus. Next base: position 113,887,827 of record NC_045768.1, read on the forward strand.
TATTTGTCACAATTAATGAACCAATACTGATATATTATTAATTTACATTAGATTCACTCTGTGTGTTGTACAGTTTTATGGGTTTTGACAAATGCGTGTCATGTATCCATCATTACACTATCACACAGAATAGTTTCACTGCCCTAAAAAACCTACACTTCAACTATTCGTCCTGCCTCCCTAACAAAGGGAACTTTTTAATATCCCTGCTTGTCTGTGAGCTGGAGGAGCCTGGCTCCTGGCACCCAGTGAGGTCCTCATCACGCTTCGTCCCTCGTTGGCGGTGTGTCGGTGAGTAGGTGACTCTAACCTCCACGGCCTCTTGTGCGTAACGTGGGATCAGGGTATCTTCCCCTCAAGGATGTTACGAGCACAAAATTAAAGACATTCCCATATAAAGCACCTAGCACCCTGCCTGGCAGTGTCAGAGTGCTCGGGTTACAAGCAACCCACACCAGCACTGCCAAGCTGAAGGGAGAAAAGTGTTAGAATAATACTGGGTCCCCCGCATGGTCGAGGAAGAGGTTAACAGCCAAGTGTCAGGACCGGGGGCTCTGGGCGTCCCGGCAGCAGGGGGTCGTGACTGTTTCCTGGGCGCAGCTGTTCCCCTGGATGAGTGGATTCATCTCCGCCTCTCCTGGCTCCTCTCAGGAGTGAAATTCACGGGAGACACACGCGTATTTTTGCGGATTAGGTCACCTGACTTTACAAGGCTGGAGGGTTGGCACATCACTGGCAGCCTGGCCAGGACCGTAAGGAGAGTGGGAATGCCATTCTCTGTAGGAAATAGGAGGTGCTGCTGCCAGAAGGAAAAGGGAAGGTGCGCTGAGCAGGCAGACACAGCGCCCCAGTGCACCAGACATAGAGGGTGCTGGGAAGTGGTGATCTCCTTTTGGTCTGCCATTTTGACGACGTGTGATTTATCCCTTAGTGTGAAACTTGCAGTGTGTGTGTGTAACATGATAGCTTCTAACCAATTGCAGTTGCTGAGCTAAGCACCTTCCCCCTCCCCTTGGCTGTCTGCTGTCTCATCCTTGCTGCTCTCCAACCTCCAGCGGGGACTGTGGCATCTGGCTCGCAGCCCCCCTCCTCTGTGACCCTGTTGCTGGTTTGGCTGACCCCCCCCACGTCCACGTGGTCACCCCACCTCACCAGCACTAGGGCTGCCCCGAAAACCAAGGTCTTGGCTTCGTGCTCAGAAAACAGACTTTTCTCAATTAAAAAATTTTCCTCCAATTATTATTTTTGCACTCTGGTTTGGGTCCTCACAAATGCCTAGGTGATTCCCCCAAATTAACAAAGAAGTACCAATCGAATGTCAATAGAAAACTTGAAAATAGCTGATCACACGTAGTTTTGGAATTAGCCTTCCCTCCTTGATGTGGACCTGTGTTTGTGATATATTATTTAAAATATTAGATATGCATAATAGGCAGTATGTGTTTTCTGCTACTAAGGTTATTCTTAGATTATGTAATGAAATTAATATATTGCTGTTTTGTGGTGCTTCCCACAGAAATCCCATGTTTTTGAGGTGCTGTTTATACTAAACACTACTGTAAGGCTGGTTTGTGTTGACATTTCTCCTTTACAGACAAGACGAGGACGAGCTGACCCTTTGGGGAACTCACAGCCAGTGCTCGTGGTGTTAAGCACATGTCATTTTTGTTTGATTCACCACTTTATCCATAGCTTCAAAACAGCTCCAAGAACTCCATATAGGGAGGATGTGCTACATGTTAATAGAAAAATACACTTCACCATGTATTTCAGTGTCATTCTGAGGACCAGAACTTTAGAAACGTATGTGAGATTAATCCTTTACAAATAAAGAAATGTGTCTGAGTTGAGTCCTCAGGAAACAAATACTCTTTTATCCATTGATTTGAAAGGAATGAAAGGGGTAGAAGTTAGAAACCAGGAAGGTGGTCGATACATTTTGTCTGAGATACAAGAAGGAATTGATAGATACTGGAAGGAAAAAAAAAAAAACAACTGAGGGAAAGAATGCTTTTTAAACGGAGAAACTAGAAGAACGGGCTAAGGCGAGACCACAGATAGTGATTGCAGAGCCGTGGTTCGCAGTGCATGTGCTGGAATTCCCACTGGAAGAAGGTCCTACTAATGATTGACCATGATGAGGTGGATCAACTCATCTTCTGCCTGTGAATCACCTGAATCACCTCCCATGAATGTTACTTTCCCCATTTCTCTGAAGACACTTCCACCTGGAGAGTTTAATAACTTCCGCAAGATAACACAGCTTTTGGTACAGCTAGGACAGTCTAATTCTAGTTAAATGTGATGCTGTGTTGCCAATCTCATATTTATGTATCGAGTCTTGCCTGAAACAGCAGACTAAGTCTTCACTTCGACTGAAAGTATTCATATTTCAGTTTGTCACCTTCTACGCAGATTCTTTTCCACTGATTTATTCTCTCTCTATTCAGCAAAAGGGGGAAAGTATATTTTCCAGAGTGTTGGTTGAGGATCAGCCACTTTGCATTTGTTTGTTTTAAATTACTATGGTCTAGGGGTTAGCCTAATAACATAGCCAAAGAAATTAATGTCACTTTTTAAAATTAGAAGGTGATTTCTGACACATTTTTTTTTTCCTGCTCATCAGTTGTGGAGGGACCCGTAAATATTTGCTCCTTAAATTCCTAACTTAAGCAAATCCTGAGTGCTACTTCCCAGAGGGGACAGATTCTTATTCCATGGAAGAATTGGCAGCTGTTTCACTTTTTACAAAATTCATGTATCTCTCCTCAGATGTCATCACCTCCTATTCCGTTTCCCTGCACGTTGTGTGTTACATGCTACGCCAGGCCCATTACTAGTTACCTGGAACAAAACATTCATAGATTTCACGGGGCATTGAGCTCAGCTACTTTGTGAAGAGAACAGCACAGTAGTCTGTCCAGGAGACTAGACGATGTCCGTTTGGCACTGATCACAGAGCTCTTGCTTGGCACTCCCCAGGGAGGGCGGGAGTTTGTCTGAGCTGCTGGGGGTGCCTTCCCAGCCCAGCCCGCCCCCTCACACAGGCCCCGGGCCCAGCCCTGCTGGGTGCGTGTGGCAGTGATGGCCCCTGAACCCATCACTGGGCTCACATGTGCACGTGGTCCATGTTCGGGCTCCTGGGGAGAAACCCCAGTTCTGCCACTCGCCGCTGTGCAGTGGACTTGGCATGTGGTATTTAAGTATCCAGGGAGCATTAGCTGTTTTTTTAGTAATGGCTTTTACAGACGTACACACTCACAAACATATACACATATATGTACACATATACATACATATAATGGTGTACACATGCCTATAATAATAATACCTATAATAAAATGTTATCTATTTTATGTGTGGGTATGTGTGTGCATTTGTACATATAATAGATGTACACACACGTATACCCATGTGTACACATATTCATACATGTGATGTACACACGCCTATAATAATACATGCCTATAATATCTATTTTATGTGTATGTAATAGATATACACGCTCACATATACACAATACATAAATGATAATGTACACATGCCTATAATATAATACGTATAATAAAACGTTATCTATTTTATGTGTGGGTATGTGTGTGCATTTGTACATATAATAGATGTACACACACTCACATATACACTTGTACACACATTCATACATATGTACACATGCCTAAAATACATGTCTATAGTAACATCTGTTTTACGTGTATATGTATGTATACATATACACATGTATACACAATGCACAAATACGATAATGTACATGTGTCTCTAATATAATAGTACCTATAATGATGTTATCTGTTTTTTGTGTGTATGTGTGCATACATATAGAAGTACACGCACATGCACAAGCACGCACACCTTCACTCCCTGGCCCAAGTCGGAAGCCCTGTGCTCCCACAGCACCTGGTCCACAGTTATATTAGTGCCTTCGTCACGTGACATCATCACCTACTGTGTACCATCTCTCATCACCTGGGGTTCCCACGGTTGAGGTGGCTGCTTGTCCATCCTCTCATCCCAGAGTTTTGTGCTGCTGCCGAGAGTAACCCTGAGCTCACAACGGAGTTATGTTGTTGGAAAGGTGGATGCCAGATATTACTTCACGGTTAGATTGTCATTCCTTTAGCTTAACACTGGGCTCTCGGTTAAATTCTCATGTCTCTAAGCAACTTCGTGCCCCGTGCTATTATATTATTTATGACAGTTAGAGGGAAGGGATTTCAAAGTCCTCCCTGAAAGTGAGCTTTGGCCAGCAGACGGGAGAGGTCTTAGGGGTCTGGATGTCTGCGAGTGACGGCGAGTGACGAGAGTGAGGTCCATGGTCTCTATGCTTTTGATCTCATGGTGACATTTCTCTTCCCAACTCAACTCGCGTGTTCAGCGGGCTGTGTGGTATTATCCAGCAAAGATGTCGCTTTGTGGCTCGGTTGTAGGAAGAAGAAAGTGATAGTCCTATTGTGCTAGTCTACGGGGGGCGGCCGGAACAAAATCTAGCAGTTCTGGAGCCTAGGGATCCAAGACCCGGGTGCCGTCAGGTTGGTTTCTGGTGAGAGCTAGTCCTGGCTTGTGGATGGCAGCCTTCTTTCTGTCCTCACATGACCTTCCCCCTGTGTGCACACAGAGGGACAGAGGAAAAGAGAGAGAGAGAGATCACTGGTGTCTCTTCCTCTTTTTACAACGACACCAGACCTGTAGGATTAGGGCCCCACCTTTGCTATACACTGGGTGTTTGTCTCCCCCCAGATTCATATGTTGAAATCCTAACCCCCAGTATGATGGTATGACGGCGGGGGGCGGGGGGGCAGCTTTGGAGGTGATGAGGTCTAGAGGGTAGAGCCCTGGGGAATGGGGTTGTTACCGAGTCCAAGCTCACTCTGCTCACCTCACAACAGGCCAATAAATCGGAGACGAGGTATTGAGGCGCGAATATGACTTTATTGGGAAAGCCGGCAGACCTTGAAGATGGCAGACTAAAGTCTCAAAATAACCATCTTCTCAGGGTTTGGATGCCAATTTCTTTTATAGCACAGAGAGGGGGAGATGGGGAAGTAAAGTAAAAAGGCCATACATTTTGCAAATATCACCTGGAATGGCCAGCCTCTGGGAGGATGTGTGTTAATTTCTTCTTTCTTGCAGCCATCCGCAGGTGGGCAGGGTCCGGATGTTTCCCTGAACAAAGGCACTTTGGGTTAACATTCAGGCAGAGGGACAGGGTTCCCTGAGGCAGGCCATTATGTAGAGACAGTATCCTTTTAGTGAACAAAAGCAGGGGGAAAGCAAAGGTTAAAGTAAAAGAAACAGATCCAACATGGAGTCAGATTTCGCTCTTCCCTGTGACAGTTCCCCACTGTCAATGTCCATTCCACAGTCTTGTGGAAAAAGGGGTGAGGACCATTCTAATTGCTTCATCAGATGGATCTTTCTGGGAGTGTCCGCCATCGGTGGGAGTGTCCGCCATTGGTGCCATTGTAACAAACGTTGGCTCTTCTGTTCCTCTCTGGAAAGTATCTCCTTTACACCTGTAACCTTAAAAAAAAAACAAAAAAAACCTCACAACCTACAAGTTGAGAGTTATGATCTATTCAGTGGGAATTTTGAGGGCTTCAAGCCCGGAAGGCAGCATCTCAAGTTAAGGAATTGAGCATTTTTCTCTGTATGGGAAAACGCAGGAGTCTGGGCTCACTGAAATCACCCTCTTGATACTCACCTCAGCTATCTGGGGCCTGTATCCTGTATTCTCATCTCCTGAGTTTCCTCAGGGCTCACAGGCCCACGTTGGAGGGCTGAAATCACTAATGACTGATGTGGCAGGAAATATTCCATTTCTCATATCCTCTCCTCTTGGTCAGCATTTTGACCAATATTTGGGAGACATTTCAGGATCAAATTTTGTCCCATAGCGCTGGGAGGCTCACCCCAGGTCAGGCGAAAATTCTTGATATGTCACTCCAGGTGCTAGATTTTGGATTAGGCCCTACTGATAATTAAACATTCTCTGGATCCTCTATCTAATTATGATCCAGGAGACATTTTCCCTTGTTGCTTCTTCCCATAGCTAGGATCACACTATTACAATTATCTTATGTTATAAATGTGATCTACTTCCTCAAGGTGTTTAGCCATAGAAGTTTTGTTGGAAGCCTGGTTACACACTGGGTACTGTAAGAGACAACAGTCTTATAAAATAGGGTATAAGTAATGCAGCTAGTAACATTGACAAAGACATAGTGCAGCAGGGAGATACAAAGTACAAACAATTTGGCTTACAAAGGTATAATTTACCAAATTATTGTAAGCCATAATTAGTTTAAGGGGAAGGTTTTCCTTACACCTGGAAAACACAGATTTAACCAGTCATTTTTCAGATAGAAACCATAAAAATTATAACCATATTCACCACTTTACTCAGTTCTATGTAACTAATCGTTCTTGTTAACAGCTTTATGAAGCCATCAGGTTTCCTATTAGAATTCTTCAGTTTCTTACCCAGTTCAGCATTATGGTCTGAAAGCCAGAAACTTGTATTTATCCAAAGGTCCTTTCTATAAATCTTCTTGGAAGCATTTTTGCCAAGGCATCAGAGTGAAACCATAACTGTCTATAATGACAAAAGACTTAAGAAGGCACATTTAAATCTGATTACCATGCAATTGACAAAGTAATTTGGTTACTGCTGTGACATGTAACACTTTCAGATAACAACTAGAATTATGACTGATACATTTTACCAGGACATACCAAATTTTAGGAACTCCATATAATCTCTAGAGTACGTGTATCATTTGCCATAAAATATAACCTAAGAAGACTTATTACTTATTTGACAACACTTCCCATGTAATTTAACATACCAAGTGAACCTAATTAGTTAATATCTCTCTTTAGGGTGTTTCAGGGGCCCTTTGAAGCATCCCAGAGTTAGCCAGAGGTCAAAGGAACTTTATTATAATTTGATTTGGGAAGTTTTGTCAAAAAAATATCAAAAAGGTCTAAAACAGTCAGATAGGGTCACTGTGAAACAATAGTTATTCACTTAGCCGAAGTAACAATAAAAGATTTCAAAGGCAAATACAGAACCAGATCACTTAAAAGGTAGAGAAACTTAAAATTTGTTATCAAAGGCAGTTCACAATCTTAAGAAACCTTGTCATCTTAACAGAGAGAAAAGCCAAATTCAAGTTTTGCACCAACTTGCTTTTAAAATTTATTTACTCAGTTAAACTTATTTTAAATGTAGTGAATCCTGACCATGTACAAAACTCTTTTCTTGGGGTTCACTTTCCATAAACCTTCCATCACTTAACTTATTTTAGCACTATTCTAACTTTCACGTTGTTGAATACCTGGAGAGATTAATTTTAGTTAAACATTCCTAAAAGATAATTATTTTTAAAAGTTCACCTAAAGCTCTTATTTCATTTGCATTTTCTTTCCTTAAAAGTTTCTTCACATCAAGTTACTTTCCCTGCTGACAAATTTGCAAGAGACATAACAAGATTTTGTTTAGCTTATATAAAACCTAGGCACAATAAAAGTATTATACTTAATGCTGATGACTCTAATGACATGTCTATATTAATTAGATTAACAAACAGTAATACTGAATATTTCTCAGTTCATGTGAACCTGAAACTCATTTAGCTTAATTTTTCTTATATTTAGAATTGTTTAGTTTGTGAGTGCTTACTTTTCTTTAAGCCAGTTAAATAGAGTTAATCCACAAATCAACCTCAGCAATGTTATACAAATACCAAGACTCGTACAAGGAGACAAACAGAGACATCATAGTTTTCATTGCAAAATGTCAGCCCTGAGTCAGGTACAGCAGTGTAAAGCCCATCAGTTTACAGAAAGAGGTTGAATTAAGATTAGGTTTCTGGCAGATGGAACAAATCAAGCTCACTTGTCTAGATGGCTGAAGTTTTACAGAAAAGACACTTAGGGTTTTTATTTATCCTTGACAAGTCAATTTCTAAATTACCTTACTCTCTTTTTAAAGATTGCATTTTAAAAAGATGGAAGAGATGAGAGTTCCTGAGAAGACCAGGTAGGACATTTGCATCTCAAAGTTACAGGCAAGTGTTTCCTAGCATGACTTTGTTTCCCCTTTGTTTAATATTTACAAGCCTCTTAAGACAAATAGGGAAGGTAGTCAATCAACTTGTTCCCCACTGTCAAAGTTACCTGGGGCTCCTGTGGGGAAATTAGAATCGGATGCCTCAAGTCCAAGGGAGCCCCCTGGCCTCTTATAGGATGTTGGCACGAGGGAAATTGCCCTGCTGCAGAAGTGGCTCTCGGTACAAATTGTGTGTCCTGTCGGGTCTTAGATGGTGATACTAAATCAGGCTCCTGTGCTCTGGAGGTTAACATAGAAACTTCTATTTGATCCCCATGGGTAGGGGAAGCAGGAGGCGGTGAATATGACGGCAGCATGGGGTGGGGGGGCAGTTGGAACAACTGCCAGTGCAGCCTGCTCTTTTGCCAAACACTTCTGTGAGATCATGTAATAATTGAGTGAGCCATTCAGAGGCCGTTGCTCTTATGATCATAAATATTGAGTCCACACCCTATTACAGTAGTACATCACGTCTTTCTTAGTCATAGGCTCATGGCTATGTTTCATCCATTTATCTAATATACGTCCCAAAGGGCTCTCCTTCAGGATAGATGGAGTATTTCCCATTTTTATAAGTTTGATAACACCAAAACACAAAAGGCGCAAACAAATTCCAACACAAAAGGTCCAAACAAACTCTGGCATTGATGCACACAAAACCAAGATGAAAGCCAACAAGCCGGTTCCCGAACTGGGTAGACTTACCCTACAAAACCAACGAACTAGATCCCAACGAACCGGCTCCAAATCAGATAGAGTCCAACAACAGTTCCCCCCTGGAGGAATTGTACCTGGTACCTGTTGGAACAGTGTACCCCAATCAAACAAACTGGCTTCTCCCGTAAAGAAAAAGCCCAAATTGAGAGGGGAATATGTTCCCAGTATGCACGCCAGAGTGACTTACCCTACAAAGTTGAGTCCGTCAACTCACAACACAAAAGGATACACAAAACCAAAACAAGACCAAGACCAAAACAAACGAACCGGTTACCAAATTGGGTAGACTTACCCTACAAAATCGAGTCCGAGGACTTGCAAAAGTTGGTCGGTTCCTTGCCTCAACTGCCAAGCGCTGGAGTAGCCGGTGCTGCTTCAGGGAATTTTGAAGGGAAGATCCTCAGGACAAATGGTCCTGGCAGCTGCTAGGGCCTTGCCCCAATGTTTCCTCACTGGGGCCAGCTATCCACAAGCAGCCAGGTTCCTGGCTGGCTCGCCAAATTTGTTACCAAGTCCATGCTGCTCTGCTCACCTCACAACAAATAAATCGGAGACAAGGTGTTGAGGCAGTGAATACGACTTTATTCAGAAAGGCGGCAGACTGAGCAGATGGCAGACTAAAGTCTCAAAATAACCATCTTCTCAGGGTTTGGATGCCAGTTTCTTTTATAGCACAGAGAGAGGGAGATGAGGAAGTAAAGTAAAAGACCATAAGTTTTGCAAATATCACCTGGAGTGGCCAGCCTTGGGGAGGTGATGTGTTAATTTCTTCTTTCTCACAGCCATCCGCAGGTGGGCAGGGTCCGGATGTTTCCCTGAACAAAGGCACTTTGGGTTAACATTCAGGCAGAGGGACAGGGTTCCCTGAGGCAGGTCATTATGTATAGACAGTATCCTTTTAGTGAACAAAAACAGCAGAATGCAAAGGTTAAAGTAAAAGAAACAGATCCAACATGTAGTCTAATTTGGTTCTTCCCTGTTACAGGGTCAGTGCCCTTACAACAGAGACTGCAGAGAGGTCCCTGCCTCACTGCCAGTGAGGACATGGTGACAGATGGCTGGCCGTGAACCAGAAGATGGTTCTCAGCAGACGCTGAAAATGCCTGCGCCTTGATCTCTGACTTCCAGTGTCCAGAACTGTGAGAAATAAATGTCTGTTCTTCATAAGCCACCCAGACAGACTAAGGCAGCCCTTAATTACCTCCTGAAAGGCCCTATTCCAAATACAGTCCCATTGTGGGTGAGGGCATCAACAGATGAGTGTTGTTGGCGGGGGACGGGGACAGTTCAGGCCCCAGCACTGAGGCCTATTTTAGTTAGAAGTTTTGTGTGTGTCTGAGAAGCCCCAGTTTTCTGCTCGGCATAACTCAGGGGATGGGTCTCCGCAGCTGTGGATGAGGAACAGCAGGCTGTGATCATTCCAACAAGACCTGCAGCCACACGGCAGGACCTGGAGATGCAGGAGCCGTGGATTCAGGCCCATCTCAGATGCTGACACATGGTGTGGAGTCTGGCTTCCCCAGGAGAACCTGGAGGGGTGGGACCGTGCAGAGTCCCAGTGAGTCAGGGCACCAAGGAGGGGCCTGAGCCGGCCAGGGCCTCTGACACAGACCTGTCGGATGGGGGGCTGGGATGGGGAAGCTCCCGTGAGTCTGGGAGATGCAGCAGGTGAGCTGACCCTCCAACCAGAGGGCAGAGGTAGAAATGGGATGCTGGGGGCAGTGGGGCGGGGGGTGGTCAGAGGACTGAGGCCAGACTCAGAACCCCTTCTGGGACACTGAGCCTGGCAGACATGCTGCCCTAGGGGCTTGACATTAAGTATCCAGAGCTGGCCTTACACTATTAGAAAACTGGGGGCAGATTTTTTTTAAAAAGGAGTTTCATAAAATTTCCGGGTTACTCTCTTCCATGGTACTTCCTGGTGAAATGTCCAAGCCAAGTGATCTCATCAAGGAGGAACATTTGCCTTCACTAGCAAATCTCCTTCATCAATCAAAGGGATCTCTTAAGTCAAGATATGTATTCTTTATGTATAAATAATGCTGTCTCCTAGCTAACCCTGTAACATACTGATGGATAGTAACTGTAGTTATCGCTGTTGGTAATACTCCTTAGTTATTATTCTTTTACTATATGCGCATTAAGACCTCAGAGGAGCCTTCTCTGCCCTCAGACCCCCACTAGCAGACTGGATCAAAGCCCTCTGCTAGCACCCTGTCCTTCTGCCTTACAGGCCTTCCCACTATTGCAGTGAAATAGCAATCGCATGATTAATTGTTTCATGCCTGTCTCCCTTGCCAGATTATTTTCCCAATGAAAGCAGCAACCAGGTCTATTTTAATCATAGCTACAGGCAACACTGGTTCTTACCCATAGTAATACATTCTTTTTAAATGAGTTATTTCATTCCCTCATTTATTCAACCATTAGCTAATGCATTTAGTGTTCACAAGCCCTAGGAACTAAGCTGCAAACAGGGAAACACAACGTAATGTGATCGTGTCTGCGTTCAGAGAGCTCACAATTTAGTGCAGAGTTCTTAACCCGTGAAGGTAAAGTTCCCCCTGAGAACCTGGTGAAAGAAGTGGTCCCTCTTCCCGGAAGCTACTTGTTTGAAATGGATGCAAGATTTTATCTGTGACTTGCGGTGTTCACAGATCCCCGGAAGTCTATTCAGTGTTTTCCTAAAATTTCCTGAATTCAGAGGTCAGGATCCTTCCACGAAACACAGACCTAAAGACACACACACAAGTTAAGGAGAGGGAGGAAGGGAGGGCGTCAGCGTGTCCTGCTGGATCGGGAAAGGCTTCCCTGGAAGAGATGCTTGGGCCGTGTCTTGAGTGATAAACCTGATGCCACCAGGAGAAGAAGGGGGCGCCCTGCGGGTGGGGCAGACGGCATTTGAAGCCACACAACCCAGAGTGGGACTTGAACCCACTGCCTTTTAATTGAGCTCACACACCTGGTCTCAGGACTTCATGAAGCTCAGGTCCTTTATGTCTCAATGCAGAAAGAATTCAGTGAGAGAGAAAGCGATAGGGGTATTTTTAGAGAGGCACACATTCCATAGACAGAGTGTGGACCATTTCAGAAGGTGAGAGGCCCCAAAATATGGGGTGGTTAGTTTTTTAGGCTGGGTAATTTCATAGGCTAATGAGTGGGAGGATTATTCTAACTATTTGGGGGAAAGGGTGGGGATTACCAGGAATTGGGCCCCTGCCCACTTTTTGGCCTTTTATGGTTGGCCTCGGAACTGTCACGGCATTGGTGGGTCTGTCACTTAGCTGATGTGTTACAATGAACGTATATATATATACGGAGGCTCAAGGTCCACTGGAAGTGGAACCTTCTTCGATCTTGAGCCTAGTCGGTTCTAACCAGTTTATGTCCTATCCTCAAGGGCTGTGTCCTTCTTTGAGAGGTTGTGCCCTGCCCCCTTCCCTCCTGCCTCACGTTTGGAACAGCACGGAGGTGGGAAGGGACGTGTCGCTCAGGGAATTGCAAAGCCCTGTCCCACAGGAGCAGTGATGAGAAGAGCGGTGATGGGAAGAGTGCGGTGGGCGTGGGCGATTAGGCAGGAGCGTGGACCAGAGCGGGAGGGCGCAACCTTGTCGTGCGCAGGGTGGGGAGCTGCTACAGAGCCTTCGTCGTGGGGTCAGAGGAGCGGACGTGACTTCAGGGGGAGCCCTCTGTGCAGGGGAGGGCAGATGAGGGCGTGATCCCGGGGGACCGGCGCCCAGCTGTTCCAGTCATTCAGGCCCAGGGTCCGGACGCGGGCCCGGCTCTGCTTTTGGAGAGGGTGCAGGCTGGAGCAGCAGTAGGACTGCTTGGAGGTGGCCTGGGTGCCGGAGGGTAGGGATAAACTCCAGGTTTTCGCCTTAAGCAGTTGAGCGCTCGGCGGGGTAGGTTCAGAAGGTGTCCTTGGGCACAAATGCCCTTCTCTGTGGCATGGATGCCAACTCAGCAGAATAAGAGCGCTCAAGGACACATTTTCCCCATTCAAGATGAAATAATCTTCTGTAAATCGTGAAAAGGACGTTCCTTACAACTTAGATGACCTGGCAGACTGGCTAGAAGAATGTCGAGAGAAAACCGATGTTGCTTTTTCATCACCAAAGTTGTATCTAAGGCAGCTTTCTAATCTCCCTCTTGGGAATAAGAGCACGGGCTGTACTGAGGAGCTGGGCTGTCCATGTGCCGTCTGGGCGCTACGGGTCCCCACGGCCTAGACGGCCGGGAGGAGTCGTGGGCCTGCTAAGTTGGGGATGCTTAGTACAGCGTGTTATGTAGAGATTTTCCCCCAAATATCAAACCATAATTATGAATTTCTTATTAATTTCTGTAGATTAGGAATCTCGGGTGTTGTAAATTTTGGCTTATAAGAATACCCATGAAAGAAACCCACTTACAGTTAGCTGCCGTTTTAAACTTCATATACAAGGACAGTGGGCTTTCAATTAATTTTTTTAATAACAGTTTTATTGAGATATAATTCACATACCATATAATTCATCCATTTAAAGTGTACAACACTTTCAATTAGTTTTTGTTTACCTTAAAAATATAGTTTTTTCTAAAATTCTTCTTGCAGTTAAATGGTATTGTTTGTAATAAGAAAAAAGAATACAAAGTATGTACATTTAAAACTGTGTACAATAGTCTTTATACGTAAGGAATTTTCTCGTGTTACTCCAGTTATTGGAGTCAAGAGAAAAAATATTCTTAGGTTGGTTTAGATTAAAGTGTAAAATACAGTCAACATGTTATCACAAAAGTGACATGTGGTGTGAGAAGGAAAGACCAGAGGTGACCCATCCTCATGGCTTTCTTCACTGTCCTGCTGGGGAAGGAGACCCAGATTAATTTACAGACCCTCATTCTGCTCTCAAGGGATCTGGGAGACCCTCCCCTGCTGCAGCCCTCCTGCCTGATGGCTGATTTGTTGTGATGAGTGTCCTAAGCTGGGATGGTAGTGACATTGCACTAAGGGGGGGAAATTGCCTTGGGGTTTAAACCGAAGTAAGTGGCAAAAGAGCAGCTCCTCCTAACAATTGGTGTGTGTACACAGAGAGCAGCATCGGAAAGCTCTGAGAATTTGAATGTCCCCTTGTCTCCTCGGTTCATAATCTTCATGGTAGATGCAGTACATCTAAAAACCAGGGTGTTTGCTAAAGCAACACGCAGAAAAAAGTATAACCTATTTCCTATTGAAATTAGCCTTCCTATTGAAATATAACCTTTTCCTATTGAAATAGACAGAACTTGTCACAAGGATTGAACCTCTCTGCTTTGCCCCGTGACGCTGGATGCCAGGAATGTCCTGATAATTGGCGCTTAGACTGACCCATATACCGGTAATTTGTCTAAGACAGGTTTTCCAAGGTTGCATATGAGGGTGTAGTCGCACAGAGGCTTAGACAAATTTGGTCTAACCCACCCTGATATACACCATGTTCTTAAATTCAGCTTTTATCTTGTGACTTCTGGGGTTAAAGCGCCTCCCTGTTTAATGCCTGCATCTGGTTTTAAAGCCTCTGTAACCCAGCACTATCCCAGCTTTCCTGTAACCAGGCTTATCTTCTCAATGTTTCAAGTACCCAAAGACCCATTCTTGTGTCTGGATGTTTGCTTATATTGTTTACATTCCTATTGCACTCACTTTTAATAAAGTCTGTTTTGGTGTTTTGTCCTCTAATAAAAATAGATGCTATAAAATGATCTTACAGTATAGTTTTTTCATGACAAGCAAAGCCCACTGTAATGCTTTTTATGAGACCCACAAGGAGGAACCATCACTCAGACCTCTTTGCTGTACAACCAGTGTATTCACTTCTTACAGAAATTACAACTTGTAATGAGTCGTGTGTCCTTATTTGCTTTGACCACTAGGAAACTCGGAATCACATATGCATCTCTTCTTTAGTACTGCAGAGATTCTTACAGCACGGCTTGATTTTTATAACCTTTCCACTGATCCCATGTTATTTTCCTCGCCTTGAGGGGTGAAGGTGGTCTCCTTTGCCTTTTAAAATTTACCCATGTATTTTTTTTTTTAAGGGAACACACATTTGTTAATCTGACAGCTCCTGTGGGTCAGCAGTCCTGGCGCCACGCCTCACATACTTGGGGTCCAGGTATGGCTGGTGCCGAATTCTCATCCGAGGCTTGGGTCCTCTTCCTATCTCACTGTTGGTTGGCAGAACACACCTCCTTGTCTCGGTGGAACTGGAGTCCTTATTTTCTTGATGGTTTTTAGCTGGGGCTTGCTCTCAGCCTCCAATGAGCAGTTCCCAGCATGGCTGTTTGCTTCCTTCCTGGAGGCAGCAAGGAACATGTCTCAGGCCCTGAATCCCCCTCAGGCTTCAGTGTCTTTGTCTTTTTTTTTTTTTTCAAAAACAGTTTTTTTTATTGCAGTCTAGTTGATTTACAATGTTGTGCCTATCTCTGCTGTCTAGCAAAGTGACTCAGTTATACACATTACATTATAGACATTCTTTTTTTATATTCTTTTCCATATGGTTTATCACAGGATATTGAATATAGTTCCCTGAGCTGTACAGTAGGACCTTGTTGTTTATCCATTCTAAATGTAATAGTTTGCATCTACTAACCCCAAACTCCCGGTCCATCCCTCCCCCTGTCTCTCCCTCCCTCTTCCCCTTGGCAACCACAAGTCTGTTCTCTATGTCTATGAGTCTGTTTTGTAGATGGGTCTTTGCAGTGGCTTAATGTTTGAAATTACCTTGTGGCTTTTTTGGGTAAATATTGAAATGTAGCAATAATGTCTTTTGAATATTACCAAACCCGTGAGTCCTTGAAAATATTTTTTTATATATACAGTAACTTTATATGTAAATATGTAAGCAGTGCAAGTGTATTAGAATCCATATTTTAGATTCCACATATAAGTGATGTCATATGGTATTTTTCTTTCTCTTTCTGACTTAATATGATAATCTCTAGTTGCATCCACGTTGCTACAAATGGCATTATTTCATTCTTCTTTATGGCTGAGTAGTATTCTATTGTATACACGTACCACATCTTCTTTATCCATTCATCTGTTGATAGATATTTAGGCTGTTTCCATCTTTTGGCTATTGTGAATAGTGCTGCTATGACCATAGGGGTGCATGTATCTTTTTGAGTTATAGTTTTGTCTGGGTGTATTCCCAGGAGTGGGATTGCTGAATCATATGGTAATTCTATTTTTAGTTTTCTGAGGAACCTCCATACTGTTCTCCATAGTGGCTGCACCAACTTACATTCCCACCAACAGTGTAGGAGGGTTCCCTTTCCTCCACACCCTTTCCAGCATTGGCTATTTGTAGACTTTTTAATGATGGCCATTCTGACCGGTGTGAGGTGATACCTCATTGTAGTTTTGATTTGCATCTCTCTAATTAGTGATGTTGAGCATCTTTTCATGTGCCTACTGGCCATCTGTACATCTTCTCTGGAGAAGTGCCTGTTAAGGTCTTCTGCCCATTTTTCGATTGGATTGCTTGGTTTTTGTTGTTGAGCAGGCTTCAGTGTCTTTCACTTCTCCTCTGCCACCAGCCAGAGAAAATGGTCTGCTTTAAGAGCATCAGCTGATTAGACTAGGCTCACCCAGATCATCTACATATTTTAAGGTTATTGAATTGGGATTTAATTATGTCTTCAAATTCTCTTCCCAGTGGTTCCTAGGCTAGTGTTGGATTGAATAGCTGGGGTGGGAAGGGGAGGGTCGTCTTTAGGATTCTGCCAATCACAATCCCTATGGAGGACTGTGCAAGTGTGAAAAGAAACATGGCATGATCTCCAAGATATATTATCATCCTGAAAAGAGCAATGTGTGGAACAATTGTTGTAGTGTCTGACCTTTGTATAAGAAAGAGGGTAAAACAGGAAAGAGACATGCATTTTCTAATATTTTCAAAAAGAAAGAATGGAAGGATAAATAAAAATTTAACATTTTATACGGGTAGGAAGAGAACAGGAAACAGAGGCACAGATGAAAGCTGTGCTTCTCTGAATGTACCTGCTTTGTGGTTTACACTTAAGAACCATGCAAATGTTTTATATAATTAAAAGACAAAATTTAAAAATCATAAAATAATTTCTAAATATTGAAAACAACCCAGTATCAAGTTTGTGCTATAACTCCTCAGAGAAGTAATATTTAAAGTGCTCTTAAATCACAGTATTTTGACAGGATTGCTATATGCTTTAGGGACAAAAGACAACCCCATTAAGAAACTTTAAACTGCATTCAGTGTTCTTGTTGTAAATGTTAATATTTGTATGGCAGGGCTTCCCTAGTGGCGCAGTGGTTGAGAGTCCGCCTGCCGATGCAGGGGACACGGGTTCGTGCCCCGGTCCGGGAGGATTCCACATGCCGTTGAGCAGATGGGCCCGTGAGCCATGGCCGCTGAGCCTGCATGTCCAGAGCCTGCGCATCCGGAGCCTGTGCTCCGCAACGGGAGAGGCCACAACAGTGAGAGGCCTGCATACCGCAAAAAAAAAAAAAAAAAAAAAAAAAAAAAAATTTTTATTGATGTGGTTGTTTTCTTCCCCAATTTTAAAAATTGTCGTAAAATACACATAGAATTTACTTTCTTAACCATTTTTAAGCGTACAGCTCAATAGTATTAAGTAACACCCATGTGGTAACCTCCGTCACCACCATGCCTCTCCTGAACGCTTTTCATCTTGCAAAAACATTACACCTGTTAAACACCAACTCTCCTTTCCTTCTCCTCCCCAGCCTCTGGCAATTTCCATCCTACTTTCTGTATCATTCTGACTGCTCTGAGTGCCTCGTATAGGTGGAATCATACAGCATTTGTTGTTTTGTGACTGCCTTATTTCATTTAGTGTAATGTCCTCAAGGTTCATCCATGTTGTAGCATCTTGCAGAATTCCTTTCTAAGGGTGACTAATGTTCCAGTGTGTGTGCATGTGTGTACTACATTTTGCTTGTCCACCATCCATCAATGGTCACTTAGGTTGCTTCTATGTTTTAGGTATTATGAATAATGCTGTTATGAACATGCGTTTACAAATATTGCTTCAAGACCCTGCTTTCAATTCTTTTGAGAAGTGGAATTACCCAGAAGTGGGATTGCTGGACTATATGGTAAGACTATCTTTAATTTTTCTGAGGAACCACGATACCGTTTTCCAGAGCAACTGTACCAGTTTACATTCCCATCAACAGTGCACAAGAGTTTCAATTTCTCTACATCCTCGCCAATGCTTGTTATTATTAGTCATTTTTTTAATAGTAGCCATCCTAATGGATGTGAGGTTTTACTGTATATTTTTGCAAGCCACTTCAAATCCCTCCAGGAGCTAGGTAGGACAAAAATGATGCTCAGTTTGCTTAGGACTTTTGTTTTGTTGGGGCTCTTCCCCTGCCTTCATTCAGTCTGCATCCAGCCCTCAAATCCAGCTTCCCCATGCATTTCTTCGTCCTTCACTGACCTCCCTCTCCTCTGAGCTGTCCTGTTAAGATAACTTTGCACTTCATGATTGTGTGTTCCTCCTTTGTGTTTCATGTGTAGTTGTCCTGTTGCCCGCAGATGGTCTACTTTTTAGTAGTAGGGACCACGGTTTACTTTTCTGAAACATTTAATATAAAGATTGTATCAAGTAAAATTGTATCAAATGCTCAACTTTCAGCTTCTTAACCCAGAGAGCACTGAGCACATCCTCTTCAGAACTGCAGGAAGTATTTTTGTTTGTTTGCAGCAGCCGAGGATGCGGAGGCAGGACCGTTCAGTTAGCCTTTCTTGAGCTCCTCCTGTATGTTCTTGACTGGGCACCTGCCTCAACAACAGCTCCCTTTGAGAACAGTGTGTCCGGGTGGGGCAGGGGGAGGGAGGGCGGGGTCTGGGCTGAGTCTGACCCTCGTGTCCCACTCCTTCAGGCGGGTGAAACCGAGTCCCTCTAAAACTGCGTTTATGATTAACCCCTCTGTCCAAAATGTTATTCCTTTTCTTGTCTAACACCTGTTCCCCTGAAGATGCAGGAGAATCAAAGGGGGGGGGGACTGAAACTGAGCAGGACCGTGTGGGACCCTCCCGGGTATAAAAGCTTTTCCATGTCACCTATTTCTTGTTCGTAGGAAAAAGGCTTTCCGCTTCCTAGACCTTTCCTGAGTTCCAAAGGGCAGATTCAAACAGTTACTTATTAGCGGAGGGGTGCAGAAAGAAGCAATAGCGCAAGATGGAGCAGAATCCTGGCTTCTCCTCAGGGGACCTGCATAACAGCCTCATACATGTCTCTGAGCTCTTCTGCAGGAACTAAGGCCCCACCCGGTGGAGGATGGTGACTTCAGGCTGAGCACAAGCACGGGGACCCAGACTGTTTGGAACCAGAGGCTGATGACTGAGATTGCTGGAACACCACCCTGTTACCTCACCACCAACCAATCAGAAGAGGGGTACACACTCCGCAGACCTCCTAGCAAACTGTGCCCATAAAAACTCCTTCCCTGAAACTTACCGAACCAAGTTCATGTGCCGTGGACACACAGTGAGGTCAACAGTACTGACACATCGGACTCTGGAGCAGAGAAGGGTTTATGGCAGGGCCATGCAAGGAGATGGGTGTCTTGTGCCGCAAAAACCGCCAAAGCATTTTTAAAGGCCAAGTGAGGGAGGGGGTGTGGCTGGTTGTTGCACATTTTGCGTAGGAATCCCTTGTTCTTGCAGTTTCTCCACAAAGGTCAGGTCACGATGTTCCTGTAAACCTCCAACTAGAACAACGTTATTCTTTGTTCTGCAACTTTTTATCTCTGTGTGAATGGAAAAGTGGTGTCCCCTTAAAGGTCAGAGCCTTGAGCACTGGCTCTCCTGTATATTTCAGGCTGCAGGCAACATTCTTAAATCAAAGTGAAAGCAACAGAATACAAACGTTAAAGTGGAAGAAACAGACCCACTATGGAGTCAGGCTTGTTCTTCCCTCTTACAGCCCTATACGAAACATTTCTCTGCTCCAGACGCGCCCACGGTTTGGTTTGTTAGGCCTCACCCTGCGTGGGGCACATGAGCCAAGCTGGACAACAGGAAGACCAAGGTCTGTTGTGACGCTGACTCCGGTGTCCACTCCTTCACGGGAGGACCTCAGGTCTCAGCCAAACACAACCTGTAGAGTCCATCCCGGGTTCTAACGCTGTGATCCCCGCGTCCCAACCCGGCACGGTCCTGATCTTACGACGGAACATCCAGCGTCCAGGGTGTTGGCAAAGCCGGAGCCCAGGGCCCCCCGACTGCAGGGCAAGCCCCACCCCACCCACCGCACCGCTACCGCGCCCTTTCGCCGGCACCGAGACTACAAGTCCCAGCATGCAGCGCGGCCCCTTCCAGCTGGCTCTCGTTCCCAGTCTCTCTCGCCCCAGGTCTCTCCCGCCCACGCTCGCGTCCGCGGAGGGCGTGGCGCCCGTGGCCTCTGCGCACTGACGTCGGCGCGCCGACGTGACGTGCTGACGCGGCGCTCCGGGCGCCTCCGCCCTCCAGTCCGGCGGCGTGAGGCCTGGGGCGGCGCTTCGGTTTGTGAGAGCTGCCGTGATGTGAAGGCGCGAGGCCGGTGGGAAGGGCCGGGCCTTGTAGTCTCCTCCTCCGGGTCTGCGGCTCCCCGTCCCAGATGGACAGGGTGTGCGCCGTGTTCGGAGGCTCCCGGGGCATCGGCAAGGCGGTGGCCCGCTTGATGGCCCAGAGAGGCTACCGACTGGCCATCGTCGCCCGGAATCTGCAGGGGGCCAGAGCCGCGGCCGGGGACCTGGGCGGTGGGTACCGACCGGGGGCGCCCCGCCTCCGCGCGGCGAATGTGAACCGTGGCCGATGCGGGTCCGAGAAGCCGTCGTGGGCGCCCTCCTCCCCGGGCCGGTCAGGCTCACCATGTGGGGCGCGGGGCGGTGCGTGCCGCAGGTGCGGCGCGGTCTGGCGAGGTTTCCCAGTGCGCCTGCGTGGTCTTGCGCGTCGGTACGTGTGCGCATGCGCGGGCAGTGCCGGCCCCGGACGTTTGCGGCCCTTCCAGTCCTGGTTGTACCCGGTCTGCTTTCCTGTGCCCAAAGCACTGACGTCACTACGGTGCTTTGGTGACCATCACCAAGGGACGATGAGATTTGTTCCGCCAGATTCCTTGTCATTGCACTTAAACTCCATTTACCCCCGTTTATTAGGAATGGATTGTCAGTTTATCTGCGAATTTCAGTTTCTGGGGGGTAGGGAGACTGGGTGCTGTGACGGTCCGAGCTCGCAGCTGTTGTTGAGGTTGTAGGCGGGCCGGGAGCAGGGGCACCGGGTTCACCGTCGGGGGCCGGGGGGGGGGGTGGGGGGCACCTTTACAGGAACGTCACCGACGGCTTCACCGAAGTGATTACGTGGGCCGCTTGTACGTTATGGACCAGAGAGCATCTCAGCCATGCTTCTTGCTCAGATTCAAAGGGGCGAGAACGTGGGGGTCCTTCTGGGTCACCCCACACCATAAGTGTTGGCTGGACAGGATGAAATCTGCTGGTTGGGTTTCAGGGGTTGTGGGTCCAGCCTGTCTTCAGGTAAGAGCCGAGAGAGAGGCAGATGCTCTGGGGCCTTGCATTTCCTTGAATTACGTCGTCCATGAGTGACGGACTGGTTTTCACCCAGAGAGTATCACTTCCCGGATGACCTACTGTCTTCGAATGTTTAAGGAGATAATTTTAATGTTAATGTATTAGGCGAGGTTAGCCAGAACATAAACAATTGTTTAGTTTTTTAAAAAATCTACAGTTTAGAATGTTAAAGAGGTGTATTATTAAATAAAGAATGCTTTCTTTGAAGTGTAATTTTTTTGGTATTTAAACACTTCAAAAAAAGTGGATATGTTTACAAAGCAGGCAAGAGTTGTTTTTAGTAAAAAAGTTTTAGCATTTTTTTTTTAACAGCTTCCTGCTTTGTCTTATCTCTCCTAATGGTCAGGCTTGAACAATAGTCATTATAATATATGTGACATAGTTAAACAAACAGAAAAATCCTAGAGTTTATTTCAGGGCCAGGAAACCAATTCATCAAAAACCTAACCGAATTAGACGTTAAGTTTCAAAAAAAAGGAATATAAAACAGAGAAAACTGTTGAATTGCATAGCATGGGGTCAGTGTCAAAGCTATAAATATTGTTAGATGATCATACAAAGTACTTTATTTCTTGTTACCCACCTGCCCCCATCCAGTTTATTAGACTGATCTCCACAAAATCAGGAATCGGGGACATAATCATGTTTTATCTCATGTTCTGGATAGATCAGATCTAGCTCGTAGTAGATGCTTGACAAATGTGTATTGAATCATTTTTAAGTTATACTTTATTAGTAATTCTGATCTAATTTTGTTGTATAGGAGATCATCTGGCGTTGAGCTGTGATGTTGCCAAAGAACATGAAGTTCAAAATACATTTGAAGAGATAGAGAAGAACTTAGGTCGAGTTAATTTCTTGGTAAATGCAGCTGGAATTAACAGGTTGGTCACAAAGTTAAGTACATTTCTATATGTCTTTTTTTCCTTCTATGTCTTTGAATAATATGAATTAACATATTAATTAACTTGTTTTACTTCTCATTGGAAGAAAAACTATGTATTTTGAAACTTGATCTGTCAGTCCACACACTCTTTTCATTCTTTTATATTGAGATTATAGTAAGGGTACATTTCGGTTTTAACATTGTAATCACCACCCATATTGAGCTGCAGAACTTTTCCAGAACCCCAGCAGGCTCTCTCAGTTTCTTCCCAATTATTACTTCCTTATAGGTAACCATGGTCCTGACCTCTGCCACCATATATGTTTTCTCAGTTAATATTAATGGAATCAGAGTGGGTATTTTTTTTTTAATGAATTTAGGACAGAATATTTAGAATAATATAAAAATTTACTTTCTAAGCAAGGCGTAGTGAGGCAGTTACTTCATTCAAGCTATTTTGACCACATGGCCCTACTTTGAGCAGTTAGGGGTATGTGCCCCTCTACTTGAGTGGGGCCAGGGCCTGTCCTCCAAGGGGTCCTTTCTGGCTTATCAGTTGTTATTTTAGTGCCTCAAACCAAGTTTAAAATGTGCTGTCTAAGTGTTCTAGCTCAAATATAAAGCACTTCTTGTATTCTGCATTCAGGGAAAATGTTACATATTTCTTGACTTTTTAATTTGTTTTGTTTTATCCCAATTTTAAATTACATGGTTTTTGTTTTTTCGGTAGGGATAACCTCTTAGTAAGGACAAATGTCGAAGATATGCTATCTCAGCTTCATACTAACCTCTTGGGCTCCATGCTGACCTGTAGAGCTGCCGTGAAGACAATGATTAAACAGCAGACAGGGTCCATTGTGAATGTGGGTGAGTCTGACCTCTGTGGGTTTATTATTATCTCATGTACCATAAGAAAGTTATCAAGTAATTTGGAACATATTTACTTGTGAAACTTGGACGGAATGTATCTTTATTATCTGTAGAAAAAGGATTAGATTAACTGATTAATCGGTAAAACAGGAATCACCCATTTACATCCTTCTAGTGGTCAAGCAGGTGTTATATGAGTGACACCACCAGGTATTGGGAAAGTGACAGCACGAGCCAGGTGATACATGACAAAAGGTGCCCAGTGGGGAATGGCTCAGATCCAGCAGGTGGTTGCTGTGCACAAACATGGTGCAGTTTGGCCAGCTATTTGGATTTTTTAAGAGAAATTGGACATCCTGTTGTGTTTTTTTTTAACTTTTAAAAATATTTATTTATTTATTTATATTTGGCTGTGTTGGGTCTTTGTTGCTGCACGCAGGCTTTCGTTGTGGTGAGTGGGGGCTACTCTTCATTGTAGCGCACGGGCTTCTCACTGTGGTGGCTTCTCTTGTTGTGGCTCGCGGGCTCTAGGTGCGCAGGCTTCAGTAGTTGTGGTACACGGGCTCAGTAGTTGTGGGTCACGGGCTCTAGAGCGCAGGCTCAGTAGTTGTGGCGCACGGGCTCAGTAGTTGTGGCTCACGGGCTCTAGGCACACGGGCTTCGGTAGTTGTGGCGCACGGGCTTAGTTGCTCTGCGGCATGTGGGATCTTCCCGGACCAGGGCTTGAACCCATGTCCCCTGCATTGACAGGCGGATTCTTAACCACTGTGCCACCAGGGAAGTCCGAACATCCTGATTTCTATGTGAAACCGAATTTTCAAACTGGGCAAGAAATTAAAAACTTTTTGATAGTGGGGGCTAAAAAGTGATTTCTACACTGCTTACATGGGTCACTAATAAATCTAGTTCAGAGGTCTAAGAGGAGGTTTACTTAAGAGAACAACCTTTTCAGTTTTTTAGGGTGATGTAAGTAACTCCTGGACTTCAGTTCACCTACCCGCAGGGCAGACAGACTGTAGAATGTGCCTATAGACCTTAAAATGCAAAGTGGCTTGAGGTTGTATTTCAGTCTGACAGTTTGAAAATAGCAGCATGCCATCTGCCTTTTAAGTGGCGATACCGTAGAAGGCCACAGAAGGGGGTTGCTGCTCTGTTAAAGTCAGTGACCCTGTTCTTTCTAATGCAGGAGCTGTCTTTCCAAGCCAGAATATAGGGTTTATATATAGGGTTTAAAACAGAATATAAGGGTTTTTAAAGCCAGAATATAGGGGTTTTCTTTTTTAAAAATGAGGAAAGGAAAGAATACTGTGCTAATAAGAAGTAGAACATTTTTGACATTTACCCTTAAAAATGTGAGAGGTCAGTTTTCTTATAAAAGCTTAGTAAATGAGTTGACCTTTGCCTTCTAACACAGCCAGATATGACTTGGGTTCTTGTAAGCTGGTACACTGGCCTGTATGTTTCACCTGGTAAAGTGGGGTGTATTTGTTTAACTCTAAAATATCCCCCTTTTAGATATATATAAAAAGCCCATATCTGTCCTTTGTTTACATGCAAACTTTTAGACTCATGCTGAAAGTAAATAAAAATAGAGTATTGAAAATAAGCTAGGGGACTCTTATCACAGAGGGGACTACTTTAAACTGCGAGAAAGTCCATTGTATTTCAGAAGTTATCACTCTGACAGGTGAACTGTAGCCTATGGCGTGAAATAAAGCTGCTCCAGCCTCATGCTTGGCCTTTCCTCTTAAGCCTGCATTGTTCTTAGTTTTTTGTGTCTCTCCTTGTTTTTCTTTCTCCCCAAACCCCTTTCTCTCTCCACTTGCGTTTCCTGTGTCTGATGTGTCTTTTCTCTCTTTCTGTGCTTCATATTTCTCTTCCTTTGTCATTAACTGGCATGGGACATCTGACGTGGTTAAATATTTTAATATTGGACTTGTTGATTATAATTTGAGAAGTATTTGGAATGTTCTCTTTATCTAAAATTAAATTACTTTCTCAAAAATTTTCTGAGGCTCTTGATTAATTTTTATATCATAAGTATAGGTCACTGGTGGAGAAGATTATTTCCCCAATTTCTCTTCTGCAAGAATTTATTTCCATACAGTTGATACTTGAATTATAAATTATTCTTTCATATTCATATAAATGAAGCCACCAAGAATCTTTATAGTAGGCAGTACAGGTTAGTACATCACTGAAGGTAACTAAATTGCAATTTTACAGATAGTGTGCGATTGAAACTTTGCTAATTTAGATTGATAGTAGTTGAAATTTAGTAAGATTTATCCTCAGATGAACTATTTTTTTTAGGTGGAAATAAATACTTATATGTGTGGTAGAATCATGAAATGAGCCTTTATCTGACTTTTTTTTTTTTTCTGGTTTTAACCTTTTCCTGTTGGAAGCCTTTGTAAGTACTGTAGGATTTTCGTCATGTTTGTCCTCCTCAGAGATGAGAATGGGTTCCTGTCACTTAATGGATCCGTTCTCAACCCCTGCCTGGCACTCAGGGTTTCCCGTGAGCTTCTTTTGGATCCTGTTTTCTCTATGTATCTGAGCAGACTCAGACCCTAAGTCTTACTACTCAAATGACAATGGTTAGGATTCCTAATTTTAGCCAAGGACAGGGTAGAATAGTTTGTACTTTGTTTACTGTAGAGCATCTGAACATTCAGAATAGTAGCCCCATTAATTGGTTTGAATTTGCTCTCATTTCTTTTTCCAGGAAGCGTTGTAGGTGTAAAAGGCAGTTCTGGCCAGTCCGTGTACAGCGCCAGTAAAGGCGGGCTAGTTGCGTTCTCGCGCGCTCTTGCGAAAGAAGTAGCAAGAAAGAAAATTAGAGTGAATGTAGTTGCGCCAGGTAAGTGGGAACTTCTTTTTTCTCTTAATGTATATGCATCTATGGCTTTTTACGACAACAGTAAAGACTGTTTTTGTGTCTGTAAGTACGTCATCATCATCAGGCACTTCTCAGAGGTGCTGGGACAGGAGCAGGGGACCTGCATTGTTACTCAGTCCTCGAGCAGTGCTGCCCGGGAGGACATGACCTTGGTCTGATGGGACTCAGGGGGCCGGGATGCTGCATCTGTACTAAAACCACAAGAGAAACTTCTCATTTAAAGTCAGTTGTATTTAAGTTAAGAACTCGCAAGAGCTGAATGTAAGAATTTCAAGTAAGTGGGCTGGGGAGTGCTGGTAGCATACACCCTGCAGGTGAACGGGTCCAAGTTGTGTCCCTTTGGAGAACTGTTTCCATTTTAATTATCTTTCTCCTTTTCTTGGGATGTTTCATTGATTGGCTGCTCGCTGGGCTACAGCATTTGTTAATTTAGACTTTGTCAGTTTGTCAAAGCAGAACTTTCCAAGTAATGCATCTATTACCTAATGTATTCCATATGTCTAGATTAAAGAAATAACACATCTTTATATCTAAAATATCTGAATAGCTCTATAATACAGTGTGCTTTTAATAACAGTGTGAACCAGAGGAGATAATCCAACAGGGCTGTGTAGATGATGTCGTTTGCACGTTTCATGCGGTAATCCCCTACAATAACTGACGTACTGGTGACCTCAGAGACACTGCTGGTTCGGTTCCAGGCACTGCAGTAGAGTGCATGTCACAATAAAGCGGGTCAACAAACCTTTTGGTTTCCCAGTGCACATATAAGCTGTGTTTACACTATGCTGTAGTCTATTAAGTGTGCAGTAACACTATATCTGTAAAGACAGTGTTCATACCTTAATTGAAAAATATTGCTAAAAAATGCTAACCATCATCTGAGCCTTCAAGTCAGGTTGTCGTGCGGACATCAAAGACCACTGATTACAGATACCACAGCAAGTACAGTAATAATGAAAAAGTTTGAAATATTTTGAGAATTACCAAAATGTGACACAGAGACATGAAGTGAGCAAATGCTATTGGAAAAATGGCACCAGTGGACTTGCTTGATCCAAGGTTGCCCAAAACCTTCAACTTGTAAAAAAACGCAGTGTCTGCAAAGCGCAATAAAAGGAGGTCTGCCTGTACCGCAGAAAGCCAGTGTTTGTACAGAGCAAGAATGATCGGAGGTCACATGTGTTTGCTTCCAAAATGGAGAAGACACCTTTCACTGGTGTCACTGGGCCCCAGAGAGCTACCCCGTATTCACGTTAGAATTTCAACACAAAGAAAAATTTGAAGGAGAAAATATATTTTACGCAGACTCAGGAGGAAGAAACATCTCTTGAAAAGTCACTCTGGGAAGTAGTAGGTTGTAACAGTGATTTTAGCTGTGGTTGCCTCTTTAGTGAGCGAAGGGGGCACTCTGAGGCCTGCTGTGTGATGGTGCGGGGAGCAGTGGTGGCACGTGGTAACAGAAGTGAGGGCACGCACGCCGGCCACCGCAGGTTCTAGCCCGTGTGTGGGAGGTATTCCTCAGAGGAACTCAGGCTGCTAAAATCCGACCTGTTTGGGAGTGGCCGACAATGAACGTGGTTAGAGAGGTGGGAATTTAAGGAATCTTCAGGAGTAGAAGTCATGGGGCGTGAGGTGGGGGTGGGGTGGGGGGTGCACGGTGGTGGGCTCGCAATAGAGCGGGCCGCCTGTGGAGAATCCATCAGGAACACTGGTGTTCTTGTGAAGCCTGTAGGAAGACCAAGCCAATAGGGCGCAGGTCACCTGGAAGACAAAGCAAATGTGATGTGGGCTCAGTACCGCAGCAGTCAGAGCCTCCTGGAGAAGGCGAGGGGGGCGTTTTATAAAGTGCACCTGTTCCTTTCACTGTGCTGACTTGAGGCACTCCACACGAGTTGAAAATATTGATGGATTAAATAGGACGCAAAGCCAGTTTAGCCTGGTTGGTCTGTTACAGGTAATTGGAAAATATTGAAACAGAATGATGGGAATTATAGTTTAAGTTGCTAAAGGCTAAAGAAATTCTCCAACTTGTGCTAAGACTTTTTAAATAAATTCAAATGTACAACTTAGAGCTGGTTTGTTGCTTTTCAAATTAGTTGCCCCAGTTTGTAACCAAGTTTATTCCATTTGGTAGCCATCTGCACCCATGAACACAAAGCATTCTACAAGTGACTGAAGTCCCATTTTAAACCTGGATTTCCACTGTGTGCCGAGTGACCTTCAGGGCAGAAGGGAGAGGGGGTGGAGTGACTGGGCGCGCTCCTTCAAGGCAGAGCTGCAGAACCCGCCTCCGCCTGGGCCAGAACAGGCGCAGGATTAGGAGGAAAAGCTTCTGCTGAAGCGCAGTTCAACAAGGTTAAATTGCCCCAAATCTCCAGTTTTAAACACACGTCTCCCTTTCTGATGTCCACACATTTTGAGGCTCCCGGGAGTAACTGAAACAGCCAGCGAGCACGCAGGCGCCAAAAGACAGCACTGTGGGTGCGCGGAGTCCACAGGATGGTGGGGGCAGGTGCGAGCGCTTCAGAGTATGTACGTGAAAACGTATCAGGCGCTCCCAAACCTGAAAGGCAGAGTCTCCGGGACTGTCCTGTCACTCCTGTCGGAATAGGCCAGGACCATTGAGAGTGTGAGTGCTAAGTACGGTGCTTCTAAGATGAGTCAGAAACGTACCAGGTAGCGTCCCAAGGTGTATAAACCAGTTAAGCACATATAAAGTTAGTACTGGTCCAGTTAGAAATACAAAATGAAAATTATGGAAGCTGCCTCAAATATCTGCGGTTCCACAAATTTACAAGCAGACCTGTGTAACAAAGTAGACTCTGGTTTTAAGAAAACATTGCAGTTCAGTATTCCAAACACAGTCTCCGGTCCCAGCGGTAACCTCAGAAATCACGTCTCTGGAGAGTAGAACCATTTGTATGTTTGTACAAATTTGCAGATAACAAAATAAACAAAAAAGTACAGAAGACCTGTCCAAGGCTGACGTTTAGTCTGTTTTTTTTTCCAAAAGAGTTGACAAGTCCACGAATTGAGCAGGTTGATATCGGGCTGTTCGTTCTCGTGTGAGTGTGTGGCAGTGGAGCCGGTCCCAAGCTGCTCCCTGGAGGTGTAGGCAGAGCTAGGGTGGCTCACAGAGCACGGGGGAGACGAGAGCGTGGCAGCGTGAGAAAGTGTGCGCTTCGCCCAGCCCAGATGCATGCCAGCGCGCACGTGCGTGCGCACACACGGTTACATATTTGTCAGACACACGTTTGTGCGTTTATCTAAAACTTATTAAAATAACTACTGATTATGCCTTTTGCTTTATGGAGAAGGAAGCCGTTAATTAGCCTGTGAATTGATACTCATAGATAAGAGTAGTTTAGAACCTGAATACTTACAAAATGATTAGAAGTAATTCTAAAATGATTAGGAAAAGTTCTAAAATGAGTAGTTCTAAAATGATTGCGAAAAAAATCAAGTAATGAACTGGTGCCTAGAAAAAAATTTCTTGTACCTTATATTGTATATGAGATCTTTATTTTAAAATTTTGCACTGATTATGGGATAATGTTAGATGGACAGGATCTTAGTGATGATTTATTCTAGTCATCTTAACTGTTTAGAAGACTGGGCCCCAAGAGACAGAGTGCGTTGCCCAAGGTTCCACAGCTAGTTTTTGGTGGAACTGTTACAAAAGCTTTATCTTTTTTTTTTTTTTTTTTTTTTTTTTTTATGCGTTACGCGGGCCTCTCACTGCTGTGGCCCCTCCCGTTGCGGAGGACAGGCTCCGGACGCGCAGGCCCAGCGGCCATGGCCCACGGGCCCAGCCGCTCCGCGGCACGTGGGATCCTCCCAGACCGGGGCACGAACCCGCGTCCCCTGCATCGGCAGGCAGACTCCCAACCACTGCGCCACCAGGGAAGCCCAAAAGCTTTATCTTTTGATTGTCAGCTAATAAGCCTTAAAAATTATGGCCCCTTAAATTTGTTTTATATCATTAAAAGATTTAGGTCTTTTCTTTTGCTATTATGTTCTGTCTAAAATATCTGGAATCTTCCAATTTTATAACTTTTACCTCTACATTATTTGCCTTTTGACAAATTACTAGTTGATAAAAATAGCCTGGATTAGTTAAGAGACTAGTAAAAAGGTGCTAAAACTCAAATCTGCATCATCATTCATTAGCTGGTGTGATAGAAGGTTGGTTAGTGGATTGTTGAGGACAGTGAGTGTTCTCCTGTGTCTCTGCCAGTCGCCGTGGGACCTTTGACCCAGCTTGCTGTGGGCACTGGAGCTGGCCCGCTGGGGGCTCGTAAGACCACCCTGGCCGCTCTGCTCCGTGGGCCCTAGAGCTGGTGTTGCGTTTGGCACCAGTGCTGAACCAGCAGGGACCAGGGAATTGTTGGAATGTCCTGGCAGGCCTCTTGGTCTACAGCGTTCCATCGTCCCAATTCATTGTTTAGTCAGAGACCAGCTGAGTTCAAGCATTCCAAATCCATGAACATTTGATAAATGACTCGATTTAGATACATTCATTTTTGGGGGGGAAAAAAGGAAAAAAAGAAAATCTCAAAGCTGCATTGTGGTCTTGGCCCTGCTTTCTGTGTGTGTGTGCTTTGTGCAACCCGATTGATTTTCGTGTTAGCTGAGTTTAACCATGTATAGAGTAGATGATTTATGGTTTGGGGCAGCATGTGTGTGCTTCTCTCTTTTTTAGGGATTGCAGTAGTGTGGGTGATGAAGAGTTAACTCTAGGTCACGGTGATCTCGAAGCTGGATGGTGTCAGGGTAGTGCAGGTGTTCCTGATCCCGATTCTACTCATTCATTCAGCAGACTTCCCGGGTGTCTCCTGTATGTGAGCGCTGGCAACGCTCCAAAATCAGACACGAGTAAGCTAGTTCTGCCACAAGGAAGAAGTACAGTGGGAAAGACAGGTGTATAGACGAATAATTACAGTGCCATGTGATGAGTGCCAAGCAGGTACCCCTGTGATGCTATGGAAACGCTGGAGAAGGAATGCTTAATTTTGTCAGGGTTAATTAGTTGTCAAGGCAACAGGCTAAATAGTTCAAATCCAGTTTGTATATAAAGGGAAGTTTTATGAGTGTTAGGGATGTGTGTTTGTATAGCCTTTCCTAAAGATCTTACTTTGTAGTGCAGTTTACACTGAAGGAAAGAAAAATCCTGTTGCTAAAAAATGTGGACACTGAGCAGGGTGACCTTTATTATCTTGGCTGTAGTGTAATATATTATATTGGCTGCGCTATAAGCATGGTATGAACATGCTTCACTAATTAGAAGCAAAGTACAAGTTGAAATGGTAGCGTTAAATCGAGTCTATGGACTATTAACTTTATTTTAGATAGTAATTTCTACTAGATTCTTCAGATCCTTTAACGGAGTTGATAAACATCAGAATTGATATGTTTATTTTTAATGTTAGTTTTCCTCGTCATCTGCAAATGGAGTTTCCAATTAAGTTAAAAACAGTTAAAAAGCAAATCATAATAGGAAAAACAAGGGACAAGCACAATAATAAATTAGGCTATCATTTGCTGCCTAATATTTTTAACTTTTTAAAGATGAATTAGTTGCTAAGTTTTGGTATTACATTAACTATAAATTTCTCATCATGGATAAATGTTACTGATTGGAAAATATTGAATATGAGAAACAGAATATTTGATAAATTGAAACTATATTGGATACAGTGCTTTTTTTTCTTTGTTTTTTGGCTGTACGCGGGCCTCTCACTGTTGTGGCCTCTCCCGTTGCGGAGCACAGGCTCTGGACGCACAGGCTCAGCGGCCATGGCTCACGGGCCCAGCCGCTCCGCGGCGTGTGGGATCCTCCCGGACCGGGGCACGAACCCATGTCCCCTGCATCGGCAGGCGGACTCTCAACCACTTCGCCACCAGGGAAGCCCGATACATTGCTTTTAAAAATGTGTTTTCAATAGATAACACAAACATGCACAAAATTCAAAAGTACAAAAAGGCATAGAGTGCAAAGTGAGTCTTCTCTAGCCATTCAGTTCCTTCCTCAGAGGCAACCAACCACGGTCAGCTAGTTCTCTCTGTATTTCATATATAAGTCAGTAGAGCATATATATATATATATATACTGTCGACTGAAAAAAAAAGCACAACCTAAAAATTGAGAATTAGGTTTTATTTGGCAGACTTTCTGAGGGCTTAAGCCTGGGAGGCAGCCTCTCAGACAGCTCCGAGGGGCTGCTCCCAAGAGGTAAGGGGGAGCCAGGATGTAGAGGAGTTGTTGCAACAAAGGCCAGGTAATCGGAACTTCAAAAGATGACTGTTAATTAAAGAAAACCAGACATCTCAAGTTAAGGAGTTTAGCACTTTTCTGTGTATGGGAAGATGCAAGAGTCTGGGCTCACTGCAATCATTCCTTTGATCTGCACCTCAGCTCTCTGGGGCCAGTGTCGTTTGCTTTCCTATCTGTCCCATCCTGAGTCCCCTCAGGGCTCACCGTTGGGGGCAGCTGTAGTGGCTTGATGGCTGCAACAGCCTTTGTTTACTTTTTTTTTTGGCGCCGAGGCTTGTGGGGTCTCAGTCCCCAGACCAGGGATTGAACCCATGCCCCCTGCAGTGGAAGCACAGAGTCCTAACCACTGGACCACCACTTTGTTTACTGATATGACAGGCAACGTTTTTCATTCACAATACATATTTTTAAGAAAACACAAATTGATCATACTATTCACAATGTTCTGTACCTCGCTTTACTCATAGAACAATCTATTCTGGAGTTGATTCCATATAGAGAACTGCTTCACTTTTTAAAATAACAGCTCTATGGAAATATAACTCACGTACCTCATAATTCACCCATGTAAAATGTCCAATTCAGTGGGTTTAGTGTAGTCACAGAATTGTTCCATCATCACCCTGATACATTTGAGAACATCGTATTTTCATCATGCCAAAAGAAACCCTGTAGCCGTGAGCATTCACTCCCCGTTTCCCTCCAGTCTCCCCAGCCTTTAGCACCCACTCATCTACTTTCTGTCCCTGTCATACGAAGTGTGGTCTTTTGTGACTGCTTCGCTGTTTTTAATGGCTGAGTTAAAAGACAATAATGCCTGTTTTATGGGTGCGCTGTAATTCATTCAACCTGTGCCTCTCATTGGGCACTTCGGTTGTTTCTGATCTTTTGCTGGTCTGACTAGTAATGCAGTGACAGTACTTGTAAGTGATTTATTTTGCACATGTGTGAGTATATATATGAGTGTCATCTTGGGACTGAACCTGCCAGGGCTCAAAGGGTACGTGCCCTTAACGTCTGGACAGATGGTACAGCAGTCATGTATTTCTACAGGGCACCCTAAGTGTTTTGCTCCCTCTCCTCCCTTGTTTTAGTTGCAGAGCTTTTATGTTTACTCCTGGGACAAAGTCTTGCCGGCAGGTGCTTGCAGAAGCTTGCAGCTACTTAAAACAGATATTGCTTTAGGTGCTGTTGTGTGCTGTTCAGTGTGGTGTTGATTTTTTACACTGCTTCCCTGTACACTTTTACAAGCGTAATATTAGAACATACACATTTGTTCTGGTTAAAATCTTGGTCTAGATTTTGGCAACAGCCTTGTTTTATCTCCCTAAAAAAGTGTCTTGGATTATTTTAATTCCTTCTAGGTCCTAGGAACTTATATCAGAGAATGGACATGTAAGCAGAGAGCTATATTAGACAGTGCACATCCCACAATTGGTAGTACTGGTGTCTAAAACTGGCTAAAGTCCTGGCGTCTTATTTAGATATAAGCTCTCTGCTGTATGTCAAAATATTTAAAACTAAAACAGTGACCAAGTCATATGGAAGTGAGATGCTGTTTATTTATACTCTATAGGTAGCCAAAAATGGGTCAAGGAAGTACATTTCCTTGGGAGCTGACCAAATATGAGCTCTCACTGGACGAGAGCCACACACTTGCTTTTCTGAGAAAGGGTATCCTGTTCCTAAAGAGCTCCTATCTCTCAGAAGTGTACTGAGCGTGCCATCACCGATGTGGAACTGCAGCAGCGGTGTCCTGTTCTGTTGGCCGAGCGCCTGTTGCTCAGTTATCTCTCTGGCTTAAGGAGTGACAGCTTTGCAGCCCGCCGAAGCCTCTAACTCCCATAGGTGATCCACAGTGACGCCATCTGTGGACAGTGGCACCAACTGGGAGTTTGTAATTTTTATAACCCAGCTTGAAAGGTGTTGTAAATATATATGTAGTAAAGTGAGTAGTAAAGTGAAATTTCCAGAGCTTTATAAATAAAGTGGGAGAATGCTATGGGAGAGCATCTTCTGGGGCCAAGGAGAGATCATAAATTGGGAAACAACACAAGCACAAAACGGGTGTGTGCAGTGTTTACAAACGACTAATATCTCTGCTCAGGTCCCACGAGATTTGATAGAGAGTCTAGGAGATGTTATATGCAGTGCCCTGGTTGTGGATATATTTATAATTCAGGATCATGTAATTTATGAGCTGTAGCATAAAATGATAGTGAAATTTGGTAGAGCCTGGACTACTTTATCACTAGAGACTAGCTTCATGTTTTTTTTGGATTTCTGATAAATTAGGGGACGATATATATGAATTTGAAGAAGCTGCAGATAGAGTTTTAGTTTTAGTAAAACCGCTGTGCGTGAGACTAGTGGTGGATACATGATGAGATGCATTTGTCGGAACATAGACCTATCCAACCCAAAGGGCTTCCCCTGGGGTAAACCATGACTTCACTTAATAGCGTGTGAGTGTTGGTTCACCAGATGCAGTGTGCTAAGGCAGGGTGTTAATAATTGGGGGGGTGCAGGGGGAAGGCAGTGTTTTATGAGGTATGTGGGGACTCCCTCCACTTTCTGATCAGTTTTTTTGTAAACCTAAAGCTGCTCTAAAAAATAAAGTCTATTAATTTAAGAAGAAGAAAAAAAAAAAGCTGCTGGCAGTGAGAGGACGGTGCTTGCGTTTGGGACAGGTTCCTGCTCTCTGTATCCGACATCATGGTCCAGGAGGAGAAGCCAGCGTTGGGGACGGCTTCTCTCCCTCTCAGCCTGGCCTCCCCCTCCCACTGCACTTTTAGGCTTTCAGCGCAGAGTCCAGCGCTGGCCGGCAGCTGTGCTGTGAGGCCTGTCCGTCCAGCTGTCCGTTCGCAGTGGGAGAGGCCCTGGAACTCCCCCTGTGAAATGACGCCCTGATCCTCCACTTGGTGGGAGCAGTCGAGGGAGAGCCGGCCCGCGGGGCGGGGGCCCGAGCAGCCTGAGGCTGTGCTGGACCCGCGGGCTCCGCTCTCTCCCCGACAGATCTGAGCCCTCACGGACATGAGTCCAGGCCGTGGCGTCGGACGAGGCCTGTCTCCTGTCAGAAGCACGCGTATGTCAGTCTGTCTGCTTCGGTGGCTGGCTCCCGTGGCTGGCTCTGGAGGACCGGGTCGATCCCACGGCCGCATCTCTGTGGCAGAGGCCTGCCTTCTCGCCGTTTCACTGCCTGAATCTCCCTTCCTGTCTGCAGTCTGCCTTTCCGCACCTCGCGCCCTGTTCCAGATCTGCCTTTTTCCCAGGGTGAAAACACTTCTGGTGGCCTCTCACAGACCGTGTGGCCTTACATTCCCCCAGAAGCTGGGCACCTCAGTTCCCTTCGGCACAGCCTGAGTAACAACCCGGATGAGCATCCACTGGTGCTTGCTGAACAGGAGCTCTTCCAGCCACGCGGCTGCAGTGTAAGAACTGGGGGTCTTTGAGGGGAAATACGACGACCCATGACGAGGCATACCTTCATCCTGGAGTCGTAGCTATGTAGAGCTGAAGTCTGTCATTCTCAGTCTACTGCCCCTGTTTTACGAGACAGGAGCAGGCTGCAGTTTAGATGGTGCATGCTGCCCAGCTGTTAGCTTGCAGAGTACAGCGGAGCGGGGGACGGAAGCTAGTGGGGGGTGTCCTCACCCAATGCCCTGCTTGCCACGAAATGCCACCTCTGAGAAGACGTCAGCGGAGCCACCTAGAAGTTGAGCTAACCGGTAGTCACGAGGTCTTTCTTGCAGCGCGTTTTTACTGTAGCTTATTAAGGTCTGTTTTGTTTTTTAAGATTAAAATGCATCATTGATTTTCTGCCAAGGGTTGAGAGTTAGTGGGGAAATATTTTATGCCAATTTTGCTAGAATTCAAAACAACCTTAGAGTAAATAATTGTATCATGAACTCTTTGAGAAGATGACCTGGATATTTAAATGTTAGATTCGTGATTTATTCAGTCGACGTTGTAGGCATGTGAAGTGCGTTCTCTTCCTGATTCACTTTCTGAGGCACCTTTGACCCTGAAGTGTGTCCAGAGGCTTCGGATCCAGGAGCCCTGCGACCCTGCTTGTTGGGTAGCCGCAGCCTGTGCAGTACTGGGATCTTCCTGTAGGTGGAGCTCCGCTCACAGCGCACCCATGACGCGGTTTCATCACAGTTGTACTTTGCCTTCTTTTTTTAAGTCTAAATGATGAGTAGCGTACAGAATACTGATTATAGAAGTTATTGGTAATATGTATTAATATGTATCAGACTAATCTCACAAGATTTCCGTAATAGATATGCAGTTCTTCTGTGCTATGAACCATTTAGAACTGGTACTCCATATATTATGTCACTTTAACTACAGCTCTTGCCACTTGAGAACATGTTCTCTGCAAACCTTATTGCACGCAGCACTGCCGTGTTAACTTTAAAATTTAAAAATTTTCTGTGTATACTTGCATCAGGATTGGATAATTCCATTAGATTTTTTTTCTTATAGGAACATTGGAAATACTGGTCTTTCTAATCATCAGCTAGCTTAGATATAGCACATGAAACTAATTTTTGTCAGACCTGCCAAATCAGGTCATGTGACCATGTTTGTGATGCTTTTCTTCCCTCTACTCCCCCACTCCACCCCTAATCAAGTGAAAATTAATCACTTGTGTGGTTCTTTGTGTTCACCTCTATCAGGATATTCACCCAAGTTCCTTTTGTTATAATTAGGGGTGCAAGTGAGTGTTTCCTCCCTAGGTTACAGGTTCCTTAAGGAATGGAATTTTTATTCATGTTTATATCTATCCAATCATATTGTGCTACGAGTTGGGTCAAATATTTTAGTGTTCAGTAAATGTTCATTGGGTTAAATTGAATAAAAATTGAGTACTTGGGTACTGATTGCTAGCAAAACTCTGTATTTCCTAAACAAGGTTTATTAATCATCTCAAATTTTCAGCAGCGAATTTATTTTTTTTTTGAAATTGAGCAAGTGTCTTAGTGTCTGCCCTTTTCGACTGAATGAGCAAACATTTCTCTTTCAGGATTTGTTCATACAGATATGACGAAAGACTTGAAAGAAGAACACTTAAAGAAAAACATCCCTCTTGGGAGGTTTGGAGACCCCCTTGATGTGGCCCATGCAGTCGTGTTTCTTTTAGAGTCTCCGTACATTACAGGGCACGTCCTGGTGGTGGACGGAGGCTTGCAGCTCACCATGTAGCCGACTGATACAGCTATTATTAGAGTCAAGGGCACACACTGTTATACCTGCATCCGCTAATCAAACCTACTGATTCTACAAATGTTGATTTCCATCTTTATGTGAATATGTCTGTAGAGGACAGTATGTGACCAGCTGTGCTTTCTAAATGACACGTACCTTCCAGGCTGCAGCAGTGTTACTGTGTAGTCGCCCCTCGGTACCCACAGGGATCTGCCCTAGGAGCCCCAGAGTCTTCAGATGCTCCGGTCCCTTACATACCACAGCCTGCATAGTATTTGCATATAACCTACGTATACTTTAAATCATCTTTAGATTATGCATAATACCTAACACAGTGTCAATGCTGTGTAAATAATTGAAGTACAGTGGAAATGCAGTGTATTTTTGGAATTTGTGAAATTTTAAAAAAAAAATATTTCCTATCCGTGATTGGTTGAATATGGATGTGGAAGTCATGGATGCAGAGGGCTGACTGTATAGGCATTTTGCAAGTGATATAAACAGGTGTTATCTTAATTTATACATTTTGTGGCAAAAGTGGGAAAAATTATATGGTCTAATTGTCATTAGTTGTTTCGTTGTATCAGGCTGAATACTCCAGAAGTTAACCCTGGAGGCCATTGCCAAAGTAAGAGTATTTACAGGGCGTGGGTAGGTGTCAATACCTTAGCAGCCCTGCTAGAGTTAAACATTGTATCCCTTTTTCCCCTCGGACAGTCATTTGATTTACAGGTTGAAAACGAATGTGGAGTTTGGTTTCTTTGCGTGGCATCGCACCTTCTTGAGCCACTGGGCACAACAAACTGCAAGTGCAGGTGTGGACGGTTGACCCATCCTGTGGAAATGCTCAAAGATAGTGAGAGTTAACCCTTACTGTTGTAATACCCGGTACAGGTGTGAGCTGCATAGATCTCATCAACTTAGGAAGTGGAAGTGTTTTGTTTTTTGTTTTGTTTTTTTAAATCCACAAAGACAGTTTAGCAGGCTACTTAAAAACAGCAATAATAATATTCTTGCCTGACATTTTAGAAAACTAATAATTATGAACAACCATAAATAAGTAAATATGCAGTAACAGTGGGTTAAATGTCTTTACAAGGAACAGGTTAAGCATTAGTCTTAAAAGAAGACGTTTGCCTGAGATTAGAGATGAAGACGCAAACTGAGTGAAAACATCAGATGACGTCTACTTTGCGTTGAACTGTTTTGTGGGGAATACTGTGATCATTTTAAATGTCACTGGATTCATGTTGATTTTTATAATTTGTCATTTTAAAATGTTTTAAATATTTATTGCACCTTAAACAGCAATCTTTTTACAAT
Source organism: Phocoena sinus (assembly GCF_008692025.1). Classification (NCBI taxonomy): domain Eukaryota; kingdom Metazoa; phylum Chordata; class Mammalia; order Artiodactyla; family Phocoenidae; genus Phocoena; species Phocoena sinus. The sequence continues at coordinate 113,926,739 of NC_045768.1, forward strand.
TTTATTGGAGCCGAAATGATTTTATGTAAGCAGATTTAATTTTGTATTGAAAGTCAGTGCAAACGTATTAATAGGATATATTAAATAAATGCAGAGTAATAAAAGTAAAATAACAAAGTCAAATCTGTGTTCCAAATCAAGATTCCTGATTCCTCAAAAATTATTTTGCGCTGATCTTCAAAATAGCCTTCTTTACTTCGAGAAGTCTGTTTAGGACGTGAGCAAGCCAGTTAGGTGTAAGTTACTATTGTAACCGGACGGTCTGCTCACCGCAGACACGGCGGTGCACAGACCGCACTCAGGCGTGCACAGTGCCCGGCGCTCGCAGGGAAGCAGCGGTCGGGGCGGTGTCCGGCGTCCTGCGCACAGAGCACGCGCTTCTCCAGCGCCGCCTGCCCGCAGGCGTTGCTGGGCGGCCACGGGCCAGCGCCCTTCTCAGACTCCCGTGCTCCAGACCCCGTGGGGCCTCCTCGGCTGGTGGTCGGCAAGGAAGCAGGTGTCACTGGAACGAATGGCACTGAGGTGTGGCTTATGGATGGATTTAACCTTCAAGTGTGTATATTCACACGTCAAGACATGACCCCTTTTGAAGCGTCCACCCGCTCCCGCCCACATCGAACTTATGTAAGGTGGAGCGAGGCCTTAAACAGGTGCAGCCAGCCGTCCCCGCCCCGCAGGTGACGTCTCCATCAGCTCCCACCGCCTGGGTGGGACGTGTTTCGTGCTCTCATCCTGGCGCTGAAATGGGTTGCCAGCTGTTGCTCGTATTCAGAGATTCAAGAACTTCAGCGAATTCTTAACAAGATAACGCCGCTGCAGCTGTTACGTGGCTCTTAGGAGCCTGCAATCCAGTCTGTGTTGAGTGCTTGTTAGGAAGTGGTTTATGGTTAAAGCCAGTGTTAACATGTTTGCATGGGACGTTTTTAAATTTGTGCTTTTCATATTTTTTTCATATTCCGTTTTTTAAAAAATAAATTTATTTATTTTTGGCTGCATTGGGTCTTTGTTGTTATTCGCGGGCTTTCTCTAGTTGTAGCAAGCGGGGGGCTACTCTTCGTTGTGGTGCGTGGGCTTCTCATTGCAGTGGCTTCCCGTTGCAGAGCACGGGCTCTAGGCGTCTGGGCTTCAGTAGTTGTGGCACGAGGGCTCAGTAGTTGTGGCTCGCGGGCTCTAGAGCGCAGGCTCAGTAGTTGTGGTGCACGGGCTTAGTTCCTCCGTGGCATGTGGGATCTTCCTGGACCAGGGCTCGAACCCGTGTCCCCTGCATTGACAGGCGGATTCCCAACCACTGCGCCACCAGGGAAGCCCCCATGTTCAGTTTATAAGAGGGTTTTAAACTGCTTTCTAAGAGAGAAATATATGTTGTAAATTTCAGGACAATAATTTATGTGAAGAAGATGATTTAATGTGTATGCTTCTGTTATCTGGAATAAAGGGAGAAGATTACTCTGGACATTCAAGAGTTATGCCTTACATTGCTGAAACATTTTTCCAAGCTTTTTAGATGGAAGTATGTGTAAGTTGAAAGGTCCTACCACTGCCCTAACTTGACAAACATACTACAAAGTATTTAATAATTTTAAAGTTTCTTTTATATTAATTTTATCTTTCAATTACATTGCAAGCTCCTGAGGGTAGAAACCATACGGTGTTTTCATTCTTTTCATTTTAGTTAAATAACTCCGTAAATGTTGGTTGAATACTAAGTGTCTGTACATCTTTTGATCCCTCCACCTTACCCACTCAGCTCTGAGAACATCTGGTACATCCCAGAACTACACTGATAAATCCTTTTATGTTTTGATTCAAGGTCAACAGTCATTAATTACATTGTGCTATAGTGGAGGGAGGGGTGGGTCATTGAAATATTAATACATCTGTTCCCTCAGTACACATCCTGGAATATTCTGTGACTCTTATTTTTGGCCTTTTATCTCTGACTTTGATGCTTACTTTCAATTTATAACTGAATTTGAAATGCTAAGCCAATCAACTATTTTCTCTTAGGCAACATGACTGACTTGGAGGAATTACCACCAGTTTAATTTGGAACCCTTGGACTAATAATCCAAATGGGGGTGCTATTGGTATCACCTGGAGAATATTTTTTCCCCCTAAATTTAAACACAAGTCAGGAGCCCTGTCCCTGGGAATTTTGCTGTGGGTAGGGCGGGGTGAGGAAAATGTGGAGGTGCTTTTAGGAGAAGTTTTCAGTGATGCACAATGTTCGTTACTTCATTAAATAAGTATTTATTCATTCGTTCCTACTGCACACCAGACACTGCTAGTCATGGGAGGCATAGTGGAAACGAACGCTGGTTCCCTGGAGCCCACAGGCTAATTGGTTTGCGCAAGCGGACCTTAAACCATCACCAAACGTCGGATTACAGCTGAGGTGAGCACGGGAAGAGCGGGGAGTTCTTGTTGCCACTGAACCCTCTTGCTCTTGCTGGGGGTTTGAGCTGCCCTGGAAGGTCAGGAGGGGCTTCTCTGGGGCAGGATAGTTGAACTAAAAGTGAAGCCTTCGTTCAGAGGGAGCAGCGCGTAGTGCTACTCTGGGGAGAGGGAAGATGCCGAGTTCGATTTTAACCAGGCTGAGTTGAGGTGTCTTGCCGAAACCTAAGAGGAAACCTCAAATACGCATGCGTAAGGACCTCCCGGGGTTGGGGGCGTGGGGGCAAAGGGCGCACGGTGACTCGCCTCCGCGTGAACGGTAATTAAGGAGTGAAGAGCGTGCCCAGGTGAGATCGCGGAGTGAGGAGCTGACGCTGGCAATTGTAGATCCGTGTGGCACCTGACAGGTGCCGCGTACAGTCCTCAGGGAGGGAGGGAGGGAGGGAGGGGCGCCCGGGGGAGACAGGTGGGCCCGGGAAAGAGCCTGAGACGCGCTGGTCGGCGGTGGGTGGGAAGCAGGAGACGCCGGTCCTCATGCCGCCGGCGGCGGCCGCCGCCGCCGCCGCCGCCAGGTTTTCTGGAAGGAAGGCGTCCTGAGTGTCGGCTCTGCTGGACTCGGTGAGTCGCGAGTAAAAAGGGGCTCTAGTGACTAGGGGATCTTTGGTTACGTGAGCAAGAATGAATTTGCGGATTGGTGGGGACAGAAGGCAGAAGCTTGTGGGGGAAGAAATTAATTTGGGGCTTTACTTCACATTACAAAGATCAGTTCGGCAAGGAAAAAAGCTTTAAGTGTCAAAATGCTTAGCAGAAAATACAGCTGACCCCTGAACAACGCGGGTGTTAATCTGCGTATAACTGTATTCCCAGCTCCTCCGACCACGGGCCGTGTGGTAACTTTAGCGTTTACTACTGACAAGCATCTGCGTGCAAGTGGAGCCGCGAAGCTCAAACCTGTGCTGCTCAAGGGTCAAGTGTATACAAGTGGATATTTTTCAGACCCCGGTATGTGGCAAGCGTTCTTAAACATGGAAAGAAAAGACTGGTTAAACAGATTACGTTAAAATTAAGACCTTGTGTTCATCAGAAAACACCTTAAAATTATCAAAAAGGCTGATTACAAACTGATGGAAGGTTTTATGCAACATAGATAAGTAATAAACAGTTGAGTATCAAAAATATGTACCGAGGGCTTCCCTGGTGGTGCAGTGGTTAAGAATCCGCCTGCCAGTGCAGGGGACACGGGTTCGAGCCCTGGTCTGGGAAGATCCCACATGCCGCGGAGCAACTAAGCTCATGAGCCACAGCTGCTGAGCCTGCACGCCTAGAGCCCGTGCTCCGCAACAAGAGAAGCCGCCACAATAAGACCGCGCACCACAACAAAGAGTAGCCCCCGCTAGCTGAAACTAGAGAAAAACCCACGCATGGCAACAAAGACCCAGTGAAGCCAAAAATAAAATAAATTTTTAAAATATGTAATGAACAAATCAATAATAAGCCAATGGGAAAATGGGCAAAAGATACAAAACAGGAATGTTACAGAAAAGGAAACATAGCCAACAGGTGTTGAACATATGTTGAAACTAATTAGGGGAATGCAAATCAAGACCATAGTGAGATTTCATTTGACGTTCAAGTGGCGAAAATGAACAAGTTTGATAATTCCAAGTGATACAGAGCAGGGCTTCTCAAACTTTAACATGAATCCCTTAAAGATCTTTTAAAACTGCAACTTCTGATTTAGCAGATTTGGAGTGGGCCCTGAGATGCTGCTTTTCTAACAACTTTCTGAGTTGATGCTGATGGTCTCTGGACCACAATTTCGGTTGCAAGGTTGTGAAGGGTGCAGACCAACAGGGTCTGTTAAATGTGACATTGCTGTTGGGAGTATAAATTGGTAGACAGTTTGGAAAATGGGTAGGTAACTTGTAAAGTTGAGCACACACGTCTAACCCTACTATTAACCCAAGTCACTTCTTGTACCCGTGTACCCGGAAACATAGCAGAAACTGTCAGGTCTCTAACCAGATCTCCTCGGAACCCTTGCCATTTTTTTGCTTATTGGTCTTGGTGTTGCTGTGCTTTCACTCCCAGTAGCCAATCACCTTTGTCTCTTTTTTGACCGGCTGCCCTAGGGCTGTGCCTGCCTGCACAGAAAACTAGATGTGCCTGGGAATTCTTGTCCCCCGGCAGGTGGGGAGGAAGCCAGTGACTGACTGGTGTTGGGGGTGGGCATTAATACACCAGAACCCTTGTCCCCTGGTGGGGCAGCTCTGAGTTATGACTCTCTCCAAGGTTCCCACATCGGATTCAACCACAGTTACCTTCTGTAGGACTTTGCTTCATATCACAGCCTTACTTGGGCTTCCTTGTTCCCTGGTTCTACTTCCCCACTCTGTTACTGGTGTTCCCTGGATATACTTTTTCTTTTCTTTTCTTTCTTTCTTTCTTTTTTTAACATGGTATACCTCTCTACTGAGGGGTTTTTTAAGCAAGTTTTTGTAGTTTCAGCATACACATGTTTCACATATTTGTTAATTCTATCCTAAGTATACTGTGGGTTTTTTGAGACAAGATTGATATGTAACATTATATTAGTTTCAGGTGTACAGCATAGTGATTTGTATATATTGCAAAGATCACTACAATGAGTCTAGTTAACATTCTTCACCATAGTTAAAAAAAAATTTTTTTTTCTTGTGATCATTGCCAAGACCAATATCAAGGAGTTTACCGCCTATATTTTCTTTTAGGAGTTTTACGATTTCAGTTCTTATTTTCAAGTCTTTAATCCATTTGGGATTAGTTGTTGTTAGTGGTCAAAGATAATAGTCCAGTCTCTTTTTTTTTTCCATGTGGCTGTCCAGTTTTCCCAGCACCGTTTGTTGAAGAGACTGTCCTTTCATCATAGTATATTCTTGACTCTTTTGTTGTAAATAAACTATATATGTGTGGGTTTATTTATGGACTCTCTATTTCTGTTCCATTGCACTACATGTGTGTTTTTTTAATGCTGATACTATACTGTTTTGATTACTATAGCTTTGCAATATAGCTTATAATAAGGGCATGTGATGCCTCTAGGTTGGTTCTTCTTTTTCAAGATTGCTTGGCTGTTAAGGGTCTTTTGTGGTTCCATACAAATTATAGGATTGTTTTGTTTTGTTTCTGTGAAAAATGCCATTAAAATTTTTTTTTTTTTTTTTTTATGCGTTACGCGGGCCTCTCACTGTTGTGGCCTCTCCCGTTGCGGAGGACAGGCTCCGGACGCGCAGGCTCAGCGGCCATGGCTCACGGGCCCAGCCGCTCCGCGGCATGTGGGATCCTCCCAGACCGGGGCACGAACCCGTGTCCCCTGCATCGGCAGGCGGACTCTCAACCACTGCGCCACCAGGGAAGCCCCGCCATTAAAATTTTAATAGAGATTGCACTGAATCTGTAGATTGCTTTGGGTAGTAATTTTTAACCATATTAATTCTTGCAGTCCGTGAGCATGGGTTTCTTTTTTATTTTTTTGAAGTACAGTTGATCTACAATGTTGTGTTAATTTCTGCTATAAAGCAAAGTGATTCAGTTATACACATACATACATTCTTTTTTATATTCTATTCCATTATGGTTTATCACAGGTTATTCAATATAGCTCCCTATGCTATACAGTAGGACCTTGTTGTATATCCATTCTATATGTAATAGTTTGCATCTACTAACCCCAACTTCCCACTTCATCCCTCCCCCACCACCCCCCACCCTTGTCAACACAAACCTGTTCTTTAAAGACTTCACTTTTTGATGGATGAGTGGCTTGCTTGTACAGGGAGGGGAGAAGTTAATGATGGTCATTTTGCAGACTATCACACTTAACAAAAGCCTTGAAAATGTGCATCTCATTATAAAACCAGTGATTCTATTTCTGGGGATTTTTCTAAGCACATGAGTAAAGACATGTCAAAGATTTAGCTACATGAAAGTTCATTGTAGAATTGCCTGTAATGGTGAAAAATAGGAAACAACCTAGATGTACAAAGATAAGAAATAAGTATATTTATTGTGGTCCTAATATATGCAAGACACTAAGTTGAACCTAAGGAGATAGTGATCAACACAGAAAATCTCTGGCCTCAGAAATCTTAAAGGCTAAAGGGGCAAGGTTGACATTAAACAGATAATCATAAATTTGACTAATTGAGTATAAGTGTGCTAATTACCACAAAGGAAAACTACTGGGTGCTATGGAATCACCAAGGGATCTAAACTACTAAGGGCTGGTTTAGGAGAAGGGGCAGGAAATAAAGGGAAAGGATGAGGGAAGAGAGTATGGGGCAGAGCGAACAGCAGAAGGATTCTAAATGTATATTTATTTACATGGAAATGTGATCATAATAAACAGGTATGAGATACTCATTAGACCTCCAAGTGGCGATGTCAAATTTATTTATTTAAAAAAATTTAAATTTTAATTTATTTTTTTTATACAGCAGGTTCTTATTAGTCATCGATTTTATACACATCACAGTATACATGTCAATCCCAATCGCCCAATTCATCACACCCCCACCCCCAGCCCCCCACTGCTTTCCCCCCTTGGTGTCCACACGTTTATTCTCTACATCTGTGTCTCAATTTCTGCCCTGCAAACTGGTTCATCTGTACCATTTTTCTAGGTTCCACATATGTGCGTTAATATACGATATTTGTTTTTCTCTTTCCGAATTACTTCACTCTGAATGACAGTCTCTAGATCCATCCACGTCTCAACAAATGACCCAATTTCGTTCCTTTTTATGGCTGAGTAATATTCCATTGTATATATGTACCACATCTTCTTTATCCATTCATCTGTCTGTGGGCATTTAGGTTGCTTCCATGACCTGGCTACTGTATATAGTGCTGCAATGAACATTGGGGTGCATGTGTCTTTTTGAATTATGGTTTTCTCTGGGTATATGCCCAGGAGTGGGATTGCTGGATCATATGGTAATTTTATTTTTAGTTTTTTAAGGAACCTCCATACTGTTCTCCATAGTGGCTGTATCAATTTATATTCCCACCAACAGTGCAAGAGGGTTCCCTTTTCTCTAGACCCTCTCCAGTATTTGTTGTTTGTAGATTTTCTGATGACGTCTATTCTAACTGGTGTGAGGTGGTACCTCATTGTAGTTTTGATTTGCACTTCTCTAATAATTAGTGATGTTGAGCAGCTTTTCATGTGCTTCTTGGCCATCTGTATGTCTTCTTTGGAGAAATGTCTATTTAGGTCTTCTGCCCATTTTTAGATTAGGGTGTTTGTTTTTTTTAATATTGGGCTGCATGTGCTGTTTATATATTGTGGAGATTAATCCTCTGTCCGTTGATTCGTTTGCAAATATTTTCTCCCATTCTGAGGGTTGTCTTTTCGTCTTGTTTATGGTTTCCTTTGCCTTGCAAAAGCTTTTAAGTTTCATTAGGTCCCATTTGTTTATTTTTCTTTTTATTTCCATTACTCTACGAGGTGGATCAAAAAAGATCTTGCTGTGATTTGTGTCAAAGAGTGTTCTGCCTATGTTTTCCTCTAAGAGTTTTATAGTGTCCAGTCTTACATTTAAGTCTCTAATCCATTTTGAGTTTATTTTTGTGTATGGTGTTAGGGAGTGTCCTAATTTCATTCTTTTACATGTAGCTGTCCAGTTTTCCCAGCATCACTTATTGAAGAGACTGTCTTTTCTCCATTGTATATCCTTGCCTCCTTTGTCATAGATTAGTTGACCATAGGTGTGTGGGTTTATCTCTGGGCTTTCTATCTTGTTCCATTGATCTTTGTTTCTGTTTTTGTGCCAGTACCGTATTGTCTTGATTACTGTAGATTTGTAGTATAGTCTGAAGTCAGGGAGTCTGATTCCTCCAGCTCCGTTTTCTTCCCTCAAGATTGCTTTGGCTATTCGGGGTCTTGTGTGTCTCCATACAAATTTTAAGATTTTTTGTTCTAGTTCCGTAAAAAATGCCATTGGTAATAATGATAGGGATTGCATTGAATCTGTAGATTGCTTTGAGTAGTAGAGTCATTTTCACAGTGTTGATTTTTCCAATCGAAGAACATGGTATATCTCTCCATCTGTTGGTATCATCTTTAATTTCTTTCATCAGTGTCTTATAGTTTTCTGCATACAGGTCTTTTGTCTCCCTAGGTAGGTTTATTGCTAGGTATTTTATTCTTTTTGTTGCAGTGGTACATGGGAGGGTTTCCTTAATTTCTCTTTCAGATTTTTCATCATTAGTGGATAGGAATGCAAGAGATTTGTGTGCATTAATTTTGTATGCTGCAACTTTACCAGATTCATTGATTAGCTCTAGTAGTTTTCTGGTGGCATCTTTAGGATTCTCTATGTATAGTATTATGTCATCTGCAAACAGTGACAGCTTTACTTCTTTTCCAATTTGTATTCCTTTCATTTCTTTTTCTTCTCTGATTGCCATGGCTAGGACTTCCAATACTATGTTGAATAATAGTGGTGAGAGTGGACATCCTTGTCTTATTCCTGATCTTAGAGGAAATGCTTTCAGTTTTTCACCATTGAGAATGATGTTTACTGTGGGTTTGTCCTATACGGCCTTTATTATGTTGAGGTAGGTTCCTTCTATGCCCACTTTCTGGAGAGTTTTTACCATAAATAGGTGTTGAATTTTGTCAGAAGCTATTTCTGCATCTATTGAGATGATCATATGGTTTTTCTTCTTCAGTTTGTTAATATGGTGTATCACATTGATTGATTTGCGTATATTGAAGAACGCTTGCATCCCTGGGATGAATCCCACTTGATCATGGTGTATGATCCTTTTAATGTATTGTTGGATTCTGTTTGCTAGTATCTTGTTGATGATTTTTGCATCTTTATTCATGAGTGATATTGGTCTGTAATTTTCTTTTTTTTGTAGTATCTTTGTCCGGTTTTGGTATCAGGGTGATGGCGGCCTCATAGAATGAGTTTGGGAGTGTTCCTTCCTCTGCAATTTTTTGGAAGAGTTTGAGAAGAATGGGTGTTAGGTCTTCTCTAAATGTTTGATAGAATTCACCTGTGAAGCCATATGGTCCTGGACTTTTGTTTGTTGGAAGATTTTTTTTTTTTTGCGGTATGCAGGCCTCTCACTGTTGTGGCCTCTCCCTTTGCAGAGCACAGGCTCCAGGCACGCAGGCTCAGCGGCCATGGCTCACGGGCCCAGCCATTCTGCCGCATGTGGGGTCTTCCCGGACCGGGGCATGAACCCGTGTCCTCTGCATCGGCAGGCCGACTCTCAACCACTGCGCCACCAGGGAAGCTGCTGTTGGAAGATTTTTAATCACAGTTTCAATTTCATTCCTTGTGATTGGTCTGTTCATATTTTCTGTTTCTTCCTGATTCAGTCTTGGAAGGTTATACTTTTCTAAGGATTTGTCCATTTCTTCCAGGTTGTTCATTTTATTGGCATAGAGTTGCTTGTAGTAGTCTCTTAGGATGCTTTGTATTTCTGCGTTGTGTGTTGTAACTTCTCCTTTTTCATTTCTAATTTTATTGATTTGAGTCTTCTCCCTGTTTTTCTTGATGAGTCTGGCTAATGGTTTATCAATTTTGTTTATCTTCTCAAAGAACCAGCTTTTAGTTTTATTGATCTTTCCTATTGTTTTCTTTGTTTCTATTTCCCTTATTTCTGCTGTGATCTTTATGATTTCTTTCCTTCTGCTAACTTTGGGTTTTGTTTGTTCTTCTTCGTCTAGTTCCTTTAGGTGTAAGGTTAGATTGTTTATTTGAGATATTTCTTGTTTCTTGAGGTAGGCTTGTATAGCTATAAACTTCCCTCTTAGAACTGCTTTTGCTGCATCCCATAGGTTTTGGATCATCGTATTTTCATTGTCATTTGTCTCTAGGTATTTTTTGATTTCCTCTGATTTCTTCAGTGATGTCTTGGTTATTTAGTAACATGTTGTTTAGCCTCCATGTGTTTGTGTTTTTTACTTTTTTTCCCCTGTATTTCATTTCTAATCCCATAGCATGTGGTTGGAAAAGATACTTGACATGATGTCAATTTTCTTAAATTCACTGAGGGTTGATTTGTGACTGAAGATGTGATCTATCCTGTAGAATGTTCTGTGCGCACTTGAGAAGAAAGTGTAATCTGCTGTTTTTGGGTGGAATGTCGTATAAATATCAATTAAATCTGTCTGGTCTATTGTGTCATTTAAAGCTTGTGTTCCCTTATTAATTTTCTGTCTGGATGATCTGTCCGTTGGTGTAAGTGAGGTGTTAAAATCCCCCACTATTATTGTGTTACTGTCGATTTCCTCTTTTATAACTGTTAGCAGTTGCCTTATGTATTGAGGTGCTCCTGTGTTGGGTGCATATATATTTATAATTGTTATGTCTTCTTTTTGGATTGATCCCTTCATCATTATGTAACATCCTTCCTTGTCTCTTGTAACATTCTTTATTTTAAAGTCTATTTTATCTGATATGAGTATTGCTACTCCAGCTTTCTTTGATTTCCACTTGCATGGAATATCTTTTTCCATCCCCTCACTTTCAGTCTGTATGTGTCCCTCGGTATGAAGTGGGTCTCTTGTAGACAGCATATATATGGGTCTTGTTTTTGTATCCAGTCAGCAAGCCTGTGTGTTTTCGTTGGAGCATTTAATCCATTCACATTTAAGGTAATTATCGATATGTATGTTCCTATGACCATTTTCTTAATTGTTTTGGGTTTGTTTTCTTAGGTCCTTTTCTTCTCTTGTGTTTCCCACTTAGAGAAGTTCCTTTAGCATTTGTTGTAGAGCTGGTTTGGTGGTGCTGAATTCTCTTAACTTTTGCTTTTCTGTAAAGCTTTTGATTTCTCCAAAGAATCTGAATGAGATCCTTGCTTGGTAGAGTAATCTTGGTTGTAGTTTCTTCCCTTTCATCACTTTAAGTATATCATGCCACTCCCTTCTGTCTTGTAGAGTTTCAGCTGAGAAATCATCTTTTAACCTTATGGGAGTTCCCTTGTATGTTATTTTTCATTTTTCCCTTGCTGCTTTCAATAATTTTTCTTTGTCTTTAATTTTTGACGATTTGATTACTATGTGTCTCAGCGTGTTTCTCTTTTTGTTTATCCTGTATGGGACTCTCTGCGCTTCCTGGACTTGGGTGGCTATTTCCTTTCCTGTGTTAGCGAAGTTTTCGACTATAATCTCTTCAAATATTTTCTCTGGTCCTTTTTCTCTCTCTTCTCCTTCTGGGACCCCTATAATGTGAATGTTGTTGTGTTTAATGTTGTCCCAGAGGTCTCTTAGACTGTCTTCATTTCTTTTCATTCTTTTTTCTTTATTCTGTTCTGCAGCAGTGAATTCCACCATTCTGTCTTCCAGGTCACTTATCTGTTTTTCTGCCTCAGTTATTCTGCTATTGATTCTGTCTAGTGTAGTTTTCATTTCAGTTATTGTATTGTTCATCTCTGTTTGTTTGTTCTTTAATTCTTCTAGGTCTTTGATAACATTTCTTGCATCTTCTCGACCTTTGCCTCCATTCTTTTTCCAAGGTCCTGGATCATCTTCACTATCATTATTGTGAGTTCTTTTTCTGGAAGGTTGCCTATCTCCACTTCATTTTGTTGTTTTTTGGGGGGTTTATCTCGTTCCTTCATCTGGTGCATAGCCCTCTGCCTTTTCATCTTGTCTATCTTTCTGTGAATGTGGTTTTTGTTCCACATGCTTCAGTATTGTCGTTCTTGCTTCTGCTGTCTGCCGTCTGGTGGATGTTGCTATCTAAGAGGCTTGTGCAGGTTTCCTGATGGGAGGGGCTGGTGGTGAGTAGAGCTGACTGTTGCTCTGGTGGGCAGAGCTCAGTAGAACCTTAATCTGCTTGACTGCTCATGGGTGGGGCTGGGTCCCTTCCTGTTGGTTGTTTGGCCCTAGGCAACCCAACACTGGAACCTACCTGGGCTGTTTGGTGGGGCTAATGGTGGGCTTTGGGAGGGCTCACGCCAAGGAGTACTTCCCAGAACTTCTGCTGCTAGTGTCCTTGTCCCCACAGTGAGCCACAGCCACCCCCCACCTCTGCAGGAGACCCTCAAACACTAGCAGGTAGGTCTGTTTCAGTCTCTTATGGGGTCACTCCTCCTTCCTCTGGGTCCCTGTGCACACACTACTTTGTGTGTGCCCTCCAAGAGTGGAGTCTCTGTTTCCTCCAGTCCTGTCAAAGTCCTGGAATCAAATCCTACTATCCTTCCAAGTCCGATTCTTTAGGAATTCCTCCTCCTGTTGCCGGACCCCCAGGTTGGGAAGCCTGACGTGGGGCTCAGCACCTTCACTCCAGTGGATGGACTTCTGTGGTCTAAGTGTTCTCCAGTTTGTGAGTCACCCACACACCAGTTATGGGATTTGATTTTACTGGGATTGCACCCCTCCTACCGTCTCATTGTGGCTTCTCCTTTGTCTTTGGATGTGGGGTATCTTTGTTGGTGAGTTCCAGTGTCTTCCTGTCAATGATTGTCCAGCAGCTAGTTGTGATTCTGGTGTTCTCACAAGAGGGAGTGAGAGCACGTCCTGCCACTCCGCCATCTTGGTTCATTCGAGCATGGATTTCTGTTTCTTTCATTAATGTCTTGTAGTTTTAAATATTCAGGTCTTTCACTTCCTTGGTTAAATTTATTCCTAGGTATTTTATTCTTTTGATGCAGTTGTAAATGGGATTGTTTTCTTAATTTCTGAACAACGTCTTTCTGATAGTTTATTATTAGTGTGCAGAAATGCAACATATTTTTGTACATTAATTTTCTACCCTGCAGCTTTACTAAATTTGTTTACTCTAACAGGTTTTTTTTTTTTTGGTTGAGTATTTTGGGTTTTCTCTATACAATATCATGTCATCTTCAAAGAGTGACAGTTTTACTTCTTCCTTTATAATTTGAATGCCTTTTATTTCTTTTTCTTCCCTAATTACATTGGCTAGAATTTCCAATACTTTATTGAATAAAGTGCTGAGAGTGGATGTATTTGTTTTGTTACTGATCTTCTAGGAAAGGCTTTCAGCTTTTTTGATATCACCATGATGTCAGCTGTGTTCTTGTATTTGGTCTTTATTATGTTGAGATACATTCCCTCTATATCGACTTTGTTGAGAGCTTTTATCACAAGTGGATGTTGAATGCTTTTTCTTCATCTGTTGAAATGGTCATATGATTTTTATCCTTTGTTTTTTTAATGTGGTGTGTCACATCCTTGCATCCCTGGATTAATCCCATTTCATCATGGTATAGAGTCCTTTTAATGTATAGTTGGCCCTTGAACACAGGTTTGAACTGCATGGGTCCACTTATATACACATTTCTTTCACCAAATACATTGTACAGTGTTGCACAATCTGAGGTTGGTTGAATCTTTGGATGCAGAGTCGTGGATAGAAGGGCTGAATGTTAAGTTTTATGTGGGTTTTCAACTGCCCCTACTATCCCCTGTGTTGTTCAAGGATCAACTATATTGTTGAGTTGGGTTTGCTAATTTTTTTTGAGGATTTTTGCATCAGTATTCATCAGGGACATCACAAATATTAGCCTATAATTTTCTTGTGGCATCCTTGTCTGGTTTTAATATCAGGGTAATGCGGGCATTGTAAAATGAGTTTGGAAGTATTCCCTCCTCTTCTGTTTTTTGGAAGAGTTTGAGAAGGATTGGTAGCAATTCTTCTTTAAATGTTTGGCAAAATTGACCAGTGAAGTCATCTGGCCTGGACTTTCGTTTTTTGGGGAGAGGTTTTGGATTACTGATTAAATCTCCTTATTGATTGGTCTGTTCAGATTTTCTGTTTCTCCATGATTCAGTCTTGACAGGTTGTATGTTTCTAGGAATTTATCCATTTCTTCTAGGTTGTCCAGTTTGTTGGTGTATAATTGTTCCTAGTAGTCTGTTATGATCCTGTGGTATCAGTTGTAACATCTCTTTTGTTTCTGATTTTATTTATATGAATCCTCTCTGAGTCCTTTATTTTCCCTTGACAAGTCTAGCTAAAGTTTGTCTATTTTGTTTATCTTCTCAAAAAACAAGCTCTTCGTTTCATTGACCCATAATTGGCAGAACCGTCACATTGGTTCTTTGACCTGTGGAGTAAGAGTCATCATGATAGGAAAGGACAAGGGGAAACCACTGACACTTCTGCACAAGACAGTGAATCAGAAGCAGTGCTATATCCGTTTGGTCTCTGTTGCTGGGTGTGGGCTTTCTCTAGTTGTGGCGAGCGGGGGCTACTATTTGTTGCGGTGCGTGGGCTTCTCATTGTGGTGTCTTTGTTGCAGAGCACGGGCTCTAGGTGCATGGGCTTCAGTGGTTGTGGTGCATGGGTTCAGTAGTTGTGGCTCTCAGGATCTAGAGCACAGGCTCAGTAGTTGTGGCGCACGGGCTTAGTTGCTCCGTGGCATGTGAGGTCTTCCTGGACCAGGTCTCAAACCCGTGTCCCCTGCATTGGCAGGCGGATTCTTAACCACTGTGCCACCAGGGAAGTTCCTCCTATCCCTTTTTAATTAGTGAGCTTGCCCCTGCAAAGGACTGGTGCACTGTGGTTGGGGATGGTGAACTATTACACATTGAAACAAGTAACTTCCTTACCACAGCTGCTGTATCAGATACGATGTCTCAATAGGATTAGATCAGCACAGGCTGTGACACCTTATATGCAGCTATCGACAATGGAGAGTGGCTTCTTTATGTGTCTGTCATGAGGAGGATCAGAAGGAGTTCACATACACTTAGAATGGATGAAGGTGCACGTTTATGGTCTTGCCCTAGCACTGAATCAACTCTTCTTCCTTCTGTCCCAATACAGTGCAAAGGATTTAGATGCTCTGAACATTCAGCATGATGTCATGACCCCCTCTGTTGACGCTACTGTGCTAGTGGACAACGCACTATACTCCCTTGTCCCTTTGTGTCTTCATCACATCAGTCTGGCAAAACCACAAATTTACATGCTCAACTCTTGGGTTTCCTCTGTGCTTGTACCAAAAAAGTTAAAGGCTGTGTTAGTAAGTCATATAAAAGGGCAAATTAGTTCTACACTGAATATATGACTATCACCCTCAAATGGGGACTTTATTTTCTCTTTAGAGTTTGAGGAGTTACCTTCTGGGGGAGGGGCATTGGGGTCTGAGGAGAGTGAGGAGGTGTGAGTTTGTCATTATGGAGGTGAGAAGGTGAGGTGAGCAGAGGAAGGTAGTAACATTGCTAGATAGTATTGAGGACCATCTCTGAAGACCAGCTATGCGAACATTGAGGCACATAGTATCTATAATTATGTTTCGTCCAATTTTCATTTCTGGAGACTTTCTGGAGTTAATAGTTGCCTTGTTTTATATATTTTTTTAGTTTGAAATGTGTCCATCAAGACTGTACCCCCCCCCCCCCCCCCGTCTCTTCAACAGAACTCTAAAACTCCTCTCAATACTGTGGTCCATCAATTTTTGTTTGTTTGCGATACCTTTCCTAGTGCCCCTCCCCCACATCCACCTGCTCCATTCTAGGCTGTATGCTTTTTAGTGTCCTGCACAACTTTCAAACTAGGACTTACCTTTATCACTGTCCTAGAAAGTTCTTTCGATTTATTTGTGTCTTGGATGACCTCTTTCCTAGGTAGCAGAGATTGCTGGTTCTTCTCCAAACTCCATTTTCCCCTTCTTTGATAGTCATTTTTCATTTGACACGTGAAGGTCTAAAATTAAAAACTACATTTCCCAAACTGCCTTGCAGCTGGGTGTGGCCATGTGACTGAATTCTGACCAATAAAATGTAAGCCTCAGTATCTTGTTCACTGTAACTCTAGTGCTTAACACAGTGATGGACTCAGATGCACAAGAAATATTTGTTGACTTTCTAAGTCAGTATGTTTCCTCAGCTGGGAACCCTTCATCTCTTGACAGTTTTTGCAGCTTATTGAAATTTGACTCTTCAAGGCTGCTCTCCATTTCCTCCGAGAAGTTTTCCTTGTCTCCTCTCCTCCCCCATTAGCGTTATTTCTTATACTAATGTTTATACCTAAATTGGGGAGCTGATATCCATTTTTTGGATAATAGTGGTCTCTGTGTGGTTGCTATAATGCCCGGGTTGCTTTGATATGAAAAGCACTGTGTACTGTTCTGTGACATTGTTAGCACTGCCTGCAACGAAAAGTTGATAAAAGAGACAAAGTCCTCTGGCTTGCAGGGGGAAAAATACCTTGCGTTAGTTGAGTCTTTACTAGTCTCCATTGGATTGTGTGTTTAGATTGAGGGTCTTTATTTTTTACTTCTCATTGCCTTGTCCTGCGTCTGGACCATGACATAAGAAAATTGACTTTGACAAAACTGAGTTTGATGGGTGACAATTAGATTAGATGAGTATTGGGAATCTTTTCGATATTTAAGGTTACTGATATCCTGGAAGAAAAAGCAATCAAAGATTAACAAAATTCCACAACTCTTACTATCAGTGAAGGTTTTTCTAGAGAGTGAAATAAGATGTCAAGTCACCTGCTTTAAAACTCATTAATGACAACAAATGGAAACCTTAGGAAAGGGCTACAGTCAAGTTGGGGTGAAGGGAACGTATGTGTACTCAGCCCTTGTTCCCACAGTATCCTGGGTTCTCATCACGGGACAGATGTGAGGGGAAGGGCCGCGTGGTGCCCACGGTCAGAGCGTGTGCTGTGTGGCTCAGAGGCCGTTTCCCCAGAGGTGCGCATGCCTGCAGGGCAGGCAGCTTGATCACGCAACACACCAGACACTGGGGAAATGTTTACTACGTCAGGAGCAGAAGCCAAAGTGGTTGGAGTTTGATATAATAAACTGGAATGTGTTTATAAGATAATGATTCCATTGCGGGGACGCCCTTCTTCCACCAAATACATGGCCTGAGAAAGAAAGGGAGGGTTCTGTTATGTCAGCAAACAAGAGGAAAATGGGGGCAAGTTCTACGTAAATTATCATCGCAGTGCTCAAGATTTTAGAAATAAATTTAACAGAAGTATAAGCTCTCTACACTGAAAACTACAGAATATTGATTGCTGAGAGAAACTAAAGATCTAAATGAATAGAGAAATTTACTATGTTCTTAGATTGTGAAAGCCTCAGTATTGTGAGGATGTTAGTCTTTAAAAAATTGATCTATATATAGATTCAGTACGATTTCAATCAAAATTAGAGCAGCTTTTTCTTAAACATAGAAATTGATAAGCCGACTCTAAAATTTATAAGGAAATATGAACAACCTAGATTAGTCAAAGCAATTTCCTGTAAGGTGAGCAAAATTAGAGAAATTACAACCTACTATCAAGACTAAATATAATGCTATTAGGCAGTGTGGTATACGGTATTGGTGAAGGATAGACATATAGATTAATGCAACCAAAGTGGGAACCCAGGAGGGGGTCCACTCAAGAACAGGTGATAGTTTTTTGTCAAAGGGGCCAAGGAAATTCAATGAAAAAAGGAAAGTATGTGTAGTCAGTCATCTAGAAAAACCAGCCGTGACCCTGACTTCACACCAAAGTTAAGTTGAAATGCGTAAGATGTAAATATAAAAACAAAAATTATAAAACTTCTAGAAGAGCATAGAGGAAAAAGACTTTGTGACTTTGAGATAGAAATGACTTAGGTGGGACACAGGAGGCAAAAATCATAGACAAAAAAAAAACCCTGGTAAATTGGGTTTTATCAAAATCAAGAATTTTTGCTCTTTGGAAGACACCGTGAGGAAAATGAAAAGGCAAGTCATAGACTATGAGAAACTATTTGCAATACTATATGTGATAAAGCACTTGTATCCAGAAAATATAACAAGTTGTCACAACCAAAATAGTAAGACAACCAAATTTCAAAAATGGCTGAAAGGATTGACTAGACACTTCAAAAAAGAATATGAGTGACCGTAAGTACATGAAGAGATGCTCAGTAGCTTTAGTGATAGGGGACACTAAATTAAAACCGCAGTGAGACACCACTGTATGCCCATTGGAATGGCCCAAATGAGAGAGACTGATGAGACAGATTGTTGCTGAGGATACGGAGTGGCCAGGACTCCCCTGTGCTGCCAGTGGGCACGTAAACCGTTAAAACTCTTTGAAAAACTGTTTAGTAGTAGCTTCAAAAATTAAATGCACGGGGCTTCCCTAGTGGCGCAGTGGTTGAGAGTCCGCCTGCCGATGCAGGGGACACGGGTTCGTGCCCCGGTCCGGGAGGATCCCACATGCCACGGAGCGGCTGGGCCCGTGAGCCATGGCTGCTGAGCCTGCGCGTCCGGAGCCTGTGCTCCGCAACGGGAGAGGCCACAGCAGTGAGAGGCCCGCGTACCGCAAAATTAAAAAAAGAAAGAAAGAAAGAAAATGTACGTCCCCACAAAGCTTTGTAGATGGTTGATGATAGCCAAAACGGTGAGCACCCATGTGATCGTTAATAAGAGCATGGATAAAGGACAGGCCACCCCACAGTGGAATACTCCTCAGCAGTGCAGAGCCAAGTTCTGCCATGCACGGTGGATTGTGAAATAAGCGAGTGGAAGAAGCCGCTCGAAAGAGTCCATGCTGTGGAGTTCCAGTTACAGAAAACCTAGAAAGTGCAAACAATCTAAACAGCAGGAAGCGTTTGAGTAGTTGCCTGGCCTGTGGGCAGACGGAGGGTGGACCACAGGGGGCCCTGGGAGCCTTTTACGGTGGTGGGAAGGTTTTGTATCTTCATCGTGATGTATATTTCTTCAAAATTAATCCAGTTACACACTTTAAATATATGAGTTATACCTCAGTAAAGTGGATCAAAGGGAAAGGGAGGTGGTAGTAGATTTGTGAACTTGGTGAGACTCCATCCTGGGCCCACCATCTGGAGAACAGAATTCCTTCCCTGTGCCAAGGGGGCAGGACGTCTGTGTAACTAACGGTCCTGTAAGTGACATGTCATATGTGTCATCTCTATAACATTTGCCAAAAGAACCAAAGTCATTACTTAGCCTTTTAATTAGAAGCCGCTAAGTTGTCTTCGACAGTAAATAGAATCACTTTTAGTTTAGACTACATAGAAAGGTTTAGTTTTCGTTTCTTCCTCTGAAAGCTTTGGGGTGAACGGGGCTGATGTGGTTTCAGAATATATCCCGGAGGGGCCCTTGGTTCCTTCCTGAGAGTGACAGAAATCTATGGCTTATCTTTCAGTTACTTCAGCTGGCTAACAGATTCATCTAACTGTTTGTGGATATACTTGAACTTAATAGCCTTTTCACTTGCCACGAGTGTGTAGGAACCTTGTTTGTGTGTATCTTACTGGAATTTGAGTGACCTCTTATGCTAACTTTTTGTCCAGTGGAAGTTAATCATGTCACTATTTTTAGTGCCTTTTCATAAATGCTCAAACCCGGGTCCCAGCAGAGGGTTTCACATCTCTCACAGTAAAGCTTATTGGAAAGAAGACATGGCCTTTGGGGGCAGAAAGTCCTGGTTTCAAGCCGAACTTTGCGACTGACTGACTGACTTGGATGAACTCCATCCCTCCTTTGAGCCTGTTTCCTCATCCGTAAAAGAGAGTAGCAATTCCTAGAGTTGCTGTAAGGGTTAAATTAAATAGCATCCAAGTACCAGTATAGTGACTGGCATGTAGTAGGTGCTTAGTAAATGCTACTTCCACTCCTTATAGGACTTCTGAGGCTCCTTGTGGGGTGTGGTGTGTGGAGTCCTCCCAGGGCTGCAAGCTTTATATTTTGTGCTCCAGTGTTTTCACTTTTATTGAGGTACTTTCTGAGCCTTCCTTTTCAGGTCCTGTTTTCAGCTTTCTCTGTTCATGTAGATCTGAAACATACGGGTTATGAGCAGCATGGTTTCTGGTTTACTCACGAGATATTAACCCTGATCTGCATCTCTGAGTGTGAGAGCTGGTTCTGAAATCAGTGCTGCTGTGTGGGTTCCATTCTTTCCATCACTCTACTGCCCTTGCTTA
This sequence comes from Phocoena sinus, assembly GCF_008692025.1. NCBI lineage: Eukaryota > Metazoa > Chordata > Mammalia > Artiodactyla > Phocoenidae > Phocoena > Phocoena sinus. The sequence continues at coordinate 113,947,052 of NC_045768.1, forward strand.
AGGGGTCATTGAGAAGTAAATATTTGTCCCTTTAGGCCAGTAGGGGACGGGCACGCCAGCCGGCAACTTCCCCACAGTTCCCCGGAGTCTGACTCGGTTTACTCGTCCCTTTCCCTGTGGCTCTGTTGCGCTGAGCCTAGGTTAATTCTGTGGCCATTGCTGTTCCGCAGCTTTTGTGCCTTGGCTCTGGTTCATGGTGTGCCTCAAGCAGCCACACACACACACACGCGATGTCAGTTCCAAGCCTGCTTCTGACCTTTGACCCGTAGTGACGGTGGGGCTGGGGCACATCCCCGCGGGTCCTCCGAGCGCTGGCGTCCACAGTGGCCACGCTCTGCGTTCCAGTTTCCACACCTGGGAACACGGTGTATCCATCTCGTGAGTGAGAGACACAACCTGAGAGCAAGCAGAGAGAGACCCTAACACTGTAAATACATCCTGCTCTTGTGGAAAGAGCATCTACTGTCCAAAGCTTCAGAAATAGCACCTGTATAGTTCAGTATGTAAATCACATCTTTATCTGTATCGCTTATACATCATTTGGAGTCATTTCGTGTCCCTCAGAGGGAAACACTTTAGTCTCTGATCCATGTGGCCCTCGCCTCCTTATTTCTAGTGAGCATATCTATTGTATTTTCAGAACTAGGCATTCTGTATCGGCTCCCCACTGAGGAAGAAGAGGATTTACCCCCTTCCCGACCTACACCCCACACTGTGGCCTGTGAGCACACTCCCCATCCCCCCCTAGAGTGAGGTCACGATCAGCAACTCCATCATGATCATTATATAAACACGATTCTCAGCTGAGCTCCATACTCTATGATGACTACTTCTCCTTTCCTGTGGAACACTTTGTTTTCCCTGGAATTGATGATATTGTTTGTTCATTTTTTTAGTCTCTGCGTCCTCAGCACTCACTAACCCCAAAGCCTTCCCAGTTGTGTAAATGTCCTCTTGCTGTCTGCAGAAACGTTGCGTAAATTCATCAACTTCATAACTCTCTCCAGATCTGATCTGTTTCAACCTTGACTGGTTCTCTAGATCCGCCACAGAGCTGTCATCCTGGGATCTGCCCTCAAGATCACCTTGTAGCTTCCCTTGGCCTCTCCTGTCCATTGGGTCCCCTGTTCCATGGACCTCATGTCTCCCTTTTCTTGATTTGTGACCTCATCTGGTAGAGCACTTCTTTTAGCAACTTCCTGAGAAAAAGTACGTGGGGGATAACATTTTTGAGACCTTCATTGTTTGAAAATGTCTTCCATTCCTCCTCTTTACTAAATTGGCTGCATACAGAATGCTAGGTTAGAAATCATTTTCCCTCAGAATTTTGGAGGAATTGCTCCACTGTCTTAAGTCTTCCCGTGTTGCTATTTGGAAGTTTTAAATAAAACCTCTTTTTTTTTTTTCTTTTTTTGGTGTGCGTATTTCCCTCTGGAAGTCCTCAGGCCCTCCTCTGTGCCCCTGGTGTTACAACAGTTTATTCTGGCGTGCTTTCTGTGGTGTGAGTCTTTTTTCATCCATTGGTGGACACTTGCAATCTCTCTCTCTTTTTTTTTTTTTTCCTGACTACTTTCTGGGAGAGTTCCCCGATTGTATCTTCAAACTACACTTGAGTTTTTAATTTTAGCTACTTATTTTTAATTTCCAAGCGTTCCTTTTCATTTTGTGAAGAGTCTTCATAGCATCCTGTGCTTGTTTCCTGGGTACAGTGTTTTCATCTATTTCTCTGAGCTCATTGATAGTAGAAGCTCTTTTTCCGTGTACTCTGTTTCTCCAGGCTGCCTTATTTTCGGTCCTTCTCATGTTAGATGCTGTCCTCACATCTTTCGTGACCCTTGTTCCCCACTCAGTCTCCTGTACCACCTGTCTGAGGGGGTCAGAGAATCCGATTCCTTCCAAAACGTATTTTCAACCAGTCCTGCTGTTTTAAGCTCTGCCGTCAACCTCGACTTCCCAAAGTACCAAACACTCTAAATTCTAGGGTCGTTCTGGGGGCCTGTCATGGAAATTGGGTTGTATTTCAGTTTTCCCCATTCCGCCAAAATCCAGCTTTGTTAGCAACTTCCACTGCTGTGTAGCTGTCAAAGCGCTCTTACATGTGTCTCCTCTCCTTTCCCTCTACCTCGATGCCCTGCTGTCTGGGGACATAGCGGGGCTAAAAGTGCGTGTGTCCCAGGCCCCGTCTTCAGTTGGAAATCCACCCGTGCTGTTTCTGTGCGTGTTTCCTTACCACTTATGTCATTTTGTGATGGAACATTGTTTTCATGACCTGAATGCACGTTCTTGGAGAGGATTGACACCGCTGATGACGTTGGGAGGGATTCTCGGGACAAGATCCAGCATCCCGGGGAGCCTGCACACATCCTGGGAGGTTGCCTCCACTGAGTCAGCAAATGAAGACCCGGTTCCGGGGCCCCTGGAAGACGGCCTCACTGGCAGAGAACAGACTGTCTTGCAGTTTGCTGTTCTCATCAAGATGCTGCAAAGAACCTGTGCAATACCGCTGTCTCCAGGAAGATGGTTTCTTTACTAACTTTACAGAGACTCTGTGAGAACACAGCAGACACATACAGCCCTTAGAACCAGCGCAGCAGGGAGGGAACTAGGACTCCTGATCCTCCAAAGACACGGATTCTCCAGGTTTCGTGTATCGGAATCATATGTACGGCTTGTCAAAGCCCAGAGCCTGATTCCTTGGCGGGTGTCGGGTGCAGGGATTCGCAGCTCAAGTGTCTGACGGTCTGGGGGTCTCACTGGGAGAACTGATGCTCTAAGGGGTGAACAGGCCATTGAAAGGTGGAATTCAGTGGAAGGAGGAATTCAGTGGAAGCAGGGTTCGTGTCTAAGAAGGAGTTGTTTCTCGTGACATAGGGAAACTCCCTGACTAGATACAGTTTTAACATAGAGGAGAGAGCACTGAGTATGAATAAAGCAGAATGTCACATGCCGTGGGTGAAACGGGATGTGTCAGACGCTCTGAACAGCATGGGTTAATAATGGGTTTTTCTGGTTTCGTGTTTGACAGCCTCCATGTATGAGTCATAAGCAGACCCCACACAGGAGTCCACGTGGATGCACATATGTCCGACGGCGCTTGAGAGGCCCGGGGGCATTAAACACTAACGTGTCTGGTTCTTTATTTTATAAACACCAAAAGAATCATCTCCACCTGACACTTTTGTCCTATTAAATTCTTCAGTGTCTTTTTCTTTTGAATAATTACAATTTATGAAAACATACATAGAGTCCCAATTCATCATTAAACTGTCTCTTGTGGTTGAAGAAATTCCAATCTTTTGGGAAAAAAAGAAGGTTGAGAGACTAAGATTGAGAGTGAGCCTGTGAGGGTCCTATAACTATTCTTCTATTTCCTGAAAAATTAAAGAGTGGTTTTCAAGTGGGAACATGGAATGGCATGGAGCGTTCCGTTCCCCGAGACCTGTCTGGCTGTCAGTCCCCATCAGCACGTCTGGCTTCTCTCCAGTGCTAGGGCGGCTTGTTGCCTCCAAGCGTACCTTGATTCTTAGGATCAAAAGGTTATGAGGGACCTTTTGAGACCTGCTGCACTTAAGCTGTGCTTCACCAGGTCCCTTCCAGAGAACAAGATTAAGTACAGTTTGCCTCTCTCTCTCTCTCTCTCTCTCTCTCTCTGTCTCTCTCTGTCTCTCTCTCTCTCTCAGATCCTGGGTATAGGAGCCCAGCAGACGGAGCAGGGTCCTGACACCTGGCCAGCATCCACTTTCTGCCTTCTTCCCTCCTGTGGTTCCGAGGTTTCAGTCTGCCTCTCCTGGGACTTCCCTGGCGGTCCAGTGGTTAAGAATTCACCTTCCAATGCAGGGGATGCAGTTTCGATTCCTGGTCCGGGAACTAAGACCCCACATGTAGCAGGGAAACTTAAGTCCCTGCGCCACAACTAGAGAAACCCACACACCGCAGTGAAGACCCAGTGCAGCCAAAAAAACAAAAAAAACTGCCTCTCCCAAGTTTCCTATTTTTCTCAAAGTTGTGTGGCAAAATCTCTGTTCTACGCAGGCTTTCATTGGGCTGCTTGAATTGTCACCTTTAGCCTGTGATTCCAAAATTCTACAGCATTTACCTTCCAAAGACTATTCAAAAGGCACCTGCAAGGTCCGTGACGTGTAGTGATTTGCGTTTCCGGCAAAGTGCCAATTTGAATCCTCCAACGTTCAAGGCTGCTGTGGTGTCCGCTCACGCAACAGTGATGCCAGCAACCCGCCAGGTATCCACCTGGTGCCCACACAGCATGGCAGCTTTGTTATTCTTTACTTGTCACGTCCGCAATGACTTTCCTGCAGTGATAGAAACACTCTTTCTTGGCGAAGCGTCAGTGGATGGTACTTGCAGCGGAATGAAGAAGTCTAAGAAATGATCCCTCCTCGCCTGAGAATCAGAAGGGCTATGAGGAGAACTGTCCTGCATGGCGGCACTTCCTCCAGTGTGCGGCCGGGATGCTACTTGTCTTACGGGAACTGAATTAAAAGAAGGCTTTTATGAGATGCTTCTCGAAAAATACATCCTGTGGCAAAAACTTTGGTACACACTGGATTAAACAATTTCTTTACTGCAAGATTTATAATAATGTTTATGGTTGTGTACATTTAATTTCTTTCTCCTTTTTTATTGAGATATAATTGACATATCATTATGTTAGTTTCACATGTAAAATGTGATTTGATATGGGTACATGTTGCGTACCAAAATCCGTCTAGCTCACAGCCATCACCTCACATAGTTACAATTTTTCTTTTCTTTTGAAGAGAATTTCTAAGATCTACTCGCTTAGCAACTTTGAAATATGCAGTACAGTATTGTGAACTATAGTCACCATGCTGCACACTACATCCCAGGGCTTATTTATTTTGTAACCACAAGTTTGTGTTTTTTGCCCTGTCACCCATTTTGCCCGCCCCACGCCCCTCACCTCTGCCAAGCACCAGCCTGTTCTCTGAGCGTGGTTCGCATGTTTATTTATTTATTTTAGAGTTCACATATAAGTGACATCATATGGTATTTGCATCTCTCTGTCTGACATATTTCAACCAGCATAATGCCCTCAATGTCCATCCATGTTGTCACAAATGGCAGCATTTCCTCCTTTTTATGGCTGAATAATATTCCATTTTGTGTGTGTGTGTGTGTGTGTGTTTATACATATATATACACACACACACACACACCACACTTTATCCATGTATTCATCAATGGACACTTAGGTTGCTTCCATATCATGGAATATTGAAATAATGCCTCAATAAACATGGGGTGAGGAGATATATAGATATATATTTATTTATTGAAGTATACTTGATTTACAATATTGTGTTAATTTCTGCTGTCCAGCAAAGTGATTCAGTTATACACCTATATACATTCTTTTTAATATTCTTCTCCATTTTGGGTTATCACAGGAGATTGGATATAGTTCCCTGTGCTATACAGTAGGACCTTGTTGTCCATCCTATATATACTACTTTGCATCTGCTAATCCCAAACTCCCAGTCCGTCCCTCCCCCAACCCCCCTGCCACTCGGCAACCACAAGTCTGTTCTCTATGGCTGTGAGTCTGTTTCTGTTTCATAGATAAGTTCATTTGTGCCATATTTTAGATTCCACATATAAGTGATATCTTATAGTACTTGTCTTTCTCTTTCTGACTTACTTCAATTAGTATGGTAATCTCTAGTTACATCCATGTTGCTGCAAATGGTATTATTTCATTCTTTTTTATGGCTGGTAGTATTCCATTGTATATATGTACCACATCTTCTTTATCCATTCATCTGTTCATGGGCATTTAGGTTGGTTCCATGTCTTGGCCATTGTAAATAGTGCTGCTATGAACATAGGGGTGCATGTATCTTTTTGAATTATAGTTTTGTCCGGATATATGCCCAGGAGTGGGATTGCTAGATCATATGGTAATTCTATTTTTAGTTTTCTGAGGAACTTCCATACTGTTTTCTGTGTGGCTGCACTAACTTACCCTCCCACCAACAGTGTAGGAGGGTTCCCTTTCCTCCACACCCTCTCCAGCATTTATTATTTGTAGACTTTTTGATGATGGGCATTCTGACCGGTGTGAGGTGGTACCTCATTGTAGTTTTGATCTGCATTTCTCTAATAATTAGTGATGTTGAGCATCTTTTCATGTACCTCTTGGCCATCTGTATGTCTTCTTTGGAGAAATGTCTGTTAAGGTCTTCTGCCCTTTTTACAAGTGGGTTGTTTATTTTTTTTATATTGACCTGCATGAGCTGTTTGTATATTTTGGAGATTAATCCCTGTCCCAGTTCCATCATTTGCAAATATTTTCTCCCAGTCCATAGGTTGTCTTTTCATTTTGTTTATGGTTTTCTTTGCTGTGGAAAAGCTTGTACGTTTGATGAGGTCCCATTTGTTTATTTTTGTTTTTATTTCTCTTGCCTTGGGAGACCTAAGAAAACCTTGGTACGATTTATGTCAGAGAATGTTTTGCCTATTATCTCTTTTGGGAGTTTTATGGTGTCACGTTTTATATTTGTCTTTGAGTCATTTTGAGTTTATTTTTTGCATGATGTGAGGGAGTGTTTTAACTTCATTGATTTACATGCAGTTGTCCAGCTTTCCCAACACCAGTTGCTGAAGCGACTGTCTTTTCCCTGTTGTATATTCTTGCTTCCTTTGTTGAAGATTAATAGACTGTAGACATGTGGGTTTATTTCTGGGCTCTCTATTCTTTTCCATTGATCCATATGTCTGTTTTTGTGCCAACACCATGCTGTTTTGATTACTGTAGCTTTGCAGTATTGTCTGAAGTATGGGAGGGTTTTGCCTCCTGCTTTGTTTTTGTCTAACTATTACTTTGACAATTCTGGGTCTTTTATAGTTCCATATAAGTTTTTGGATTATTTTAGTTCTGTGAAAAATGTCATGGGTAATTTGATAGCGATCACATTAAGTCTGTAGATTGCTTTGGGCAGTATGGCCATTATAACAATATTAATTCTTTCAGTCCAAGAGCATGGAATATCTTTGGGGTGAGGATATCTTTTTGAGTTAGTGTTTTCATTTTCTTTGAATAAATACCCAGAAGTGGAACTTTTGGATCATATGGTAGTTCTGTGTTTATTTTTTTGAGGAGTCTCCATACTGTTTTTCATGGTGGCTGCACCAATTTACATTCATACCAACAGGGCACAAGAGTTCCCTTTTCTCCACACTTTTGCCAACACTTATTTTTTCTAGTCTTTAAATAATAACCATTCTAAGAGGTGTGGGGTGATATATCATTGCAGTTCTGATTTGCATTTCCATGATGATTAATGACGTGGAGCACCTTTTCATGTACCTGGTGGCTCTCTGAATATCTTCTGTGGAAAAAGGTCTATTCAGATACTCTGCCTTGGTTTTTTGTTTGTTTGTTTTGTTTTTTTGCTATTGAGTTGTTTGAGTTCTTTATATATTTAGGATATTAATCCCTTATTAGATATAAATTTGCAAATATTTTCTCCCATTCAGTAGTTTTCCTTTTTGTTTTGTTGATGGTTTCATTTGCTGTGCAGAAGCATTTCCCACTTGTTTGTTTTTGCTTTTGTTACCTTTGCTTTTGGTGTCAGATCCAAATGCTCATCGCCAGGACCTATGTCAAGGATACTACTGTATATATTTTCTTCTAGGAGGTTTATGATTTCAGGTCTTACATTCAAGTGTTTAATCCATTTGGAGTTAGTTTTTGTATATAGTGTAAGACAGTAGGCCAGTTTCAATCTATTTTATGTGGCTTTCCAGTTTTTCCAACACCATTTATTTAAGAGATTGTCTTTACTCCACTGTATGTTCTTGGCTCCTTTCTGATAAATTAATTGACCATATATATGTGGGTTTCTTTCTGAGGTGTTGATTCTGTTCCATTGATCTATGTGACTGCATTTGTGCCAACACCATAGTGTTTTGATTACTGTACGTTTGTAATGTAGTTTGAAACCATGGACCTTGATGCCTCCAGCTCTGTTCTTTCTCAAGATTACATTAGGTATTTGTGGTGCTTTGTGGTTCTATACAAATTATAGGATTATTTGTTCTCTAAAAATGCAGTTGGTATTTTTATAGGTATTGCACTGAATACATAGGTTGCTTTGGGTAGTATGGAAATTTTAACAATATTAGTTCTTCTAATTCACGAACACATGATATCTTTGCATTTATTTGTGTTTTCAGTTTCTTTCATCAATGTCATAGTTTTCAGTGTACAGATCTTTCACCTCCTTGGTTAAATTTATTTGTAGGTCTTATTCTTTTTGAAGCAGTCATAAATGGGACTGTTTTCTTAATTTCTCTTTCTGATAGTTTGTCATCAGTTACAGAGTCACAACTTATTTTTGTATATTGATTTTGTATCTTGAAACTTTACTGAATTTGTTTATTCTAATAGTTTTGTGATATAATTCATAGGGTTTTGTAGGTATAAAATCATGTTATATGCAAATACTAACAGTTTTCCTTCTTCCTTTCTGATTTGGATGCCTTTCATTTCTTTTTCTTGCCCAGCTGCTCTGGCTAGGACTTCCAGTATTATGTTGAATAAAAGTGGTAAGAGTGGTATCTTTGCCTTATTCCTAATCTTAGAGGAAATGCTTTCAGCTTTTCACCATTGAATATGATGTTAGCTGTGGGCTTGTCCTATGTAACCTATATTTTGTGGAGGTACATTTCCTGAATACCCACTTTGTATTTTTTTTTAACATAATCGCTTTACAATGGTGTGTTAGTTTCTGCTGTATAACAAAGTGAATCAGCTATACATTTACATATCCCCATGTCTCCTCCCTCTTACGTCTCCCTCCCACCCTCCTTATCCCACCCCTCTAGGTGGTCACAAAGCACTGAGCTGATCTCCCTGTGCTATGTGGCTTCTTCCCACTAGGTATCTATTTTTCATTTGGTAGTGTATATATGTCCATGCCACTCTGTCCCTTTGTCCCAGCTTACCCTTATCCCTCCCTGTGTCCTCAAGTCCATTCTCTATGTCTGCGTCTTTATCCCTGTCCTGCCCCTAGGTTCTTCAGAACCATTTGTTTTAAATTCCATATATATGGGTTAGCATACGGTATTTGTTTTTCTCTTTCTGACTTACTTCACTCTGTATGACAGACTCTAGGTCCATCCACCTCACTACAAATAACTCAATTTCGTTTCTTTTTATGGCTGGGTAATATTCCGTTGTATATATGTGCCACATCTTCTTTATCCATTCATCTGTTGATGGAAACTTAGGTTGCTTCCATGTCCTGGCTATTGTAAATAGAGCTGCAATGAACATTGTCGTACATGACTTTGAATTATGGTTTTCTCAGGGTATATGCCCAGTAGTGGGATTGCTGGGTTGTATAGTAGTTCTATTTTTAGTTTTTTAAGGGATCTCCACACTGTTCTCCATAGTGGCTGTATCAATTTACATTCCCACCAACAGTGTAAGAGGGTTCCCTTTTCTCCACACCCTCTCTGGCATTTATTGTTTGTGGATTTTTTGATAATGACCATTCTGACCCATGTGAGGTGATACCTCATTTTAGTTTTAATTTGCATTTCTCTAATGATTAGTGATGTTGAGCATCCTTTCATGTGTTTGTTGGCAATCTGTATATCTTCTTCGCAGAAATGTTTATTTAGGTCTTCTGCCTATTTTTGGATTGGGTTGGTTTTTTTTGATATTGAGCTGCTTGTAAATTTTGGAGATTAATCCTTTGTCAGTTGCCTTACTTGCAAATATTTTCTCCCATTCTGAGGGTTGTCTTTTCGTCTAGTTTATGGTTTCCTTTGCTGTGCAAAAGCTTTTAACTTTCATTAGGTCCCATTTGTTTATTTTTGTTATTATTTCCATTTCTCTAAGAGGCAGGTCAAAAAGGATCTTGCTGTGATTTATGTCATAGAGTGTTCTGCCTATGAGTTCCTCTAAGAGCTTTATAGTGTCTGGCCTTACATTTAGGTCTTTAATCCATTTTGAGTTTATTTTTGTGTATGGTGTAGGGAGTGGTCTAATTTCATTCTTTTACATGTAGCTGTCCAGTTTTCCCAGCACCACTTATTGAAAAGGCTGTCTTTTCTCCATTGTATACTCTTGCCTCCTTTATCAAAAATAAGGTGACCATATGTGCGTGGGTTTATCTCTGGGCTTTCTATCCTGTTCCATTGATCTATATTTCTGTTTTTGTGCCAGTACCATACTATCTTGATTACTGTAGCATTGTAGTATAGTCTGAAGTCCAGGAGACTGATTCCTCCAGCTCTGTTTTTCTTTCTCAAGATTGCTTTGGCTATGCAGGGTCTTTTGTGTTTCCATACAAATTGTGAAATTTTTTGTTCTCGTTCTGTGAAAAATGCCCGTGGTAGTTTGATAGGGATTGCATTGAATCTGTAGATTGCTTTGGGTAGTAGAGTCTTTTTCACAATGTTGATTCTTCCAATCCAAGAACATGGTATATCTCTCCATCTGTTTGTATCATCTTTAATTTCTTTCATCAGTGTCTCATAGTTTTCTGCATACAGAAAACTTTTGTCTCCTTAGGTAGGCTTATTCCTAGGTATTTAATTCTTTTTGTTGCAGTGGTAAATGGGAATGTTTCCTTAATTTCTCTTTCAGATTTTTCATCATTAGTGTATAGTAATGCAAGAGATTTCTCTGCATTAATTTTGTATCCTGCTACTTTACCAGATTCACTGATTAACTCTTGTAGTTTTCTGGTAGCATCTTTAGGATTCTCTATTTATAGTCTCATGTCATCTGCAAACAGTGCCAGCTTTACTTTTTCTTTTCCGATTTAGATTCCTTTTGTTTCTTTTTCCTCTCTGATAGCTGTGTCTAAACTTCCAAAACTATGTTGAATAATACTGGTGAGAGTGGACAACCGTGTCTTGTTCCTGGTCTTAGAAGAAATGGTTTCAGTTTTTCACCATTGAGAACGACGTTGGCTGTTGGTTTGTCATATATGGCCTTTATTATGTTGAGGTTCTCTCTGTGCCTACTTTCTGGAGGCTTTTTATCATAAATGGGTGTTGAATTTTGTCCAAAGCTTTTTCTGCATTTATTGAGATGATCATGTTTTTTCTTCTTCAATTTGTTAATAATGTTTATCACATTCATTGATTAGCGTATATTGAAGAATCCTTGCATTCCATGGATAAACCCCACTTGATCATGGTGTATGATCCTTTTAATGTGCTGTTGGATTCTGTTTGCTAGTATTTTGTTGAGGATTTTTGTATCGATGTTCATCCGTGATATTGACCTTTAGTTTTCTTTCTTTGTGACATCATTGTTTGGTTTTGATATCAGGGTGATGGTGGCCTCACAGAGTGAGTTTGGGAGTGTTCCTCCCTCTGCTATATTTTGCAAGAGTTTGAGAAGGATAGGTGTTAGCTTTTCTCTAAATGTTTGATAGAATTTGCCTGTGAAGCCATCTGGTCCTGGGTTTTTGTTTGTTGGAAGATTTTTAATCACAGTCTCAATTTCAGTGCTTGTGATTGGTCTGTTTATATTTTCTATTTCTTCCCGGTTCAGTCTCAGAAGGTTGTGCTTTTATAAGAATTTGTCCATTTCTTCCAGGTTGTCCATTTTATTGGCATATAGTTGCTTGTAGTAATCTTTCATGATCCTTTGTATTTGTGCAGTGTCAGTTGTTACTTCTCCTTTGTCATTTCTAATTCTACTGATTTGAGTCTTCTCCGTTTCTTTCTTGATGAGTCTGGCTGATGGTTTATCAGTTTTGTTTATCTTCTCAAAGAACCAGCTGTTAGCTTTATTGATCTTTGCTATCATTTCCTTCATTTCTTTTTCATTTATTTCTGATCTGATCTTTATGATTTCTTTCCTTCTGCTAACTTTTGGGTTTTTTGTTCTTCTTTCTCTAATTGCCTTAGGTGTAAGGTTAGGTTGTTTATTTGAGATGTTTCTTGTTTCTTGAGGTAGGATTGTATTGCTATAAACTTCCCTCTTAGAACTGATTTTGCTGCATCCCATAGGATTTGGGTCATCATGTTTTCATTGTCATTTGTTTCTAGGTATTTTCTGATTCCCTCTTTGATTTCTTTGGTGATCTCTTGGTTATTTAGTAGTGTACTGTTTAGCCTCCATGTGTTTGGTTTTTTTACAGATTTTTTCCTGTAATTGATATCTAGTCTCATAGCGTTGTGGTCGGAAAAGATACTTGATACGATTTCAGTTTTCTTAAAATTTACCAAGGCTTGATTTAAGACCCAGTATATGATCCATCCTGGAGAATGTTCCATGAACACTTGAGAAGAAAGTGTATTCTGTTGTTTTTGGATGGAGTGTCTTATAAATATCAATTAAGCCCATCTTGTTTAATGTATCATTTAAAGCTTGTGTTTCCTTATTTATTTTCATTTTGGATGATCTGTCCATTGGTGAAAGTGGGGTGTTAAAGTCCCCTACTACGATTGTGTTACTGTCGATTTCCCCTTTTATGGCTGTTAGCATTTGCCTTATGTGTTGTGCTCCTGTGTTGGGTGAATAAATATTTACAATTGTTATACCTTCTTCTCGGATCGATCCCTTGATCATTATGTAGTGTTCTTCTTTGTCTCTTTTAACATTCTTTACTTTACCCTTTTTTTTTTTTTTTTTTTTTATGCTGTACGCGGGCCTCTCACTGTTGTGGCCTCTCCCGTTGCGGAGCACAGGCTCCGGACGCGCAGGCTCAGCGGCCATGGCTCACGGGCCCAGCCGCTCCACGGCATGTGGGATCCTCCCGGACCGGGGCACGAACCCTCGTCCCCTGCATCGGCAGGCGGACTCTCAACCACTGCGCCACCAGGGAAGCCCAACATTCTTTACTTTAAAGTCTGTTTTTTCTGATGTGAGAATCGCTCTTCCAGCTTTCTTTTGATTTCCATTTGCATGGAATATCTTTTTCCATCCCCTCACTTTCAGTCTGTATGTGTCCCTAGGTCTGAAGTGGGTGTCTTGTAGACAGCATATATATGGGTCTTGTTTTTGTATCCATTCAGCCAGTCTATGTCTTTGGTTGGAGCCCTTAATCCATTTACATTTAAGGTAGTTATCGATATGTATGTTCCTATTACCATTTTCTTAATTGTTTTGGGTTTGTTATTGTAGGTCTTTTCCTTCTCTTGTGTTTCCTGCCTAGAGAAGTTCCTTTAACATTTGTTGTAAAGCTGGTTTGGTGGTGCTGAATTCTCTTAGCTTTTGCTTGTCTGTAAAGGTTTTAATTTCTCCACTGAATCTGAAGGAGATCCTTGCCAGGTAATCTTGGTTGTAGGTTTTTCCCTTTCATCACTTTAAATATGTCCTGCCAGTCCCTCTGGCTTGCAGAGTTTCTGCTGAAAGATCAGCTTTTAACCTTATGGGGATTCCCTTGTATGTTTTTTGTTGTTTTTCCCTTGCTGCTTTTGATACTTTTTCTTTGTATTTAATTTTTGATACCTTGATTAATATGGTCTTGGCGTGTTTCTCCTTGGATTTATCCTGTATGGGACTCTCTGTGCTTCTTGGACTTGACTATTTCCTTTCCAATATTAGGCAAGTTTTCAACTATAATCTCTTCAAGTATTTTCTCAGTCCCTTTCTTTTTCTCTTCTTCTTCTGGGACCCCTATAATTTGAATGTTGGTGCATTTAATGTTGTCCTAGAGGCCTCTGAGACTGTCCTCAATTCTTTTCATTCTTTTTTCTTTATTCTGCTCTGTGGTAGTTATTTCCACTATTTTATCTTCCAGTTCACTCATCCATTCTTCTGCCTCAGTTATTCTGCTATTGATTCCTTCTAGAGAATTTTTAATTTCATTTATTGTGTTGTTCATCATTGTTTGTTTGCTCTTTAGTTCTTCTAGGTCCTTGTTAATTACTTGTATCTCCTCCATTCTATTTCCGAGATTGTGGATCATCTTTACTATCATTACTCTGAATTCTTTTTCAGGTAGACTGCCTATTTCCTCTTCATTTGTTTGGTCTGGTGGGCTTTTACTTTGCTTCTTTATCAGCTGTGTGTTTCTCTGTCTTCTCATTTTGCTTAACTCGCTGTGTTTGGGGTCTGCTTTTCACAGGCTCCAGGTTCATAGTTCCCGTTGTTTTTGGTGTCTGCCCCCTGTGGCTAAGGTTGGTTCAGTTGGTTCAGTTGTGGTGAATGAGGCTAGATCTTGTCTCTCTAGTGGGCAGGACCACGTCTGATGGTGTGTTTTGGGATGTCTGTGACCTTATTATGGTTTTAGGCAGCCTCTCTGCTAATGTGTGGGGTTGTGTTCCTGTCTTGCTAGTTGTTTGGCATAGGGTGTCCAGCACTGTAGTTTGCTGGTCATTGACTGGAGCTGGGTCTTAGCGTTGAGATGGAGATCTCTGGGAGAGCTTTCGCCATTTGATATTACATGGAGCAGAGGTCTCTGGTGGACCTATGTCCTGAACTCAGCTCTCCCACCTCAGAGGCACAGGCCTGACACCGGGCCAGAGCACCAAGACCCTGTCAGCCACATGGCTGAGAAGAAAAGGGAGAAGAAAAGAAAGAAAGAAAGAAGGAAAAAATAATAAAATAAAGTTACTTAAAAAATTATTAAAAATAAAAAAAATGAAAGAAAGAAAGAAGAGAGCAACAAAACCAAGAAACAAATCCACCAATGATAACCAGTGCTAAAAACTATACTAAAACAAAAAAAACAGAAAAACGGACAGACAGAACCCTAGGACACATGGTAAAAGCAAAGCTCTAGAGACAAAATCACACAAAGAAGCATACACATACATACTCATAAAAAGAGAAAAAGGAAAAAAAATATATATCTCTTAAAAAAAAATGAAGAAGGCAACCAAGTCAATAAACAAATCTACCAATGGTAATAAACTCTAAATACTAAACTAAGATAAACATGAAACCAACAACAAATTAGATGCAAACCCCAAGTCTCCATTTGCTCACAGAGTTCACCTCCTCAATTTGGGATGATTCATTGTCTATTCATGTATTCCACAGATGCAGGGTACATCAAGTTGAATGTGGAGCTTTAATCCACTGCTCCTGAGGCTGCTGGGAGAGATTGCCCTTTGTCTTCTTTGTTCTCACAGCTCCCAGGGGCTCACCTTTGGATTTGGCCCCGCGTCTGTGTGTAGGTCTTCTGAGGGCATCTGTTCTTCGCTCAGACAGGATGGGGTTAAAGGAGCAGCTGATTAGGGGGCTCTGGCTCACTCAGGCCTGGGGGAAGGGAGGGTTATGCAATGCAGGGCAAGCCTGCAGCCGCAGAGGCCAGCGTGACATTGCACTAGCCTGAGGCACGCTGTGTGTTCTCCCAGGGAAGTTGTCCCTGGATCAGGGGACCCTGGCACTGGCGGGCTGCACAGGCTCCTGGGAGGGGAGGTGTGGATAGTGACCTGTGCTCACACACAGGCTTCTTGGTGGCTGCAGTAGCAGCCTTAGCATTTCATGCCTGTCTCTGGCGTCCGTGCTGATAGCCGCGGCTCACGTCCATCTCTGGAGCTGATTTAGGCGGTGCTCTGAATCCCCTCTCCTCACGCACCCTGAAACAATGGTCTGTTTCCTCTTTGGCAGGTCCAGACTTTTCCCCGGACTCCCTCCCGGCTAGCCGTGGTGCACTAGCCCCTTCAGGCTGTGTTCACGCAGCCAAACCCAGTCCTCTCCCTGGGATCTGACCTCCAAAGCCCGAGCCTCAGCTACCAGCCCCCACCCGCCCCAGTGGGTGAGCAGACAAGCCTCGGGCTGGTGAGTGCTGGTTGACACCGATCCTCTGTGCGGGAATCTCTCCGCTTTGCCCCCCGCACCCCTGTTGCTGCGCTCTCCTCCACGGTTCCAAAGCTCCCCCCTCCGCCTCCTGCAGTCTCCGCCCGGGAAGGGGCTTCCTAGTGTGTGGAATCCTTTCCTCCTTCACAGCTCCCTCCCACTGGTGCAGGTCCCGTCCCTATCCTTTTGTCTGTGTTTATTCTTTTTTCTTTTGCCCTACACAGGTACGTGGGGAGTTTCTTGCCTTTTGGGAAGTCTGAGGTCTGCCAGCGTTCAGTAGGTGTTCTGTAGGAGTTGTTCCACGTGTAGATGTATTTCTGATGTATTTGTGGGGAGGAAGGTGATCTCCACGTCTTACTCCTCTCCCATCTTGAAGGTCTCCTCCCACTTTGTATTTTTAAATCATGAATGGATGTTGAATTTTTTCAAATGCTTTTGCCACATCTGCTGAGTTGATCATATGATTTTTACTTTTCAGTTTGTTAATGTGGTGTGTCACATTGATTGATTTATGCATGTTGAACCATCCTTGTATCGCTGAAAAAAATCACTTGATCATGGTGTACTATGCTTTTAATGTATTGTTGAAATTGTTTGCTAATATTTTGAGAATTTTTGCATCCGTGTTCATCAGTGATATTGGCCTATAATTTTCTTGTGATGCCCTTGTCTGGTTTTAATAGTGGGTAATGCTGGCCTTGAAAATGAGATTGGAAATGTTCCCTCTCCTGGGTTTTTTGTTGTTGTTGTTTGGTTTTGGTTTTGTTTTTTTGGAAGAGATTGAGAAGGATTGGTAGTAATTATTCATTAAACCTTTCATAGAATTTACCAGTGAATCCACCTGGTCCTGGAATTTTGTTTGCTGGGAGGTTTTTGATTACTGACTCAATCTCCTTACTAGTAATTGGTCTCTTCAGGTTTTCTGTTTCTTCGTGATTCAGTCTTGATAGGTTGTATGTTTCTAGCAATTTATCCATTTTTTCTAGGTTATCCAATTTGTTAGTGTATAATTGCTCCTAGTTATCTCTTATGATCCTTTGTGTTTCTGTGGTGTTAGTTGTAAGGTCTCCTCTTTTGTTTTTGGTTTTATTTACGAGTCCTCTCTTTTCTCCTTAGTGAGTCTAGCTAAAGTTTTTAAAATCTTTGTCTACATTTTCAAAAAACAAGCTCTTTAGTTTCACCAATTTTTTTCCTTTTTTTTTTCCTTTTTAGTCTCTATTTCTTTTGTTTCTGCTCTGATCTTTGTTATTTCTTTCCTTTTAGTAACTTTGGGCTACATTTGGTCTTTTTCTCGTCCCTTCAGGTATAGTTAGGTTATTTGAGGTGTTTCTTGTTTGCTTGTTTTGTTTTTTTTTTGCGGTACGCGGGCCTCTCACTGCTGTGGCCTCTCCCGTTGCGGAGCACAGGCTCCGGACGCGCAGGCTCAGCGGCCATGGCTCACGGGCCCAGCCGCTCCGCAGCATGTGGGATCTTCCCGGACCGGGGCACGAACCCGCGTCCCCTGCATCGGCAGGTGGGCTCTCAGCCACTGCGCCACCAGGGCAGCCCTGAGGTGTTTCTTATTTATTACTGTAGGCAGTTACTGTTATGAGCTTCCCGCTTAGAACTGCTTTTGCTGAATTGCATAATTTTGATATATTGTATTTCCATGTGTCTCGTGGTATATTTTGAATTCAGCAGCATGTTGTTTAATTTCCATATATTTGTGAATTTTCTAGTTTTATTTTACTTGCTGTGTAGTTTCATACTATTGTAGTCAGAAAAGTTGCTTGAGGACTTCCCTGGTGACGCAGTGGTTAAGAATCCGTCTGCCAATGCAGGGGACACGGGTTCAAGCCCTGGTCTGGGAAGATCCCACGTGCCGTGGAGCAACTAAGCCCGTGTGCCACGTCTACTGAGCCTGTGCTCTAGAGCCTGTGTGCCCCAACTACTAAAGCCCACGGACCTAGAGCCCATGCTCCGCAACAAGAGAAGCCACCGCAGTGAGAAGCCCATGCGTCATAACAAAGAGTAGCCCCCACTCATCGCAACCAAAGAAAGACCACATGCAGCAATGAGGACCCAACACAGCCATAAATAAATTAATTAATTAATTTTAAAAAAAGTCCCGTGCTATTACTGTGTTGGTGTGTATTTCTCCCTTTATATCTGTTAATATTCATTTTATATATTTATATGTCCTTATGTTGGGTGCATAAATATTTACAAATGTTATATCCTCTTGTTGGATTGACCCCTTTATTATTATACAAGGACCTTCTTTGTCTGTTACTATGGTCTTTGTCTTAAAGTTTATTTTGTCTAAGTATAGCTATCCCAGCTTTCTTTTGGTTTTCATATTCATGAAACATCTTTTTCCATCCTTTCACTTTCAGTCTGTGTGTGTCCTTATATCTGAAGTCTCTTATAGGCAGCATATAAATGGGTCTTGTATTTTTTAAAATTCATTCAGCTACACTTTGCCTTTTGATTGGAGAATTTAGAATATTTACATTTAAAGTAATTATTGATAGGTATGTATTTATTGCCATTTTGTGTGTTCTGGTTGTTTTGAATTCCTATGTTCCTTTCTTCTTCTCTTGCTCTCTTCTTCTATGATTTGATCATTTTCTGTAGTGTTGTGCTTAGATTCCTTGATCTTTTGTGTATCTACTATAGGTTTTTGCTTCGAGGTTACCAAGAGGCTTACATAAGATATGTTTCTCAGTCAATTTTAAGTTGATAGCACCTTAAATTTAAATGCATTTTAAAGATCTGTATTTTTTCTCTCTCCCACCCATTTTATGTTTTTAATGTCACGATTTACAGCATTTTATCTTCTGTATTCCTTAACAATTATTGTAGTTATATTTATTCCTTTTGTCTTTTAACCTTCATACTAGCTTTATAAGTGGTTAACCCACACCTTTACTATATGTTTACCTTTACTGGTGAGATTTATACTTTCATGTGCTTTCTTGTTACTAATTAGCACCCTTTCTTTTCAACTAAAAGAAGTCCCTTTAACATTTCTTGTAAGGCTGGTTTAGTAGTGATGAACTCTGTTAGCTTTTGGTTATATAGAAAACTCTTTCTCCTTTAATTCTGAATGATACCTTTGCCAGGTAGAGTATTACTGGTTGGAATTAAAAATTTTTTTTTCTTTCAGCATGTTGAATATGCAGTGCTACTCTGGCCTGCAAACTTTCTGATGGAAAATATATTGATAGTCTTATGCGGGTTCCCTTGCATGTAAAAAGTTCTTTTTCTGTTGCTGCTTTTAAGATAATCTCCTTTCTTTTAATTTTTAACATTGTCTTTATAATGTGTCTTGATATGGGCTCTTTGGGTTCATCTTATTTGGAAATCTCTGGGCTTCTTCCATCTGATTTCTTATTTGGAAATCTCTGGGCTTCTTGCATCTGGAGACTGGTTCTTTCCCTAACCTGTCTCTTCCCATCCCAGGTTAGGGAAATTTTCAGCCATTATTGCTTCAAATAAATTTTCTGCCCATTTCTCTCTTCTTTCTGGGACCCTTGTGATGTGAATGTTGGTCCACTTGATGTTGTCCCATAAATTCCTTAAGCTATCATCACTCTTTTCATTCTTTTTGTTGTTGTTGTTTAGTGGGATATGTTCTCTACCCCGTCTTCGAGTTCACCAGTCTCCTTCTGCCTCATCTAGTCTGCTTTGAATGCATCAGTCATAATTTTCAGTTCAGTTATTGTATTTTTTCAGCTCTGTGAGTTCCACTTGGTGCTTTCTTATACTTTCTGTCCCTTGCTGAAGTACTCACTTTGTTCATTCATTGTTGGCCAAGAGGGTAAGCATACTTGTCTTTTTTTTTTTTTTTGGCATTGCAAAGTATGTCTTTTTTTTTTTTTTTTTAACTGGAGTATAGTTGATTTACAACGTTGTATTAGTTTTAGGTGTACAGAAAAGTGAATCAGGTATACATATACATATGTCCATTTTTCTTAGATTGCTTTCCCATATAGGTTATTACAGAATATTGAGTAGAGTTCCCTGTGCTATATAGTAGGTACTTACACATTTTATATATAGCGTGGATATGTTAATGCCAATATCCTGATTTATCCCTTTCCCCCCTTTCTTGTTTGTAACCAGAAGTTTGGTTTCTACATCTGTGAGTCTATGTCTGTTTTGTAAATAAGTTCATTTGTACCATTTTGTTAGATTCCACATATAAGGGATATCATAGGGTATTTGTCTTTCTCGTTCTTACTTCACTTAGTATGATAATCTCTAGGTCCATCCATGTTGCTGCAAATGGCATTAGTTTGATATTTTTTATGGCTAATATTTCATTGAATATATGTACCACATCTTCCTTATCCATTCCTCTGTCCATTGATATTTAGGTTGCTTCCATGTCTTGGCTATTGTAAATAGTGCTGCGATGAATATTGGGGTGTATGTATCTTTTCGAATTATGGTTTACTCTGGATATATGCCCAGGAGTGGGATTGATGGGGATCGTAATTTTGTTCTATATTTAGTTTTTAAAGCAACCTCCATACTGTTCTCCATAGTGGCTGCACTAATTTACATTCCCAGCAAGAGTGTAGGAAGGTTCCCTTTTCTCCACAATTTCTCCAGCATTTATTGTTTGTAGACTTTTTATGTTGGCCAATCTGACCAGTGTGAGGTGGTACCTCATTGTAGTTTTCAGTTGCATTTGTGTAATAATTAGTGATGTTGAGCATCTTTCCATGTGCTTTTTGGCCACCTGTATGTCTTCCTTGGAGACATGTCTATTTAGATCTTCCACCCATTTATTGTTTGGGTTATTTGGTTTTTTATGATATTGAGCTGCATGAGCAGTTTGTATATTTGGAGATTAGTCCCTGTTGGTCACTTCATTTGGAAATACTTTGTCCCATTCTATAGATTGTCTTTTTGTTTTGTTTATGCTTTCCTTTGGTGGTCAAAAGCTCTTAAGTTTAATTATGTCCCATTTGTTTATTTTTGTTTTCATTACTTTAGGAGGAGAATAAAAAAGATATTCCTGCAATTTCTGTCAGAGAGTGTTCTGCTTATGTTTTCCTCTAAGATTTTTATAGTGTCCAGCCTTACATTTGAGTCTTTAATCCATTTTGGTTTATTTTTGTGTATGGTGTTAGGGAGTGTGGTAATTTCATTCTTTTACATGTAGCTTTTACATGTAGTCCAGATTTCCCAGCACCACTTATTGAAGAGACTGTTTTCTCCATGTGTATTCTTGCCTCATTCATCATAGATTAGTTGATCATATGTGTGTGGGTCTATCACTGGACTTTCTATCCCATTCCAGTGATCTATAGTTCTGTTTTTGTGGCAGTACCATACTATTTTGATTACTGTAGCTTTGTAATACAGTCTGACGTCTGGGAGCCTGATTCCTCCAGCTCTGTTTTTCTTTCTGAAGATTGCTTTGGCAATTTGGGGTCTTTTTTTTTTTAAGGGTTCTTTAAAAATTGTGTTGAATTGGAGTATAGTTGATTTACAATGTTGTGGAAGTTTCAGTTGTACAGGAGAGTGAATCAGTTATACATATACATATATCTACTCTTTTTTTAGATTCTTTTCCCATATAGGTCATTACAGAGTATTGAGTAGAGGTCCCTGTGTTATACAGTAGGTCCTTATTAGTTACCTATTTTATATATAGTAGTGTTATATGTCAATCCCAATCTACTAATTTATCCCTCCCCCCATCCGGTAACCATAAGTTTGTTTTCTATATCTGTGACTCTACTTTTGTTTTATAAATAAGTTCATTTGTACTGTTGTTTTTTGTTTTCTAAGATTCCACATATAAGCAATATCATATATTTGTCTTTCTGTGTCTGACTTTACTCAGTATGACAGTCGCTAGGTCCACCCATGTATATTTTGTTCTTTTTTATGGCTGAGTAACATTCCATTGTATATATGTGTCACATCTTCTTTATCCATTCCTCTGTTGATGGGCATTTAGGTTACTTCCATGTCTTGACTATTGTAAATAGTGCTGTAGTGAACATTGGGGTGCATGTATCATTCTGAATTATGGAATTGCTGGGTCATATGGTAGTTCTATTTTTAGTTTTTTAAGGAACCTCCATACTGTTCTCCATAGTGGCTATATCAATTTACATTTGCACCAACAGTGTAAACAATACACTGTTGAATTGTAGAATTCAACAGTGATTGTAGAATTCTTTAGTGATATTCTGACTGGTGTGAGGTATCATTGTTGTCTTGATCTGCATTTCCCTAATAGTGATATTGAGCATCTTTTCTGGTGCTTTTCAGCCATCTGTATGTCTCTTTGGAGAAATATCTATTTAGATCTTCCACCCATTTTTTGATTGGGTTGCTTTATTGATACTGAGCTGCATGAGCTGTTCTTATATTTTGGAGATTAATCCCTTGTCGGTTGGTTCATTTGCCAATATTTTCTCCCATTCTGAGGTCGTCTTTTTGTTTTCTTTATGGTTTCCTTTGCTGTACAATAGTTTATAAGTTTAATTAGGGCCCCTTTGTTTATTTTTCTTTTCAATATTCTATTTTTCTTATATCTTTATTGGAGTATAATTGCTTTATAATGTTGTGTTAGTTGCTGCTGTATAACAAAGTGAATCAGCCAGGGGCTTCCCTGGTGGTGCAGTGGTTGAGAGTCTGCCTGCCGATGCAGGGGACACGGGTTCGTGCCCTGGTCTGGGAAGATCCCACGTGCCGCGGAGCGGCTGGGCCCGTGAGCCATGGCCACTGAACCTGCGTGTCAGGAGCGTGTGCTCTGTGGCGGGAGAGGCCACAGCGGTGAGAGGCCCGTGTACCGCAAAAAAAAAAAAAAAAAAAAAAGTGAATCAGCCATATGCATACATATGTCCCCATATCCCCTCCCTCTTGTGTCTCCCTCCCACCCTCCCTATCCCCCCCATCTAGGTGGTCACAAAGCACCAAGCTGATCTCCCTGTGCTATGCGGCTACTTCCCACTAGCTATCTAATTTACATTTGGTAGTGTACATATGTCAGTGCTACACTCTCACTTCGTCCCAGCTTACCCTTCCCCCTCCCCGTGTCCTCAAGTCCATTCTCTAGGCCTCTGTCTTTATTGCTGTCCTGTCCCTAGGTTCATCAGAACCATCTTGATTTTTTTAGATTCCATATATATGTGTTAGCATATGGTATTTTTTAAATTAAATTTTATTTTTTTATACAACAGGTTCTTATTAGTTATCCATTTTATACATATGGACATCCTTGTCTCGTTCCTGATCTTAGAGGAAATGCTTTCAGTTTTTACCATTGAGAATGATGTTTGCTGTGAGTTTGTGCTATATGGCCTTTATTATGTTGAGGTAGGTTCCCTCTATGCCCACTTTCTGGAGAGTTTTTATCATAAATGTGTGTTGAATTTTGTCAAAAGCTTTTTCTGCATCTATTGAGATGATCATTTGGTTTTTCTTCTTCAATTTGTTAATATGGTGTATCACATTGATTGATTTGCGTATATTGAAGAACGCTTGCATCCCTGGGATGAATCTCACTTGATCATGGTGTATGATCCTTTTAATGTGTTGTTGGATTCTGTTTGCTAGTATTTTGTTGAGGAGTTTTGCATCTATGTTCATGAGTGATATTGGTCTGTAATTTTCTTTTTTTGTAGTATCTTTGTCCGGTTTTGGTATCAGGGTGATGGTGGCCTCATAGAATGAGTTTGGGAGTGTTCCTTCCTCTGCAATTTTTAGGAAGAGTTTGAGAAGGATGGGTGTTAGCTCTTCTCTAAATGTTTGATAGAATTCACCTGTGAAGCCATCTGGTCCTGGACTTTTGTTTGTTGGAAGACTTTTAATCACAGTTTCAATTACATTACTTGTGATTGGTCTGTTGATTGGTCTGTTCATATTTTCTATTTCTTCCTGGTTCAGTCTTGGAAGGTTATAGCTTTCTAAGAATTTGTCCATTTCTTCCAGGTTGTCCATTTTATTGGCATAGAGTTGCTTGTAGTAGTCTCTTAGGATGCTTTGTATTTCTTTGGTGTCTGTTGTAACTTCTTTTACTGACATCTTTTACAGAAACTCCTTTTTCATTTCTAATTTTATTGATTTGAGTTCTCTCCCTCTTTTTCTTGATGAGTCTGGTTAATGGTTTATCAATTTTGTGTATCTTCTCAAAGAACCAACTTTTAGTTTTATTGATCTTTGCTACTGTTTTCTTTGTTTCGATTTATTTCTGCTCTGATCTTTATGATTTCTTTCCTTCTACTAACTTTGTGTTTTGTTTTTCTTTCTCTTGTTCCTTTTGGTGTAAGGTTAGATTGTTTGAGATATTTGTTGCTTCTTGAGGTAGGATTGTATTGTTATAAACTTCCCTCTTAGAACTCCTTTTGTTGCATCCCGTAGTTTTCCATTGTCATTTTTCTCTAGGTATTTTTTTATTTCCTCTTTGATTTCTTCAGTGTTCTCTTGGTTATTTAGTAACTTATTGTTTAGCCTCCTTGTGTTTGTGTTTTTTACATTTTTTCCCCTGTAATTGACTTCTAATCTCATAGTGTTGTGGTCTGAAAAGATGCTTGATATGCTTTCAATTTTCTTATTTTACTGAGGCTTGATTTGTGACCTAAGATGTGATCTGTCCTGGAGAATGTTCCGTGTGCACTTGAGAAGAAAGTGTAATCTGTTGTTTTGGGGTGGAATTTCCTATAAATATCAATCAAATCTCTCTGGTCTATTGTGTCATTTAAAGCTTGTGTTTCCTTATTAATTTTCTGTCTGGATGATCTGTCCATTGGTGCAAGTGAGGTGTTAAAGTCCCCCACTATTATTGTGTTACTGTCGATTTCCTCTTTTATAGCTGTTAGTAGTTGGCTTATGTATTGAGGTGCTCCCATGTTGGGTGCATAAATATTTACAATTGTTATATCTTCTTGGATTGATCCCTTGATCATTATGTGGTGTCATTCCTTGTCTCTTGTAACATTCTTTCTTTTAAAGTCTGTTTTATCTGATATGAGTATTGCTACTCCCACTTTCTTTGGATTTCCATTTGCGTGGAATATCTTCTTCTTTCCGCTCGCTTTCAGTCTGTATGTGTCCCTAGGTCTGAAGTGGGTCTCTTGTAGACAGATATATGGGTCTTGTTTTTGTATCCTTTCAGCGAGCCTGTGTCTTTTGGTTGGAGCATTTAATCCATTCACATTTAACGTAATTATCGATATGTATGTTCCTATTACCACTTTTTAAATTGTTTTGGGTTTGTTTTTGTAGATCCTTTTCTTCTCTTGTTTTTCCCACTTACAGAACTTCCTTTAGCATTTGTTGTAGAGCTGGTTTGGTGGTGCTGAATTCTCTTAGCTTTTGCTTGTCTGTAAAGCTTTTGATTTCTCCATCGAATCTGAATGAGATCCTTGCCGGGTAATCTTGGTTGTAGGTTCTTCTCTTTCATCACTTTAAGTATATCATGCCACTCCCTTCTGTCTTGTAGAGTTTCGGCTGAGAAATCAGCTGTTAACCTTATGGGAGTTCCCTTGTATATTATTTGTCGTTTTTCCCTTCCTGCTTTCAATAATTTTTCTTTGTCTTTAATTTTTGCCAGTTTCATTACTATGTGTCTCGGCGTGTTTCTCCTTGGGTTTATCCTGCCTGGGATTCTCTATGCTTCCTAGACTTGGGTGGCTATTTCCTTTCCCATGTTAGGGAAGTTTTCGACTATAATCTCTTCAAATATTTTCTCTGGTCCTTTCTCTCTCTCTCCTCCTTCTGGGACCCCTATAATGTGAATGTTGTTGCGTTTAATGTTGTCCCAGAGGTCCCTTAGGCTGTCTTCATTTCTTTTGTTTTTTCTTTATTCTGTTCCGCAGCAGTGAATTCCACCATTCTGTCTTCCAGGTCACTTATCCATTCTTCCGCCTCAGTTATTCTGCTATTGGCTCCTTCTAGTGTAGTTTTCATTTCAGTTATTGTGTTGTTCATCTCTGTTTGTTCTTTAATTCTTCTAGGTCTTTGTTAAACATTTCTTGCATCTTCTCGACCTTTGCCTCCATTCTTCTTCCGAGGTCCTGGATCTTCTTCACTCTCATTATTCTGAATTCTTTTTCTGGAAGGTTTCCTATCTCCACTTCATTTAGTTGTTTTTCTGAGGTTTTATCTTGTTCCTTCATTTGGTACATAGCCCTCTGCCTTTTCATCTTGTCTTTTTGTGAATGTGGTTTCTGTTCCACAGGCTACATGATTGTAGTTCTTCTTGTTTCTGTTGTCTGCCTTTCTGGTGGATGAGGGTATCTAAGAGGCTTTGCCAGCTTCCTGATGGGAGGGACTGGTGGTGGGTAGAGCTGGCTGTTCCTCTGGTGGGCAGAGCTCAGTAAAACTTTAATCCGCTTGTCTGATGATGCGTGGGGCTGGGTTCCTTCCCCGTTGGTTGTTTGGCCTGAGGTGACCCAACACTGGAGCCTATGGGGCTCTTTGGTGGGGCTAATGGCAGACTCTGGGAGGCCTCACACCAAGGAGTACTTCCCAGGACTTCTGCTGCCAGTGTCCTTGTACTCATGGTGAGCCACAGCCACCCCCAACCTCTGCAGAAGACCCTCCAACACTAGCAGGTAGGTCTGGTTCAGTCTCCTATGGGGTCACTCCTCCTTCCCCTGGGTCCCTATGCACACACTACTTCGTGTGTGCCCTCCAAGAGTGGAGTCTCTGTTTCCCCCAGTTCTCTCGAAGTCTTGCAGTCAAATCCTGCTAGCCTTCAAAGTCTGATTCTCTTGGAATTCCTCCTCTGTTCCGGACCCCCAGGTTGGGAAGCCTGACGTGGGGCTCAGAACCTTCACTCCAGTGGATGGACTTCTGTGGTATAAGTGTTCTCCTGTTTTTGAGTCACCCACCCAGCAGTTATGGGATTTGGTTTTACTGTGATTGCGCCCCTCCTACCGTCTCATTGCGGCGTCTCCTTTGTCTCTGGATGTGGGGTATCTTTTTTGGTGAGTTTGTGTCTTCCTGTCGATGATTGTTCAGCAGTTAGTTGTGATTCCAGTGCTCTTGCAAGAGGGAGTGAGAGCATGTCCTTCTACTCAGCCATCTTGAACCATTCTCATGGTATTTGTTTTTCTTCTTCTGACTTACTTCACTCTGTATGACAGACTCTAGGTTCATCCACCTCATTACAAATAGCTGAATTTCGTTTCTTTTTATGGCTGAGTAATATTCCATTGTATATATGTGCCACATCTTCTTTATCCATTCATCTGTTGATGAACACTTAGGTTGCTTCCATGTCCTGGCTATTGTAAATAGAGCTACAGTGCACATTGTGGTACATGACTCTTTTTGAATTATGCTTTTCTCAGGGTATATGCCAAGTAGTGGGATTACTGGGTCATATGGCAGTTCTATTTTTAGTTTTTAAGGAACCTACATACTGTTCTCCATAGTGGCTGTATCAATTTACATTCCCACCAAGAGTGCAAGAGGGTTCCCTTTTCTCCACACCCTCTCCAGCATTTGTTGTTCGTAGACTTTTTGATGATGGCCCTTCTGACCGATGTGAGGTGATACCTCACTGTAGTTTTGATTTGCATTTCTCTAATGATTAGTGATGTTGAGCATCCTTTCGTGTGCTTTTTGGCAATCTGTATATCTTCTTTGGAGCAATGTGTGTTTAGGTCTTCTGCCCATTTTTTGGATTGGGTGTTTGTGTTTTTGATATTGAGCTGCATGAGCTGCTTGTATATTTTGGAGATTAATCCTTTAATTAATCCTTTACTCAGTTGCTTCATTTACAAATATTTTCTCCCATTCTGAGGGTTGTCCTTTTGTCTTGTTTATGGTTTCCTTTGCTGTGCAATAGTTTTTAAGTTTAATTAGGTCCCATTTTTAAATTTTTGTTTTTATTTTCTGTACTCTAGTAAGTGGATCATAAAAGATCTTGCTGTGTTTTATGTTAGAGTGTTTATCTTTTTTTCTAAGAGTTTTATAGTGTCTGCCCTGACATTTAGGTCTTCAATCCATTGTGAGTTTATTTTTGTGTATGGTGTTAGGGAGTGTTGTAGTTTCATTCTTTTACATGTGGCTGTCCCATTTTCCCAGCACCACTTATTGAAGAGGCTGTCTTTTCTCCACTGTATAGTCTTGCCTTTTTCATCATAGATTAGTTGACCATATGTTCCTGGTTTATCTCCGGATTTCTGTCCTGTTCCAGTGGTGCATATGTCAGTTTTTGTGACAGTACCATACTGTTTTGATATATTACCTTTGTAATATAGTGTGAAGTCAGGGAGTCTGATTCTTCCACCCTTGTTTATCTTTCTCAAGATTGGTTTGGCTATTAGGGGTGTATTTTTTTTTTTTTTTTGTATAAGGGTTCTTTTTTTAAAAAAAATTATTGGAGTATAGATTTACAATGTTGTGTAAGTTTCAGGTGTACAGCAAAGTGAATGAGTTATACATATACATATATCCACTCTTTTAAAGATTCTTTTCCTATATAGGTCATTACGGTGTATGGAGTAGAGTTCCCTGTGCTATACAGTAGGTCCTTATTACTTACCTATTTTATATATAGTAGTGTGTATATGTCAATGCCAATCTCCCAATTTATCCATACCCCATTTTCCCCCCTTTTCTCCAAACAAATCCTAGGTTTGTTTTCTACATCTGTGACTGTTTCTGTTTTGTAAATCAGTTCATTTGCACCTTTTTTTTTCTCCCGCTGAAGCTGTGTTTGATGCTGGGATCAACATTAACTTCCCAACTTTTGAAGTTGCAGGTTTCAGGGGCAGACTATGGGGTAAAACTAGGTTAGGTACATTAAAGGGGGTGGAGCTGATATAAATCCTGGTCAGGGAGATACAGGGATCAGCTGATTGATTTAAAGGCCAATCACATGACTTAAAGGGTGGTTGAGTGGAGGGAGCCCTAAAATGTTTCTTTTCTTTCTCTGGCCAAGGACATCATATTATAACTTTGAAATTTTTATGACCTGTAAAACTAGAGCTGTTTCTATTTGGAAACAAAAAGAAAAATACAGTATTTCAATTTCGTTCTTGAAACAAACTTCTCATGGTTAACATGTACTGATTAAAAGATCTTCCTTCTGAGTAAGTCAGAAAGAAAAAGACAAATAGCGTATGCTAACACATATATATGGAATTTAAGGGGAAAAAATGTCATGAAGAACCTAGGGGTAAGACAGGAATAAAGACGCAGACCTACTGGAGAACGGACTTGAGGATATGGGGAGGGGGAAGGGTGAGCTTTGACAGGGCGAGAGAGAGTCATGGACATATACACACTAACAAACGTAGTAAGGTAGATAGGTAGGCGGAAGCAGCCGCAAGGCACAGGGATATTAGCTCGGTGCTTTGTGACAGCCTGGAGGGGTGGGATAGGGAGAGTGGGAGGGAGGGAGATGCAAGAGAGAAGACATATGGGAACATATGTATATGTATAACTGATTCACTTTGTTATAAAGCAGAAACTAACACACCACTGTAAAGCAATTATACCCCAATAAAGATGTTTAAAAAAAAAAAAAAAGATCTTCCTTCTGGAGAGATCCTGAAACTCTGTAGGTGACTTTATTGTGATTACAAAAAGAAGGGGAATGTAATCAGGCTGGAAGGTGCCCAAGGCCAGTGCAGCCAGCTGGGGAGCGGGGGGGCAGGAGGAAGGGTTCAAAACTGCAGTTAGAGAGGACAGCCACTAGAGGGTGACAGAGCACCGGCATCGTGCACATGCAGCTCCCAGTTTGGACCTCCAGAATGTGAGATGGGGTTGCTCTAACCTTAGGGAGGTGCCTGGACAGGAGGGGTTGGTTGCTGTGCGCCTGTGACTGGCCCAGTTGGCTCCCTTCTCGGAGGGACACAGGTTGGCTAACTATATCCTATCCGGAAGTTACAGACAGATCGAGGGGCACAGTGGCCAGACAACCTGGCAGGCTGTCTGTGCTCTGACTGCATTTTCTCTCACCAGAGGCAGGACTCTGGGCAGAGAAATATTTTGCTTGACTCTTGGTCTTCAAGCTGTAGGCCTCCGTGAATGCTGGCATCTGGAAAACAGAGCGGGTGGTTGTGAACCTGGAGTGTGTAAAACCAGTGGTATTCTGGAGGGCAGGCTGTGCTCCTCTCTGTGCCTTACTGTCCAGAGTTCTCCCCAAACTTCTTTCTTCCCTGAGTCTCTTCTACCTGTCTGCACTCCGGTAACCTGAGCCCTGAGTGATCACAGCCTGTATGCCCAAGAGACATCATACGGTGTTTGTCTCTCTCTGTCTGGCTGACTGCATGCACTATGACCGTCTCTAGGTCCACCCATGTTGTCTCAAATGGCATTATTTCATTCTTCTTTATGGCTGAGTAATATTCCATTGTATATATTTGCCACACCGTCTTTATCCATTCATCTGTCGATGGACACTTAGGTTGCTTCCATGTCCTGGCTGTTGTAAATAGTGCTGCAATGAACATTGGGTTCATGTGTCTTTCCGAATTATGGTTTTCTCCAGATATATGCCCAGGAGTGAGTTAGCTAGAGTGTATGATAGTTCTGTATGTAGTTTAAAAAAAAATTTTATTGGAGTATAGTTGATTTACAATGTTGTGTAAGTTTCCGGTGTAGAGCAAAGTGAATCACTTATACATATATCCACTCTTCGTATTTTTAGATTCTTTTCCCATATAGGTCATTACAGAGTGTTGAGTAGAGGTCCCTGTGCTGTACAGTAGGTCTTTACTAGTCATTTTATATACAGTAGTGTGTATATGTCAATCCCAATATCCTAATTTATCCCTGCCCCCTCCCATCCCCTGGTAACCATAAGTTTGTTTTCTACATCCGTGACCCTATTTCTGTTTTGTAAATGAGTTCATTTGTAATTTGTTTTTAAGATTCCACATATAAACAATATCATAGGATATTTGTCTTTCTGTGTCTGACTTCACACAGTATGACAATCTCTAGGTCCACTCATGTTGCTGCGAATGGCATTATTTTGTTCTTTTTTATGGCTAACATTCCAGTGTATGTGTGTATATACACATACACACACATATAAACACCACATCTTTATCCATTCATCTGTCAGTGGGCATTTAGGTTGCTTCCATGTCTTGACTATTGTAAACAGTGCTACAGTGAACATTGGGGTGCATGTATCATTCTGAATTATGGTTTTCTCCAGGTATATGCCCAGGAGTGGGATTGCTGGGTCATACGGTAGTTCTCTTTTTAGTTTTTTAAGGAACCTCTATACTGTTCTCCATAGTGGCTGCACCAATTCACATTCCCACCAACAGCATAGGAGGGTTCCCTTTTCTCCATACCTACTCCAGCATTTATTGTTTGTAGATTTTTTGATGCTGGCCACTCTGACCAGTATGAGGGAATACCTCATTGTAGTTTTGATTTGCATTTCTCTAATAATTAGTGATTTTGATCATCTTTTCATGTACCTCTTGGCTATCTGTATGTCTCTTTGGAGAAATGTCTATTCAGGTCTTCTGTCCATTTTTTGATTGGGTTGTTTGATTTTTTGATATTGAGCTGCATAAGTTTGTGTATTTTGGAGATTAATCCCTTGTTGGTTGCATTGTTGGCAAATATTTTCTCCCAGTCCATAGGTTGTCTTTTCGTTTTGTTTATCGTTTCCTTTGCTATGCAATAGTTTTTAAGTTTAATTAGGTTCCATTTGTTTATTGTTGTTTTTATTTTCAGTACTCTAGGAAGTGGATCAAAAAAGATCTTGCTGGGGCTTCCCTGGTGGCACAGTGGTTGAGTCCGCCTGCCGATGCAGGGGACATGGGTTCATGCCCTGGTCTGGGAGGATCCCACATGTCGCAGAGCGGCTGGGCCCGTGAGCCATGGCCGCTGAGCCTGCGCGTCCGGAGCCTGTGCTCCGCAACGGGAGAGGCCACAACAGTGAGAGGCCCGCGTACCGCAAAAAAAAAAAAAAGATCTTGCTGTGTTTTATGTTAAAGAGTGTTCTGCCTATGTTTTTTCCTAAGAGTTTTATAATGTCTGGCCTTACATTTATATCTTTAATCCATTTTGAGTTTATTTTTGTGTATGGTGTTAGGGAGTGTTGTAATTTCATTCTTTTACATGTAGCTGTCCACTTTTCCCAGCACCGCTTATTGAAGAGACTGTGTTTTCCCAATTGTATATTCTTGCCTTGTTCATCATAGATTGATTGACCATATGTATGTGGGTATATCACTGGACTTTCTATCCTGTTCCACTGATCTGTATTTCAGTCTTTGTGACAGTACCATACTGTTCTGATTACTTGAGATTTGTAGTACAAAGTCAGGTATAGTCTGATTCCTCCAGCTCTGTTTTTTTTTCTCAAGATTCCTTTGGCTATTTGAGGTCTTCTCTGTCTCCATAGAAATTATAAAATATTTTTGTTCTAATTCTTTAAGAAATATCATAGGGATTGCATTGAATCTGTAGATTGCTTTGGGTAGTATAGTCACTTTCATAATATTGATTCTTCCAATCCAAAAATGTGGTATATCTCTCCATTTGTTTGTGTTGTCTCTGATTTCTTTCATCAGTGTCTTGTAGTTTTCTGAGTACAGGTCTTTTGCTTTCTTAGGTAGGTTTATTCTTAGGTATTTGATTCTTTTTGTTGTGATGGTCAGTGGGATTTTTCCCTTAATTTCTCCTTCTGATCTTTTGTTGTTAGTGTACAGGAATGCAAGAGATTTCTGTGTATTATTTTTGTATCCTGCAACTTTACCAAATTCACTGATGAGCTCCAGTAGTTTTCTGGTAATATATTTAGGATTTTCTACGTGTAGTATCATGTCACCTGCAAACAGTGACAGTTTTAGTACTTCTTTTCCAATTTGTATTCCTTTTATTTCTTTTTCTTCTAATTGCCATGGCTAGGACTTCCAAAACTATGTTGAATAATAGTGGTGAGAGTGGACATCCTTGTCTCGTTCCTGATCGTAGAGGAAATGCTTTCAGTTTTTCACCATTGAGAATGATGTTGGCTGTGGGATTGTCATATATGACCTTTACTATGTTGAGGTAGGTTCCCTCTATGCCCACTTTCTGGAGAGTTTTTATCATAAGTGGCTGTTGAATTTTGTCAAAAGCCTTTTCTGTGTCTATTGAGATGATGCTTTTTTTTGGGGGGGGGGTACCAAATTACTTTATTTGAAGGAATGGTACTAAGGAAAGGACTTGTAGATGTTTTGGTACAACTTACAGAAAAGGTAAATGTAACCCAAACATGCATGCACTGCCTTGGTGACCAGGGAAGTCACCCCCTGTGGCTACGGGAAGCCAGCCTAAGGCTTAGCTCTCATTATCACTATTTCCCAGGGTGTGCTTGTCCAAGAGATACTGTGCCATGCCAGATTCGGGGGCCCCCATCGTGCGCAAGTTGGTTGCGTGGTCACCCAATTCTTTAATGGATTTCACCTGTTCATTCAGATAATGAGTCTCAATGAAATCACACAAATGGGGGTCATTTTTCTCCGTGGCCAGCTGGTGCAGTTCCAGTAGTGACTGAGTCACACTTTTTTCCCAGTGTAGCGCACATTCCATTGCATTCAGCCCATTCTCCCAGTCATCACGGTCTGGTTTCTTGATATCCCGAAGGAAGATTCGGCCACCCCGTTGGTTCTGCAGCTTCATCAGATTCTCAGCATGTTCCCTCTCCTCACGAGACTGGTGAAGAAAGTATTTGGCAAAGTTCTTCAAAGCCTCATCATCGTGGTCAAAATAGTACGACACGGACAGGTAGACGTAGGCGGCGTAGAGCTCCGGGTTGATCTGACGGTTGATGGCGGCCTCCGAGCCCTGGTGGTAGTTCTGGCGCACCTGCGAGGGGGACGCGGTCGTCGTGGCCGGCGGCTGAGGTGAAACGGTGGCGGTGGCTGCGCGGCGCTGTAACGGCGGCGGGGACCTTGGGGCGGTCGGAGGGCGCTGTGAGGTGGCGGCGAGGGCTGGCTCTGAGCGGCCGGCCGGAGCGGGGGACGAGCGCCGGGTTGCGTCCAAGCACTGTTGAAGCAAGAAACTGCGGCGACTCTCCGCGAGGACTGTCGAGATGATGCTCTTTGTTTTTCGATTTGTTAATATGGTGTGTCACATTGATTGATTTGCGTATATTGAAGAACGCTTGCATCCCTGGGATGAATCCCACTTGATCATGGTGAATGATCCTTCTAATGTGCTGTTGGATTCTGTTTGCTAGTATTTTGTTGAGGGTTTTTGCCTCTATGTTCATCGGTGATATTGGCCTGTAATTTCCTTTTTTTGTGATATCTCTGTCTGGTTTTGGTATCAGGGTGATGATGGTGGCCTTGTAGAATGAGCTTGGGAGTGTTCCTTCCTCTGCAATTTTTGGGAAGAGTTTGAGGATGGGTGTTAGCTCTTCTCTAAATGTTTGATTGAATTCACCTGGGAAGCCTTATGGTCCTGGACTTTTGTCGGGAAGATTTAAAATCACAGTGGGTGGCAGCCACACCTGGTTGCTACTCATGTACCCACTCCTTGCTTCGAGACACAGGTGAACTGGGACAGGGCCCCCCTCTGGAGAGGGTTGCAGTCGGCCCCTAGGTGTGTGTTTAATTAGAAGCCTGCCCCTTATGCCATAGCTGTGAAGACCACTGCCCTGTGTCACAGAGAGAGTGGGGTGCTTCAGTGTGCTGCCTGTGTGCTCTGCCCCGGGGGATAGCAGGGTAAGAACTGTTTCTCTGTTATAGACTTATGGGACTCGCAAATGTAAGCCCCCCTGGCCGGCAGAGCTAGGCCATTCAGGTGTCCCCTGGGCCCCAGGCCAGTGCACGGGCCCCTTTACGGGAGCTAGTGGCAATCTGGAGGCAGAGGGATGGCGTGAGGACAGCGCCTGCCCTTGGGGGTTTCTGGAGAGCACTCGGGTTGGCCTGACACGTGTCCAGCTAGATGTCTGTCCCTCAGGCTGAACGTAAGCAAAGAAGCCTCTTTCACAGAGGGTCTGGGCGCTTTTCAGTCGGCGGCCTCTGTGCTGGCCCAGTCCATGCAGCCCTGGAAGAAGCATCTCCCAGTGCCCCACAGCCTTGTCTCATGGACAGAAGCCCCGTTGGCTTTCCAAGCTACACGTCTTGGGGGCTGGTCTCAGAGGCAGGCCTTAAAAGGTGGGGTCCTGGTGAGGGGTTCAAACCCTTCACTCCCCGGGGAAAGCTTGGGGTTGAGTTCCCTCCTCACTGTGGGTCACCGTGCCGGGCAGTGGGGGTCACAGTGAGGCTGTGCCTCAGCCCCTCCTGTTGTGACGTGGGTCTGTTCTCATTCACCTGAGGTTTCTTTCGGAGGAAATGGGTCTGTATGTAGTAGCGGATCTGGTGTGTCTGGGGGAGGACCTCTTGAGCCAGAACCCCGTATACTTAATCCCTAAGAGAGCGGCTATGGTGTGTGGCTGCAGGACGCTTTCCCGGGGGATCACAGGATCCAGTTACTCACGGGCACGTGTCTGGTAAACTGCTGAGGCAGGCAGGGTTCTGAGCCGGCTGCCAGCGTCCCCCACCCTGGGGTGCACCCCCCT
Organism: Phocoena sinus; assembly: GCF_008692025.1. NCBI lineage: Eukaryota > Metazoa > Chordata > Mammalia > Artiodactyla > Phocoenidae > Phocoena > Phocoena sinus. Next base: position 113,982,298 of record NC_045768.1, read on the forward strand.
TCTCTCTCACCCACACGCAGATCCCAGATCAGATGGTCCCTTAAAAGGCACGGGACTCTCCCTGACCACAGTCAAAGCGTGAGAGGGATTTGTCCCCAGGGAGATTCTCACTGCCGGTTTTGGTGAGGTAGGGGGGGTGACGCGGCCGGTAGCAGCCCAGTGCCCCCGCTGACAGACCACGTGGGACCCCGTCCTACGGCCACAAGGAGCCCAGTTCTGTCCCAGGCGCTTGCGCTCGGGTGAGAATGCACCTGCAGCAGACACAGTGGTTCTAGTCTGTACCAGTTTATTACAGCAAGCAATAGAAAATGAAAACGACTGAGTATTTGCTTCACAAAATTGCAACTATTATTTGTTAAATATTTATTGATGTTAAATCCACAACAATCCAGAGTGGTAAGATCGTACTTGTTTCTTTATAAATACACGAAAGGTGGCAAAGTAATGCTACTTAATCCCAAACCCAGCAAATCAGCAAGAAGTCACATTCAGAAAAATTTGGCAAGTAAGAGATGATGTTAAGTCATAATTCTACACTATAGAAAGGTCCAGGAGAGACTTCGCACGGTGTCTGAAATCCGACATCAGCAATGCACGTACGTGTGGTCAGAGACACGTGTGCCACTCTGCTCCGAACGTGGGCACCGGAGCTCCAGCCTGGCATTTAAAGCTCGCTTGGTTGGTGCTCTTACAAGGAAGTAGAAAGCTGTCCATGTGAAGCAGTGCGATGGGATATACACGGTGGCACACAGATACAAAAGTACTTAAAAAATACTACGTATTGAATGGAGTAACTGAGCTAAGAGAGTTCAACATTTGTATTATAAATAACGAGAGAGAAATGTGTTTTGCATAAGGCATACAGTGTGTGTTCTCTTCGTAGGAAAGTACCATTAAAGACTCAGGTTTTATAATATCAGCCCAAATTTGCTTTTTTCTCCTTTTTAAAGTTTATTGGTTCTGACTTAAAACCGTCAAGTCTGGTCAGAATCCACTCCATCTAGTTGATGCAGAATCACAGGCATTCAGAATGCAGTCTTTGCCGAGATGCCTTTACAAACTACTTGGAACCCAGCACCTTCTTAAGGCAAAAGGTCTCGTGGCAGCAGGGAAGTGAATAGTTTCCACCCACCGTATGGCGGTGCCATGGAGAAAATGCATGCTGGCACCCCCGTCTTTGTCTCCCCAAGTAGACTAGCGCCCACAGGCTGTCTCTGATCCATGACAATCTCGCAGCTCAGCCCATATTCAACTTGCAGTGTGCACCTCAACCTCCCGCTGCGGCGCCAGCTCCGACACTGCAGTGTCCCGAGCACGAGGTTCCCTCCGGCTGACCCTCGAGTTCCCGACTTGGGAATGGCGGTGTCTTGTCGCTTCTATTTTAGGTTAAGTGTGAAGAAAAGCAAAGAAAAGCCTGGCCTTTGCCGTCTCGTGCTCCGCCGCTTTCACCTAAGTGAGCGCAGTCTGTCTGGTCGTGCTTCCTTTCCCTCTCCTCTCCGCCCCTTCCAGACCCGTCTCCTCCAGATACTACACACCTCGGTCACTTGGGTGGTTGGGATGCCCTTCGTGGAATGGACTGCAATATGCCTCTTCTTTATTCAGAGTACTTCGCATTCTTTTAATATGGTTTGTAGGTAAGCGCCCTACCAAGGTAACAAGAAAAGAAAATACTACACGTAAAGAAAAAAAGGTTAAGAACGAGGGTCTTGACCTAGTTAGAAGACACTCGGGACAACACAGGTCGTGGTCACCTTTTTTCCGTTAGCACTTTGGCATTTCAGACCCCCTGAACTGCAGCACTTCCCAAAGTTTAAAATTGGCTGATGAATGTGAATTCTCCGTGCAAGGTGTGCATTCCTATCAATCAGCATCGCGTACGCAGCCTCTACGTCTGCTTTACCAGGAAGAAAAGTAGGATTTTGGTGTCCTTTTGTTTCTTAGAGCCAAAGGTATGTTTCTGCCTTTTACGTCCCGTGACAGAGGAGGGTGTGGGTCAAGGCAGCAGTGGTTTCAGTGTCTGGGCTCCGCGGAGAGCGCCAGCTCACAGGTCCTCGCTCTCCACCAGGCCGGGGCTCAGCATCAGGTGGGACGGGCTGGCCTCGGGCTGGAACGCAGCCCTGATGTCGAGTCCCTGGTCCGAGAGCGCGGCGTAGCGGCTGGCCGAGGGCCGCACCCGCTTCGGCTTGGTGCTCGGCGGGGGCTGCTGCCACTGGGCTGCAAGACACAACACGGAACTCAGAATCTGTAACCAGGCAGCAGGGCTCTGGCTGTGTACCAGGCACGCGTTCTTTGCAAAAGACCGAACACGTCCATGGTAGAAGTCCTAAAGTGTACGGGTGGTTCTGCCGTCTCCTCACATGTTGCAGATTTACTGCCTACACAGGGCGGTGGGCCTACAGCAGCTCGGGAACAGAGACAGCGTGTGGTTTATCTTGATAGTCAGTGCTCACTGCATGCAGCTCGGGGAGTCCTCTGAAATGGCGGCTACACTTCCTGATTCTCACTTCGAAAAAAACTTCAAAGCTCAAAATGTGTAAATGCCACAGTAATGGCAGTCATCAGGTATTCTGGATGGGTGTTCTAACACAAATTGTTTGAAAGGAACCGGGCGATAGGGAAGGTTGAGGCCAGTCCTTTCTTATGTGTGAAACCAGTTCTGAATTTTTCCTAGTGGTGTTCTTGTCACTAGATCACATAATGCTACTGGGCTAGTTTGTAAACTTAGTAAGAACTTTCTTCTTTCAACCTGGGATGCATGTACACAAATACACGTACACAAACACTCACAAACCGACTGCTGAACTGCTTAAGATATGTTAACACAAAGCACTGAGCCACAGAAAGGATGCATTCCGGGTTCCACGGGCCACACGTTCAGAGTGAATTAAGATGCTGTGACAGGATCACAGCTTAGGGAGAAATGTTAAAAGGCAGTCATTTGCACAAGGCAGTCACAAAATGTGAAAAATCTGTGCTTATGCCTTTGCCTGGTGTTAACCCCTAAGGGTGCTGGGTAAGAAAGCCACAGCTGGGTAGCCGACACCAGAGAAATCCACATGCACGTTTTGCTAAAAACGCAAAGTTCCTGAGTGATACTTGGGCACTGTTCTTCTGGCGAGGTTCACTATTAATGTTGAGAAACTATAAATAGAAAGAGAAAGAGCAGTGTGAAATTTCTGGCAAATGAAGCGCTAGAGTTGTTGATCCGATCAGAGTAACGTGACTAGGTGTGCTGACGCCCGCCTTGTCGTAACTGAAGGAACCAATAATGCATCGAGGCGAGAGGGAGGGGTACTCACTGTAGACGTCCAGCCGGGCCGTGCAGGACACGATCCCGGCCTCGTTCTTGGCCGACACCGTGTACCAGCCAGCGTCGTCCTTGGTGGCTCCCTGGATGAGTAGACACACGTAGCCGTAGTTGTCCTGGTGCAGGCTGCAAGAGACAGACACGGTCATAGGGCTCGAAATGTTTCAGGACACGAAGCATCGCTTCTCATTAGCTCATGAGCAACAGAACTGTGCAAGCAGCGGATAACAGGGTCCTCCTAATTCTGCAGAGGCCGCCAGCCCGTGACAGCTAATGAGAGAGCGGAGAGGCCGGGAGGCTGAAGGAAGCCGAGCACTTAATTCCCAGGGGGAGCATCTGCCCCCGCAAAGCACTGCCTGCGTTAGGCGGGGAGCCGCCGCACCACACAGGCGGGGCAGCCTCCGCAAAGCGCAGGCGCGGGGGCGGGGGCTGGCCCGGGGGCTGCGCCCACAGGCGCGTGCTGTGCACCTTCCTTTGGGACCATCGGGACCCCCCGCGGGTGGGGGGCGGCCCCGTGGGCTCTCACCTCACGCGGTCCGTGCTGTGAGTGAGCGACTCGTTTTCCTTCTTCCAAAATATCTGCGGCGGCGGCACCCCGGACACCCGGCATTCCAGCCGCACCGGGTACCCGTCCGCCACCCCCGTGTTCTGCAGCTTCTCGAGGAACACGGGGGGCTTGTGCGCTTCCTTAGCTGCAAAGACACGAGACGGATTACCTACCCGTGACGGGCGCAAAAGGTACCACAGAAGAACGGAGGTGCTTTCAGCAATACCGCTCAACTTGGCTGACGTCGTTGTCCCCTTCCGGTGGCAGGATGCTGGTCCTCTCTCCAAGTTACCCCTCCTCCACCAAGAGGGGTTCCTACCCTTCATTCCACGCCTTTCTCTCCTCAATCAGTACAAGTCCGACAGGCCCGCACCTGCTCCCCAGAGCGCCTGCCTGCGTGCTCTCGGGGGACCTCCGTCAGGCTGGTGACTGATGAGGGTCCCTGCCTCAGCCCACCGCTGCCACCTAGCGGCGCTGATCCCTTAGATTCCCACCCTGCTGGCCGAGACACTCTGAGATTTCTAGGTCCTGGCTTAAGAGAGACATACCACAGGCTACAAAGGGGCAAACGAGGAGAGGCAGCTTTAACTAGTTACCTCAACACTAGGAACGTGCATTCTACACAAGTTCCAATTTGTATTTCTTTGAAGAAAGCTATGAAAACGACGACTATTACCCAGTCTGGACAAATCAGAACTGTTAGTAACACTCTCAGTGTTCCCTTGGATCTGCGGTGGCAACAGTCCCAGAGGAAGAGGAAGCCTTAGCTACCATCATCCTAGCTGCCAACAATGAGTCTGAGTGCGGCCTTCTGCACTCCCTCCTCTGTGACAAATAATAGCAAAGCAAAGGTGAACGTTCTACCTGAGATTTTTAAAAACCTACGGCCCTCTATGACCTTGAATTACGTAGAGGGTTAATTTTTATTGGACCTTCTGTGGTCACTTGACCTGGGCTACTCTGGGAAGAGACCTCACTCGGTGCTCTTCCTTGGGTCCCAGTTTTCAAAAGAGCATAAATGTGTAAGACGGGCCTTGGGTCGCAGCCACCCTCCACAGTAGTCTCACAGCTACCTCTGGAGCTTGGCTAGGCAGGCGCGTGGGCACGCAGAGCTCCACAGGATTTCGTCCTTGTGCCACGACTTAGTCCTTCAACTCTGAGCATCACGGCCCCCCTTTTCCTTTCGGGGACGCTCAGCTGCAGAGGCGGGCCTGCCAGAGGACACAGCCGGAAAACGAGGGCTGGGCTGGGAGCCGAGCCCCGACTTCCCCCGGAAGTGCCGACGGGGGCACCTCGGGCGGGGGGACCCCAACAGTTGAGTTTTGAGGCGGGCGGGCTGGAGGAAGGAGTGAAACTGAAGCGGGTCTGACACACAGGCTGCACGCTGCCCATGTTTTTGTGTGAACACGTCTGGGTGTTTGTTGTCACGAGAATCCCCAGCCCGGACTGTAGCCGGGCCGCCCGCTGCGTCCCCGCTGCTGCTGTCTCCCCCAGGAGCTCGAAGGCTCCCGGCACCAGAGGGGCACCGCAGCCTGGCCCCTGGGAAAGTCACTTCCTCTCTCCTAATTCCCACTGGCTGGCTGCCTCATGGGGCTGCCGTGGGGACCAAGTGAGCGCTTTGCGTGCAGTGGTGAGAAATAAACGCTGTTCTGCTGTTTTCAGATGAGCACCGAGAACAGGCTCTCAACTCAGGCTCAGCTCCTGCGGACACCGAACCTTTCCATAAACTCATTTCCCATACCTGAGGGCAGAACTTTATTCTGGTAGGTGAATTTCGTAAAGATATATAGTCAATTGAAAAGCAAGCCTGAGTTGAATCTGTCCATGACGTGCGGGGTAGATGACAGTGTTTCAAAGTTTTGAATTCTGAAATCACTGCACATGGCTTCAAAAGCTAGGTCTACGTGCAGAACTTGCCACGTGAGCACATTCTCCCACCTCGTCTGGTTCCTGGGGGCCCAGGAGAAGGGGAATGGCCCAGAAAAACTGCTCAAACCCTCTTCTCTGGCTGCCAGGCTGACGGGGGAAGGGAAGAAAAATAACTATGGCTACAGCGAAGAAAAAGTGATGTTTCTGACTTGCCAGGTCTTAACACGTTGATGATAATGGTCTATTTTTTTCAGCGGTTTGATGTACTTTCCACATGGGTTAGTTTGCTTCTACATCTGACGCTCACCCTGGGAGAGGTTCCCGGGACTTACCTGCGACCACGAGTTCCAGGCTGAAGGAGTTGTGTCCAGCCCGGTTGGTGGCCATGCACGTGTAGACACCGGCGTCCCGGGCCGTGACGGGCTCAATGATCAGAGAGTGCACCCCGTTCTCTCGCACCAGCATCTTGTGGGTGCTGTCCTGGCGGATGGGCTTGCCGTCCAGCAGCCAGCTGAGATCGGGGGTTGGCAGCCCACTGACCTAAACCGGGAAGAAATGCGAATGAATTCCTCTGCTACAGAAACAGAGCGAAGTCACGAACACCTAAGACACCGGCACAGACTCCTCCTTCAGGACATGAGGCTCTTAGCATCAGGTCACGTTTCTTACTCACTTATTTATTTACTTTTGGCTGCGTTGGGTCTTTGTTGCGGTGCGCGGGCTTCTCAGTGCAATGGCTTCTCTTGTTGCGGAGCACGGGCTCTAGGCGCATGCGCTTCAGTAGTTGTGGCACGTGGGCTCAGTAGTTATGGCTCGTGGGCTCTAGAGCACAGGCTCAGTAGTTGTGGTGCACGGGCTTAGTTGCTCCGTGGCATGTGGGATCTTCCCGGACCAGGGCTCGAACCCGTGTCCCCTGCATTGGTGGGCGGATTCTTAACCACTGCACCACCACCAGGGAAGCCCACATTTCTCTTTTGCTTAAAATCTTTGAATAGTTTCTCGGCACACACGGGCTCACTTCTAAACATTTCTTATAGAGCAACCCAGAGAAAAGTGAGATGGGGACTAAAAACATTCGCCATCGTCTTTCCTCACCCAGGTTATAGATGCTGAGGGTGATGTCAGCCCAGGGCTCTGAGCCCTTTGGAAAAAAGATGTCCAACCATGACAAGGACTCACACTCAGCTCACACGGTTCACGACAAAGCCTCTCATCAAGGCTGCTGTAGCTGCGGAGACATTAGTTAATGCAGCCATTAAGACACAGGGCTGTTATTATTTTATAATCCTTGAAAGTAATAGGAGCCATACGAAATTACCCAGAAAGCCATCTCAACAAATAAGCCTCACAATAGAAACGTTAAAAAAAAAAAAAAAACAGAAAAACCACTCTCCAGACCATGACAGTCGTGCTGACCAGAGATCAGACAAAAGCACGTTTAATGGCTAATAGTATGGTGTTCAGTGAGGGGAGGGGTGGCCACTGTCTGTCAGCTCTTTACTCTAGGGCCCTGCATTCTGAACGGGAAGAAAAGCACCAGTAAGGAAGGCCCTTTCACCCCTACCCCAAATGTACCAGTGGGAAATCACATACGGAAAGATGTCAGTGGGACTGTAAAGCAATTCTTCTGAGAATCAGCTCTGCCAAAATCAGCCAGAGAACTCACAAATTGCACTCGTGCTGTGTGACGCTCACGTATACTGCCCCCAAGATGCCTCACCCCCAACAAACACACACAGCAAAGGCCTAGGGATTTACAGAAAACAAATCACTGGCTAAAAGCGGGCCAGGCTCTGCAGCCTCCCATCCGTCCACCTGCCGCCCCGGCGCTCCACGCCCGCTCTACCTGTCGGGCCAGCTCAGGTGCACGGAGGAAGGGAGTGGGCTTTCCCGCCCGGGGCTGCACACCTGGCCCTCCTGGCCGGTCAGGTACCGGCGAGGCCGCAGCAGGTTTAGGAGGGAGACGCCGCACGCACTCTGGGCCCACCTGGGCCAGAGCTGCGCGGCCGGGCAGAGGGGAAGGCCGAGTCCTCTCCCTCTGAGGCCCAGCAAGGCGAGCCTGACCTCAGGAACTGGGTCACTGTAAGCGGGCCCCAGCCTGGACAGGTGGGCGGCTCTGGCTGCCGTGGGAACGGGGGGAAGCAGAGGCGTTTACTCCCGGAGGCTGAGAGCCGGCCGGGGCAGTCAGTGTCCGGGGAGCGAGTCGGGGGCCCAGCAGCTGCCTTAGCGACTGGCCTGTTCCCATGATTCTTTTTTCCCTCTTAAAGCGTAAATACACTGGAAAAGATTTTCCACATTTCTCCTGGTCTGATCATAACAGTAAAATCAACAGATTACCTTTTGTTTCCAATATTCTTTTAAAGGCAGGCATTTCAAGGACAGCTGTGTCACTCGCAGAAAAATTAAGTGCTATGATTTCTTTCTTAAATGCGATCAAAAGTAGAGCCGATAATATTGTGAATCTCCGTGTAGCCATCACCTAGATTCGCTCTCTTTTCTAATTTTTCATATTTTAAAAATAGACCCCAAACTTTATACTTGAGACTTTATGAAGTATCGTTCTAAAAGAACAGATTTTTCTTACAGAGTCACAGTTCCCTTTTTATACCTAAAATTAAAATTAATAGTAATCCCTTGGTATCATCTAATTTTCTAAAAGAAAATTTCCCCTGTGGACTCAAATGTCATTTTACGGGTGGTCTGTATGAATTCTCAGTTACAGACCCCAAATAAATACACACGTATAAATATATACACGCTGTATATATATAAACTCAATCTGTATACTTATACTGTAAAAAGAATTGTTGCAAACACTGCAGCTGACAAGGAATTAATCTCCAAAATGTACAAGTAGCTCACATGGCTCAATAACAAAAAAAACCAAAAAACAAACATCAAACAACCACCCAATCAAAAAATGGGCCAAAGCCCTAAACAGACATTTTTCCAAAGGAGACATACACAGGCACACGAAAAGATGCTCAACACTGCTGATTACTAGAGAAATGCATAATCACAACTACAGTGAGGTATCACCTCACACCAGTCAGAAGGGCCATCATCAAAAAGTCTACAAACAATAAATGCTGGAGAGGGGGTGGAGAAAAGGGAACACTCTTGCACTGCTGGTGGGAATGTAAATTGATACAGCCACTATGGAGAACAGTATGGAGGTTCCTTAAAAAACTAAAAATAGACCTACCATATGACCCAGCAACCCCACTACTGGGCATATACCCTGAGAAGACCATAATTCAAAGAGTCATGTACCACAACGTTCACTGCAGCTCTATTTACAATAGCCAGGACATGGAAGCAACCTAAGTGTCCCTTAACAGATGAATGGATAAAGAAGATGTGGCACATACATACGATGGAGTATTACTCAGCCATAAAAAAGAATGAAATAATGCCATTTGCAGCAACATGGATGGACCTGGAGATGATCATACTGAGGGAAGTAAGTCAGACAGAGAAAGACCATATGTGGAATCTAAAAACTGATACAAATGAACTAATTTACAAAACACGCTCACAGACTTAGAGAATGAACTTATGGTTACCAGGGGGGAAGGGTGGGGGCAGGGAGGGATGAATTGGGAGACTGGGGCTCACATGTACACACTACTGTTTACGAAACAGATAACCAACAAGGACCTGCTGTACTGAGCACAGGGAACTCTGCTCCACACTCTGTAATAACCTAAATGGGAAAAGAACTTGGAAAAAGAATAGATACATGCATATGCATAACTGAATCACTTTGCTGTACACCTGAAACTAACAACACTGTTAATCAACTATAGTTCAATATAAAATAAAAATTTAAAAAATTACGCTGGAGGGACTTCCCTGGTGGTGCAGTAGTTAAGAACCCACCTGCCAATGCAAGGGACACCGGTCTGATCCCTAGTCTGGGAAGATCTCACATGACACGGAGCAACTGAGCCCGTGCGCCACAACTACTGAGCCTGCGCTCTAGAGCCCGCGAGCCACAACTACTGAGCCCACGTACCACAACTACTGAACCCGCACGCCTAGGGCCTGTGCTCCAAAATGAGAAGCCACCGCAATGAGAAGCCCATGCACAGCAACGAAAACCCAACGCAGCCAAAAAATAAATTTATATTGAAAAATTACGCTGGAAAGTATTTTATACATTTCTACAAGCTTTTTATACATTTCTACAAGCCCAGAGTTAACCCTCTAAGTGCCTTACATCTTGCGTTCTGCAATTCCAGAGACAACCGGCAGAGAGAGCCCAAATTGCTTTTTTAAAAGCGTATTCATATTTCAGAGCTAAAATTTAAATTTAAGGTCAATAAATAATGGGGCAAAAACACAAAACAATCAAAAAATTTCAGACCAGTGATTCCTACACATTTTTGGCCTCGAGGTCCTCTGGGAAGCTGATGGCAGGTGTACCACATACAACCTCCCGTGTAATTTCAGGCCCACACACCTGATGAGACCTGCTCACCCCAGGACCTGGTTACGAAGCCCTACTGTCGATGGAATGAAGGTGCTGCTTGGATGTCTCTTAGAAACAGGAAATGGGAGGCCAGAGATAGTAGGTGTGTGCATACAGAATTTGTATGAAAACAGAGTAAATATAAGTAAGATCAGGACAGAGAACAGATTCAACACAGTCATTACTTCAACAAAAAGGGCGACTCAGAGATAAAACCTCCCAGTTCACTTTCTGGAGTATGGTACACAGGGTTCTCGGTAAAGGACATATTCAACAAAAACTTAAAAATCAAGGAAAAGAATGATTTGAAACATATATAAATAATTAGTATGTTCCGCTCATTTTCTCTCCTCTTCTGCTAGGAAACATTTTAAAGATGTATACTTTGCATAATTTCCCCAAAAGGAACTAAAGGGAAGCGGTATTGCAGGGAGAAGGGAGGCACCCAAGCCCCTCACCTTACAGTCCATCCTGCAGAGCCTGCCCTCCTGGACCGTCAGGTCCCCGGGAGCCTGCAGGAAGTGCGGTCGGAAGAATCGCTCCTGAATCGGTTCACCTTCGTCGGCACTGTCCCTGGATCTCGAACGAGACCTTCGGACGAGAGAGAAAACCAACAGATGGAAAGAAAGATGGGGGAGGGGAGGGAGAACGCCACAAAGACAGACAATATAGACAGATGGAAAGAAAGATGGGGGCAGAGAGAGAGGGAGGGAGAATGCCACACAGATACACACAGAGGGAAAGATGGGGGAGGGGAGGGAGAATGCCTCAAATATAGTTAAATAGATGGAAAGAAAGATGGGGGCAGACAAAGAGGGAGGGAGAATGACACATAGATAAATACAGACAGATGGAAAGAAGGGGGAGGAGGAGGAAGGAGAACGACACATAAATGATAGGTAATATACATAAACAGACAGTAGGTATTGTCAGGTTCTTAGCTATCTCTTCTCTGTAACACATGGGGCAATAATATAATTTCCTTACCTGCTTCCCTAGCTCCTAATCCCAGGGTTCACACCATAAAGAAAGTTAGTAAAACAAAATCTTGTTTCGTTCGGAAGTTTATTATACATTTAATAATCTGCTAATTGCAGACTTCAAATAATCTGCTATCCTAACCCTTACAGCTAGCATAAATCGTGAAAGGGGGAAATGGGGAACTAACAGTAACCTATTTACTTTTTGCTAAATAAATATTTTTAAAGCTGTATTTGAAGCGGCAGCAACTGTTGCTCATTAATTACCGACTATTTTTCAACAGAAATCAGGACAGCTTCCACTGTGACTGTAAACTTGCAGGAAATTAAAAGAATGAATATCATTCTAATAAAAATTTCTTTTCATATTAACCAGGAAAACAAATCACACTTCAGGCAGGTTTTCTTCTGTATCCGTTAACCATATGCCTCAGGCAGTCATTTTTCTTCTTTTCTTTTGCTTTAACATAAAATTGTGCACATCTCCCAGATTTTGTGCACCTTTCTTGGTTTTGAGTGTGCTACCAGAGCCGCCTTTAAGAGCAGTATGATTTAAAGTGACTGCAGGGAAGACTTAGGAGTGAGGGGTGGAAACGTTATAACCCTGCCGGAGATCACTGGGAGGTAAGTTAAGAAACACTTCAGTAGCAAAAGTAGGAGCAAAGCAAATGAAAAATTCGTATAATACGCTAGTAATCACCGGCCTTCACCCATCAGGTCTCATTTACGAGCACAATGCCCTTTCGGGAGTCAGCGGCCCACAAAGGGCTGAAATGCACGGAAGGCCCCGAGTGAGGCCGGAGAGAACGGACCTGCTGCAGCTGTGCTGTGCTCACAGGCGCGGGGGCAGGTGATGCCGTGCGCCAAGCCCCGCCCCAAGAAGCCTGCATCAGACCTGCGAGTGCTGAGGCCGGAGCTGCCTCCCAAACGCCGGCACAAGCCCGCGTGGGGCGTGGGCCTGCCCGCTGCAGCTTGCCGTGTCCTGCTCCTCCGGTGGCCTCACTGGCATGTCCTCCCTTGTGCTAGGCCCAGGGGCCGGATGGCCCAGTCACCGGCCCCATCTGTAGCCACGTGTGTCCCTGAGAACCACGGCCCCGCTGCCCATCCTCACGTGCACTCGCTCGGGGGCACGGGGCAAGTCTGACCTACGAGGCTAGGGTCTGAGACAAGCTTGTGACCTAAGCGACCGGACAAGGAACCTTCGCACACGAGCCGATCTTAGGAAACCCAGGGGGCAGCCCACGTGATGCTGGTGAGGAAAGCGTGGCTAGAGCCTGGGTGCCACCGACCAGCGTGTCCGCGGTGACGTGGCTGCCGCCCGCCCACACGCGGCACGTGTCGGAGGGCGCCGGGCCCAGCCGGTACGTCCTCCACCCCGCCCCCAACTAGAAAGGAGCCACACGCCACCACGCTTCCTGCTGTGTCCCCATCCCGTCCCCCAAGTACGTTCTCTCCTGTGGTGTCCCCGAGATGCTGGCAGCGCTGGGTTATAGTGACAGTGAGGAGCGGCGCCCGGGAAGGGACGCGAGAGATACCTTCTGCCGTGAGGCTGGCCGGCGGGCGAGCGGGGGCTGCGGCCTCTCTGGTTCACGGCCTGCACCATCAGCCGTCCCGTGCAGCTGACGCGGCCCTGCGGGGACAGAGGGGACCGACGGTTAGCGGCCAGCGCCCCAGCACCGCCCCCGTCACCGCCACGGCTGCCCTGGTCTCCACAGGGCGCTCTTCCCCGCAGACCTGCGCGCCGCAGCAGCGCGCCCCCAGCCTGTCTCTGAAACACGCCCCCCGGGACGTCTTGGGATGAGGCCACTTTCAAGGCTACATACCTACTGCGTGGAGCTAACTCTGAAATCAAACCAGATCATTTCAGTCTTCTTTTTAGTTACATGTTTATTAAATGTTCGTGGTATCCCTTCCCAAACCGCACACTGAAAGGGCGGCCGGCATGAAAAAAGAAGCGTTACGTGACAAGCATGCCTGGGGCAAGGAGCATGACGACTATGGGACACCCTGGCCCCATAAAGTGAGAATATTTGAGCTTTTTTTTTTTTTTTTTTTGCGGTATGTGGGCCTCTCACTGTTGCGGCCTCTCCCATTGCGGAGCACAGGCTCCGGACGCGCAGGCTCAGTGGCCATGGCTCACAGGCCCAGCCGCTCCGCGGCATGTGGGATCTTCCTGGACCGGGGCACGAACCCATGTCCCCTGCATCGACAGGCGGACTCTCACCCACTGCGCCACCAGGGAAGCCCCAATATTTGAGCTTTTAAAACCGGAACCAGTTAATGCCTGAACCCATGACGGTCACATGATAAGGACCTAATTCTAACGAAAAGCTGTATTTTATAATCTTTAAAGAAAATTTTTATTTGAAGTATAAAGTCTACAGCCACCCCACCCTGAACACACCTGATCTTGTCTGAAGTATCCTTCACGTAACAATATTATATTAGTTTCAGGTGTAAAACACAGTGAGTCAATAGTTCTAGAGATTATACCCCATATAAAGTTATGGTAACATCTGGCTACACGCGCTGTCTTCTCCCTCAAATTTGTCGACTGGGAATCGGATAAGTGCCGTCTCGGGACACACAGCAACACTTAGAGGGGCCGGGCGACAGGAACCAATGGCCCTGCCACTTCGCCTTCTGATCTGGACTCATCTCTCCCTGCGTCCAGCAGAGCAGCAAAGCAGATGGTCTCCTCCGCTCGCTCCTCGCCGGGCCCCGGAGGACGAGCAGGAGGACACCTAAACCCTGACGATGACCGAGAGGGAGTACGCGGGGCGGGGACATGAGACGCAGACTGATTCTTCACCCGAGTTCTATAGCTCCAGGCTGAAGGGAGCGCTTCGAGTCAAAGTAAAGTTGACCCCTGACCCCCACTGCCACTGCAGGTGGCCAAACAGGTGACCAAAGCAGAGGGGTTCTGTGGGTCCTGAACCGCCTTCTGAGTCCCCCCCCTTGAGAGGACGCTGGCGGGGACACGGAGGGGGACCCCACGGCAGGATGCAGGGAGGCGCCCTCGGGGTCTCCCCAAAGCCTGGACCTCTTCAGGCCACAGTCACCAGGAAAGGCAAAGACACAGTACCGGTGCGGACGGGAGGGTGAGGAAGGACCCAGGAGCTGTTGTCAACACACAGACTCAAGCGGTCTTGTACCGCGGGACACGCACCTTCCTCCACTGAGGCCACAAGCGCTGCCTTTCCCGAAAATGTCCAAGTATAATGAAATATAACTTTACGAGGGGAGTTATTTCCAACTCAGATCAACTGTATCTGAAGTTCAGGCCACACGATACGAATTCTCTCACGCTGAGCTTACAAACACTTGGGATTCCCTAAAGTAGCTTGAAATCTGTACACCAATTCCATCGAACCCCTCCCGGTCTGTACTTGCTACAGAAAATCTGGACATAACTTGCTTAGAAGAGCCCGTTATAAATTACACAACTGATGTGTCATACGGCTGGGACACGAAGACCCATGATTCCTTTTGGAGCTTGAGGACAAGGGACTGTATGTTTTGTTTTCACACAAACAGCTTCCACTGAACTGATGATATGGTTTCCTTACTATCTGCTTCGGCAAATAATTTTAATTTGGAGAGATTTAAAGAGTTACGTCATTTGGGTGGATTCTTCCTTGTGGTATAAAACCCAGAGGATCCACCAAGGCAGTTAGTATTAACTAATGATTTATGTAGTCAGATAAAGATAAAAGTTATATTCAACCTTTAACCTTGAATTTGGGGAAGCAGATAATGGTGCTAAAAAAAAAAAACTCCTCTAACCTGGATTTGAGTTTTGACTTTTCTCCTAAAGCTTTGGGCAAATCCTAAATTTATTCAAGCCTACATTTCTTCTTTTGTAAAAGGTGGGGCACTATACCTCACAAGGGTGCTGCAAAGATTAAATGATATAATCCATGATGATCTTGTTAGTAGTAGACGTACTTGATGTCATCATCACTGCTAACTCTGCCGCCACTAACTCTGCTGGTACTGTGTTTCTCTGGGTCTGTGACATCAGGTGTGTACATTAAGGTGATTTTTATGGGCCCAGCAGCTTGTCTGACTCCAGTGAAATCTTCCAAGTAGACGTATTTTGCTCGCGGTATGTTCTTACCTTGTTTGGTTCCTTCAGAGGCCTCTTTTAACCAGTGTCCCCTGGCCCCTCAGGGCTCTCAGTGCTGGGATGAGCCCCAGATACCTGCCCTTGGCTCCTTCGCCCTGGGTTTGTAACCAGCTCTGTCCCTTACGGTGGAAAGACGAGGCAGGCGACATACCCCTAGGTGAGGGTCCTCACCTGCGGAACAGGACCCTGCTGGTCATCCTGCAGGGAGGGGCTCTTATGATGATTCAACGAGTTAACAGGGGTCAAGTACTTGGTGGTGTGTCTGGCACATGCTAAACGCTCAAAATGTTAAATTTTTATAGCACTGGATACAGATGTAACCATAACAACCACCACATGGATAGGAACTGTTTTGTTCAACACCATTTTTTTCCATACGAATGGAGTTTCCTTCCTTCCCTCCTTCCACCCACCCTCCCTTCCTTCTTTCCTTTTCCTTCCTCTCGTCTTTGCTCTCTCTCTCTCTCTCTTTTTGGTATTAGGATGCAGTTTACTCCAGAGGAAAAGCCAAGTACTCCAAGCGTAGGAGGGAGACTGTGGAGAGCAGACCAACCTTTCCCCACCTCACGCTGGTGCCTGCAGGGCGCCACACACACAGGTACCTCCCAGGTGTCTGACAGCTGCGTCCGAGGCCCAGGAGGAAAGGGGTCCTGCCCAACCCTAAGCACTGCCTGTGCCTGGGATGCACTTTGTCTCCTTTCCCCGCTCCCAAACACACGGTGACAGGTCGGCGTGCCGCTCCGTGAAAAGCACACACTTCCAGCACGCTTTCAAGACCTTTACTGCGATTGCTTAGAACCCTACAAATCCTGCCCCAGAATCTTCCTTAACTTCCCGAACTTAAGAAAACGGCATATGTTGTCAGTTATCACCTTTTTATTCCCACACCGTCCTCCACTTTGGAACAGAAAGGGGAAAGGGCCTGGAATTCAGGAGGCAGACCTGTGAGTCTGATAATATACCGATACTGGCGAACTATATTACTAATAACAAGTGAACAGGACTACTTAGAAAGCAACCAAAGTAGCGAGTGGTATAATTCTGACATTTTCAGTCCAGAACCCAGGGAAGCATTTTTGAAAAGATGCCTCCAGTGTGCACGGCAGGAAGCTGAGATTTTCGAGTCTGAATGTTTTCTGAGGAAGGTCATCCAAAACGAGCATTCGGTGATTTTAATCCTACAACCGCCGTCACTGCAGGCTCAGGGGTACACTAACGCTGTCTGTTCGCTTTCAACCGTCTCGTTTCTTTTTGCTTTATCATTAACACATGAAGGAATAACGGAAGTGAATGTCTGAAGGGAAGCTTGGAAGGTGCCAGAAAACCTTATAACGTTGAGACACACACAACCGACAAACCAGCCTTTTAAATTGAACTCAGCTGCTCACTGCTTTTCTATTCCAGACAAGTCCTCAGTGTTTAAAGCTATGGCGCAAACCAGGCGTTTGAATTCTTAAGGTGGTTCTCTGTTAACCGTCCAGCTTGTAATGCGTATCTGAGGCCTCCTGCAAGGCCAGTGATTTATGTGCTACGGACAAAACATCTGCATTTCCCGGTTGATGACATCTAACTTGCGGCCCGCAAGCCTCAGGGAAGCCGGCCGCTTGCACACACGATGCAACTGGAGGACCCAAGTGCACGACAGCCGTTCCAGACCAGAGGGCAGGACAGGGGAACCTAGCAACGCAGCAAAACAAAGTCAAACATTTGTGTTTCGATTCCGCCGCCGTGTCTTCAGGATGGGATTAGAGGCGGACGTAGGCGGAGCCTGTGGCCCGGGTTCGGCGGCCGCCTGCTGTAACGCGTCACAGTCCCTCACGGTCCCACTCAACTGTGCGCCTGTCTCCCGGGAGCTGCCGGGCTGAGGATGCTCCACGGCCGGTGCCGGCCCAGAGCAGTGTGTTCTGTCCCAGGGGGAAACTGCACGCCATCAACGACGTCTAACGTGTTCCTTATTCCCTGAAGACTGACCCAGGTGGAAAATTATTCTATAAACTAACCTGCTGACCGTGTTTTCCTCTTTCCGTGCTTCTCACCCCTTCTGTTGGCTCTCGGGAATTACCTTCCGCTGCTCTGGAGAGCTCGGCCGTCCGTGTTTCATTACCGAACTCATTTTTCCATCAGCCCTTTCCTCTTTCCCTCGGTCACTTCACATCGTGGAGGCCACGGTGCACCAGAAAAGAGATGGAGCTGTCTCCCTCCCAAACCCACGTCCTTCCATAACGTGGGAAAAAACGAAGGTATCAAAGGGCATCAAGGAAGCAGGGAGCCCAGGTCAGCGGACCCCACGCTATGCTTCTGGGACTAACGCATTTTGAAAAACTTAGTGTTTACTTTTGAGATTTATTTTCAGTGCCTATTTACATCATGCTTCTTTTAAACCGTGTTTTCATTCACAAATTACAAGAATGGCCAAGTCCTTTACTATATACTGCTTCTGAAGTTGAGACTATGGAGCGTGAAGCATTTCTGTCACCGTGTTCCTACAGCAACAAGCGACAACCTGCAGCACGGAGCAGGTAGAGCAACAGGGCGTGGCCCGTCAGGGCTGAAATGCCACTTTGTTTTCCTAAGTGGGTAGGAAGTTCACTCCAGTTTCTCGGTGATGACTCACAAAACCCACACCTGGCAGGTGTGGACACACCTGCTACTGAAGAGCCGGCTGGAGGAGGAGTCTCACCCCTGCGCGGACATCAACCAGGCGACTCACTCAGAAACTTGCAAGAGCGACTGCCAAGTACCGTAAACACCAAGACTCACAACCGTGTCAGGCTGAGGCCCAGCGCCCACGCTTAGCATGTCCTCAGATTCCCCTCGGGAGCCTCGCCTCAGACGCCTGCCTTTCGGTCATTTCAGTAGGAAAGGAGACGCTTAGTTCCGAGAACGCACCCCGTTAATGAGGATCCTCGGGGGCCCGACCTCGAGAGCCAGCGGGATTCTGGCATCAGGACCTGCCCTGTCCCGGGGCCTCGAGGGCTCTGGGGCCCAGGGCGGCCACACCGCTGCTTGCTTGACTCACAGACAGGACGGGCGAGTCTGCTAGAAGAGCCGGGCTTCCGGCGAGCTGAGGTAAACGGCCGCTCCTCATTTCTCTGTCTCGCCTCCGAAAGGTGAAGGGCGAAGAACCAGACGGGGCGAGCCACGGGGGGCGTGGCCACGACTCCGGCGAAGCGGCGGAGCGCACGGCCGGCACGAGGGCAGCGCCCGCCGTGGGTGGTCCCCCTCCCGGCCGCGGCGCGGCTCCCGCCAGCCCAGCTGTGCACGTGGAGGAGCGGAGCCCTCCTCCCAGGGCCCGGGCCGTGCAGTCGCGACCGGGCCGCCCCTGCCGGGAACGCCTCTCCCAGGGTGGAGGCTGGAAGCGCCCGCGCCAGCACCGCGCTGGGGAGAGGTTCCAGCCCGCACTGACTTCTGGACTCACGGCGCTGAGGGAGGGACACAGCCGGGCTCCACGGCCCCTGCCAGCTCAGGGTGCTGCTCCGAGAAGGGGGACTAGCGTCCTCGAACTTCAACAGTGGCAACAACCTGCGCTTACTGGAAGCCGGTCACACGCCAGGTAAACCAAGCGCTCTACATGCATCGTTTAAGTTCGTATTATTTTTCTCACTTCATGGACGAGGAAGCGGGCGCAGAGGTTCAGGACTTGCTAAAGGCCACGCGGCCAGAACCCAACTCAGACCTGCCCGGTGCCGGGGGCTGGCTCTGCACCCCCGACTCTTCCGAATTGTCCCTACGTCTCCACTCCTGGTCTTCGTTGCGTCACTTCCGTCTTCTGACTTTGCCCCTCCTCCTTTTCCATGTTGAACGGGCATCTTCAGCCCTCCTTCACCTGGTTGGTCAGGGGTTTAATAACCATGCAGAGACTGCCACCCTGGAGCCCAGCCGCCTGCCCGCTGCCACGTGCCTGGTCCTTCCCGTTAGAACTTCCCCACACGGAAAGCTACGTCACCTGAAGAGACTAGAAGCAGACTCAGAACTGCAGTGTGACATTTCTCTTGTTCTATCTATAAAACCGCTCACTCCAGTAACAGTTCAAAACATTCACTAGGAAAAACGCCTTGAGGTGGACAGCGGGACCCCAGGAATGGTGAGCACATAAGGAAGGAACACAGTGAATGTTCTAGCTCCATAACCCACCCTAGCCTTTCCAGGGCACAAGAGAAATAAAGAACCCAGGGCGAAGAAAAATTCTGGATTTTGTTATGCACTCCACTACTTTTTTAAGAGGCAGAAAACTGAAAATCGAAATTGCTTAATAGAGTTGTAGTAGTAACATCAAAGATCGCAGACCACCATAACAAATGTAATAATAATTAAAAAGTTTGAAATATAACAAGAATTACGAAATGTAACACAGACATGTAAAGTGAGCAAATGCTGTTAGAAAAACAGCAGTGATAGACTTACTCAACACAGGTTTGCCACAAAACTTCAATTTGTAAGAAACGCAATATCTACAAAGTGCAGTAAAGATGCAATTAAAAAAAAAGCAGTCAAGGAAACATACTAAAGATATGATTAAAAAAAGAGAAAGTTCCACTTTCGTTCCCTCAGATACAAACAACATGAACACAAATAAGCATTAAAATGTAACTTATTAGCAAAGGTTGTGATTCTGACTGTTTTTCAAAGGGATGGTCATGTGTTCGTTGGTTGAAAAGTTAGAACCTCAAGAAGGCGTTAACTTGGAAACTTTCTTGTCAGTGCAGAGTCAGCTGTCCTGTATCACAGCCTGATTTGTGGGCAATTTCAGTTTCACTCTTACCATCACTGCAGAAATGTATCTTTACATGACAATGTAACCCGAGGACAGTATAACACTGTACAAACTTTCAGAAGTCTGTACGCTTTGCTAAAATTATTTGTATCGTTTTCTAACACTTAATATTTCCTTCAAAAGAAATAATGAAATAGGGAATGATATAAATAGATCAGAGATTTTTTAAAAAGATAACTTCTGGGCAATCTTCATCAGTTACATAATAAAACTGTTAACTTTAGCTTTCTTTTTTAAAAAAGAGTGTTTTTTACCAAACTGGGAAAAGAATTTGAAAAAGAATATATATATATATGTGTCAGTGAATCACTGCTGTACAACTGAAGCTAACACAACATTGTAAATCAACTATAGTCTAATATAAAAGAAAAATTTTTTTTAAAAGTGCGTCATTTACATGATTTCTGCAGACTTCATAAAATACCCAGTCAGATGTTGAGCTCGTAAGGCACAAAATCACTTCTTACATATTTGTGTACCCAGTATAGCACCTAAAATATACAAGATACTCAATAAAAAAGAATTTGCAGGCTTGAACTGGGAACATGGTACCCAGTAGCTGTCTGTTAAATTCTAAGTAGTCAACCGATTTTTTGACCCTAAATCTAAGGGCAACTACAAAACATCTGGGTGTAAACAAACAAAAATCCTGAATGCTGTATGTATGTTCTATCGAAATTATAATTTGTCCACACTTACACATTACTTAAATTCCACTGAATTAGGTGTGCGTGTATTTCTTCTAAATATTTTCCTTTCTGAGTTTTCCTACCACAGCTTATCCATACCCCTCACTCTCCTTTCTCCTGAGAACATAACCCTACCTGCAATCACATGGTTTATGCATTTGTTTACTGGCTTATCTTCTGTCTCGGGGCCTCATCCCCTGAAGCACTGCAGCTCCATCACCCACATGACAGGTGTACATATCAAGCTCTCAATAATATTTATGGAA
Source organism: Phocoena sinus (assembly GCF_008692025.1). NCBI lineage: Eukaryota > Metazoa > Chordata > Mammalia > Artiodactyla > Phocoenidae > Phocoena > Phocoena sinus. The sequence continues at coordinate 114,003,333 of NC_045768.1, forward strand.
AGAATGCACATCTGCACCGGAACTATTCACGTAGACAAACATCTCACGGAATAGATAAATATTAAGAAAGAATGTTTCTATCCTGGGAAAACACGCTGGATGGAGAATTGGGAAAACAGTTTCAAGTCAAAGAGGCATGACTCCCCGTCAGCCAAGCAGCAGCTCCTCTGCCCGGGAAACCCCACCACCCTGGACACAGGCCCGAGGCCACCGCGCATCCCCACCTGAGGGCTCGAAGCCATGATCGTGTAATTCCCGTCATCGTCCAGGGTGGAGGCCGCGGTATGCAGAGAGCAGGTGCCGTCAGGGTCACTCCGGATGCTGTAGTGATCGTTCTTGGGAGAGATCTGCTTCCCATCTTTAAACCAGTAGGTCTGAGGGGGAAGGCAGAGATGAAGGTGAGGTCCTGTGAGTGGAGGGGCACGGGCCGCCCTGAGCTCCCGAGTTAAAGCGCGAGGCAGGACGTCAGGGCAGGACCTTGGCTTCTGAGGGAAAAGGGTAGGTGGCAAGCAAGTTGAATTCTATTTCAGTTTTAGAAGTTACATAGCTGCTTTTTATTTTTAAGGAGACATCTATAAAGCAGGCATTTACATTCATCCACTATTTACATGAAGGACAGTGATGGTTTCAGCGCTGGCACCCAGTTTGCTTTTTGCTTCTATTTCAAGTGTCCCGAATGAAACTGTATTACTTGTAAAGGTAAAAAGGTTGTTGTAGACAACAAAACCACAACCTAAACCCCAGCGATTCCTTGGAATCGTGTCAAACAGAACAGGGTGTGAGGACCTGGGGCAAGTGAGGGGGGTGATGGGGGAACCCTATCACTTTAATTCCCAGCCGAGGGGCACAGGACGGAGGGTTACAGTTCCTTAGCTCCACTGCGTTAAAGAAAACACAGTGGTATTGAAATGTGTAATAATTTTCAAATAACATTTTAACTTGGGGTGATGGAAAATTAAATGTGAGAAATAAAGTAAAAATCTTAACTAAATAAGAAAATTCTAAATGGTCAAACGAGCTTTTCTACGGGTCGTCCTTCCCTCCCTCACGTTTAAGCAAGATCCTGGGTCCGTGGGTCTCTCATGGTTTGGTTATTATTTCAGACTTGATCGTGAACTGCACAGCTGAAGGCGGGCCACAGTTTGGGTCACAGAGCCGGCAGCCCTAACACAGCCAGCATGCTGCACTGGCCCCTCCACACTTGCCATCGGGAGGGAAATACATCCTCCCTTTTCAAACCATAGCAGGCTCTCTGTGGTCACTTTTGTTCCTTGCAACCAAAAGCATTCCTGATTCCCAACAGAAGAAACTTAGTTCCGAGCTTGCAGTTTTTTTTTTTTTTTTTTTTTTTTTTTTTTTTTTATGCGTTACGCGGGCCTCTCACTGCTGTGGCCTCTCCCGTTGCGGAGGACAGGCTCCGGACGCGCAGGCTCAGCGGCCATGGCTCACGGGCCCAGCCGCTCCGCGGCATGTGGGATCCTCCCAGACCGGGGCACGAACCCGTGTCCCCTGCATCGGCAGGCGGACTCTCAACCACTGCGCCACCAGGGAAGCCCCGAGCTTGCAGTTTTAAAATGAAATTCTTCCTGCATGTAAATCAATATGTCAGTTGAGACCACAGCTGGCCTTCCAATTCCACTCCCTGTCAAAGCCTCTGAATCTGAAAAATCTTTCTTGAAACTTCCATGTCTAAGATAGGGAAAGGCTAAAAATAGATGGCAGGAAATAAGTGCAAGAACAATCAGGATCTGACCGCTGTAGCTTTTCCTACCCTTAGTTTTCAGTCAGGTCGTTTATAGGAACTATATTATTAATCTCCAGAACCTAAAAGTTCACCATCGAACAGACTAATAACTTTCAGTTCTAAAAGTTACGTTACATAAGGCGTGATACTCTGTAATTATCATACTCTTAGTGGTTGGATTATTTCCAATGGAACAAAGAAGCTGTGATTAGTACATAATATCTCCCTTTTGCATTCTTGCCTCTATGCCAGTTCTTTAGAATTAATTTTCTCCTTTTTTTTTTTGCAGTACGTGCGCCTCTCGCTGTTGTGGCCTCTCCCGCTGTGGAGTACAGGCTCCGGACGCGCAGGCTCAGCGGCCATGGCTCACGGGCCCAGCCGCTCCGCGGCATGTGGGATCTTCCCGGACCGGGGCACGAACCCGTGTCCCCTGCATCGGCAGGCGGACTCTCAACCACTGCGCCACCAGGGAAGCCCTATTTCTCTCCTTTAATCATATTTTTCACATCTATTGTACTTGGAATACAACTTTCAAATGAGATTAAGAGACAGTTCCAAAACTTGACCAAGACTGCTAAGAGACAGGACAGGAAGGGTACAAGAGATGAAAACAGGGTGAACTAGAAATTCTCTTCCATCTTCTCATATCTCAATGGAACAAGCATGTCAAGGGCAGAATAAAAAAATTAAAAAAAAATAAGCTAAAAAAATATTTTTAAACACGATGAGTATTCCATACTCCAACAATCCTAATATAATTGCTAGAACATGTGCAGGAGAAACAGGTCTCAATAAACCAGGGAGGGAAGAAAAAGAATGGCAGCCAGGAAAACAGAAGAACATCTAACAGGAAAAAGCTCTGGAAAATCAACCTCTTAACGGCCGTGAAACATCCAAGGTTGTAGGAGAACAAGACAGTCACGTCAAAACAAAAGCCCGCCTCTCGGGCGAACATAACGTTCTTTAAGAACAGGATTCAGTGATCTTAGAAGCCCATCAGTAATCGTGCCTTGAGTAAGGCTGAAAAAGAATGTGGGGTTCTTTTTTGACTATTTTGGAAGTTCATGATATAATTACGAGTTCCACTCGTAAGCTGCATGTTTATTTTTAATACGTGCATTTGATATCATGTTTGTGAACACACACCAATGATCCGATTATGTCAAGATAATACAGACGTGTGTTCTCTGACAACAGTTGATTTGTGAAATCTCATTAGGAGGTGGCAATGGCTCTGAAAATATAAAGCTAATTTTTCTGGTCTATGTTTTTCTGACTGTGGGGCTGGGATTCGGTTTTAGGGAACGAGTACGGTGGTAAAACTTTCCTTACTGTGAAAACAGAACAACGGATGGAGCTACGGAGCATGAGCCCCTCAAAGTTTCAGGTGTGGTACTGGCCCGGCCCCTTCTCCTGTCTCACTCAGTCTCTTTCCGGCTCTTTTACACCAGCCCCTGTTAAAATGTTAATTTCAGGGAGTATAGTTTTCATTTTTGCATGCTTATTTTTACATGTGCCTTGTCTCTGGTCCTATTCTTTCACTAAAGTGTCTATTCCTTTTAGAATTGTTTCCATCACTTTAAACACAGTGATTTCAGAGGAGTCCCCTCAAGACGGCTCTATCCCGTGTGGCACCGTGGCTTCTGTTCTCCCGTTTCTTTTGCTGTGGACCCTGTTTGCTCGCAGGGTCTGTGAGTTTTTCTCGTGAACTCGCTTTTTCCCCCTCCTGCCCCGTAGATGTCTGACAGGCCCCAGTGTGGAAGTCCTTTACGGGGCAGTTTTTACTTGCTTCTGCCAGAAACCTTAGGATTATAATCATCCTGGACTAAATCTCATATTAACTTCTCAGCTTTGGGCTCTGTATCCTGTGAGAGTGTGAATCTGGAGTTTCAGCTTCTCATGGGTGCCTCTTTTATTCTCTTCTCTCAAGTTCTAGGGCAAAGTGTAGTCCTGTTTGCCACTCTGCGGGGCCAGCGAGCAGTGATTCCAGTCTCTCCTTAAAGAGAGGGCCACCCTCCCTCCTTCCAGCATCCCCACATGCTTGCAGGAACCGGGCTCCGGCCAGGCCGGCCTCATCCTCGGTACCGGAAGCTTCTCGAAGGACCCTTTCTCACAGTATTCCTGCTTCCGCTGCCTCTGTAAACACAGGAGGCCTTGGTTTTGCAGACTGAAGATCTGCAGTTTCCATCACCTGTGGTAGCTTTATTCCTCTGTCTGGTACAGAGCACGGGCGGATTCAAGTTCAAGCCTGGCCACTCACAGCTTTCTGACCCGGGGAAAGTTCATTAACCCCCCTGAGCTCAGCCCGGTCGCCTGCAATTTGGGTGTAACAATGGCAACATCATATGAGTAAATGATGTGGGTCATGAAAAGCTCCTTGTCCATTATCCTACTATTCTATTCTGTCCTGTCCTGTTCTACTCTTCTACCCTCGCTGGTTTCCAGTGCCTCCTGAGGACGGCCCTGAACTCGAGCGTTTTACACCACGGGTACTGAGAAGCTCAGTCTGCACCTGTTCCCCCGAACGCTGCAATGGCGTGTGGCACGCTGGAAGCCAAACTCATCCTCGGGGAACGTAACTCTTAAGAAGCCTTGTTGCAGCTCACCTTCGGCTTTGGATTCCCGGTCACTCTGCATGTGAAGGTCACGGGCATCCCCTCAAAGATCTTGAAATGCTTCAGCTTCGTCTCGAAGAATGGGGCCACTCCGCTCTCCACAGACGCGTCCCCACAGGGAGCCTCTTCCCCTGACTCCTCCACGGGGGACCTTTCCAGCCTGTACTCGATTTCACTGATGAGCCTCTGCTCGCAGCTGGAGACTTTGTACTCCTAAATCAGAGAGAAGGGTCCCGTCACCGACCTCGGTCCACGCGGTACCAAGTCCCCCAAGCCCCACGTCTCATTATCCCCTCTCCAGCAAGGCGCCCAGAAGACAGTGATGTTTTTACCACAGAGCCCTCAGCTCTGCGGCTCTGAGCAACCATTCTCCTCCCGAGGACTGACGGTCCCGTCAAAGGTTTGGTGAAAAACACAGGAGCAGAGCAAAGTCCCCATCGCCATCCTCTGGTGGTGAAGGGGGAGCCTGCAGACCTCTTGCTGACAAAGTACAGTAAAAGACAAGGCAGCCCATTATGGGATATTCTCCATTTAACATTAAATGAAAGGTTGTTTTAACGAGGTTTTCCCTTAAGGTACTCAACCTTTACAAAACAGTCTGTGGCCTTGAAGGAAGAAATTCAACGGTATGAATAAAACTGCAAAAAATACACAAGTTGTCTTGTCCAAATAGTATCAAATCGGTCAGTTTAAGAATTAGCTCTTTTTCCCCTACAAAGGTTTAACAAATGAGAAACTTTGCACAATTTGAAATCCAGAGTAGCCACAAAGGACAGAATCAAATTCAAGTTTGTAAATAAATGACAAGAAAATCACACCGCAGTTCATTCTGTCCATCTGATACTAAATGAAAATAGACACTGGTCGGAGTACTTAGAGTTAATGTGTGGCAGTGAACTATATACACAGGTAAACGAGGAAGAAGAGAAGAAACAGATACAGGGAAAGACTGGGAAGAAAAGAAAGGTGAAAGCGTGACCTTTTGACCATCCAGAGGACTCCCTACAGAAGCATGAGGAGACCCAGGGTCCTGTAATGGTAGAAAAAAAAGAAGTGAAGCCCAGTACAGAAGCAGCAAGCATCTCACAAGATTTCCAGCTTTAAGTGAAGCTGTGGTGGCAGCAGTATTTAACACAGAGCAACTTTCCGATTTTGAAGGCTGATCCATTTCTTAAGAGATACGAGAAAGAGTTTACTTGATCCTTTAAACTTGCGTTACAAAGCTTTCTTTTATCTCAGAACTACATCTGCAGACTCCAAACAGAAGCGGTGGAGATTATAAAACAGTTTATTTACATCACGTCCACGAAGTGGCTTATTTTTTGGTGTTAACAGGGGAACAAAATGTTAGCATTTTAGGTTCTCTGCTGATGAGTGCTTTATAACTACATCCGTGAAGGAAAACAGAGTCTTTTCTGTACATAGGTATTTTACCTGGACGAGATATTAAGAACATAATTGGAAACAGTCACTAGTGATTTCAGACAATGTCAGTGAACATATGTTCCTCCACACAAACCTATTCTGCACTACAGCCCAGGACAGGAAAAACAGAAAGATACTTGAAAGGAGAGAAACGAATCGCTAAGAAGATAAAACGAACAGGTGTCACCAACTGAAATAAATCCCATCACTCACTCAGCACAGTACGTGCTCAATAAACGCTGGCTGGGAGGCTGACTTGATGACAGTGTCCTTCCTCTGACCCGCCCTCTGCTCTCCACAGAGCTGACCCCAAGACTGTCCGTAAGGAGGGCAGGGAGAGGGGACAGGGTAATCTGCTTCCCTGGGGAGCCAGGAGGAATGGGGTACCTGGCTGGCCGCCTCCTCTTCAGGCTCCTGGACGTTGAAGACGGTCGCGCTGTCGGCACCCAGCAGCCGCCGAGCCATCCTTTCCTCGTACGTCAACCTCTAGACAAAGCAAGTCACAGAAATCAGAAAAATCACAATGCTACCACACCTTAAGAAAAAGAGTTGAAAAAGGAAACACGCTGGCCGTTCTCTGTAGCTGCTCCCTCTCCGCCTTGACGCCTGTACGCACAGGAGTCCTCTCCTCCCCTTGTTCAGCTGCTCTCACCGGCCCTTCTGGTCCTGACCCTGGGTTGGGAGGTGGGGTGACCCATCCTGAGAGCCACCAACTGACAGAGCACAGACTGAGCAACAGGGGAGAAGTCACTTAAAAGTACGAGTCATATATTTACCCCTGACGATAAACCCAGAGACAAAAGATATTGAAACAGCAAAATGTTCTTTTTACAGGAAATGTTATTTTCATAGCCATCCACAGGCTTCAGAACTGCCTGATGAGGGAGTTTCAGGCCAGCGGGCAGTGACGGTCCTCTCTGCTTTGACAGCACTTCCCAGGGGCTGGGTATCCGAGGTGAACACAAGCACATGCAATAACCCACAAAGGATGACTACACATGTGGACTCGGCAGAGGGGCCGTGACAGATGCCTGCTGAGCTGATACCCACGACTCACGAGCCTACTTGCGGAGACTGTCTGCAAAGAGGGCTGTGAGGCTTCTGCACTGACCGGCCGGCGCTTTGGGCCAAACACGAGAGAAATGTCCACGTTCGTGTTCTGTCTGCTGGGCGGATGGCCGCTCTTGAGCGCTGGCTCTAATATGACCATCGGCCCATCGGGGGCATTTTAAAAACAAGCATTTGATTCAAGACAGAGAGTAACTAGCATGGCAGAATCAAAAAAAAAAAAAAAAAAAAAAAAAAACCCCAAAAAAACAACCCCCCCCCCCCAAAATCCTGCACAAGTTATTTCAGATAAACTTCCAAACTTGTGAATCTAGACACAAATTCTACTGGAAACGATCTCATCAGGAAAATATGTTGGGTAAACTGCTGACTTCCAGCAATTGCTGGTTCCAGTCCCAGCGGAGACCGGGAAGAGAAATGAGACAAGTGCCAGACGACAGAAGACCTGAAGTTCCAGTTATTTCATTTTGTAAAGAAGGGGCCGAGGATGAGAAGAGGCGGGGGCCGCGTCTGCTACATGCAATGTCTCGTGCAGTAGGTGCTGTTTAATCTTCTCACGTGTGTTAAAAAATCATGAATTCAGTTTTCAGAGAGAGTTTTAAATACCTGCTCTCTTCAAAAGCCTTCCTAACGTCTGCAGGGACGACTACAGCAGCGTCCCAGCGAGGACTGGAGCGATGTCACCCCGTTCCTTTGGAGCAGAAGCATCGCCTGACACCCAGGCCTCCACCACATGTACCTGCTCCCGCCAGGAAGCAAAGTCACTTCATAGTTTTGTCTCTAAACTACTACGCTGTTTGGACAGACGAGCTCTAAGAAGCCAGAAGCAAGTACGGAATGATGTGCAACATCAGGAAAAGGCTATTTCAGTGTCTCATTTTCTAAGAAAGGAAACCTTACTTTTCTTGTCTTTTTTAAACTCTCAAATGTGGAAATCTATGGAAAATACTGGAAATGTCATTCACTGCTAAACAGACAAATACCAGAAATATATATTTATACGCGAGACACATGATATATATATAACAAAAATAAATACACATAGTATAACGTAAGGGCTTATAGAAGTCTTACTTTTTAACCAAGAGTTAGTCCATAAGGAATATTTAAACAAACAACCAAAAGAAAAAGAAAAAAGCCTGGAGAGATGCCTTTACCTGGATTGAAGAAGTTCCCTTAAGTATTTGTTTTAATCTATCAAAGGCTCTGGTTGACAGAGCCAGGGCAAACCTCCAGAATATGTACACTTACACGTGCAACCACTTATTTCAGGGAGAATATATTCTCCCTGGGTGGAAATCTTCTCTTCGAAATCACTAACCAATACAGGAACTCATTAGCATTTTAACCTTCCTGAGCTCAGGTCAGGATCCTGAGAATTAAAACCAGCATCCAGCACCCTCCTCTAGTCACCATCTTCCCGGTCAGATGCAGCCTGTGCTCACACTTTTATCCATCAACGCTTGATAATTACAATTCCTAGAAAACTTAATTAGTACAGAGACTCTCTCTCCTGAAAAAGGTGTGTGAGGGAGATTTTATACAAAGAGGCCCTTTTCTGCTTCTACTTAAGAGCTGCGCAAATTTCCCCATAATAAAGCACAAAAGGCTCCTTTCCCCTACCTGAGATCTCCTTTGCTAGACTTGCTTTTCCTGTCCCCTTGAAGTACTCTGATGTGATAAGAAAAGGGTCGGTAACCCCCAAAACCGAACAAAAAAGACTGGCAAGGAAACACTAGGTCCACTGGAGGAAACATCTGTCCACACTGTCACCAGAGCTACTCTGGTCGACTTCACAATTCTGCAGCCTTGAAACAGAATTACTATTTTCTCCTTGAGCTGAGCTGTCCTGCCCTGACAGGCTAGAACGAGGATGGGAAGCAAGCCTCCTCTTTCAGGTGACGGAATCCGTGTCTCCTAACACTCTAGACTCCAGCCATGGTCTCCTAAGGAAAGATACTTTTTCTGCAGAAGCATTGCAGGGCCTGGAATCCAAATTCTGCTTCTGGAACTTTAATTCCGATTCACTGCTTCCGGCAGACAGGTCACCGGGGGGCATGGCTCTCCCCACACCTACCCCTCCAGTGGGATTTGTTCCTTTTTCTCTGTAAGGTTGCAGGTCCTCACTGCCCTACCCCCGGCCTCACCCTCAGTCCTTCCTCCCTCCCTTCCCTCCAACCTGCTGTGATGCCCCAGGAATGGTCCATGACAGGAGGCAGCAGAAAGCAGCCTTCTCCCCTCCCCACTTCCCGGACCCAAGCCTCAACACGCAGTGGAACGTTGGGGGCTCGGGGTACCGGGCCAGCGGCGAGGACGTGCGACTCGGGACCCTAGGCCTGGGGGAGGGGGAAGGGCTCGGGGGCAGCTCCAGACCCCGCCCACCCCAGCACACCCCGCCCTGTACCGGCTGCCCGTTGTTCAGCAGGTCCTCCTTGAAGCGCAACTTCCGCTCCAGGTCCTGGATGACGGCATCCTTCGAGCCCTGGATCTCCTCGTCCGAGGCGATGCGGGCAGTTCTGCTGGCCTTCTTGGGAAATCCCCTGTGGGCAAGCACACAGCGCGGTCAGGGTCACGGTCAGGGTCAGGGCCGGGGCCAGGCACGCACACCCATCCCCCCCAGCCCAGCACCACCCACCCTGATGGCCACGCCTGTCCCGCTGGGTGTGGGACCAGTGACGCTGACGGCAACCAGTCCCCAGAGAAAGTCCGTACACCCAGGGCGCACCCGCCAGGGTGAGATGAGGGCCAAGGCCGGGGAAGCAGCAACAAATACGTGGCACTGTTTATACCCAGACCTGGGTTTCCACCGTGTTAGGTCTGTGACTTTGTGCAAGCTTCCCAGCACGTGTCATGAACAGGTGTAACAATACCCACCACCACATGAGACCATCAAGAGGGTTTCAGGAAGAACAGACTTCTGCATCCTTTCCTCAACTCAGCCCTCTGGTCCTCCGCTGCCAGTTTATTCTGCATCAGTGCCCCGCCCGCCCTGAGCAAACGTGAGTCCTGCCCACTCCGCCCTCCTCTTCTGTCCTGGTCTGGCTGGGCTGCAGGGTGCAGGCCTGACTGGTGGACTGAAGCCACGTGCTGCCTAGTTTACTTCTTCCTCCCTCACAGGGCTGTGGGTAAAGATAAGTGAGAAACGAACACCGTCCAACAGTGGAAAAGAAGGATGCGTATCACCAAAGGTGAATTTCAAAGATATAATGTCAAGGTTAAAAAAGAGCAAGTTAGAGAAGAATGCACACAATACACTTTCAGGTGGGAGGTGTGAGGATGCAGGCGGGCAGGGTCACGGGTGGGAGGTGTGGGGATGCAGGCGGGCATCACAGCAAAAAGGGTGAAGAGGCCAGCATCGCCCTTTACAGAAAGACTGGGCCAGTTAGCAAATGGCTCGTGCTTCCACCTCCTCCTCCGTAAAGTGCAAAATGTGGGAACTAAAGGCACAGGTCTCCCAGGATTATGGGGAAAACCAGGGCCTGCAGGAGGGGCTCTGGGGCAGTTGACAGAGACCACCCTGCGGGGCGGCGGATCATGGAGGGACTGGCCAAGGGAGGCCGGGGGCAGTGAAGAGGACCCCAGGATGCTGAGCAGAGCCCCCAAGAGCTTGCCCACACCCCCGCAGACCCACTGGTCAGGGCCCTGCTCGGCTCTGGGGGCCAGGGACACACGTAGAGCAGACTGAGGTCATGACTCCTGCAAAAATCAGCTTCTACAGTGGGGACGGCAGAGGGGGAGGGAGGGAGGACCCGGTGGGAGGCCAGGTGACAGAAGCGGGTCCACAAGGAGCTGGACCGGGGTGACCACAGGGAGGGCCACCAGAGCCAGCCCGGGGGTCAACAGGGCACCGGGCACCTCGGGGAGACGGGTCCAGGCCACGGCGCTGTCGCTTAGTTTAATACGGAACCTTTTTTTCTGACAGTATCTCATTTGGACTAATTATTAACGCAATTCAGAAAACACTAAGAAACTTTATTAAAAACTGAGCACACAGTAAGGGCGAAGATCTGAGATCAGGGCAGAAACCAAGATGGAGCATTTGGAAAGGGGAGGCGCCCAGCAAGAACAGCGGTTACAAACTTTTGACGCCAAGTTTTGACAACGGAGGGCTATCCTGTAAGAGGAATCCTGTTGTAAACGGCTGTGGTCTGCTCCCCAGCGTGGCACCAACTCTGATGAACAAAGAGCAACTCGTCAGGAATAAAAAGAGCATCTGGTGACAAACAGATGCTTTCCCTTCTTTAAAAAAAAATTTTTCTTTTTCTTTTTTTGCGTGGCCTGCGGGATCTTACTTCCCCGACTAGGGATCAAACTCAGAGCCCTAGAAGTGAGAGTGCCAAGTCCTAAATACGGGACCGCCAGGGAAGTCCTGAGATGCTTTCCCTTCATAATGGTTTGTACAGTTAAAAATTAAAACGCCTATTTAACGTAAACTGTTACCCAAACCAGAACTGTTCACAAAACCCCGCGCTCAGCGCACAGGAACCAGGGGCATCCCTACGTGTCTTACGTGCTGACTGCTCCTGGGCTCAGCCCAAGCATGCAGACGCACCCTGTCCTGTCTACACCAGCTTCAATGTGACGCCACTGACTATGTTAAATAAAACTCACGTCGCTGGGGGTAAAAACAGCTCAACCATATACACACGCATGTGGAAAGTAAAACCCTCCAGATTCAACCACGCCAAATCCCAGGAAGTTGTCTTCTTTTTCCTTGACTACTGAATGACCTTGAGAGCATCCTCCCTTGATGGACTGTTCCAGGTCAACACTGTCCGTGCTCAGAGACGCAGCGCAGAGCACATGACGTAGGAGGTCCTTGGCCTGTCTGGCCACCGGAGAATTTTTTAAACGAAGAGCCCCCGTATGCTCCTCTTCCCATACTCAGCGAAATCGAAGGGAAACTAAACTTCACACAGTTGAAGAGTGAGCAAAATCAACAACATGCTGTGAGGAATCCCTCACATCCAAGAATGTAACTCAGAAATTAATGTATAAAAGAGGGAATTCCCTGGCATCCACTGTTTAGGACTCCGTGCTTTCACTGCCAAAGAGGCCCAGGTTCAATCCCTGGTCGGGAAACAAAGATCCTGCAAGCTGCGTGGCCAAAAAAAAAATTAATGTATAAAAGAGCCTGAGAGATGGGCTTCCCTGGTGGTGCAGTGGTTGAGAGTCCACCTGCCGATGCAGGGGACACGGGTTCGTGCCCCGGTCAGGGAAGATCCATGCCGCAGAGCGGCTGGGCCCGTGAGCCATGGCCGCTGAGCCTGCGCGTCTGGAGCCTGTGCTCCGCAACGGGAGAGGCCACAACAGTGAGAGGCCCGCGTACCGCAAAAAAAAAAAAAAAAAGAGCCCGAGAGAGATTGGTTCAAGATGGCCGACTAGAAGGACGTGCTCTCACTCCCTCTTGCGAGAGCACCAGAATCACAACTAACTGCCGAACAGTCATGGACAGGAAGACACTGGAACTCACCAGAAAAGATACCCCACATGCAAAGGCAAAGGAGAAGCCACAATGAGACGGTAGGAGGGGTGCAATCCCAGTAAAATCAAATCCCATAACCACTGGGTGGGTGACTCACAGACTGGAGAACGCATACCACAGAAGTCCACCCACTGGAGTGAAGGTTCTGAGCCCCACGTCAGGCTTCCCAACCTGGGCGTCCGGCAACAGGAGGAGGAATTCCTAGAGAATCAGACTTTGAAGGCTAGTGGGATTTGATTGCAGGACTTCGACAGGACTGGGGGAAACAGAGACTCCACTCTTGGAGGGCACACACAAAGTAGCGTACATAGGGACCCAAGGGAAGGAGCAGTGACCCCATAGGAGACTGAAACAGACCTACCTGCTAGTGTTGGAGGGTCTCCTGCAGAGGTGGGGGGTGGCTGTGGCTCATCGTGGGGACAAGGACACTGGCAGCAGAAGTTCTGGGAAGTACTCCTTGGCAGGAGCCCTCCCAGAGTCTGCCATTAGCCCCACCAAAGAGCCCAGGTAGACGCCAGTGTTGGGTTGCCTCAGGCCAAACAACCAACAGGGAGGGAACCCAGCCCCACCCACCAGCAGACAAGTGGATTAAAGTTCTACTGAGCTCTGCCCACCAGAGCAACAGCCACCACCAGTCCCTCCCATCAGGAAACTTGCTCAAGCCTCTTAGACAGCCTCATCCACCAGAGGGCAGACAGCAGAGGCAAGAAGAACTACAGTCCTGCAGCCTGTGGAACAAAAACCATTCACAGAAAGACAGACAAGATGAAAAGGCAGAGGGCTATGTACCAGAGGAAGGAACAAGATAAAACCCCAGAAAAACAACTAAATGAAGTGGAGATAGGCAACCTTCCAGAAAAAGAATTCAGAATAATAATAATGAAGAAGATCCAGGACCTCGGAAAAAGAATGGAGGCAAAGATCGAGAAGATGCAAGAGATGTTTAACAAAGACCTACAAGAATTAAAGAACAAACAAACAGAGATGAACAATACAATAACTGAAATGAAAACTACACTAGAAGGAATCCATAGCAGAATAACTGAGGCAGAAGAATAGATAAGTGACCTGGAAGAGAGAGTGGTGGAATTCACTGCTGTGGAACAGAATAAAGAAAAAAGAATGAAAAGAAATGAAGACAGCTTAAGAGACCTCTGGGACAACATGAAACGCAACAACATTCGCATTATAGGGGTTCCAGAAGGAGAAGAGAGAGAGAAACGACCCAAGAAAATATCTGAAAAGATTATAGTTGAAAATTTCCCTATCATGGGAAAGGAAATAGCCACCCAAGTCCAGGAAGCGCAGAGAGTCCCATACAGGATAAACCCAAGGAGAAACACGCCGAGAACCACAGAAATCAAATTGGCAAAAATTAAAGACAAAGAAAAATTATTGAAAGCAGCAAGGGAAAAACGACGAATAACACATAAGGGAACTCCCATAAGGTTAACAGATGATTTCTCAGCAGAAACTCTACAAGCCAGAAGGGAGTGGCATGATATATTTAAAGTGATAAAAGAGAAGAAGCTACAACCAAGATTACTCTACCCGGCAAGGATCTCATTCAGATTTGATGGAGAAATCAAAATCTTTACAGACAAGGAAAAGCTAAGAGAATTCAGCACCACCAAACCAGCTCTACAGCAAATGCTAAAAGAACTTCTCTAAGTGGGAAACACAAGAGAAGAAAAGGACTGACAAAAACAAACCCATAGCAATGAAGAAAATAGTAATAGGAACATATATATCAATAATTACCTTAAACGTGAATGGATTAAATGCTCCAACCAAAAGACATGGGCTTGCTGAATGGATACAAAAACAAGACATATATGCTGTCTACAAGACACCCACTTCAGACCTAGGGACACATACAGACTGAAAGTGAGGGGATGGAAAAACATAGTCCATGTAAATGGAAATCAAAAGAAAGCTGGAGTAGCAATACTCATATCAGATAAAATAGACTTTTTTTTTTTTTTTTTTTTTTTTGCGGTACGCGGGCCTCTCACCGCTGTGGCCTCTCCCGCTGCGGAGCACAGGCTCCGGACACGCAGGCCCAGCGGCCACGGCCCACGGGCCCAGCCGCTCCGCGGCACGTGGGATCCTCCCGGACCGGGGCACGAACCCGCGCCCCCCGCATCAGCAGGCGGACCCTCAACCACTGCGCCACCAGGGAAGCCCTAAAATAGACTTTAAAAGAAAGAATGTTACAAGAGACAAGGAAGGACACTACATAACGATCAATGGATCAATCCAAGAAGAAGATATAACAATTATAAATATATATGCACCCAACATAGGAGCACCGCAATACGTAAGGCAACTGCTAACAGCTATGAAAGAGTAAATCGACAGTAACACAATAATAGTGGGGGACTTTAACACCTCACTTACACCAATGGACAGATCATCCAAACAGAAAATTGAAAAGGAAACGCAAACTTTAAATGACACAATAGACCAGATAGGTTTAATTGATATTTATAGGACATTCCATCCAAAAACAGCAGATTTCATTTTCTTCTCAAGCACACATGGAACATTATCCAGGATAGATCACATCTTGGGTCACAAATCAAGCCTCAGTAAATTTAAGAAAACTGAAATCGTATCAAGCATCTTTTCTGACCACAACGTTATGAGATTAGAAATGAATTACAGGGAAAAAAACACAAACACATGGAGGCTAAACAATATGTTACTAAATAACCAAGAGATCACTGCAAATCAAAGAGGAAATAAAAAACTGATCTAGAGACAAGTGACAATGAAAACACGACAATCCAAAACCTATGGGATGCAACAAAAGCAGTTCTAAGAGGAAAGTTTATAGCAATACAAGCCTACATCAAGAACCAAGAAAAATCTCAAATAAACAATCTAACCTTACACCTGAAGGAACAAGAACAAACAAAACCCAAAGTTAGTAGAAGGAAAGAAATCATAAAGATCAGACAAGAAATAAATGAAACAGAAACAAAGAAAACAATAGCAAAGATCAATAAAACTAAAAGCTGGTTCTTTGAGGAGATAAACAAAATTGATAAACCATTAGCCAGACTCATCAAGAAAAAGAGGGAGAAGACTCAAATCAATAACATTAGAAATGAAAAAGGAGAAACTACAACAGACACCGCAGAAATACAAAGCATCCTAAGAGACTACTACAAGCAACTCTATGCCAATAAAATGGACAACCTGGAAGAAATGGACAAATTCTTAGAAAGCTATAACCTTCCAAGACTGAACCAGGAAGAAACAGAAAATATGAACAGACCAATCACAAGCAATGAAACTGAAACTGTGATTAAAAATCTTCCAAAAAAAAAAAAAAAAAATCTTCCAACAGGGCTTCCCTGGTGGCACAGTGGTTGGGGCTCCGCCTGCCAATGCAGGGGACGTGGGTTCATGCCCCGGTCCAGGAAGATCCCACATGCCACGGAGCGGCTGGGCCCGTGACCCATGGCCGCTGAGCCTGCGCGTCCGGAGCCTGTGCTCTGCGGCGGGAGAGGCTGCAACAGTGAGAGGCCCGCGTATGGCAAAAAAAAAAAAAAAAAATCTTCCAACAAACAAAAGTCCAGGACCATAAGGCTTCACAGATGAATTCAATCAAACATTTAGAGAAGAGCTAACACTCATCCTTCTCAAACTCTTCCAAAAAATGGCAGAGGAAGGAACACTCCCAAACTCATTCTATGAGGCCACCATCACCCTGATACCAAAACCAGACAAAGATACTATAAAAAAAGAAAATTACCAACCAATATCACTAATGAATATAGATGGCAAACATCCTCAACAAAATAGTACCAAACAGAACCCAACAACACATTAACAGGATCATACACTATGATCAAATGAGATTTATGCCAGGGATGCAAGGATTCAACATACACAAATCAATCAATGTAATACACCATATTAACAAATCGAAGAATAACAAACATGATCATCTCAACAGACACAGAAAAGGCTTTTGAGAAAATTCAACAGCCATTTATGATAAAAATTCTCCAGAAAGTGAGCATAGAGGGAACCTACCTCAACATAATAAAGGCCATATACGACAAACCCACAGCCAACATCATTCTCAATGGTGAAAAACTGAAAGCATTTCCTCTAAGATCAGGAACGAGACAAGGATGTCCTGTCTCACCACTATTATTCAACATACTTTTGGAAGTCCGAGCCACAGCAATCAGAGAAGAAAAATAAATAAAAGGAATACAAATTGGAAAAGAAGAAGTAAAGCTGTCACCGTGTGCAGATGATACTATACGTAGAGAATCCTAAAGATGTCACCAGAAAACTACTAGAGCTCATCAATGAATCTGGTAATGTTGCAGGATGCAAAATTAATGCACAGTAATCTCTTGCATTCCTATACACTAACAACGAAAAATCAGAAAGAGAAATTAAGGAAACAATCCCATTCACCACTGCAACAAAAAGAATAAAATACCTAGCAATAAACCTCCCTAGGGAGACATAAGACCTGTATGCAGAAAACTATAAGACACTGATGATAGAAATTAAAAATGATACAAACAGATGGAGAGATATACCATGTTCTTGGATTAGAAGAATCAATATTGTGAAAATGACTATACTACCCAAAGCAATCTACAGATTCAATGCAATCCCTATCAAATTACTAATGGCATTTTTTACAGAACTAGAACAAAAAATCTTAAAATTTGTATGGAGACACAAAAGACCCCGAATAGCCAAAGCAGTCTTGATGGAAAAAAACGGAGCTGGAGGAATCAGACTCCGTGACTTCAGACTCTAATACAAAGCTACGGTAATCAAGACAATATGGCACTGGCACGAAAACAGAAATATAGATCAATGGAACAGGATATAAAGCCCAGAGATAAACCCACACACCTATGGTCAACTAATCTATGACAAAGGAGGCAAGCACACACAATGGAGAAAAGACAGCCTCTTCAGTAAGTGGTGCTGGGAAAACTGGACAGCTACATGTAAAAGAATGAAATTAGAACACTCCCTAATACCATACACAAAAATACACTCAAAATGGATGAGAGACCTAAATGTAAGACTGGACACTATAAAACTCTTAGAGGAAAACATAGGAAGAACACACTTTGACATAAATCACAGCAAGATCTTTTTTGATCTACCTCCTGGAGTAATGGAAATAACAACAGAAATAAACAAATGGGACCTAATGAAACTTAAACGCTTTTGCAAAGCAAAGGAAGCTACAAAGAAGACGAAATATTTTCTCCCCTTCCTCAGAAGGGGAGAAAATATTTGCAAATGATTCAATGAACCAAGGATGAACAAAGGATTAATCTCCAAAATATACAAACAGCTCATGCAGCTCAATATTAAAAAAACAAACAACCCAATCCAAAAATGGGCAGAGGATCTAAATAGACATTTCTCCAAAGAAGACATACATATGGCCAAGAAGCACATGAAAAGCTGCTCAACATCACTAATTATTAGGGAAAGGCAGATCAAAACTACAATGAGGTATCACCTCACACCAGTTAGAATGGGCATCATCGGAAAATCTACAAACGACAAATGCTGGAGAGGGTGTGGAGAAAAGGGAACCCTCTTGCACTGTTGGTGGGAATGTAAATTGATACAGCCACCATGGAGAACAGTATGGAGGTTCCTTAAAAAACTAAAAATAGAACTACCATTCGACCCAGCAATCCCACTACTGGGCATATACCCTGAGAAAACCATAATCCAAAAAGAGTCATGTACCACAACGTTCACTGCAGCACTATTTACAACAGCCAGGTCATGGAAGAAACCTAAACGCCCATCAACAGACGAATGGATAAAGAAGATGTGATTCGTATATACAACGGAATATCACTCAGCCATAAAAATGAACGAAATTGGGTCATTTGCAGAGATGTGGATGGATCTAGAGACTGTCATACAGAGTGAAGTAAGTCAGAAAGAGAAAAACAAATATAGTATATTAACGCATATATGTGGAACCTAGAAAAATGGTACAGATGAACTGGTCTGCAGGGCAGAAATAGACACACAGATGTAGAGAACAAACGTATGGACACCAAGGGGGGAAAGTGGTGAGGGGGTGGTGGTGGGATGAACTGGGGGATTGGGATTGACATGTATACAGTAATATGTATAAAACGGAGAGCTAATAGGAACCTGCTGTATAAAAAAATAAATAAAATTCAAAAAAAAAAATAGAGCCGCAGATACGTAAACTAAGTTTGTGTACATCGATTCTATTATTTTTACTGATTTTTATCGTGAAGCCAAAGCTGTTGGCGTCCAGTTGGGCACCTGAAGCTCATGCTTCAAGGAGAGCACGTAACTTTACACCAATGTTACACCCTCTCCACGTTGCCTTTGGGCCCTGGCACACGTGTGTGCACTGTGCCCGCCCGCGCACCCTGTGCAGGGTCACCCAGGACCGAGGTGTTCTTCCAGCGGCTCCTGGGGCAGGTAGCTGAACAGAACCATCACCCGAGACCCGGCCTGCTACTTTCTGGGGAATACTTGCTTGGGACTGGACGCGCGTTTTTGTGGAATCCTCTAAGATGCTGGACCCCAGTGAGCCCAATGACAAGACCCTCGGGGCCTCCGCCTCTACCTGTTTCCTGTGGCCAAGTCCACTGCCGGTTCTGTCTTTTCTGTTAGTTACTATCTAACCACGGTCCCGATTTGTACACGTCTAAACTACAATGGAATCCATTACAAACTTTTCCTTAAGACTTGGGGGTTTTTGTTGGTCTGCAGTCTTTAACCTCAGTCAAAAAACATTAGACATCAGACTGATTACAGATCAGCCTGGGCCACACCCCAAGGCGAAGTCACTCCTCGCTCGGGCTAATTCCAGAACCCTGGGAAACCCGCCCCCTCCTGGTCTCTCACCTTGAAGGGAGAATGATGGCGTTGTCCCCACCTACCTGTTTCCTATAAGTCAGGGAGGAAGAGAGGACAAGGAGATACTGCCTATCAAGAGCTGAGAGGCTGCAGGATAAAAGCTCTCAACGCACGTGCATCACAGCTCCTAATGACACATGCTTTTCTGCTGACAAACGCAGCGAAGCCTGCTTATTATAAAAGAGGTAGTTCAGAGTATAAAACATTGGAGCACCGTGGCTACCTGCTGCCTGAGGGCAGGTTCCAGGAGCGTGAAGGTGGGTGAGCAGTGCAGTGCCCAGCGGGCCATCTGGGTCGGGTCTGATCTGATCCACCTTGAGACTTGCCCAGCCACTCGGGACCGGCTAAGGCAGAGCTGCCGCCCTCTTTCCGGGCAGGGGGTGGCACTCCCAGATGCCCTGGATCCCCACCGCCTTTCGGGCTGATTCACTGAGCAGGGGACAGGAGTACAGCAATGGAAGCAGCGATTCCGAGAGGGGGGGGGATACATTCATTTTATAGAAGTGAGGCCCGTGCTCTTCCTCACGGCCTCCGTCTGAGAGATTTAGTCACCTGATCATCTGTGTCCGTCACCAGCTTTGAGGAAGCAGCATTTTCCCTACAGGTGACCCCACGGCCCGGGGAAGAGGCAGCAGTCTGCAGGAAAGGCACGAGGGGCCTGGATGCACAGAAGTCCCCCAAAGCCCACCCACGCGCGAGGACGCGTGCCGGCAGAGGCCGCTGTCCCGGGCCTCCCTGCCTCTGCCCCTTGCCTTGCCCTCCACTGCCCAGACGCGAGGAGCAGAACCTTATCTCCACAGACTACTTAGACCTACTCTTCGACAGATGAAAACAGGACGATGCTAAACATACAAACAACAGCCAGTACTACGACTGATGATTAGGAAAATTGAGGTATCTGAAATTTATACTCAATATTTTGGTACAACAGGTAGGCAAAAAAATACAACTACAAAAACCAACCCAACTACTGGATTTCTACTTCACTGAGTCACGTGTGACCGGTCCATTTAGTAGCACTTGACGTACATGGCAAAACTGTTCGACCAGAGAAACGACGTGTAAGTGAAACTGAGTGTGCTGTCACAATCACCACGAGCGCCCAATAACATATAAGTAAGTAATTGAAGAGAGTCACTTGACAAGAGTTCGGCAGTTCTGACAAATTCAAGGACGCCAAATGGTCATGGCAACCCTGAAAGGGACACTCGGTCTGCGGCAAATTATTTGAATGATTATGACGGATAAATAGCTACTTTTTTGTTTTTAATTCAGAATGCAAAACGAGAGATGCCACAATTCACCAGAGGAAAAGAATGTTTTGAAGGTCACACGTATCAAACCAAAAGAAGGAATTCTTCAAGTGTGTGCGATTTGGCAACAGGAAAACTTCTTGAAGACAAAAGGGTAACCACACAACAGCGCCTTCTGGGCTGGCACAGAGCTGGAAGCCTGGGGTTGCCACTGAACCCTGGTGTCACAGCGCCTACCTCCCTCTAGGATACGGTTTCCCACGGCACAAAACCAGCGTGATTGCTCCATTAACTTTTTCTTTTCTTCAACTTTTTATTCTGTATTGGAGTACAGCTGATTAACAACGTTGTGATGGTTTCACAGTGACTCAGCCCTACATATACATGTATCCATTCTTCCCCAATCCGGTAACTTTTAAGAAGCGGCAGGAGCTGCTGGACCCTCTCTGGGAACAATTATAAAATTATTTTGACTCCGTATGAGTAACTACGACAGATGCTGATAAGAGGCCAGCGCTTCTATGACTCGAGGTAAGCCCTTAGAACTGCTTAACGCGACAGAATTTCGAAGTCAAAAACCAGAATAAACCACTTTTTCTACTTGAGATGATAAAAGGTATGACCCCTCCACCACCAAGGCTTTTGGTAGACTCACCTTTGTTCAAATTCCAACTGAGAACTAATAGGCGGATGATTTATATAGGACTCGTCTTCCGGGAAGCAAGATTTGGTGCCATTTCTTAGTAAGGGAGGAGGGTGTCAGGTAACAACCCCCTCCCTTTCTAACAGCTAGCTTCTTTGAAGCAAGGTAATATTCATTCCCCAGCCGCCAAATAAAAGCTCAAACACAAAAGGAGGGGAGAGAGACAAAGGTTTTCTCAGGCCAGCGGACTGACTCAACTCTCAGCAGATGCCCATGATACATCCTTACCACCCAGACTCTCCTCCCTGATTCGACGTATTTATGTTGTCATTTGACTGAGCTTTTTCTAATAAAACTTTGACAAGGAGCCAGATTTCAAACATAGAATTCCCGCAGCCAGCATTTAGAAAGTGCCTAACAAAACAGGACGCAGCTAACAGGAGCTCCTGGACGCACCTTGTCGTGGGCAAAGAGCACACCCCAGGGTGGAAAGCGCGCACGTGAATGAGGAGGACTGGAATTCTAAGGTCTTCGCATTTTTATTCCAGTACTAAACCCTCCTTAGGATCTCCTTCTTCTCTCTCTGAACACTATTGGGATCCTGGCGAGCCCTGAAGCAAGATTCCAACAGGAAGGGCTGAGACAGGGAACTGGCCTGACCATGGCTAGCACACATTTCTGAACCCCTCAGTCAAAAGGGTGAGTTCTAGCGCTTACTCATTACACTTTACACGCACAGACACCTGCCCGTAGGTTTCTTTTGAAGGCCTTCCTCTACTTTTGTGGACATTATCTTATTTATCCTCAGAGTTTCTAAGTAAAGATTTCAGAAGGCTGTCATGTCACCGCTGTGACATAAAGAAAGCCATCCAGAAAGACTGGGACAGAGGATCGTGCAACTCCTGCAGAGATCATGGCTCCCCAGGGACAGGGCTAGCTCCATCATTTGCGGCTGGGGACAGGGCCGGCTCCATCATTTGCGGCTGGGGACAGGGCCGGCTCCATCATTTGCGGCTGGGGACAGGGCCGGCTCCATCATTTGTGGCTGGGGACAGGCCTGGCTCCACCATTTCTGGCCGGCTTGCACAGGGTCTCACTTTTTCTGCACCAACGTGAAGCTACTGACATGCCTGTCCCCTCCAGTCGGTACGTGTAAGATCTCACGTGTACGACATGTATGTGGGTGAGCTCATTTCTCGGTCCCGCGGACGCACGGGTTGCAATGCCCCTCAGGGAACCCAGCCCGGCTCCCCGCCCAGCCCTGCCCCGTCCAGTCCTGGCTGCTGGACCCCGCTACATATACACGAGGGCGGGCACTCACGTGGCAGGGGCGGCGCGGGGCAGGCCGAGCGCAGAGACGCTGGTGGAGACGCCGGCGGCGGCGGCGGGCGGCGGCGAGGGCAGCAGGGCGCGGAGCAGCGCGGCGGGCACGGGGCCGGGGCGCGCAGCGCGGGTGACGGGGCCCGGGCCGGGCGGCGGAGGCGGCGGCGGCGGCGGCGGGAAGGCGTCGGGCCCGGGGGCGGCCGCCGGCGGGCTGAGCGGCGGGGGCGGCGGCGGGAGCGCGCTCCACGGGGCCTCGGGCTCGGGGGGCGTCGGGGACGCGGGCGTCGGGGGCCGGGGCGCGCCGGGGCTCAGGCTCTGCGCGGCGATGAACTGCTTGGGGCGCGCGTAGCTGAAGGAGCCGGAGGCCTGCATGGCGGGCGCGGGGCGGGCGGCGAGCGCGCTCATGGGCTCCGAGCGCGGCTCCGGGGGCTCCGGGGACGCGGGCGGCGAGGAGCGCACGCGGGCCTCGCGCTCCAGGCGGATCTGCTGCTGCAGCTGCTGGATCTTGAGCGCGTCCCTGCGGGGAGAAAAGGACACCTTCAGACGGGCCGGGAGAGACGGGAGGCCCTGCGACCACCCCTCCCCATGCCCCCAGCCCCCTCCCCGCCCCGCGGGAGCCCGAGGTCCACCGAGGACACCGCTGATCTCGACGTCGAACTGAACTCGTACCCCAGGTGAGCCTGACCGGTTCACAGATGCCAGGGATGGACATTCTGTCTGACCCGCGGAAGCTGCACTGCATTTTAACAGAACCAGAAATACTAAGAGAACAGCTTCTGACCTGAGTCCTCAGCCCTCTCACCCGCAGCCGAGTTTTGGAAAAGTTCTATCACAATGGGGAAGTTAAAAGAAAGAAACACTTGATTTAAGTTACTTTGGGCAGATTTAGGTGAATCCAACTTCCCTACTTCGTTGCTGTCAACTCTGTAGTCAATAAATACCACAGGCGGATGCTGGGGGGGAAGACCTACTTTAATTTCTGCCTTTGCTCCCTAAAAAACATATGCAAAATCTACTCTACCCCCAATTTAGTAGGAAACCCTGAACTGCCCATCATTTCTACAAACCGTAGTACAAACTGACATTTGGTGCCATATCTGAAGCATGCCAACGACACCCATCTTTCACCTGCAGGGTTTTACAATAAGCAATAACGAATTATTAAGTTTACAGGAATGCAGTTTTAATTTCCCAAGTGTTTTCCATCAGGAAGGGACAGTTTGAATTTTAATTTTTGATAAAGAGGTTAGCAATAAAGCAGTTAGCAATCGGCTAAAACCTTACTCGTATCTTAACTCAAAAGCTTTCCCGTCTAGCTGTATTTTACATCTGAGACGTTTTCCTTTACCCACATCAGATAGTGACCCACAGCTGTGAGAAGAAACTTCAACGGAAGGTGGCACTAGAACAAGCGAATAAAATAGGAACAATCCGCAGAGACGCAAAGCTATGCTCCTAACTTGAAACCTTATAAAACTCAGAAGCAAAACCCCCAAGACCTCCTGTCCATAGGTATTTAACCTCCAAATTCAAAGCAATAAAAGGAACTGAAGCTGTTGATAAAAAGGTAAAAAACAAACAAAATAATCTAGATCTGTTACCAAGTATCACTGGATATGGCAGTATCTGTCAAGGAGTTCTAAATTCCTTCCCTTGTCTCTGATTCCCTGCTGTAATGATCCAGTACAGTGGTAACATTTAAGTCCGTGAAAAGACGCCTTCTTGGGAACTGAAAAGGGTAAGGGGAACATGGCTGTAGATGCTTAATCCAGGCAGAGCATCCACGATTCCAACAGCAATGAACCCTGGGTGGTCCTCTGGAGCTTAACTGGAGTCTTTTAAAAGCAGCTGTGCCAGTGCTAGGATCCATGGGATGCTGAAGTTCCACATGTCTGTGTGGTCTGGCAAGACTGCCCAGCCTTCATGTGTTTAGAACCGGCCCAGGAACAGGACTCATAAAAACCACCCACCAGTGCTCTCATTTTGAATCCCCAAATGCTCCTTTCTGATCTCCCTGCCTTTGCTTTCTCTTTCTTATTTCCTACCCACTGCAAAATGCATCCTATTCCTGGACCGTTTCTCCCCAACATTCAGCTGACCTGGGCACCGGGACTGGAAGTGATCTGTAGGGCCCTGCGGAAGGCACTGCTCCCTCCTCCGGGCCAGCAGGGTTCACCATGGCCAGAGCCTCAGCTGTATTTGCAGGTATTTCCAGCTCGGCTGTACGAAGCTGTATGGCTGTACGGCTCCAGACATCACATTGTGCCCTGTGTCTGCAGGGGGTTTCCTCTGCCCCAGGATTAGGGATGGCCCCGGAGAAGCCAGTCTCCAAAGAAGCCACACCAGGGAAGCTCTGACCACCACTGGTTCTAACTTTGTCCATGGGGTCAAGTCTACTCATTTGGGCATTAAAAAACCCATCAAGTTTGCTAGCTCAAGAGAGCTTAAAACTGCAAAGGAACTATCATCGAAACAAAAGGGCAGCGTACTGAATGGGAGAAGATACTTGCAAATCGTGTATCCCTTATACAAGGAGTTAATATCCAAAATATATAAAGAACGCAGACAACTCAACAACAAAAACACAAACAACCCAATTAAAAAATGGGCAGAGGTTCCGAATAGACATTTTTCCAGAAAAGACATGCAGATGGCCAACAGACACATGAAAAGATGCTCAACATAGCTACTCACCAGGGAAATGCACATCAAAACCACTATGAGATATCACCTCACACATGTCAGAATGGCCATCGTCAAAAAGAAGACATAACAAATGCTGGAACGGATGTGGGAAGGAGGGAAAATTTCTGTTGGGGGGAATGTAAATTGGTGCGGCCACTACGGAAAACAGTATGGAGGTACCTCAAGAAGTTAAAAATAGAGCTACAATATGATCTAGCAATTCCACTTCTGGTTATTTGTCTGAAGAAACTGAAAACACTAATTTGAAAAGATATATGCACCCCAATGTTCACTACAGCATATTTACGATAGCCAAGATATAGAATCAACCTAAGTGTCCACTGATAGGTGAATGGATAAAGAACATGTGATACATTAATATCTCTCTCTCTCTCTCTCTCTCTCACACACACACACACACACACACACACACACACTGGAATGCTATTCAGCCATAGAAGCAGAAAGAAATCCTGCCATTTGTGACAACATGGATGGATCTGGAGGGTAGTGTGCTAATAAGTGAAATAATTTAGAGAAAGACAGATACCACGTGATCTTACTCATACGTGGAATCTAAGTACACAAACACAACACAACACGGCACAGAGAGATTAGTCTAGTGGTTACCAGAGGGGAGGGGGTTTGGGGTGAGTAAAATGGGTGAAGGGTGAAGGGGGTCAAGTGTATGGTGATGGACGGTCACTAGACATGCGGTGGGGATCACTCTGCAGTGTGTATGATGGGGAACTATAATGCTTTACACCTGAAACTCACATAATAAAAATAAAATATTTAGTATTTGTAAAACACCTTTAAAAAAGTTATCACTTTTTTGGTTTCCCCATTTCTTTCTGCTGTCCTTTCTGAGAATGAAATGAGAATGCGAAACTGACCTGAATGTCTTGGAGACACTGTGTAAAGGTGGGAAAGTCAGGTTAAGAGTGCTGAGACTCAAGCAGGACAATGCGGTCCTCGTGTTAAAGTTGCCTCCATCTAGCCTCTCCCAGCTTTTTTCTCCTCTCCCCGCCAAACCCCCAACTCAGAAAGCCTAAGAAAACCTGCTCTCACCCCTCCTTCAATTCTCAAGGCTTCAATACCTCAGGGAATGAGCTGGCTAGACTCTTTGTGATGCACCTGCCACAGTCCTTTTACAGGCCAGGAACCCGTTAAGTAACTTGTTCAAGGTCACAGAGCAGGTACCTGCAGAGCCAGTCAGGTCAACATAAAAGAACCCGGACCTTCAATGTGGTTTTTAAAAAGTCTGTGGTCATCTTTCCCTCCTGGGGACCTCCGCTCTCATGCCTCTTTGCTGCCACAGCAACCAGGGTCTTTAGGATTGGAATCATCAAAGTTTTAAATACTTACACATTTAAGAATATATTTAAGATCTCTGACTTTGAACTTGATTCTTTCCAGGGTGAAATGGTGCAAAGACGAAGATCCTGGCAACCCAGGAAGGGCATGTGTCAGGACTAACTCAGGGGATTCCCTTCTTCATGACAGGAAATCACAAATCCTCGTCCTCCCACCCCGATGGTTTGGACACAGCTTTTAGCAACAACAGTTTCATGCTGGTTGGATGGGGAAGGTTCAGATTTGACAGGGATAAGTAGGGCTGTAGAAACCATTTTTACTTTCCAATTTGGTAATCTCTCCTGCCACCTGATTAAAGCAGTCTTGGAGAAAGCAGCCAGCCGGGCAGCAGTGTAGAGCAGGGGGCAAAGGCTGGCCGGGCAGGGGGACGGCGCTGGCCAGACGCATGCTGTCCCCGGGGTGAGCTCGACCGACTCCCAGAGACGAGCACGACTACATCCACCTTGGTTACCTTACAGAGCAGACCTTAGTGACGGAGATCACGTGCTTCCTGCAGGGACCTCCCTCTCCACGGGCAAGGGGACAGCAGTGGCGCATGGGAGGGGGGCCTGGAGACCGGGCTGGGGCCGGGCGCTGAGCCTGGGACCGGCCCCGCACCTACTGCTCACAAAGCCACGCGGGGTGGCAGGCGGGGGCCGACTCCTCCCCCACCCGGGCTGGCCTGACACAGCCCAGCAGCCCTGGGAGGATGGCTGAAAAATCCCCCATGGGTCATGTTAGCGAGGTCAGGGCAGAGCCTGGGGGCAAGGGCTCGTGCTATTGCCCATCACCCTGTCCAAAGTGCTCAGTAAACAGAAAAGGTTTATTAAAATGTTAGTTACGATTTCTACAGTTCGCTGTTGTCTCTGGGGACCTGCAGCCCAAGCTTAAAATGAACGACATGAAAGTAAACTTCTGGAAAACAACTTTTATGTAACCTGGAAATTCCCAGCACGTCCCTGTGGATCAAGGGCTGGGTTGCCAGCGTTCACGCTGACCAGGACGGAGCAATTACAATTGTCCGAGAGACTCTTGGGGTCGCGAAGCTGGAAAACATTCATGCTTTCAGGACAGATAGGCTGTGGGCTTATATATTTTCTTTCCCTTTTTACTGGCTGATACAGAAGCCACTGCACGGTGAGTTACAGACCTGCGCCCTCTGAACCGGGTCCTGCAGTTCGTAAGGACTCCGAAGGCAGGGCTGTGACCTGCAGCGTCCTCACAACACCCCGCCGCACACAGGCGAGGGACGCGTCACCGCCAAGCACACGCATCTGGTCAGTCCCGGCTGCCGTGCCCTGCCGGGTCCACGAGGTGTGCCCCGTCGGGCCGCCCTGGACTGCTGAATTCCCACCATTTCCACATGTAGGAAGGTAAGCGAACGACAGACAAACTGCTGGGTATTCCCACAAGGGAGTCCTCTCTGGATGGGATTGGCTCAGCACTGTCTGTATGAGAGCTCAACACATGAATTCTGGGAGCTTATAAACTAGACAGAATATAAAACTCCTACAGGGGCTTCAGTTCAAGAAGGACTAAGTTCCCTCTACGACTTTATGACGTTAGTCCCTCAATGGCCTCGTTCTACACTCAGGCTTCAGCGTGCGTCTTCCCAGCACAGCAAACCACGGCCGCTGGGTGAGGGTGGAGATCCAACACCTGACTATTGCCCCTGGTAACAGGTGCACAGATCACAGTCCTGAAGGCAATCATCTACACGCTCAAAATGAGTTCCTAGGAGCCAAATGAGGGTGTACTGCCTTGGGTTTAGGGGGGTCACAAGTGCAAAGACAACTGTGAATTTAAACGCACGCCCCTAAGGTTGGGGGAGAGAGCAGGGATAAAGATTTGGATGTTCTCTGAGCTTTAACGTGCCTTTAAGATCGTCAACACAGAACTTCTCTGAGATGTTAAAAGAATTGGGGGGAAAAGGATGGACAGATGCTTAACTGTCTGTCTTACAGTGAAATAAAGCATTTGGCATATTTTAAGGTTCCATGTGGTTCATGTTTCCTCGAATTACCATTTTATGATCGAGAGGCCCGTGCAGCCCATCTGGTCATTTTCACCTCAGGTATGTTTGCTGCCTTGAGTATCGGAAGCAGGGCTGTGCAGCCTGGCCCTGTACGAATAAGTTTTGACCAAGGGCAAAGTGTCCTGTTTTTCAAAAGAAACAACCATTACCCACTCACCAAATGGCTTTATTCTCCTGGAAGAACAAAAGGCATTCTCCCACTTCTCTCCCCTTCCAAACATTTTCAGTTTGGTATCTCCCTCTCTGCTCAAATGCAGGCACTCAACTAAATACTGGCTGCATTTAATTAAAGTCCCAGATTTCTGTCAAGTGGAAAACTAGCTGCTCCATCAGCCTCGCTGGCACTCGGGGCACCGCTGCGTCTTTCTAAGGGGTAAAGCCACCTTCTTGCAGACAAAGCCACTGCCACACAGGCCATTTACAAAGAGAAACAAGCAACCAGAGAGAGAAACGGTCAAACAGTTCAACGGCTTGGCCTCTAGCTTTCTAAGACTTTGGACAATTCACTTATCCTCTCTGGGGCCCAGTTTCGCAATCTTAAAACGGAAATCTATAGTGTAATATCTGCAAGGTCCTAACAAACTCTCAGATCTTATGATCCTTACTCTGAAAGCCCAGCAACATTTAAACATTATAAAGAACCTACTTTTAAAGGAACTTGTAAAGAACTAACCAAGTCCCAGTATGGGTTTATTTGTATTCATGTTAACCTCAAGCATCTCCTGTCTTCACATCCATTTCAAGGGGTTTGGAAACATGAACACAGCACGTTTTGGTAAACAGAAATAGATTTTAAAGGCATCAGAGTGGCAAACTAAAGTAATTCCACAGTACATCCTTTTCTAAGAGGAAAGACAGTTTTATACTGAATAATCATCACTTATTGGTTAACATTAGTTGCATTTCTTTTTCTTAAGACACATATACCTATAGATAAACTCCATCCAAAAATTAAGCAAAACAGCTTTTGGGTATTTTGTGGCTGGATGCGTTTCTGCTGTGATGTTCTCTCCTAGGGAAGTGTGAGCTCTTTCAGTGACTCAGTAGCCACTGTTGTGTTAATAAACCTTTCTCCTCGTCTTCTTTGTCCTCTGACCCGATTTTGTAAGCCTTCTACCAATTAATGTAAGGGGTTCCCTCACCCTAAAGGTAGGGCCTCACTCCGGCTGCCCTGCAGCCCCCGGCCCCGACGGTACCACCCTCCTTCCTGGAGCCATCTTCCCCCTGGCCTTTGACACCAGACCCATCCTCGCTCCCCAACCTTGGACACCCCGCCTCCCCCATGGTCTTGCCCAGCTCTCTGACTGTGGGTCCCACCACGATCTAGGGCTTCCTGATTTTCTCAGCATCACCCTCACCCCCCTGAGCCCAGACCTCAGTCCGGAATCCCAACTGGACGACCCACTTCCATGTATCAGAAACACGCTGCTTCACTTCCACTCAGCGTGTCTAAATCAGAGTCCCTCTCACCCCTTACCCACTGTCTCCCCCCAGAAAACATCTGATATTCAAGGGTAAATACGTGACCGGGCCAGGCCATCAGGAATCCACGCCGAGGATGACAGGAAGGCGTGTCCTCGCCCTCTGACAGCTGACTGACCACACGGGTGGGACCCCCCAGAGGGAAGGCAACAAAATGGGAGCCAGCAGGTAAAAAGAAGCCCAGAGAGAACAGCCTAAAGAAAGACAGTGACCACCGCCTGGGGCCAGATGACCCGAAGGCCAGTCTCATCTGAGCTTCACGTGCAGAACAGCTGCCTCCTCCACCCCCGCCCTTTCTACGGCTCACGTTATTTCAGACGCCCTCTAACTCGCTGAAGAAAGGGGCCTGGAGACCGACCAGCCCACTCTCCTTACTGTACAGGCACGCGAGACGTTACGTGGCCGCACAGGTTTTCAGCCGCTCGGGGCAAAGGCCTCATGGGAACATCTTGCTGGTGAAAACAACACTAAAGGTAATCTAGCTGCACCGTCTTTAGCTGATAAACCAGTGAGTGGACCGATATGTCCATTGTTCCTCAAGTTGTGGAAGAAACCATCCGAAGGACTAAAAACACACGGTCAACAGTGCTGACCTCTGGAGACGGAAACCTGAATGAGGTAGGGGGAAAGTCTTGTTTCTGCATTTTACAGTCTCTTACACTAGTGGTCTGATTACTTTTTAACCTTGTGTATATAAAAATATAGTGGGAAATTATAAAGTTCCCAAAACATAAATTTTAAACGTAAAAGTTTTAAGCCATATAAAACTCCAGAAGCTAGTACTTTACAGAAGGTCACGTCATAAAAGAAGACACAGTGCTGGCTCTTAGCAAATGCGCATCCCGGAAGCCTGAGGACGTCCATCCTGTGTACTGAAGCCACGGGGGCGGGGCTCATCCAAACAACGCGCTCAGTCAGGGCTGTCAGGGCTGCTGCTGGCACCTCCTGCATCCCTGCTAGTGATAACGGCTGTCACTAAGTACTTACTATGCACCCAACACGGCTCGAAGTGCTCAGTCTATACCGACTCATTTAATCTTTACAAAAACCACAGAAGATCTTACCATCTCCACTTTACGGATGAGGAAATGAAGGCACAAAGATACACCGAGTTGCTCAAGGTTACACAGCTGGGAAGCAGTGCAAATGGGCCTTGAACCAAAGAGGTCTGGCCGGTGGCTAGGATGCACGGCCTGGCCTCTCTCATCAAGGGAGCAGGGTTTGCCGGGACTCCACAGGCACTGGGATTTCTCCAGCCACAGAGGGCCTTTCTGATGTGGGTTCCGCCCACCTCGGGCTTGAACTCTGTCCCTCCTGTCCCCTTTGCTTCGTTGTTACTGGGATACAGACATTGCACTGGAGCTCCAAACAGCCACACAGACATAACCTGCTACATCCTGAAGACATCCCATGTGTACAGTGGAATTATAATGCCCAAGTAGGTAATGTTTACGTCTCCTCCGCCAGGCTTGACGAACTTTTACTCACTGGAGAAACTGTAAGAGTATACAAAGTAACTCAAAGGAGTTAGTTTAGAAACTAAGAAATTAATTTGTTCCCTGAATTTCTTATTCCTGTATTTGTATCATCAACCAGCAAACGTTACACCGAGAGACTAGTAAACGCTCAACCCCCACTAAGTAAACAGCTATTTACAGCTATACAATCTAAGTCGAAAACACAGAAGAGGGACAGGAAGATGAGACAAACTGGTGAAGATTCTCAGTGCATACTTCACAAGTTAAAAGTGAATCCAAATTTCTAATAACATTCAAAATACACACCACATAACAGTAATAAATCCCAGCATGGAGTTTCAGCGCACAGAAGTTCTCACATACTTTTAGTTCTGGCCTTTAGTGTGCTCTTTGAAGAAGATGCTCATTGTAGAAAAAATAAGAAGTACGAGAAGAATAATGTCGTACACAATTGGAATTGAACCCTTAAGGACGGCTTTGTTTCGGAAATCAGACAGCCTCCTCTGCCACTGGGCTGCAGAAGTGAGCGCGCCACCCACGACTTGGGTGGCCTTGACTGAGAGAGCTCTGAGCTTCCTCTTATCTGTGAAACGGAAAGTTGGACTATTTTTAAACCGTCCCTTTAAACACGTTTTTAAATGCTTCCAACTATAAAAGGCACTCTCTAGTCTTTCGAGACAGCAATCTGAACGTTACTCACTTGCTGCGTTACTCGATCTCGAGAGACTGCATCACTGAAGATGCTGGATTTTTAAAAAATCGTATCTTCTACATGCTGGCGGACAACACTAATTTATAAAGATGACTTCCTAGGTTTCTATTAACAAAGGCCCGCCACTGAAGAACTAAACGTTTCTGAATGAATAACAGTCTGCCGATACTTAAGCCCCCCAAGGGTAAAGCAGTGAAAGGAGTGCACAGCTGGACCCGGGTACCTGGCGTGATTTATCTCCTAGAAGTTGGCCGTCGCTAGTCTCAACGTTAATGGCCACAGGTTCACGGTGTGGATGCAGCCTCACCTGATCACGAGGCCCCAGTCCAAACCTCCCATCCAAGAGGGAAAACGTCCTTGAAACAACTCAAAAGTGCTCTTTGGCAAGCTTCGGAGATGTGTTCAATTAAAAGACTGGTGACCGTGTCAAGAATTGTCAGTTTTAAGTGGCTGTGACCTTTCTTACTTTGACCTGCTGACCCTGACATTCCTTAGCGGCTGGGGAATGAGACGCAGTGGTGATGGATCCGACAGACCCTCAAGAGGCAGACCCAACCCTTCCAGCAGCAAATGAAGTTTATCCAAATGTGTCCTGGGAAGAACTAATAAATGACGTTCCCTCCCTGAGAAATGACTGAAACCACCAAAATAATCCTTAGATAAAAAATCCAATTATTTACTGTAATGACTCTTAAGATAAATATGAGGTCAATTTATTATAGTTGCGGGATGTTTCCAACAGGGCTACATATAACTGTGTATAGTGAAGAGCCATTCATCCGGGCTTCCCTGGTGGCGCAGTGGTTGAGAGTCTGCCTGCCGATGCAGGGGACGCGGGTTCGTGCCCCGGTCCGGGAGGATCCCACATGCCGGGGAGCGGCTGGGCCCGTGAGCCGTGGCCGCTGAGCCTGCGCGTCCGGAGCCTGTGCTCCGCAACGACGGGAGAGGCCACAACAGTGAGAGGCCCGCGTACCGCAAAAAAAAAAAAAAGAGTCATTCATCTGGTATTCTAGCAAATGGAATTTTCTATATTATGGTCTTTAGGACCATCTCCAACACAACAAAAACCCTGCAACATCTTGAAATGCCTTTTGAAAGAAGAAAACTTTGCAGTACGCAGAGCTGTTGCACTTATTTTACCGAGCTTTGTTAATCTTTTCTAAAACGTACACACACACTGAAGTTCGTTACACACGTTGGGGTTTACGATTCTACTGTAATGCTTTATACACTAGGTGCCCTTCATCTAGGGAAACAGTATATACACCCGGATGTGCTGCTCCTTCCTTCTTTCCATTTTTTTTGGCCGTGCCACACAGCTTGAGGGATCTTAGTTCCTCGACCTGGGATTGAACCTGTGCTCCCGGCAGTGAGAACGCTGAGTCCTGACCACTGGACCACCAGGGAAGTCCCACAGTCTTTCTAAGATGTAAGACAAAATAATGGAAAAAAGCCAGTGAAGTGAGTACAGCATCCATGCGATGATGCGCACGGATCGGGTGAGGGATCACGCAGATGGAGGGGGGCCTGGATCGCCTCGTCCTACAGAGCAAGAAGCCACTCTGTGCAAGGCTGTGGGAGCTTAGGTGGGAAATGGGATTCCTCGCTCCAGCCTCTCGAGTGAAGACACCGAGGTACGAACGTCTTTCACTAGAAGGTTTTCACTAACAATTAAACCAAAAAGTCATTTCTAACAAGAATATACACAAACATCCCAAAGAGCAAAGGAAAGCCAGGGTCCAATTCAGTTGGGTTCCATCGAGGGCCACCTCTTCCCTGACGTGTGAGGGGTCAGCCCCACTTAGTAATGTAGAGCTGACTGTCCAGTGGGTCTGTGTCCGAGCCACACAGCCACATGGTCCGTGTGTGCGTGTGTGTGTGTGTGTCTGCATATATCCACACATGCGACTAGATATGGTAGTATCAGCATACTGCATATTTTCAGGCTCGAATATGACATTATTGTCTAAAGACTACAGTTTTGAGTAAAAATGATGCAGAATATATTTAATGACACTTTTATGCCTAACCTGACCTTTTAAGTATGATCTCCTACCTCGACTGCAGCTACCAGTAAAGAAAATGACATCTGTGAACTCAGAAGCATAAGTGATTCATACCAGGGAACAAGAGTAATATGTATTTTTGTTGTTGATGCCTTCTGAATAAACTCAGATTAATGTAATAGCTGTTAAGTA
Source organism: Phocoena sinus (assembly GCF_008692025.1). Taxonomy (NCBI): domain Eukaryota; kingdom Metazoa; phylum Chordata; class Mammalia; order Artiodactyla; family Phocoenidae; genus Phocoena; species Phocoena sinus. Next base: position 114,037,753 of record NC_045768.1, read on the forward strand.
CAGAAACAGAAAAGTATGAATTGACTAGTGGCTTTTTTCTTGCTGTGGAATTTGTCAATCTATAAAATTCGTTGTAAGACATTAAAGCCACTTGTGATATATGTTAATGACCTAATAAACTAAATTTTAGCAAGGGCACCACGCTGTCATCTTTTAAAAATTGTTACTATGTAGTATCAGGAGGACACCGGGACGCTGAAGGGGCAGGCGCTCCATCCTCCACCGTTTCCGGCGGGGGTGGGGCGCCCTCCTTGCCTGTATCCTTACCCCCCCTTCAGTGAGTGTGGGAGGTGGGTCTGTACGACGCACCTGTGAATGGGCAGGGAGGCCGCTCACCTCCAGGGTGTAGTATCAGCAAGCCCCCTCAGCCCGGCGACACACCCTTCTCCTCTAGTACAGACTTGAGGCTTCTTGGATTCCCTCTCTGTCTCCTCTGTTCATCACACGAATGGTCCCAAACTTGAACAGGGAGAAGGGATACCCCCTCGAACATCCATACATCGTTCACGCATTTCAAAGGTCTGAAAGAAACTGAGACATACGGGCCCCCTTGCGAATTAATAAAGCAGCTCAAACCAACAGTCATCATTTGTTCAGATTTATCACAGTGGCTATAACCCCAACTCTGGGAAAGGGCGGAGAAGGCGTGGGTGGGCTCAGATCGACTCAACGCAATGACAAAAAAAGCTTTAAACAGACCCACTCCCTCGTGGAAGGCAACTGGAGGACCATCTACTGATAATACCACACGTGCCTTCACGGGCAGGTCCCCCTCCTCACCTAAGGGCTGGGGAAGGGCGCGTCGTCCTCTCTGGCAAATACATGTTGATCGACATCTTTTCAGACCCGCCACAGTTCAGCATCCCTCCCCTCCCCTGAGGACAGAAAGGTTGTCTTTATCAATCCTTTTAAGTTCAGCTGATCTAAACAGTTTAAATTTACTGACACAGGGCTTGCAACATTTTACCTTTCCTGCCCTGTAACAAAATACTGCCATCAAATTTTGATTATGAAACTGGTGAAAACACAAGCATAAACATAATCTTTTGGACCGACAGAACCTAACTTTTATGGCTTTTAGTGTTAAAGCACAACAAGAGCTCCTACAAATGGATTCAGTCAAAACTTTTTCTCTGTAAAACTGAATTCATAACTGTAACTAACAACTGCACAGACTGCTACACAAGGTTTCTTTTTATCTCTTTTAAAATTAAACCCTATTTCCTTTTTCTTTTTTTTGGCGGTACGCGGGCCTCTCACTGTTGTGGCCTCTCCCGTTGTGGAGCACAGGGCCCGGACGCGCAGGCTCAGCGGCCATGGCTCACGGGCCCAGCCACTCCGCGGCACGTGGGATCTTCCCGGACCGGGGCACGAACCCGTGTCCCCTGCATCGGCAGGCGGACTCTAAACCACTGCGCCACCAGGGAAGCCCTAAATCCTATTTCTTAAACTTCACATGATAAAAAAAAAAAAAAGCCAAAAAAATCCTATTGGGTTTCCATATGCACAAAAGAAATAAACCCTCTTGACCCGCAATTCACACCTCATACAAAACTTAAATATGAACCTCAAACTATAAAATTTCAAGAAGAAAACACAGGAACATCTTTGTGACCATAAGTTAGGCAAAGATTTCTTTGACAGATACCAAAAAGTGTGATCCATAAAAGAACAAAAAACTTGGTAACTTGGACTTTTTACAATTAAAAACTTCTGCCCTTCAAAAGGCAAAAGGGACCAAAAGGACACCGTGAGAAGGATATTCTCCCTCTCCCTCCACTTTCTCTCCCCAGCATCCACCAGACACCCTGCCTATTGGCCCCTCCTGAGCCGCCCTGCAAGCAAGCAGCACACTAAGACGTGGTGGTTCTACTGCTCTTCGTAACAAGGTTGTTTTCAGAACACGAACTTCCACACTCGGTACACTTATTAATCACTCGGGTGCCACACTGCCTTCACTGGTCATGAACAGGATGGGGACCAAATGCTTTGGAAGTAATTTGTTTCAGAGTTTACTTAAGCAAATACGGAAAAGGAACAGATACAAAACTTTAGTTTGCCTCAGTTAAAACAAACATGAAACTTTCCTCAAGTATCCGTCTCCCTGCATTTTTGAGGCCATGCTCCACAGCTCAGTCAGCTGCTGGATCCTGGGGAGAGATGCTGTCATCTGGGCCTGGTACCAAAATGTTATTTGAAGTACACAGAAACCAGTCTCTTCAGTGGCTTCCATGTCTTTGGGTATGGGTGTCCTCCAATAACGCAATCCTCTCAAAGAAAACTGAGAATCTCTGTCGTCACTTTGATAATTAGAGAAAGAATTTGCCTCCGGCTGAACTGCAAACATGTCAACACTACAGAGCCCAGTTCACGCTTAATGGCCCATGTGATACCTAAGTGGACTAGAAGAGGACTCACGTCACCCTGGAACTCACCGTCCTGCTTTATGTCTTCACGGCGTTTACCACTGACATGATGGATCTTTTACACTCTCCGCCTGAATGCCAGCCCTCCACCCCACTTACTGCAGCCCTGGGAGGGCAGGGCCTTCCAGCCCCTTGGCCGTGGCTCAGGGTCTCGGGCAGGCCCTGACGCACAGTAGGTCCTGGGCTGATACTTCTGCACTGAAGAACCTCCATTTCTCCTACTGGGATTGGCCGCTACAGGTTTGCAAGTTCAGCAGATGTGACACAATTGGGATGGCCATTTAGAATATTTAACATTGCTTCTGCTACACTGATTTGGGGTGTAAAGGGCTGTGGGTTCCCTGCTTTACACCCTCGAGACCTGTGCTGTCCAAACACGGTGGCCACTGGCCAGATGTGGCTGCTGGGCCCTGGCCACGTGGCTGGTCCAGCCCGAGAGACGCTGTGAGTGTAAAAATGATCTCACTAACCATGTTTATGTTACATGGGGAGAAAATAATATTCTTAATCCTCTGGGTTAAACACAACGCATTAGTAAATCTAATTTCACTGCTGCTTTTTCCCTTGTGGTATGACTACTAACTGATACACTGAACCTCTGTATGTGGCCTGTGTCTGTACTTCACATCCTACTGCTCCTGGAGGCTTAGTTCTAAACGTTCCCTGCACCTCCGCCTGAGGGGACTGCCTCTCTCCCGTTAGATATGCACCGGGGTGGACACACTACAGGGCCTTGGGGTCTGAGGGCCCAGCCCTGGAGGCGCCAAGCCAGAGGCAGCAGACGGAGCTGCCACGACCGTGGCACAAAGCTGGCCGCCAATTTCTTACCCATCTTCTAGTTTGCCGACTTCCTGGCAAACGGTACCAGAAACTACTCTGACACTGTGTTTCTGACCCATTCCACTCTCTAAGACATTCACCCGGCTGCTTGGGGCCCCTGGTCAGGACGGGTGGGAATCCCCCCTCACCTCTGGCCCAGCGCCCCCTTCAGGCAGAAAGGGAGATCCCCAACTCCACAGAGAGCCTTCTACGCCCAGGGTCACACTGCAGGGCCTCGGGACGTGGCATCATCGGGGTGCGGGGCGGAGCTGCGAGGCAACAGGCCCGGGGCTGCGGGCTCGGGGAGTGGGGGCAGATGAACTCCACGGAACAGAGCAAAACCCCAAATGACGTAACATGTCAACCAGAGAGGGAACGACCGAGTCACGGAGCCGAGCTCTTATCTCAGATTTGATTTTTCCCTCCAGTTCATACAAACGTTTAAAGGAACATCACGCAGAAGCACAGAAACAACACCCTCCGCCTTGACATGCGCAGACTGTCATTACACTTGGAGTAGGTCTGGGGCGGGGGGAGAATCTAGATTGCATGCTGTGGGCAGGACAGGCTGGTCAGCATGACCTGAGAGACACCCTTGCAGTCGCTTCCTGCTGCAGTGTGTTCTGAAAAGTTAATAGCCTCCTCAGCGCTGGTGCCAGTATCTGTCTGTTGACCTGAAACACTGCATCTCAGAGAAGAGCTGCCAGGATAAGGAGAGATCGCAAAGGATACTGTTTCCATCCTCTGCGTAAAAGTTACAATGTTAATAAAAGTATTATTTATGCTTGATCAAACAGTATAAAGAGAGATGCCAGGAGAAACATCTTACAGTGCACCCAGGAGTGTAACACTTGGAAACATGCCTCCTGGTGTTACTAAGGCAGTTTGGCTACAAATAGCAAGCAGCCCCCAGCCCCCCTTGGCCGCCCACTTCCCCCTGGAATCCGGCTGATGGAAATAAAACATGTGGAGGGGCCTGACCCCCTCCACGAACATTACATCAGTCTTCCTTATTAGGAAAACTTCTTCCAACCTAACATTCGGCCCACCACAATCAGAGTTTAATTCTCAATGAGTTCTAGGAGAGCTGCCCTAACCAGAAGGGTCTAAACACCGGGAGGAATGTGGGCGTCAGGCAGGCTCCCTTCTACCACGGCAATTCTCAATGAGCAGTTCTAGGAGAGCTGCCCTAACCAGAAGGGTCTCAACACCGGGAGGAATGTGGGCGTCAGGCAGGCTCCCTTCTACCACGGCATTTTAACTCTCTGCACGGTGGCACCGTGATGGAAAGCATTAAGGAAGTACATGTTTCATGTTCCCTGAAGAAGGCACATTTAAAAAAGCACATTTACTCTTCCTCAAATGTTTCCTTTCTATATTCTTTCTGACATATGCGTGTTTACCGTGAACAGAGAGAGGAGAAATCAGAAATTCTTCGATTCTTAATTTATCATAATTGCAATATTGGTTCTGACCAAAGATTTTGGTATCTGACCTTAAGATGATGAGAAGATGATGTGGAAGTTAAGAAGCTGAGAAAGACCTCCCTCCCTCCCCCTCCCTGAACCTTTACTGTTATGTCTGATTTGCTAGACAACTCTGGGCTATCCTTTGGGCTCTGTTACCATATTAACATGTTAACCTGGCAACAAAAGCAAAAATTAACACGTGGGACTACATCTCAAACTAAAAAGTTTCTGCAGCAAAGGGAAACATCAACAAAGTGAAAAGGCAACCTATGGAACAGGAGAAAATATTTGTAAAACATCTATGTGATAAGGGGTCCATATCCAAAATACATAAAGAACTCAAAACAACTCAGCTGCAAAAAACACCCCAAACAGGGCTTCCCTGGTGGTGCAGTGGTTGGGGGTCTGCCTGCCGATGCAGGGTACGCGGGTTCATGCCCCGGTCCGGGAAGATCCCACGTGCCGCGGAGCGGCTGGGCCCGTGAGCCATGGCCGCTGAGCCTGCGCATCCGGAGCCTGTGCTCCGCAACGGGAGAGGCCACAACAGTGAGAGGCCCTCGTACAGCAAAAACAACAACAACAACAAACCCTGCCCCCAAAACAATCCAATTGATTACCAGCAGATTAACTAAATAGACATTTTTCCAAAGAAGACATTCAAATAGCCAACAGGCATGTGAAAAGATGCTCAGCATCACTAATCCTCAGGGAAATGCAGATCAAAATCAGAAGGAGATCTCACCTCACACCTGTCAGGATGGCTGTCACCAAAAAGAACACAAATACTGGGGAGGGTCTTTACTAAGGCAGTTCGGCTAAAAACAGAACACAAAGACTGGAGAGGGTACTGGATGAAGCCTCCTATATTGCTGGTGGGGAAGTAAATTGGTGCAGCCATTATGGAAAACAGCATGGAGGGTCCTCAAAAAATTAAAACTAGAGCTACTATATGATCCAGCAATTCCACTCCTGGGGATCTATCCAAAGGAAACGAATCTACTGTCTTGAAGAGTTACCTGCACACTCATGCTTACTGCAGCACTATTTACAGCATCCAAGACATGGAAACTACCTAAGTGTCCATGACCAGATGAATGGATAAAGGAGATGTGGCACATACACACGATGGAGTACTACTCGGTCATAAAAAAGAATGGAATTTTGCCATGTGCAGCAACATGGATGGCTTGGAGGGCATTATGCTAAGTGAAGTAAGTCAGACAGAGAACAACAAATGCTCTATGTTACCACTTACATGTGGAACCTTAAAAACAAACAAACACACACACACAAAACACAACAACAGTAACAAAAAAACACCTCAGGTTAATAGAGAACAGATTGGTGGTTGCCAGAGGTGGGGGAAATGGGTGAAGGTAGTCAAAGGGTACAAACTTCCAGTTGTCGGATAATAAGTCATGGGGATGTAATGCACAGCATGGTGACTATAGTTAGTAATACTGTATTGTATATTTGAAAGTTGTTGAGGGTAGATCTTAAAAGTTTTCATCACAAGAAAGAAAATTTGTAATGATGTAAGGTGATGGATGTTAACTTACTGTGGCGATCGTTTCACAACATGTACTTGTATCAAACCGTCGCATTGTACACCTAAAACTAGCAGTGTTATTCGTCAATTGTATCTCAATAAAACTGGAAAACAGAAAATCATACTTTAAAATGTTATACTATAAACTTGTTTTCAAAAAAATACGTTAACTGATCTAGACTTCTTGTTATGAAAGGTAAGACTTAAGAAGTTAAGATGTGCGTGTAAAATAAAAGTTAACGAAGGCAAACCTCTGCCTTCAACAATGGCCTTTCCGTGAGTATAAATAGGGTTATTTAGCAGTGTGCTGACATCCTTGGTATTCGACTTTTCTTTCATCTTGACATAAGAACTATTTTCATCGGAGAGAAGAAAGGGTTACAAAAAAGTCCTAAGTCTCCAGTCCACAACGGGGCAGTGGCGTTAACAAAGGTAACAGTACATCCTAAAGGGATTAATTTAGAAACAAGCAATTCTGAGCAGCAAGGGTCCAGGGCGTCCTGCTCTGTGTACAGCGAGCCCCTCTTGACAGGCAATCACTAACAGACTGCTTGCCCTCTCCCCGGCTTCCAGGGTGGGTCCCTGACGAAACCCAGTGAGTCACGTGTTCATGGAACCGGGGAGGGAAGAACGGCTTTCAGAGGAGGGTTGTGGACAGAAGGAAGACGGGCCTGGAGGGTGGCTGGGACAGCTCCAGGCTTGTACTTCGACAGCTAGCTCATGACTGAACTTTTCTAACTTGAATGTTTTCAAAGGCAAGAAAAACAAATACACCCGAATCTCTTCTGCTCAGGACCTCGACAGTCCTCACTGTTTCCATGATGGGCCGGGCACTGGTGCCCTGGGAAAGCAATTCCATTTAAGAACTCAAAGGGCTTTCCATCTCTGGGGAGTTTTCTCCACATCCTTCTTACCGCTTTAGGGATTAAAGGCGGTGTGTCCTTCTCAGGAGTGAGGCTCTGGGGTCAGACCACCTGGGTGAATTTACTGGCCGAGTGTCCTTGATCCCTTAACCTTCCTGAGCCCATTTCCTCATCCTGGAGCAGGGCTTACAACGGGATTTCCCTCCTGGGCTGCGAGGGTGAAGTGAGTTAGGACATATGGAATGCTTAGAGCTAAGCTCGAGCAAACCTTCAAGAAGTGTAGCAATTAATATCCAAGATGACCATGTAATTCAGTGTCCAAACGGGGACCTTTTTGTCCAGGAAAGACGTGACCTGGACAGGACTCGCCCCCAATAGGCAGACTGACAGTCCTGGGAAAAGTGGAACCTACGGTGATCCCAGTAACACTCCATGGTGCCGAAGCCCCACAGCGCAGATGTGAACTGATTTAGAAAATTAACAAAATGTGTGTGTCACTGGTACCAGACGGTCTGAGATCAGAAGAAGAATGCCTTAATTTTAAGAAAAACCAGTAACTGTAATGTAAGAGTGTTTATCTTAAAACAGACCTAACAGTTTTATGTGAACCACCCATTCTGCTGACCTCAGAACATTCCTTTTCAACATCATCCCAAATGCACTGCAAAGATTCATTTCAACGGTTTTGGCAACGTGGTCACTTCCTCAGAGCCCCTCCCCAGACATCAGGGAGCCGCGGAGGAGTAACCCGAAGAAAGAGGTGATGAGGGCACAAGTTCACATCCACAGACTCAGGCGTGCTCCACAGGTGTAGCTCTACGGGGAAGTGGGCCACTTCCCTCCTACCTGGGCAAGAGCCAGCACAGAAACATGTCTGTTAAAAATGAGCTTTTAACCTCACGCCGGTCAGAATGGGCATCATCAGAAAATCTACAAACAACAAATGCTGGAGAGGGTGTGGAGAAAAGGGAACCCTCTTGCACTGTTGGTGGGAATGTAAATTGATACAGCCACTGTGGAGAACAGTATGGAGGTTCCTTAAAAAACTACAAACAGAACTACCATACGACCCAGCAATCCCACTACTGGGCATATACCCTGAGAAAAACATAATTCAAAAAGAGTCATGTACCGCAGTGTTCACTGCAGCTCTATTTACAATAGACAAGACATGGAAGCAGCCTAACGGATGAATGGATAAAGAAGATGTGGCACATATATACAATGGAATATTACTCAGCCATAAAAAGAAACGAAATTGGGTCATTTGCAGAGACGTGGATGGATCTAGAGACTGTCACACAGAGTGAAGTAAGAAAGAGAAAAACAAATATCGTATATTAATGCATGTATGTGGAACCTAGAAAAATGGTACAGATGAACCGGTTTGCAGGGCAGAAATTGAGACACAGATGTAGACAACAAACGTATGGACACCAAGGCGGAAAAGCCGCGGTGGGGTGGTGGTGGTGGTGGTGGTGGTGGTGGGATGAATTGGGAGACTGGGATTGACATGTATACACTGATGTGTATAAAACAGATAACTAATAAGAACCTGCTGTATAAAAAATTAAATTAAATTAAAAAAAAAAGAGCTTTAGTGGAAAACGTTCAGCTGGCGTCCTCTTTCCTCCCTGGGCCCTTTGCAGCAGCTCCGTTATGGAAACTCTTTACTATATATAGTTGAGCAGGACTCTGGGACTTGACCTGTGTGCAGGCCGGCTGCCCGGGGCCCCCCCACCGCCTCGGGCCCGAGGGGGCCACACCCGCAAGACAGGAGAGCAGCCGGGACGGCACCCTGCTCTCTTCCAGGCCCCGATACCGTGGTGCTGTCTCCCCTGGGCCTTCAGCCTCCCCGAGGCCCACTTCTGACCTAACTCACCAGGGCTGCCTGTGGAACCTCGGAGAAGAACATCCGGGAAACAGTTTTTGCCCACTCAACAGTGTGCATCCTCCCCCGGACCGCGCCCTGCCCCCCACGTATCCATTCAAGAGTAATGCAAGAGCTAGAAGTCTCACGTTTCTGTCCAAGGCCCCAGACCTGCCGGCAGCACCCCCTGACTGGCCTGTCCACGCAAGGCCACTGCTCGTTTAGTTACTGTCTGTTTCCTCCTGAGACCGCGATCTCTCTAAGGGCAGGTCCACGTCTGCTTTACCCTTCAATCTGTCACCTGAAGTTCAGCACACCATCCATGAATGAATCCTTGAACCCGGAGAGGCAGGAGGAGAGGATGGCTATGGAAACTTAACAGATGCCAGACACCGCCCCGCTCTGCACACAGGCTTCCTCGCTCCCGTGTCTGTCTCTGCATCTGCAGGGATGCGTCACATGGCCCGTGTGTGTACGTACCTGTTCTCTGCAGTACCGACGAGCTGCACCAACCCTCCTCTCACCCGTGTAAGGGGAGGCAGCCAAGGACAGCGCTTGGCACACAGGTGTGCCGGGAGCTGCGGTCATCTCTCCTCCCCCCAGCAAACGGCACCATCACCGATGCAGCTCCTCCACCCAGCACCGCAGGACTCACCCCGCCCGGCCCTCCCTGGCCTCACCTCACCCGTCACCAAGCCATCTAACCCCACCACCCCTGCCTCTCCCGCTCCCAGACGACCTCCCACGCGCGCTGCCTCACGCCACCCAGAGGGGTTTTCAAACGGCACGTCTCATCTTGTAACTTCCCGACGCACATGGCCCCGGTCGCTTCGGCCTGCCCTCGGGACAAATCCTGAGTTCTCCGACCTGGGCCACCAGGCCTGGTGGGCTGGCTGTGGCCTCTCCCCACCACCCCATTCTCGGGGTCCAGCCCCGCGTCCTGGGCAGCAGCCCTTCCCCGTGCCCCCGAGCAGGGTGAGGGTCTCCGGCCTCCTGCCCTCACCCTGTCACAGCATCACCTGCGCGAGCACTCCCCGTGCGTCCTGCATCTGGTCTCTGAGACCCTGCATCCCCCTTACCCGGCCCTGGGGCTCTTCCAGCTCCAGCAACACGAGGACCAGGAAGCAGGTGATGGAAGAGACACGAGGGCTGGGCCAGGGGACACCCGGGTCTGCTGTGGCTCCCCAGGGTAGCCCTGTCTCCACTGCGTTCCCGTCTGTGACAACCGGTACCAGACTTTAAGGCCAAATTTTCCACTGAAGAAAATCTCTGTACACACAAGGAAGAAGCTCCCGATTACGCTGCATGACAGAAGTTACTACGAGGGGCGCTCGTCTGTGAGGTTCTCTCTCATCGCCCGTCTTCCTGCTGCTGTGCCTCCTCTCCATTCACACAACAATGTGGTCTCCCGTTTCACCCAAAAGACTAGAATTACGAAAACTCATGTTATGAATCCTAAAAGACTTTTTCTGGCAAAGTTTAACAGTGGATACAAACAAACGACCCAATCGAAAAATGGGCAGAAGACCTAAATAGACATTTCTCCGAAGAAGACACACAGATGGCCAACAGGCACATGAAAAGATGCTCAATATCACTAATTATTAGAGAAACGCAGATCAAAACCACAATGAGATAGTTTTGATTTTTGATGATGGCAATTTTGACACCGGTCAAAACTGCCATCATCAGAAAGTCAACAAATAATAAATGCTGGGAAGGTATGGCGAGAAGGGAACCCTCCTACACTGCTGGTGGGAATGGAAGTTGGTGCAGCCACTATGGAGAATGGTATGGAGGTTCCTTAAAAAACTAAAAATAGAGCTACTGGTAGCGCAGTGGTTGAGAGTCCGCAAAAAAAAAATAATAAAAATTAAAAAAATATAATAACAAAAATAGAGCTACCATATGATCCAGTAATCACGCTCACGGGCATATATCTGGAGAAAAACACGGTCTAAAAAGATACATGCACCCCAATGTTCACAGCAGCGCTACTAACAATAGCCAAGACTTGGAAGCAACCTAAATGTCCATCAACAGATGAATGGATAGAGACTTCCCTGGTGGCACAGGGGTTAAGAATCCGCCTGCCAATGCAGAGGACACGGGTTTGAGCCCCGGTCCGGGAAGATCCCACATGCCGCGGAGCAACTAAGCCCTGCGCCACAACTACTGAAGCCCGCACGCCTAGAGCCCGCGCTCCACAACAAGAGAAGCCACAGCAATGAGAAGCCCACGCACCGCAACGAAGAGTAGCCCCCGCTCGCCGCAACTAGAGAAAGCCTGTGCGCAGCAATGAAGACCCAACGCAGCCAAAAATAAATAAATTTATATATAAAAAAAGAAAGCTATAGTTTCTTTTTTCCACATCTAGCATTAATGGTTTTTGACCAATTACTTATTGAAGTGCTAAGGTATGAGTCTTTCAGTAGAAACTGGTTTGGGAGGAACACAAAAAGCCCACAGGGATTTTCCAATTTAATACAAGAGTTTGGACAACTGTCCTATTAACTTATCAAATAAAGTTTTATTGTGCCTCTTTCTTCTGTTTGACAATGTAGGTCACTTCTGATATATGGGGACGGGCGGGAAAAACGTATTCTGGGGACAGAGACAGGTCAGCAGCCTCTGGAGTAGAGAATAATGTTGGTACGACTGGTGGGGAAGACACATCTGGGAAGAAGGGAAGAGAGGGTGCGGCTCGAATGGAACAGAGGAAAGACAAGGAAAGAGGCTTCAGGAAGCAGCACGCATGGCAGGCCTGCCGGCCAGCTGGTGACACACCATCGACGTGTGGGCTGAACCTCAACACTGCCGTTCACTTAACCTCTGCAGGCCTCGGTGTCCTGTTCTTTAAAAGAGGGAACAGTAACACCGGCTTACGCGGCTTCTCGGCAGGTTTAAGCGAGGTCATGGATGTAAACATTTTAGTTTCCTGTCACTTTCCTTCAGTATTCAGAAAATATGAACATTAAGTTTGGTTTGTTCTGAGATCTCAGAATCTAGTGGAAAGCTTGAGGCAGAGGTTGAAAAGCAGATCTGAGCTCTCCACGGGTGTGTCAATGAACCCGTCGTGACCACGGGAACCGTCAGGACCCAGGACGGACAGCGCCCCGTGCGCTGTCCTCACATCCCTCACACCTGTGGGAAGGGGTGAGAAGCACCTCCCCGTCTGTCCTGAAGGTGGGTGGTGGCCTCATGGTGCATTTCAGGAGAAAGGCCATGTGTGTCTGCAGTGAACATACAAGTTAATCATGCTATGAATCAGGGGCAGAAGGAATGAATGAACATTACTTCTGTCGCGAAATCAGAGCTCCAAGTAGCTTTGGACACTGACTAAGTTAAAAAATGAAATATATTCACAAAGCTGAATCTTTCATTACTTTGCTAAAACTAGAATTCAGGCTATTTCATAAAATCAGATAACTTATCGATCAGGATATTTCAGGGAGAAATACATTTTGTGAATCCAAGCCTTTCCTTCCCACTGTTTACAGCACAGAATGAAAGTACACTCTGCTTGGAGAAAGCTTTCGACAAAATTCAACACCCATTTATGATAAAAACCCTGTAGAAAGTAGGCATAGAGGGAACTTTTCTCAACATAATAAAGGCCATATGTGACAAACCCACAGCCAACATCGTCCTCAGTGGTGAAAAACTGAAAGCATTTCCACTAAGATCAGGAACAAGACAAGGTTGCCCACTCTCACCACTCTTATTCAACATAGTTTTGGAAGTTTTAGCCACAGCAATCAGAGAAGAAAAGGAAATAAAAGGAATACAAATCGGAAAAGAAGAAGTAAAGCTGTCACTGTTTGCAGATGACATCATACTATACATAGAGAATCATAAAGATGCTACCAGAAAACTACTAGAGCTAATCAATGAATCTGGTAAAGTAGCAGCATACAAAATTAATGCACAGAAATCTCTGGCATTCCTATATACTAATGATGAAAAATCTGAAAGTGAAATCAAGGAAACACTCCCATTTACCATTGCAACAAAAAGAATAAAATATCTAGGAATAAACCTACCTAAGGAGACAAAAGACCTGTATGCAGAAAATTATAAGACACTGATGAAGGAAATTAAAGATGATACAAATAGATGGAGAGATATACCATGTTCTTGGACTGGAAGAATCAACATTGAGAAAATGACTCTACTACCCAAAGCAATCTACAGATTCAATGCAATCCCTATCAAACTACCACTGGCATTTTTCACAGAACTAGAACAAAAAATTTCACAATTTGTATGGAAACAGAAAAGACCCCGAATAGCCAAAGCAATCTTGAGAATGAAAAACGGAGCTGGAGGAATCAGGCTCCCTGACTTTAGACTATACTACAAAGGTACAGTAATCAAGACAGTATGGTACTGGCACAAAAACAGAAAGATAGATCAATGGAACAGGATAGAAAGCCCAGAGATAAACCCACGCACATATGGTCACCTTATCTTTGATAAAGGAGGCAGGAATGTACAGTGGAGAAAGGACAGCCTCTTCAATAAGTGGTGCTGGGAAAACTGGACAGGTACATGTAAAAGTATGAGATTAGATCACTCCCTAACACCATACATAAAAATAAGCTCAAAATGGATTAAAGACCTAAATGTAAGGCCAGAAACTATCAGACTCTTAGAGGAAAACACAGGCAGAACACTCTCTGACATACATCACAGCAAGGTCCTTTTTGACCCACCTCCTAGAGTAATGGAAGTAAAAACAAAAATAAACAAATGGGACCTAATGAAACTTCAAAGCTTTTGCACAGCAAAGGAAACCATAAACAAGACCAAAAGACAACCCTCAGAATGGGAGAAAATATTTGCAAATGAAGCAACTGACAAAGGATTAATTTCCAAAATTTATAAGCAGCTCATGCAGCTCAATAACAAAAAAACAAACAACCCAATCCAAAAATGGGCAGAAGACCTAAATAGACATTTTTCCAAAGAAGATATACAGACTGCCAACAAACACATGAAAGAATGCTCAACATCATTAATCATTAGAGAAATGCAAATCAAAACTACGAGATATCATCTCAAACCAGTCAGAATGGCCATCATCAAACAATCTAGAAACAATAAATGCTGGAGAGGGTGTGGAGAAAAGGGAACACTCTTGCACTGCTGGTGGGAATGTGAACTGGTACAGCCACTATGTAGAAAAGTATGGAGGCTCCTTAAAAAATTAAAAATAGTACTACCATACGACTCAGCAATCCCACTACTAGGCATATACCCTGAGAAAACCATAATTCAAAAAGAGTCATGGGGCTTCCCTGGTGGCGCAGTGGTTGGGAGTCCGCCTGCCGATGCGGGGGACACGGGTTCGTGCCCCGGTCTGGGGGGATCCCACATGCCGCGGAGCGGCTGGGCCCGTGAGCCATGGCCGCTGAGCCTGCGCGTCCGGAGCCTGTCCTCCGCAACGGGAGGGGCCACGGCAGTGAGAGGCCCGCGTAACGCATAAAAAAAAAAAAAAAAAAAAAAAAAAAAAAAAAAAAAAAAGAGTCATGTACCACAATGTTCACTGCAGTTCTATTTACAATAGCCCGGAGATGGAAACAACCTAAGTGTCCATCATCGGATGAATGGATAAAGAAGATGTGGCACATATATACAATGGAATATTACTCAGCCATAAAAAGAAATGAAATTGAGCTATTTGTAATGAGGTGGATGGACCTAGAGTCTGTCATACAGAGTGAAGTCAGTCAGAAAGAGAAAGACAAATACCGTATGCTAACACATATATATGGAATTTAAGAAAAGAAAATGTCATGAAGAACCTAGGGGTAAGACAGGAATAAAGACACAGACCGACTAGAGAATGGACTTGAGGATATGGGGAGGGGGAAGGGTGAGCTGTGACAAAACGAGAGAGAGGCATGGACATATATACACTAACAAACGTAAGGTAGATAGCTAGTGGGAAGCAGCTGCATAGCACAGGGAGATCAGCTCGGTGCTTTGTGACCGCCTAGAGGGGTGGGATAGGGAGGCTGGGAGGGCAGGAGACGCAAGAGGGAAGAGATATGGGAACATATGTATATGTATAACTGATTTACTTTGTTATAAGGCAGAAAATAACACACCACTGTAAAGCAATTATACTCCAGTAAAGATTAAAAAACAACAACAAAAAAAAAGAAAGTTCACTCTGCTTGAAGGTTTGAATTCTACCAGTGTTGACGGCTCAGAACGCAAATGACCGTAGTTCTAAGCTGAACAAGTACCTTGACTTTTTGTTTCCAGTACTGTCTCCTTTTATGCCCTCAGTGGTTTACATTTTGTGCCAAACATCTTATCAGTGATGGTGTGAGAAGCTTTCTTTTAAGAGAGAGAGGGACTTCCCTGGTGGTCCAGTGGTTAGGACTCTGTGCTTCCATTGCAGGGGGCCTGGGTTCACCCCCTGGTCGGGGAACTAAGATCCCACAAGCTGCATGACATGGTCAAAAAAAAAAAAAAAAAAAAAAAAAAGTAAAAAAGAAGAGAGAGAGAGAGAGACAGAGAGAAACAGAGAGAGATTCCAAGGACAGCCAGGCCCAAATTGCATGGTATCCTTGCTGGGTTGAAAGCCAGTGAACGACGCTTCCTGGTCAATATCCTCGTCTCCAGGCTCTGACCGCAGGGATGAGCACATTCAACCCCTAAACCGTACAAATGCCCCGATTTCCTTGTTGTCTCCGAACCCACAAGACAGGCCCTAAGACAAAGTGGTGGCTCCCAGCTGCAGGAGCGACCCTGGGTGATGATTCACAGCAGAAAGCCCCTTTGAGCGTGATTCCCTTTCACTCATGGCGGGGGGGTGTCTCTCTTCTTACTTCTCTGTCACAACCTGGGGGGTGCGCTCTCCCGTCTCAGCCCCTCGGGTTCAGTCTCCTCACAAGCAGAATTGGTAGGTGAGGTAACATTCTTGCTCTAAAACTTGGACTAGCTCTGCTATAGGGAAGTGGAACATAATCGTGAATAACACTGACCGGGAAATAGGAGATCAGGGTACCCGTGTCAGCTCTACTACTAATGAGCCGTCTCTTAATATTCCTGGAACTTAGTTTTCTTCTGAATTTTTTTTTTTCAAAAGGAATAAATATTCATTGTGGAAAACTCGAGTCCCAGAAAATCAAAGTACTAGGATAATAAAGTAAAAGTGAAGCTTCCTCCCCCAAACCACCCTTCCTCATAGGGTGCCAGCCCCAGGGAACAGCTCTGCTTGTGTCCAGCGCTCTCTTCCCAGAGCTTCCACTGTGCGGACACCTGCACACACAACACACGCATGTTTACAGGTAGGGCTTCTGTGTGATCACAGCAGCTGGATCACACGTGTGCATCTTCCTCTGCGATGCTTCATCCCCACGACCGTCACAGACGCCCCTCCCCGTCGCCACCCTGAACCCCTGCCCCAGCTGGGCTGTAGCCCACGTGTGCCCGGGCACAGACAGGCCGCCCCTTATCAACGACAGACACAGCCCCCTCAAGGACTCTCCAGTACAAGCAGTGGAGCAGCGAAGATCCTTGTACAACTCGAGTACGTATTTTGACTTTTCTGTGGGAAAAATTTCTAGAAATTGCGGGGTCAAAGGGTGTGTGAATTTCACATAAAATGTGAGGGCCACACTGCCCCTGAGAAGATCTTATGACCTTATCTATCTGAAGAAGGAGGAAAGAAGAGGTGATGCGTTTCCAATCTTTATCCAACTGAACCTTGAATTCAACTCAATTAAAGCTTTTCAAACCAGAATGGAAGATGGGGCGGGGCTCTGAGATCCAGTTGCCTTTCAGCAAGTCCACTCATTTGAAGCCCTGTCTTCACGAGCAAGTACTGAGACTTTGTTTTGCTTTGGTCTCAGTTGCCAAATTACACTGTTTTTCCCGTGGAATAACACTGTCTTTCGAGGTGGCAATACTGCTAGCCAGAAGTGAAAGTGCCGCTTACTTGTAGAGGCGGGTAGGAAACCATTTCCTGGCATTTGCTACGTCATCAGTTGCAAATCTCACTTATTTAAGGGTCAAAATACTCCCTCGCAGGTGTGGGTCTCAAACTTTAGTGAGCACGGCAGTCATCCAGAGCCTGAAAAAGCACAGACTGCAGGACCCACCCTCAGAGTTTCGGATTCAGTAGGTCTGGGACGGGGCCAGAAATTTCTGTTTCTAACAATTTCCCAGGTGATGCTGCTGCCGGTGGTCTGGGGAGCACGGCTTTTCAGAACGCTCTGTAATCACTGGGCACGCATTTGCAATTAGAGGGCCACGGTCTTACTCCGGGGAGACGGCGCTTGACATGAGTTGTCACCCTAATTACTACATGGAATCTTCTCTCTGCTACAGGTCACCACTGCGCAGGAAGGGGCAGGATGCCAGGACCACACGGGCGGCCCCAGAGTCACCCCTTCTGCCCAACACCTACTCTCGCACAGGAACCGGTGTTTAAAAGCACGTAAGACGACTGCAAGATAACTTCACCTTGTTCTCTGTCTTATAAAGGAGACTCTATTGATCAGATGGTGAAAGATACTGACGCTGATGCCTTCTGATAATCCCCAGGGACTTACAGCCACTTAAGTGACACACGTCAAACGGACAAATACAGCTCTCAGTTACCCAAGTTCTGAAAGCAAACACGAGAAGACAGACGACGTGAACCTGAACATTCACTCTGACTGCAGGCTGTGGATCTGCAGGGCACTGCCAACGTATTTCCTGTCCTAGATCTTGTATCCGACAACGACGGTAGTACAGTGTGCGGTGGGGGTAGAAGTGAACAAAGGAACAGGTTCACGTTTACATATTCGTGACGGGACAGTGAACTCTGCTGGACACGGCAGAAGGCAGACCACAGGAGAGAGAGCCGGACCTGCCGGGCGCACCGTCAGGTTGGAGGCTGTTCACTGGTCAGCTGTGATACACCTGGTTCACGGTGTGTTTTCAGAGTTGAAGTCGGAGCATGTTGAATTCACGTCAGAGGAGAGAGTTATGCAGTGACGGAAAGGAGAGAAGAAAGAGCAAAGACAGTGTCCTAGAGCAACACGGCGCCACCTGCGGTGACAGGCACAGGGAGCCTGCGTTCACCGCCGTCCCTCAGCAGCTCTGAAGGGGGCTCGTTGAACCGACTAGAGCTGTAGGCATGGGCAGGACCACCTCAAGTCCTCGGAGGCACACGTTACGTTATTCCCTAAGACCAGGCCTCTGCTTCTGGCCGGCCCTTTCGAAGTCTTGACTAGTCAAGTTCTTTATTTGAATAAATCTTTCTTAAAAAAAAAAAAATTATGATTTTAGAGGTTTTTAAACTCCTGACAACCTCTCTTATGGGTAATCAAAATCAGATACTGCTCCTGAAAAAAAGAACAAAGGGGTGAGGAAGAAGTGACAAGTAGGTCCCCAAATTCCTTTTTAAAGCGCCTAGAGAGATTCCACGGATTATACAGATATCCGGGAAGCGCTGCTCAACCTGTGAATGTATCCATTCAGACAAAGAGCTATTTGCATATTTTCCATGACTCTCTGCGTGGGACACAGTCCAGCCAGGCCTCCCTCACCCGCTCCCCGCGGGCCCCTCTCCGGCCAGGAAGCTGGACGCCCACCGTCCTGCAGAGGCGTGGCCTTCTGTCCACCCGTGTGGCCCAGTGGCCTTCTCCACCCAGGTTCACTTGATCAAACCTCCCCCCTGTCAGGCCTCGCTCGCTGTCTCCCGAATCTCCCCCCTGCTCCCAGGAGGGCTGGTCACCCCTCCCTGGGGTCTCCTCACCACCTGCTTCAACCTCGGGCCTCACCAGCCCTCTCTGCTGCCATTCCACGAGCCCACTCATTCGGGGACGCCTAAGTGTTCTGTGAGTCAGTGAGTGTTTGCTGAGTGAAGCAGTGACACTAATTTGTTTGCTCGCTTTTTAAAGTGTCAGGAAAGGTTTCCCAGCATGTCCTCCCCCAGCGGTCACGGAAGACAGGCCGTGGGCCGTTAAAGCTCCATTTCCGCGGCACAACTGTTTTCCCCTCATCGATTGTAAGAAATCTTAGATAACCGGAGAACTCTGTGGGTTACAGAAGGCCTCGGCCACCGCAGGGCTCTGTGCAGTGACAGCATGCTGCTTTAGGGGAGATGAACCCAGAGCGAGAAGCGCCTGCCCGCCTGGGGACGCCCCACCTCCGCGAGGTGCGTTTTCTTCCTTCTGGAAAAAGGAGATTTTATAATGTTTAAAAGGACAGACGATGGTCTCCCACGACTGTTCTGCAATTCAATAAAGTATGTATGTAAAACACTTTGAAAATTCAGTGTCCTTAACTATTTGTTGAATAAACGGATTAAGCAGTTCATGGGGACTTGAGTATGGAGAGAGACCAGCCAAGAGCAACCTTTACTACCAGGCATGTCCGATCATGAGCGCTCATTTCTGAAGGTGGTCTAGTCATGGTTTTCTGCAGGAATGTGCCCTAGGACAGAACAAAACAGAAGGGAACACAGGGCTCTCTGACCTCTTGGATACCCGATTTCCCCGTGGACGATGACTCAGGGTAAAAGCACTGCTGAGACCCAGCAGGGCAGGGCCTGCCCTCCCCACCTGCACAGACGCCCCTGGGAGACGCTGCGAGGACCTCCTAAGGCAAGAGGAGGGGAAGCAGGACTGGCAAAGCGCGCAGATTTGGCAGGAAGTCTGGATCTCCGCATCGCGGCTTCCGGCCCGGGGAGCTGCAGCCAGTCCCTCGGCCTGGGCTCACTCCCCGGTGACATCATCTGATCTCCACGCTGCAGCCCCACAGAAGCCTCCGCATCCGATGAGTCCCCACCTTCCAGCTCAGCTGCGTCTCCCCGAGCCTAATATGGAAGGCCCCTGAGTCACGGGAGGGACCTCCGCGGTTGTTAAAATAACAGAAGTGCTTATTAATCATAGTGGGAAACCGGTGCACGTACCACGGGGATGGCTCTCCAGCTCCGCCATCACCACTACCTGGAACGGTGGCTCTAAATCCGACCAGTGGACTCCTACAGCACACAAGGCCCACGTCAAATCTGGTCACCCTGCGGTCTAAGACAGGAGATCACTGAAAATCAAATGTAAACCTAACATGCTCTTCTTAAACTCTGTGAACTTTTCTCTTGAGCTCAACAGAGATCAACCCCTGACCACGTGGAACTGGTGATTTCTGTAACCTTTGTCCTGTGACCCGGCTTAGAGGTTACAGCAACTCATTAATTATCCCGTTTCCCAGATTACACTGTATCCGAAGGGCATTATCTCCCGAAATGTAAATTAGCATAAAACATTCCAAAAGGTTTGGCGGTCAGTCTCTTCCTTTTCCTACGTTGCCCTCGGTGGTAAACCTTGCTGCCGTCAGAATTCCCTTCTGGCAAGGACACAGTGGCCAAGCTGAGAAGCTGCACTTGGGTCAGATGACACCATACGTTCCCTGGTCTCCGTATACTAGGATATATATGCACAGCTAACGCAACTACACATTTATAAAGCACCTCTATCATCATTTTTGCAGGTCACGGGCACTTGGGATTTTTGTGAAGCTTGTATTTCTAATATAGTTTTGCGGACGACGCACAGGCTTATAATTTGAACGAGTGTGTGGCACTGCCTGCCTGAGATCCATCGTTGTACTTCTCCAAGGCCAGGGAACCATATCCCACAGAGTCACCAGCTTCCTGAGTGTCTCAGCCCAACCCTCCGTGAGAGCAGGCAAAGCTGCGGGGGAGGAAAGGCAGGGCCGCACGGGACGCCCTTCATCTCCCTCCCTACACGGTACGCAGACAACTCAGCTCGCCTCATCCGGTCTCTCACTTTATGGGAGGACAACAGAAACCCGGGGGCAACGCGGGTGGCCTGGGAAGGGACAGCTGGCCGTGCACAGCC
The DNA here is from genome assembly GCF_008692025.1 of Phocoena sinus. Classification (NCBI taxonomy): domain Eukaryota; kingdom Metazoa; phylum Chordata; class Mammalia; order Artiodactyla; family Phocoenidae; genus Phocoena; species Phocoena sinus. The sequence continues at coordinate 114,058,619 of NC_045768.1, forward strand.
CGAGCCAGGACCACCACGGCATCAGAAGACAGGCTTGGGATGACGGCCATTTCCTCGGCTGGTTCAGAAAATAAAGGAAGGCGGCCGAGAAAGACACGTGGGCAAGTCACAGATGCATCTAGCCTGTACTACATCATCATCGCAAGAGATCTATACCACATGCAGCCTTCCGGGTGGCCCCGGCCAACACCAGGTGTGTGCTGGCCTCGTCAGAAAACCCAGAGGTTCAGCCCGACCCTGTTGTTTCAAACACTGCAGCCTTTAACCTGTTTGCTGGGAGCTGCAGTGCCCTCACGATTTTCCTGCCTCATAATTTCAGCTGATGCCTCCTGGCAACAAAAGTGATTGCTGTTATTTATTTTTTTTAACGAAAATTGCAGAAGGGATATTGTATTTGAAACCAGATCTAATTACAGTGATGAAAGGATGAACTAGTTATCTCAAAGTCAGAACAGGACCCAAAAGCCATTTTGTAAAACAGACTCGAACCCAAGGGTCAGAGCAGACCCCACCGTACGACCAAACTTTGTTTTGAGATGTTCAGTCTTCACTATATTTTTTCCTGTTCAAGTGGCTGAATACTGAAAATGTAGCTGTACGACTCTGTGGTTGCACGTCATTATTTGGCTTACATAAAACGCAGTGAACCAACAATTGCTGTACTACGCACCATGACACTTCACGATCAGTGTGATTTTGAAATATATCCTAATTATAGATTTAAGTAGAAGGCTGTAGTAAAATGAAACTACTGCCACCATGAGAACACTGAGCGAACATGTAGGCGTCCAGTTTGATTATCCTTCTCTTTTATTTTCAGATTGGTGTTTGGCTTAATAGGTAGACAAAATCAAAAGGATCAGAGAGAAACTAAGCACGTAGGCAGACTGAGCTCTGAGCAGAGGGGCAGAGCCTGAGAGCTACAGCAGCAGAGACACACGGCGGGGGAGCAGCCGGAGCACCCGGGACTCGGCGGCCACCCCCCAGGGCTGGGCCGTCCACGCAAGGCGGCCAAGGCAACCCAACCAGATGCCTCCACTGGGATCACCTCCCCAAGTAAACTGGGCCTCAAGATTCTAAACATTAGCATTTACCCTTAAAAGCTTTCCTCCTGAACCTGCGTAATCAGCGTTCTCAATTTGACTTTGCCAGATTTGTCATCTGTGCAGAAGCTGCTGGAAATCCCTACAGCTGCCCTGGGTGCACATTTCCAAGTGTCACAATCCCACTGTACTTGGAGGGGAGGCCCCAAGGGCTGGAAAGAGAAACCAGCCAGAGCCTGAAGGCCCCGGTCCTCCTGTAACTGCACCTTCGGGAAGGTACAACCAAGTGCATGCTTTATACGTTTTCCAATCTGTCCAGCGGAGGGGTCAGGACACCCGCCCTGGAAAAGGCCCTGGACCGGCAAAGGCCCCGAAGTGTTAAATGAACGAGAGCTTGGCCCGGGTCTCACACTCTCGACCTTGATATGCCTGTGAAGGACGAACACTCTGGCTTTTCGAAATCTCGAAGTATAAAAATAATTCCAAGTAACTTTTCCATCGTTTGTACCCTGGGGCAAGGATGCCGACCTGGTAGAGGAAAGTATGGCTGGTGTTGGAGGTTACTGAGTGTCCACAGTGGCTGCTGAGTGGTTCTGAGGGGAAGCAGTGCAGTTCTGTACGTCTGCAAACTGACAACTCCCGCTGGCTGTGCACGAAGAGGGGCCAAGGATACCTGGACTCGGACAACTTCCGTCTCACCCCTGGATGATGTTTCTGCCTTTCAGAGAGATCGGCAGGCTTAGATACCGTTCTCTCTCGCGCAGATAAAAGCTCTGCTTTGGAGAGGCAACGTCCAGCCCCTCGTCCCGTCCTGGGTATCCTGCCCTCACCTGCTGGGACAGGCTTACAGGTGCTGGTGTGGACAGTGTGTGCTCAAACCTTCTGCTATGTGACACAACCTCATGACACGGAGGGCATCTGTTTTTGTTTTCTCTCTTAATAAGTGCCTCAGATAGAAATTTCTACAGATCCACACGTCACTTTATACAAACACATCTATTTATAGTTAGGAAGACAAGGAGAGAGGCTTTACCAAGAAAAACCACACATTTTTCCAACTCCAGCTATGAGTTAGTTCATCTGTGGTTTTACTGGGGTATGCTTTACTTCAACACTCTTTCACTGGGCAGGTTTTTCAGACCTTAACTTAGTCAAGTGACGTCACCTTCAAATAAAGAGAGTCAAGCTTCCTCACTGTCTGCTCTCCTGTGGGGCAGAGCCATCTCCTCCCAGGGCTTTCGCCGTGGTGATCATCCCCTCAGCTCTGTCCCCACTCTGACCTCTCAGAGCATCACACTGGGGTCCACCTGCCTCCCGGCTCACCTCTTTCTGGCCCAACACCTGAGCTGCCTCGCCCTCAGGGCCGCTCCACTTCCTGCCCGCTGCTCGGCAGGACCCTGGACGCAATCCCCCCGCCTCCCACCTCAAGACCATGAACGCCAAGGGCAGTCAAGTCCACCTTCTAACCCCAGTAAAGGGTGACTCCAACCCCTTCAATCAGTTCCTCTGCCACCAGCTTAGCTGAGACCAATGTCCATTTCCGGCATGATTCTAACCAGCCCGGTGGTTCTCCTGTCTCCCAGCCGACCACCTACCTACACCTGCCCCGGGAGGACGCCAAGCAACCAGGAGAGAGAAAGCAGAAGCAGAAGGCATCCCTGCTGTCCTCAACCGAGGCACCACGTGGAGCAGTGAGGTCTGAGTTAGGTCGCTGCCGGAGGGTGACACAGAAGAGCACACAATTAAGAGCTGTCTCATAGCCTAAGACTCGGGCTCAACACTGCAGAGACGAGATGAGCTGAGGAAGTAACGAGCCGTAGGTGGAACCGCTGTTTTAGGGAGTCCCTTCAAATAAAGAGAGTCAAGCTTGACTCTTGCACCCTTTTTAAGATGGGGGTGCTGACGGTACTTACTACATGGGACTGTGGTGACGACGAGACGACGTGAAGTGTGTTGAACATTTTTGCACATTTTCTGGTAGGAGGTAACTGCTCTGTGGTATTTATCCTGTCCTTATTCAGGATATGATAGGTGTACATCAGCATCTGAGTGGACCTGAAGTCTGTCCAGTCCCCAGGAGGTATTTGTTTGGGAATTTCGTGCACTGGCATCAAGGAGAAAAACAAAATGCCTGGAAGTTTGCTTTCTTGCTATTATTTAAGATTCCATTTAAAACCAACCCTGACTTGAAAAACACCGAACGGGCAGCTCACGGTGCTGATGCTCAGGTTCTAGAGTACAGATGATGTTCAGTACTTTAGTAAGGAAGTCATGTCACCCAGCAGGCAGCCCACGTCAACCGGCCACCAGAGCAGGTTCCCCGGCCCGGCTGATGGACCACGGGCCTCACCTCGGCCCTGTCACCCGTGTCCCTCCCCCTCTGGTGCCAGGTACTGCTGTCCCCACCCCCCAGCTCTCTGGTTCCAGGCTGCGGGGGGGGGGGGGGGGGGGGGGGTGTGTCTCTGTTAGCACGGGGGCAGTAGGAAAGGAAACGTATCTGTGTACCTTTATTTTCCCTTTAGGGTTTACACGGAAAAAGACAAGGTGGGGTCCTTCTTGCCATTGTTGCTGGCATTAAAAGTCGTCTAAAAAAAAAAATCAAGTTGGAGCTCTGAGTGCATTTTCCCACAAAACCATGTTATATATAATGGCTCTTTTCGATGATACTATGAGTAAAAGCAGGATACTCTGACCTGTCCTGGAACCCAACCACAAACTGACATGGTTTCAATGAAAGGGCGTGTTCGGAGTTCCCAGCGAAGGATTTACAAACGCACATTCGAAATCCAGCCCAGGTGAAAGCGGAGGGTGCTGACCCTCCGGGGTCTGACAGTTTCACAAAGGCAGCACACGTGTCATGACGCGGGGTACGATGCCTACGAGTCTCATGCACGGTGGTCCAGGGCTACTTCCTTCCAATGTGGATGGGCACCGGGTCCCCGCTCTCTGATACCAGGAAACGTGGTAGAGGATGCGGCACGCCCTGCAGGGTCTGGGGAGTGACAGCTGCTGAACCAAGGTTCCTTCTTCCCTCCCTGCCCACTGGTGAGACTTCCGTGTCTATTCTTCTTACTTGGTTTTGTCTGTTTTTTGTTTTTTTTTTTAATTAATTAATTAATTAATTAATTTATGGCTGCGTTGGGTCTTCGCTGCTGGGCGCGGGGCTTTCTCTAGTTGGGGCGAGTGGGGGCTACTCTTTGTTGCGGTGTGCGGGCTTCTCATTGCGGTGTCTTCTCTTGTTGTGGAGCATGGGCTCTAGGCGTGTGGGCTTCAGTAGTTGTGGCGCACGGGCTCAGTAGTTGTGGCGCACGGGCTCAGTAGTTGTGGCGCACGGGCTCAGTAGTTGTGGCACACAGGCTCTAGAGAGCAGGCGCAGTAGTTGTGGCGCACGGGCTTAGTTGCTCCGCGGCGTGTGGGATCTTCCTGGACCAGGGCTCGAAACCGTGTCCCCTGCCTTGGCAGACAGATTCTTAACCACTGTGCCACCAGGGAAGCCCCTTGTCTGTTTTCTTATGAGTCTATTTCTAACACTTCTATATGCAAAAAAAATTGCAAAGTTTTGCCAAAAAAAAAAAAAAAAAAAAAAAAAAAGGTCATTTCTTCTGGCTGACACATTTTGCCTGCAAATGGCAGCTTCTCCCTTAGGAGGAAATCTTTTCCATCAAGGAAGCCCTTCTGCCTTCCAGATGCCCAGGCCAAGATGGACACCAGCATCGTCGCTTCCCAGAGGGGGAAGCTCTGGCAGCTGGTCGCCCTGCACTCTGTGGAAGAACTCGGAGCTGCATGAACCAACCGCCCGAATTCTCAGCCTGCCTTCCGGTCCCTGTGATCCAAACACACAAGTAAGAGAGGCTCACCTAACCGGAACTGCGCGCGTCACCCGTCATGGTTGTCCCTAAAGCACACGAGAAGCAAGCAGTGAAGACGACTGCTCAGGGTGAAAGGCACCTTTAGGGGTCAGTGGGGCTGGGCCGAAAACTGTCCAGGGCACTGGCTTCAGGGGCCGTTTCTCCTTCCTGACCCCTCAGGCCCTCCTTCCTTCCCCTGTACCTCCCCACCTTCCCTACAAGGCGGGGCTAGCTCTCGCCAGTCCTACAGTCTCCATGGAGGAAGGCTTTCTCATCCAGCATCGCTCATTCTTCATCCTTTGACACAATCTGATACAGAGCTTCCCAGTGAGCGAGTGCAACCCCGTGAGCGAGTGCAACCTCGCTTTCGTAGAGCAACCCGAGAGGCGGAAAGGGGATGGCCCGAGGACCTCACTCGACCTCCTACCACCCTGTGTCTCAGAACATTTGCGGAGTGAGCTACTGTGTGTGAACGCAAGAACACGTCCACAGGAGACTGCAGTGCTCGTCAACGTATTTTTTTGGTGCCTACCTCCCCCATTTACTTGAAGAAGAGAGTCATTTTGCCAAATAAGAAATCGTATAGGCATTTTGAGAAGCACACTGAACTTCCATCACCTGATGTTTATCTGGATCTTCTGAAACAGCTGCTGAAAAAGCACATCACATGTTGATATGAAACTGTCTACAGGGAAATGTACGCAAAAGAGAAAGCAATGTCTAAAACATATTTTTACCGTTCCCAGTGACTGTGGAAAAAAAATCCGGAAAGTGGGGGAAGAAAAGCAACAGCGGTTTGGACAATCAACAGCTGTGTGACCAAATTAACAACTTCCTTTTGAAATGATGACTCCAGCACCTTGAGCAGTATGGACTCCTTGATAAGCTCCAAGAAATACTTTATACTTCAGTAATAATGCGGGATTTCAAAGATAGTAGAGTATAAGATTTACTACAGTCTAGGGAAAATATTTTGGGGAAAAAGAGCAACTATGCTCAAAAATAGTACAAAGATTACAGCTCTTGAGAAAACAACACAGTAAAGTTTTTTAAAGCTCAACTGCAAGGCAACGCAGTAGGTGGTTCAACTCTTACCAAAAAGCTTTCAAAGTCAACGAAAACCCAGAGCCCACAAGCCTATAATGAAGCACCCCAGGGCTCCTATAACCAGGACACCGACCTCTTGCTTTCCAAGTCAGTGTTCTCACCTGGGAACACACTGGGTGTGCACTTATTACACCACTTCAAGCATGCAGGCTACTTACTGGACCACACCAGCTGTCAGAACGTTATGATTCACGGGTTTCACAGCCACAGAAAACAGAGCCGTGTGATTGTCGACCACCTACCCCGAACTCTTCACCCAGAGCACCGAGTGTTCACACAGCCAAAAAGACGGTTAGGATGCTGGCGTGCTTGATTATTCGCTGTACGTGCCTAGTTTCTTAGTAATGGATGTGGTGCGGGCACCCGGCAACCCAGCCCAGTCCTTATTCAAAACCCAAAAACTAGAATGAGTGTCAGATCAATCTTATTTTATATAAAATAAATAGAAGAAATAAAAAACATAGCTTAGAGATTAGCTGGAAAATGTGTTGATTATATATTGATTATATACCTCTTGCCTATTTGTGATACACCCACTGTTAAGGATGGACTAACCACGTGACTTCCTCTCTCTTCAGGTCGGACTCCGGACTCTTCCAATCGCTCCAAGGCACGGGGACCCCTACTCTCACCCGCAACGACGCAAACCCACGTGAACAGACCAGGGAAAAAATAAAATTCACTCAAACCTCTCATCACTAAGTCAAAGTCCCCCAGCTCTTGAAAGAAAGAGTCCTCTTCCGCTGGGGATGGAGGAAGAGCGCACGAAGCGGCTACCTCTGCACCGTGAGCTCAGAAACATCCCCTACCGCTCTCCCCGATGACCCCGGCCAGTTCTCCCTCAGACAGTAGCAGTACTGCGACGGGACCCCTCATAACACCAACCGAGAAAATGTCCTCCACGGCAGAGCTGGGCAGAGTTTCCGAGTCTGCTGGGACCGCGGCTGAGCCTGGGGGGCGGGGCGTCGGGGGCGGCATCCCGAGGGCAGGTCACCCGGCAACCGAGCCTTCCCGCCTCCCAGGCGAGGGTCTGTCCGCTCGGCCCCTCCCTGGGGCCGCAGGGCACACGCAGCTCGGGCTGGCTCGGCTCCCGGGGACCGGGGTCGGGTGAGCTCCGCGCGCAGGGAGCCCCGGGCCGCCGTACTCCGCGCCCCGGAGCCCCGCACGCTCGCCGCCCCGAAGGGAAACCAGACCCGGGCGGCGGGACCGGAGCCGCGGGGGGCGCTGCCCGAGGGCCGCCGGCTCCGCGCCCCGCGCGCAGGCCACCCGGCCTCGCCGCTCCCCCAGGCCGGCGCCCACCCCCACTCCGTGCGCGGAGAGCACCAGCGCCCCGCAGAGAGAAGGGTGTGGGGGTGCGGGGCTCGGGAGGGACGGACCCCCTCACCACACTCCGCCGGCGGCAGGAGGAGATCACCGCCCGCCCCCTCCCCGCCAGCTCTGCCGGCCGTGGTCTGGGGCAGCCTAGCCTCTCCGGCCCCCGCACGGTCCGAGGCGCCCAAGCCCCTCTGGAGCCAAGCTCTCTGCGCCGCTCTCCAACCGCAGGGCAGGGAGGGCTCCGCCAGGGGCCGCGGCGGGGCGGGAACGCGGGGCTGCTGCCCGCCGGCCCCCTTTTCCTCCCTTACCCCACCCCCACACCGCCCTACCTGCCGTCCGGCCGTGCCCCGCCGCTCCGGGAACCCCAGCGTGCCGGGAGGACCCGCCGTGGACCGCGCGCCAGACCGGACGCCTCTGCGACTCTGGAGGCCTGACGCCCCGCCCGTGCGCCGGGGCAATAAGAGTCCACGGGGCCTCGAGGGCGGGGAGGGGGCGGGGCAGCCTGGGCCGAGTTGGGGGGAGGGGAGGGGAGTGGGGGCGAGAGGAGGGGGGAAGGGAGAAGCGGGCTGCCCGGCAGGTTGGCCTCGCGCCCGTCCCCAGTCCCCACCTCCCGGGTAGCAGCCCCCGCCCCGGGCAGCACCTGGACGAACGGGCTTTCCCGGAACTTCCAGGAGGGATGGATAACGGGAAAGAGTTTAACTTTTTTTCTAGGCCAGTAGGGATGTTGGCTGCATGTCGGATGATTTGCCCCAGGTTTTGGGTTTTCTCGTTTCTGGACTAAGAAGGAAAGTCCAGGACCTCTGCTCCAGGGCAGCATTCCAGCGGGATGGAGTGAAACCCGGCGGAGGCGGGGGCGGCCCGGGAAGAAGGGGCTGCGGGCGTCGGGCCGGGCCGGTGGGTCGGAGCCCAGCTCCTGCGCGCCATCAGGTACCATCAGAAAGCCTGTGCAGCACTTAAATCCCGAAGCGTGCTGATCGTGTGGAATGCTTCTTTCTTTTTTAAGGAAGAGAGAGGATAACTTCTAGAATTCCACGAAGTTTACTCTGTTCCGCTTGTCAACGAGTAACTGAATTGCGGGGCCCTGAGGGTAAAAGAAGCGCAAGGCGTTCTGGTTTAGCAACGGTGCCTATCTTGTGCTCTTCTGTCGTAAACTTCCAGAGACCCTGAGTCACTCGGAAGTTTCTATAGAACTGTTTTCAAGGAGGAAATGGACTCATTAATCCCACAATTAATTTCTTATGTAAAGTGTGCGACTTCCTGTGGGCTTAACCCTAAGTCCAGGTCGGCGACTTCTCCTTTCACTAACCCAGCTCAGGACGCCCCTGGCTCCGCACATCCCCTACAGTTGGGTTAGCAGTTATTTCTGGCCTGTTCCCCCTACACCGCGTACTCCTTGACCATCAAGTCCATATCTCCTCTACACACCACGAACTGTCACGAACATGAATGGATGAATGCTAATAGATCGCATATATTGAACACCCATGGTTGTGTCCAGCCCTTTCTGTAAAATGGTCACCAAGAAAACGCTAGTAGATGTCATCTAGGTTTGAATGCCAGTGGCCACAGTAACTAGTCTAGTAATTCTATCCCCGTCTTCAGTATTAATATCGAACAATAGGGTTTCTGGGTTCACAGCCCTGAGACAGAGACTCTACGTCTCTCTCTCTCCCAGAAATAGTGTTAATGATTTTTAGATTAAAAATGATGTCTGTAAAATACTCAAAACAGTAAACCCAAAGAGGATGGTTCCCTGTGATTCAACCCTCAGAGATAAACATTGTTAACAGCCTGCAGTATCCTCTTCCAGACTTTTCTGTTTGTGCATTTCAACACGTATTCAACACACAGATTAGATCATCATTTCCACATGATTCTGTAAACTACTTCTTTTTTAACCTACAATATACCATAGTCACCTTTCCAGGTCTACTACAAGGCATTATTCTCTTTTCAATTTCTGCAAGGAACAGGGGTAAAAAGCTCAGTACATCACTGTTTAACTTTGCTTTTCTTTCAAGTTTTGGTGTGCTCACTCCCGGGCAAATGGCCATTAGGGCTGCAAGAATGACATCAGTGGTGCCCTGCAGGGTTTTCCAGAAGGCTGCACTTGACAATCTGAAGTGGGAATTAGGACTTAGTGGTCTGTGCCATTAACCGTGGAAGTCTGTAGTCTTAAAACATTTTCATAGCAAGGGGATTGATTAATCTGATGAATTTTAAAGCTACAGTTCTTAAGTGTTGTGAGTTTATGATTTAGGAGTCCGTTCTCAACGTATGCGCAGAAAGAATGAAATGGATAAGGCTGAGTGACCAGCACCACAAGCTTGGGAGAGTGTGTAGGAGGAACTAGACCCAGGGGGTTGGTGAACTACCAGGAAACATCCAACTCCTGTCCTCTCCAGAGGCAGCAAGGAAGGATGACCCAGAGATCCGCCATCACTGCCTTACTGCTACCTATTATAGGAGCCCGGAAATGTCAAGCAGTTTCTACTTCTCACAGGTCAGATCCGGGAGGATTTCAGAACTGGTGCAAAACACTTAAGTGTTTTAATGCTTTCAACTTTTTAAAGATTTTAAGCGTGCAGTGGGGGAGGTGTGGGTACGTCTTATATATCACTTTGGCAAGTCCAAGATTTGTGACAACTGTTATCAGTACTGACAGCAATCCTGCCAAGCTTGAAAAGAACATGCATCCCCTTGTGTACTCCGAGGATCCTGAGAAGCAACCCTCTCCTTAGATTTTCTCCTCTCTCTCCCTGAGCTAAAACTTAGAGCTCTGTGGCTTTAGGGCAACAGGAAGGGGTGGAGAACGCACCTGCATCCACTCATACCCCCCAGGGGCTGCACTCCGGGACTCCCACTGGCCCCCGGGAGCATCTGGCTGAATCTCCTCTAAGGTTCCTGTCTCCAGGGTCACTTTTGCACACTTGGGCTCCAACACCTATGGCTTCAAACGTGCACATTTAATCTGAGATGAAGTCATTTGCTCAACTGTTTGGGGAGGAGCGTGGAATGGGTGAAGTTAATCCTTCAAATCATTCCTTGTTTCTCCTTTTCACATTCTCAGGAAAAGAATGAAGCTCAGGGTGGTTAAAAACTAAAACGGCAGCGAAAGACAGCTCAAAACAAATGGTACTCACTGAACAGACAAGGGAAGCCAGCCGCAGAGACCTGACAGCTGGCAGGGAGCACACGGCCCCTACCTCAAACATGCTCGGCATCGGTGACATAAAGTGGATACAATGAGCAAATCAAATCCATGCCTTCTCACCAAATGTCCACTAGAAAAACTACCACCACAAGTCACAGCGCCCAGCCAGGCTTTTCTAACATGTAAAGCCAAAATCTACATTCTCCTTCCTTTTATTTACAGGTATTAGTATATCTTCAGGCATTTTGCTTAAAATAATATTTTAACGAAAAGTACCAAAACCTTGAGATTTTCTCAGAAGATTCTTGGCCAGTGGGCTGGCACGTATTTCCGCCGAGGGATCGATGGTGAATATAACAGATGTTCTGATAGCAGTTCAGCGTAAGGGTCTATTTCCACTCACTTCTGGTGCTTTGATATTATTTTTAAAAACCTGTGGATTTAGCTCTTGCTGTATTTTTAAAAGGTACAAGATCTTGTCTCAGTGACCCATTTCTTCAGTTGTAGACATTACTTTTGCAAGGAATCCCAACCCCATTCAGCAAACAAGAACAGACTAGGAAAATGGTAGAGCAGTTACTGACTTTACCTGATACTGGTTCCAACTAATATTATTTTTCAGAAAATGTTTCTGAGAGGAGAAGGCTTAAGATCACCTTTCATTCTATTCATGTTTAAAATGAGCACCTTCAAGAAGCCTTGGACCACTTTGAATCTGCACTCTTTGTAATTAATTGCAGCATTTTTAAAGAAACGTATCTGTTTCCGTATCAACAACTACCAAATTATTTTAACGAAAGTGCGAAATCTTTAAAAACGTGGGTCTTCTCAGGAGGCTCAGCCCCGTGCACTATCTGACCATGAATGTGGACTCCTGGGGGAGAAGGAAAGGGCAAACCTCCAAGGACAATTCATACTTTCAACATAAAAACAGAGTGTGTATCCCTCTAACCAAGATAACTTTCTGGCTCTTTGGTTTGTACATAACTTTTTATTAAGGGCAGGCAGAAAGGCCAAGGGGAAAACAAAGGGGATTGTTTGTACTTGTGTAGAAGTGACTAGAGCCCAGTGGACGTAAAATACTAAGTGAGAGGGAACATGGTCCCCAGAAGGGCTGCAATCATGGAGGTTAAAGAAAGATCGTGAAGTTGTAAACAAAAGAACAGGTTGAGTTTGCCAGAGCAAACTAGGCCTTGAACCTGCAAAGGACTCCAGGGGAATCACAGATTCAGACCAGCGGGGGCCTGAGGAAGGGTGCCCGAAAGGGCTGGGCTCTGGAGACAAGATGGGCCGGGTCCATCCGAGGCTGCTGCCATGACCTTGAACTCACAGAGCTCCTGTGTTCTCATCTGTAAAGCGGAGGAAAGGCATTTCCCTTGGCCTGCCTAAAAGAAGATAAATGAGATGCTGCCTGGGCAACCGTAACACAGTGCTCAGCACATGGTGGGTGGCCTTGGTTTTCTTGCCCCTTTAATGTGTATGTTTATATCTTTACAGTATCTAAGGAATTTTTTTTTTTTTTTTTTTTTTTTTACAAAACACAGTACTTAGGAGCAGAGTAAAAGTAATAATCTGACATGACGCTGGTCATTTCACACACATTCTCCCATTTTATATGCCTGTACAACCCATGGGAGCTATGGCTGTTGCCATCACGCCCCCTTCATGGAGGGCAGTGACCACAGAAAGGTTAGTAACCTGCCCAAGGACACAGAGCAGGTCAGGGGAGGAGTAAGAGCATAAACTGTTGAGTCCAGAACCCAAACTCCAGGGATTCTTAACTCTGGAGTGAAAAGTACATACACACGGAAAGTCCCTTAACAACCTCGGGACACTAAGATCTCCATCAGTGAATCGTTCTCGCCAAGTTGCTCTGCGCACAAGAAGGTCTGCTTGACTTGAAATAGTTCAGGCAGCTCTAAACGTGTCCTGCTTCACCCACAGAAGAATCTGACTCATTACTGAGTATCCTCTTCCAAATCAAATGAGCTATGCTGGCTCCGATGGAATCACCACAGATTCCACACGGATTACTGAAAAGGCAGAGTGAAAAGTAGGCATTCGCCTTTTTCTGTGACCCTCCCGAGTGAATGATGAAATACTGCTATGAGCTGGCTTGTTAGTTTGACTCTATCCTGCATAAGAAAACCCTTCAGCTGAGTCCTGTAAATGTAGTCACTAATGACAGACACACAGGCCATAATGTCACATTTTATATTAATCGCAGTGGCAGTTCATGAAGTTACGGGTGAGATTTCTCTTAATACTGTTACCTCTGGTGACACCCTAACAAGGAATCTTGTGTTGCTTTTCGTGCAGCTTCCTTTGGATGCTTCGATAACCTGCGGACCAGCCATCATTCAACTGTTGCTCCCAGGAATACAGGATGTCAAACAACCTGGTGACGGATCTGCTGTGGGTGGTGCCATGGAAACCAAGGAGCCCAGCAGGGTGTAGCCGGGGCCACGTGTACAGCGAGGAAAAGACGGCTGTTTCCCACTCCTGAAACCCTCACTCTACCGAATCTGTCACTTCCTCAACTGGAGTATCCATCCATTCCCTTGAATTAATAAGCTAATCTTCTGGCTCAAATGAATGGCATTATGTTATCTGAAGCGCTTAATTTTCCTCCTTCGGGAAGTACACAGGAATTTGCTTGGGTGCTGCAGGGAAAGGCTTTCTAGCAGAGATTTCCACCTACAAAGAGGATCGTTGAGATTATTTTATGGCACAGATCTTTGACACAAAAAATGTGCAAACCTAGACTCTGGTACTGAAAAGGACGGAAGAGAGAGCGATAAGGGTAAGTCAAATATTCCAATTAAAGTTTCTCTAAGAATAGAAATTTAATAGATACATTTTATACTGGAAAATCACCTGACTGTATACCCTAAGACACATAGAGCAAATATTTGGTAACATCGGGAATTTAAGAAATTAACTTATCTGTATATAGTTTACGTGACTGATCGTTAAAACAACTGACTTAATATTGATACTGCCTGTTATGGGCCCCTGATAAAACGAAGTACTAGATTTCAAGAGAAAAAAAATCAAGACTTTTCCCTAAGATTCCATTAGGTATAAGGAATATTCCCATTGTTCAAAGAATTGAGATCACTGTTCTATATCAGTGTATCATCTTTTTCGCTTTGCTGATACTAACCTTAGAAAGAGCTAACCGATTTTGAGGTAATTTGGTCACATAATGGGATGATATCGTATCTTCAAAGAACGGGTCAAAGAACCGAGTGGCCCAGCAGTGTTTTCAGATGGACTTTTCTTTTTTTTTTTTTTATAATATGCAATGAATTGTGATGAAATGTGGCACATGAAGCACCCAAACAGAGAAGGCTGTGCTGACGGAAACTGGAGTTTAGGGCGCCCGTTTTAAAGTTGTACACAGTGCTCTGTGTGAAATAGATAACCAACGAGGACCTACTGTACAGCACAGGGAACTCTGCTCAATACTCTCTAATAACCTAAATGGGAAAAGATTTTGAAAAAGAATAGATACACGTATGTGTATAACTGAATTATTTTGCTGTACGCCTGAAACTAACACCACGTTGTTAATCAACCAGACTCCAATATAAAATAAAAAATTTTTTAAAAGATTAAAGGGTTTCCCCTGGTGGCGCAGTGGTTGAGAGTCCACCCGCCGATGCAGGGGACACGGGTTCGTGCCCCGGTCCGGAAGATCCCACGTGCCGTGGAGCGGCTGGGCCCGTGAGCCATGGCCACTGAGCCTACGCGTCCGGAGCCTGTGCTCCGCAATGGGAGAGGCCACAACAGTGAGAGGCCCGCGTACCGCCAAAAAAAAAAAGATTAATGAGAAAGAAAAACCTCAGTTTTCTCATCTATAAAATGAAGACACTATTATCTTCCTTGCATGATTGATGCAAAGATTAAATGAGTGTAAGTAAACACCTAAAAACAAACAAACAAAAAAGTTGTAATTTCAGAGCAAAGTTGACAAAGTGAGATTTGGAAAGTAAAGTTTTCAATGCAAGAAAAGCAGAAAGATAGCATCCACCATAAAGACTAACTTCAGCCCTACCTCCTTCAGACCAAGCCTCTGCAGAGCACGACCTCAATATTAAAAAGCCTCGCTGGAGATGGATGTATTAGCGACGGGTCTAGACACATCTCAGCCACTGTTGCTCTCAGGTCCTGAGCCGGCAGTGTTAGATTCCGCCTTCCCTTGTGCGCGGCGGGCAGAAACCTGGCCCAACTTTGTTGCCACTGTGTCCTCGTGACACCCTACAAAGCCTCTGTCCCAGCAGTGGATGGACTGGCCGGACAGTTCTCCTCTCAGATCGGCTCCATTTCAGAGCTCAGAGGCGCATCGCAGGGGGATTCATTTGGGATTCAGTGCCCTGCCTCGGGGTCAACGTGCCACGGCCCAGTGAGCAGCCCAGCGGGGCGTGCTGGCCGGGCCAGGAGGTGGTACTTACGGAGAAAGGGATCACCCAGTCCTCAACCCCCCTTTTGCTCGGAGAGAAGCATCTAGAAAAACAGAAGTGGAAGGGAGCTAGTTCTGGGTTACAAGGAGGGCAGCTGTGGTCAGGACGGTCATTGTCTGTAATCTTGGGCAGGGCCAGCTCATCCAACAGTGGGTGCCGGGGCTCAGGACCACACACTTGTGGCAGCCACAAAATTTTTTTAAAAATTTATATAATTTTAAACTCGGAAGAAAAAAAAATGAACATAAATGACCGTCGTCGTGATGACTATATAATAGTGAATCCAGCCTGGATTCCATCCATCTTTATGCCAATGCTGTTATCAAATATAATTCTATTTTTTTTTTAATGGAGAAAGGGACCCACGAAGGCAGAAGAGTCTGGGGCCCACGAAAGTCCCAGTGTAGCCCTAACTGTCGATCGTCTGCACCCTGCACACTTTCATTGGTTGTAAAGCACGTCTGCCCCCTCGCCTCCTTTCAGGGCTGT
The DNA here is from genome assembly GCF_008692025.1 of Phocoena sinus. Classification (NCBI taxonomy): domain Eukaryota; kingdom Metazoa; phylum Chordata; class Mammalia; order Artiodactyla; family Phocoenidae; genus Phocoena; species Phocoena sinus. The sequence continues at coordinate 114,074,040 of NC_045768.1, forward strand.
ACTGTGTGTGAACCTAAGGCAGTAGGTGTCGCACGTTTTTAAAAGAAGAAAACAGGTCCTATGTTCTCAGGCTCCTTACCATCTAAGCGGGCGGACAGCGTCAGCTGTTAACAACTGGTGCTTTGCAGCCGCTCATTCATGTGAACGTTTCTCCCACTGAGAGTGAGTTACTGGCGTGTAGGTGAGGCCCAATCGTCAGTTCATTGGGACACCCTTAAAAGGCTTAACTGAAAGCTTGATGCGTTTAGAAGCTGGACATCCTTGGGTCTTGTCTGGAGAAGGAGGGAGGGCCAGGCTGAGGGTGGCGGGCGTGCCCCAGACCCCTGCGTGGCCCCCGATGCCATGTCTCCTGGAAGCCCTACCCATCCTGGGTTGGTCCACCTCATCTGCAGATGTTCTGCTTTTCACTTTTAAATCCCTCAAGAGTCCCTTTTCAATTTCAACTTGTTCGTGGTGTTAAGAGAGCACTTCCGCTACCAAAACACCACCTCTATTCGGAAAAACAATTCTAAGCTTGGTCCCTTGTCACCATGTACCTATTCAGATGACTGATTTATTTTATCTTTTCCAGCTTTATTAAAGTATAATTGACAAATAAAAAATTTTACTTGCTTAAGGGGTACAATGTGATGTAACTGTGTGTAATGATGACCACGATCAAGCTAAGTAACACACCATCACCTCGTGCGTGTGTTTGCACACATGCGTGCGCAAAATATACGTACACCAGGCTTTAAATATAACAAAAGATCTCATCCAGTCCTAAGTCCTCTTGGAAATGAGGTCTTTAGGGAAAGAAGTCCCTTAGTTTCCTGGTCTCCTTGTCTGCTCAGTGGAGGGGTTGGATGGTATGATCCCTAAGGGCTGTCTTCAGCGGGATGGTCCTGGGGTCAGGCCAAGGTCAACCCACTCTGGCCTGGGTGTAGGTAGGACTTTTGTAGCAACTCTTCCAGGGGGTGTTGGGGTATAGCAGAGAGCAAGGGTCTTCAGTGACAATCCACTGAGAAGTGACAGAAAAAGACTAAGACCTCTCCTTATGTTTATCTGATCCTTTAAATATTTGCATCTTTGTGTATATTTTTAATATATGCAACATAATACACGTATGTATTTTACATATACAGGTATGTGTACATATGCCTATATACGTATATATACGCACAGACAAACCTCAGAGATACTGTGGCTTCGGTTCCAGACCTCAGCAATAAAGTGAATGTTGCAGTAAAGCGAGTGACAGGAACCTTTTGGTTCCCCAGTGCATATACCAGTTATGTTTACACTATACTGCGGTCTGTCAAGCGTGCAACAGCATTGTGCCTCGCAAACAATGTTCCTACCTTAATTTAAAAATACTTCATTGCTAAAAAAGGCTAACCATCACCGGACAACGCAGGGCTGCCACAAACCTTCAGTTTGTAAAAAAAAAAACAGCCTACCTATGAAGCACGGTAAAGCAGAGCACAATAAAATGAGGTCTACCTGCACATACAAAGTATTTTACGAAAGGGGACGAACGACCCAAAAAACTTAGTATCCCGTGGTGTGACGGTACAAAGAAATATGGAAGCGATGCCATCCACCAGGTGACACGTGGCAGAGGGCTGGCTTGGAACACCCATCTCTAGGGTCAGCTTAGAGCTTCAAACGTGCAAATTTAATTTGAGACGAAGGACTGAGGTCGCTCTTCCACTACTCCGGGGAGGGGGATGAAATGAGTACAGAGACTTCCTTCAAACTATTCCTTCAGATGGAGATTCCACTAAATACCCCAGATAGCCGAAGACTTGAGAAGGTCACAAACCTGCCCCGCCTGGACCCCTGCCCCGTCCTCTAAGTTACCGAGTTGATTCTTACGGGTGCAGCTCCGGATGACCTATGTTTGGAACTTGGATGTTGTGGATAAGCAGAGCATCTGACCTGCCAAATCTCTGTCCCTACTGATGTGGAAGGACCCAGAAGCCACGAAAATACAGACATTTATTACTCCACAATTTTCACTGAGACCCTCACTTCATACGCAAGTGTGGCATTATCAGATTCCTTACTGATAACGTACACAACGTTTCAAAATTTACATGTCTGTCTCCCAAATTTTTACTGGTGCAGGTGATTTTTGGAGCTGCTTCTGTAACTATCATTCTCCTATTCGAACAGAGATTGCCACTTGGATACCTGGCTTCATTTTCTCAATGAAAGTGGACCTTCTTTCTCATACCTTCAGACACGTTCAAGAGAAGCGTCAGCTACTTGTGATACTTAGGTGTACCCTCCAAAGCTTTCATTCACACCTACTGAAGGAACGCATGTTCACGTTTAGGGGCTCGTGCTCTGGGTCTGCATCCCGATGTTGTCACTTGCTAGGATGTCTCTGGGCAGGTTGTGTAACCTCTCTGAGCCTCAGTTTCCCCCTCTGAGAAATGGGAACAGCAGTGCTGCCCACAACACGGGGCACAGTGAGGATTCACGGAGATGCCCAGGGTCACTAACAGCGCACAGGACACAGCTGCCAACACGGTTAGCGATTCCCGTTGTCACTGCTCAGAAACACGGCCACGTGCGGCCACTGAGGAGCTTATATTCTAAATGAGTAACTGGACGAAGCAAACCGCTAAGGCATTGCCTCAGCTGAGTCAAGAACATGGATTAAAGCTCCTTTAAACTCATAATCTATCAAAACAAGACTGATGGCAGCGCTCTCTGGGTCTCCACAGGAGGGGGCAAGTAGGGAAGGGCAGCAAGTGGAGCCCTGATAGAAAAACCTCCTTTAGGGACCTAAAGACAACATTCAACCCAGGTGCTGGCTACAGCATGAACCCACTGTGAGACCTCGCACAATTCACGTCAAGTCCTGTGTCTCAGTGTTCTAAACCTGCACCAGAGGGGGCTGGAGGAGATTACATCTAACATCTACAACTATTAAATAACTACTGTAAGTCATCATAGGAAATTCCGTCAAGATAGATTTATTTCTTTGCTCCTCCGCTTTTTGATACCAGGGCATGTAAACGATTTGTGTATTGTTCTAAGTCTGCATTAGCTTTTCCCTGTAAGTAGAATGATTCCAATGAGCTGACTTATGCGAAGTGCTTTCTCATCATTCAGAAGTCCTTGGAATTCCTTTCAGTAGTGGAGGGACCGTCCAGGCTGAAGCACCGACTGGAAGATCGGATGAACTGCTCTGGCTGCGAGCAGAGGTTTGCTACCCGACGCCGGTCAGCGCTTTGAGATCACCCTGTGCGGGCAACCTGTACCCTCTCCTCTTTAAACTGGGAGGGCTGCTGGCGAGGCTGGGGAACCCTGGACGGACCCCCAGGCCTGGTCACCCCACATTAACCAGATCACAGAGACATGGCCAGAAGTCTCTGCAGTTACATTTCCTTTGTTTTTCTCACAGACAACTACAGCTAGCTTTGTTTTTGTTTTTACAAATAACTGACATGTTATTAGTAAGTAGAAATCACCGTTCTCAAAATCACAAAGGCTGTTACAAGATCGTTAAGGACACACACAGAACTTTGTGAGCTTATCTGCTGTGCAGATAAAGTCTGAAATTTCAGTTCTTTCTTACCCTAGAAACTCTTGTTTTTTTTTTTAATGTAGTCGGTGTTTATTATGAAAAAGTACAACTCATAAAGGCAAGAAACACGTATCCATGTTCATAATGCTCTAACACTAATATTTTCTCCACGTTCTTTTCCTGTTTCCCGTCTTCGAAGCATAGCTGCGTGGATCGTGGGTCATTTTATAAACTTTTCAACGTTGTTACGTCTCATAAACGTACTTGCCTTCATGGTCTGACCCACAACTAGTTTTAGTGGCTGCGTAATATTCTATTCTTTGAGGACAAGGGAAGTAACATTCCACGTCTTTGCTCTAGTTTGCTTCTTTCTTCGAAATCGTAAAAAAAAAGCTATACAGGAGCCTTTTTCAGGTTATATGTTTATTTTCCTTTTTTGAATTATTTCCTCAGGGAACATACCAAAAAGTATGACTTTGAGATCAAATACTGTTTTGTATGACTCTTGACATTTACAGCTAAATTGCTTTTTTAAAACAAAAAGAAATTCACTTCTTTGTTTAGTGATGGTAAACATGTTTCTCACAAGGTTGCCATCTTCCTGAATAGGGAAGGCTCATCCAGTAGGGTTCATTCCTGAGTGTGGAGCGGTTATTTCTGAGACCAGACGTGCCCCTGAGCCCAGCCTGAAGCAGCGCTCTTGTGCCCTGGGGGGTTCCCCGCCCTTTTGCCCTGTGGCCAGCTCTCTCCTCAGACTCTCCCTTCCCACGAGGGCAGTGTTCTGGAAGTTCCAAACCAGTGTGGGCTGTCCAGTTGTGTATTTGGGGTGGGAGTGGAAGGGGGGGCTCCCTCCCTTGCCTACCTTCAAGTTGCCAACAGTCAAGTTACGGAGGATTTTTTAAAATTCTGATCCAGGATCAATGCCCTACATCTGTTCCTCGCTTTGAATATAAATATAGTGACTGTTTGGTGAACAGAAATCATTTCTCCGTGTTGGTTCTGTGGCACAAAAAGGTGTTTCTCAATCTGTTTAGGATTATCCTGAAATTCCTCTTCCAAAGCTCCGCCCTCCTCCACCCACACTACAAAAGGTGTCCAAATCAATGTTCATTCATATTACTAAGTAACAAAGATCATTGAACACTTTGGAGGGTCCTGGGAGATGAGGCTGAGGGGATCACATGAGGCTCCGATGCTCTCTCTGCATAATTTCCTTCTTTGACACCTTCACTACCTACCAACAAACACACCCTGGATCAAACGTTTCCCTCATTTGTGAAGAGGTTCGCTTTTTGCTCAAGGACACAACTAACGCTCCGTGTTCAGGATGCGTCTGAAAATGGGGGTCGAGATATCTTTGTGACGTCTTGGAACTTTCATCATCTTTGGCTAAAAGTTTCATGAACTATACATAAAGGAGGGCCACGGTGCTTCTAACGCACAGCTCGCGTTTCTTCCCCATGTTTAACGAGGGGATGCTGATTATTTCAGCTGCTCAAAGCGTTTCTAAACGTCTCTCCGTCGCTGGTCTGCAAAAGGGGAGAGAGGCAACGTGTATTTCTCACCCTGCCGAAAGACCAGAGATCCTGTTTTCCCCGATGTATTTTGTATAAGCAAGTGCCGCCACAATCCTGTGACATTTTTCTTTGCTTATTTTTCCTCTCCCAGATTGCCTCGGATCTCCGCTCGCTTCTATTCTGAAACCCTGCAGAGCCGATTTTCCTTATTTGGTTGCTAGAGCTGCTCTTTGTCTGGGTCAAACATTCTGCTAAGCTTGCAGCCTTGCTTCAACCCCGCCCCGCCCACTGCTCCACACACACACACACACCACACACACACACACACACACACACTCCCTCTCTCTCTCTCCCCACACCCCGCTCCCCCCCTCCCAAGCAGGTCACTGACTCAGCCTCCTTCGCCTTTACTCTCCAAGCATCCAGCACTTATGCCCATTTAGGGAGCGCCTTTTGGAAATCGTAAGGGGCCGGAGAGCCTGCAGCTGTTCGGAAAGTTTGCTGTTGCACGCGCTCCAAGTCACCGCAAAGCCTGTATCTCACACGCGTGCCCTCCTCATGGGGCCGGGCATCTTTCTGGAAAGAACAAAAAGCCCAGAACACTCCTGGTCGCCTGATTTGGGCTCACTGGATTCCTCAGTGTCCTGGCTCCTAATCTGGCTGAGGGGCGGAGTGGTTTTGTTTTGTCCGCCCCTTCCCCAACCTGGGGTGCCCGCGGGACACTCCCGTCCCAGATTTGAAGGAACGTAGTACTCAGGCCCAGCTGGACAGGCCGGGTCCTTCAGTGGAGGGCACGGGCTCCCAGCATCTGCCGTCTGCTCCGCTCTCTGGGGCTGCAAGCAGCTGGCGTCTCGAGGGCAGAAGGGTATTTTCTGCTTTCTGTACTCAGACGCGTGTGGGGAAAGCACAGCTCTCTGCATTCCCTATTTAAGAAAGGAGCTGCCAGGGCCCATCCCATAAAACACAGCCGTGTTTCTTCACATGTAAACAAGGGAGAAATTCCTTGGGCGAGCACACAGCCTTTTGGTTCCTGGAACAAAGCGGATGGTGGTATTTATTATGTCAAATAAACACATCATCCACGCTCCAAAAGGAAACCTGAAACAATCAGCTGAACAAAGCAGTTTTCAAGGTTTTAATCCTTTTGCAATTAGCTCTTGTCTAACTCCACAGAGAAATTCAGACTGAGCTATTTTCCCAGACAGAGGAGGCTGAGTGATTCAAGTCTGTTCCCAAGACTTGCTCTGAAAAGGAATGAGAGCTCGTTTCCCAAGGTAATTAATATAAACATACAGGATATCCTATCACTTGATATTATTCCTCATCTAGCACCAAAAATAGTCTGTACTTTCCTTTGTCCATTGTGCTAGTGATCGAAGCCCCGTTTTCATCAGGCGTCAGACTCGACGCTGTCACCAGGCTTCACAGTGGCCACGCTGACCATCACAAGGGGCAGACCAAACCCCACAGAAAGCACATTGTCTCCCGGCCCCTCACCATTCAGTCTGCTTATTCTGTTCACCATGGTGACCAGTGTGGAAATAGCATTCAGCTTAACAGAATTCCCAAAGTGTATTACCCTCTTTGTTCAGGACCGTCTTGACGGCTGGGATGAATTCTTGTTGGGAGAAGTCCTGATCCTCCTAGGAGATGGACAGGGTATGGATTATAAATATACTTTTCAATGACCTCCACTGGTTGTAACCTCAAGGAATCAGACGGGCCTTGAACACGGCTGGTGGGTTCAAACTTGTCCAGGGTTTAGAGCACAAGAAGTCACGACACTGTTCTACTTAATTCCATCACTGAAACGCCACAATGCTACTAGAAGAGAATGATTTGTATGCCGGCGATCGTGAAGCAGTCGCAAGCACATGTCCAAGAAAAAGAAATCTGTGAAAACCTATTTCTGAGCTTTTAAAACTAACGTTAACATTGGTGCATCCATCTCATTATCAAGAAGAAAGGTGGTAGCAGTCACTAAAAGATGAGAAAGTTCATTGTTTTAGAGGAGGAAAATTTTAAACTGAGAATATTGTACCTGATTGGGAAACACCATCCCTGTTCACTTTCAGCCCAGTGTTCTGGGAAGCGTCGTGCAGGAACAATGGCATCAAGACACTGGCCCCATATGCGTGATACCGCTTAAGTGCAGACCCAAAAAAAAAGATACAATGAACTTATTTACGAAGCAGAAACAGATTCACAGACTTAGAGAACGAACTTACGGTTGCGGGGGTTTGCGGGGGGGGGGAGCAGGGGAGGGATAGTTAGGGAATGACGTGTCCACACTGCTCTATTTAAAATAGATAACCAACAAGGACCTACTCTTCAGCACAGGGAACCCTGCTCAGTATTATGCAACAACCTAAATGGGAAAAGAATTTAAAAGAAAGAATAGATACATGTATAACTGAATCACTCTGCTGTACACCTGAAACTAACACAACATTGTTAATCAACTATACTCTGATATAAAATAAAAAGTTAAAAAAAAAAAAAAGAAAGTAGCCCAAGACTGGGTGTCCAGACCTGTTTTTGCGTCAGTTTTGCTGCAAAGCGGCTGTGTCACTTTTAAGTAAGTCATTTCATCCCTACGACCCTTATTTTCCACATCTCTGAAATGTGGACACCGTTTTAAATCAGAATTCCCAGTGTGGTGAGGTTTCCACATTCCCCCAAAGCCCAGCAGAAATGGTATATTTGCTCAAGACAGACCTTATAGGCTATTGCGTAATGGATTTCCACCCCCAGTGACCCTGCTCTGCTGGTAAATAAGTGGAGGAATCTGAAATATGAGCTCTTAGTGAAAAAAAAAATCGGAACAATTAGATTAACATAATTTCCAATAATTTCCCCAAGCCTAAACTGCTAAACTCTTAGAAGGAGAAAGGTGATTGGCTCTTAAGCTTTTATCCATGGTTCCCAAATTTAGCCAGAAATTTAGGCTGACTTACACCCATCCTTTCTCTGAGTGTTCTTGGGATCATGAAGTTTCTGAGGCTGGTTTACAACTTCTCAAAACTGCGGGCAAAACCTATTATTGACAGATTCTAAGTACATTTTTGGGTTGTTGCTTCATCCCACACTCTCCCGACTGAATCAGGAGTTCACTGGAGCTGGTTCTTTCTAGGCCGCGTGCCTGAATCTCCCTACCCCTCATGCCACACCGTGTCCGGGACACCGTGTCCGGGACACCTGAGGGATGCTGCGGGTCCCACGGTAAGGTGGAGCTCTGAGATGGGGAGAAAACTGCTGATGTGCACGGTACGTGATCCTAACAATAGCTTTAAGAAACGGAGAGAACGATCTGGGTTTTGTACTGGGGTGTCAAAATGGGATATAATCAGATTTACCAGTTAAAATAATCCTGACTATGCTTCAGTTTCCTCATTCTAAGTAGATGGTAACTGCCTTGTTCTGAAGCAGGGGAGGTTTCTCCAAAGAAGCCCTGCTTTTATGTCCCTGTACCTGGGAAAGTGCTGGTAGCACAAAGCAGCAAGAAGGGCACTGACTGGGAAGGGAGAAGACAATTAAATTCTGTGATTCTGGTAAAACTGATAATATTTTCATATCACCCCCCCTTCCACAGACGTGAACCTTTACCTGGAGTTAGAGTTCCCCTGAGAAAAAACAATGCATCATTTGGACCTTCAAACAGGAGTCAGGAAATAGATTCCAATTCCCTTTTCTTTTTTTCAAAATGATTACCTTTTTCAAAAGAAAAGAAACCCACACTAAGAACTCCGGGGCCAATGAGGCCTTCCGCACCAGCATTCCAAGCCCGGATTTGCTTCTGGGGAGGTCCCTCCCTGCCAGGCCCTGCATTCTTTCCGAGGGCCTGGCATTCAGGCTGGCGAGACGATGGGGGGCTGGGAGCCGGGGCCATATCCAGGCTTTGCTCTAATTTCCACGCCCATGTTTATACTGCAGGGTCTGATGGGGAAGAAGGAAAATGCTTGCCAGATGTTTCCCCACATTTGTTTCGAAAGCAAAAAGGAACCCCGACACACACTTCATGACAACACTGCAAGCGAACGAGTATAACAGAAGGGAGACACCCATCCCGGAGGCCCGGCTGCGGCTGCATGCTGCTCCCAGTGTAGCGTCTTCACGATAAGCTGCTCTTAGGAGGAGTCCCCCCCAGGGATGGAAAATCTTCGCACAGCAGCAGGCAGGAGAGAGCCTGCAGCCTAAATGGTGACCAGGAGCGTCTGGACACGTCCTCTCCCCTGGTGGCCGTGAGCCAGCCCGCCACCCTGGACGCGCGCTCGCTGGAACCCCTGCCCGGCTCTCTGTCCCCCAGACTGTGGCCCCCATCCATCAAGGCGGCTCGGCTCTCCACACCGCAGGCTCAGGGAGCGACCGCGGAGGCCCACGGGAAACACTGTCACGTGCGCTGTGCCCGCCAAGCCAACGTCAGCTGCCAACCTTCACGGCAGGGATGCCTAGTGAGGCCTGGGCCCCCCAGCAATGCCTGTCCTGACACGTTTCCAGGGACGGGAGGTCTGGACCAGAGGGTGGGGAGTAACCCTTATTTGGCCGGTACCGAGCTTCGGGTCCCAGGCTAAGGTTCGTTTCTCTGAACCCAGGTCCCTTCTTTGTCTCCACAATCGAAGACCAAGACAGGTTCTGTAAGGTCAGGGCTGGTGTGTGTCTCACCCAACATCAGAACACCTCTCACCGCAGCTCCTCCCCCCTCCGACAGGAAGATGCTGCTTTTCCGCACTCTGCTGTCCTCCTTCGAACCTCTGACCTTTTCTAGCTCCACAGTACCCACCAGTAGAGCTCCCAGAGCAGATCCGGTGGGACTGTCACCTCCCTTCTCTATTTCTCTCGGGCTTTCACGCTGCCGTTTCACACCCCGACTCTGAGCTGGACAGAACCTTCTCCCCTTAGAGCCTTCTTCATCTTCTGGGTTTCCTGTTTCTCCTCAGTTCAGTAGACATTTTTTTCTTTAATTTATTTTATTGAAGTATAGTTGCTTTACAATGTTGTGTCAGTTTCTGCTGTACAGTTATACACATAACTGTGACTCAGTTATACACATACATACATGCTTTTTCATATTCTTTTCCATTATGGTTTATCCCAGGGTATTGAATATAGTTCCCTGTGCTGTACAGTAGGACCTTATTGTTTGTCCATCCTATATGTACAAGTTTGCATCTGCTAATCCCAAACTCCGGGTCCATCCCTCCCCCACCCCCACCTCCTTGGCAACCACAAGTCTGTTCTCCACGTCTGTGAGTCTGTTTCTGTTTTGTAAATAAGTTCACTTGTATCATTTTTTAATTAGATGCCATATATGCGTGATTTCATATGATGTTTGTCTTTCTCTGTCTGACTTACTTCACTACGTATGATCATCTCCAGGTCCATCCCTGTTGTTGCAAATGGCATTAGTCCATTCTTTTTTTATTTACGGCTGAGTAATATTTCATTGTATACATGGACCACATCATCTTTATCCATTCATCTGTCGATGGGCATTTAGGTTGCTTCCATGTCTTGGCTATTGTAAATAGTGCTGCAGTGAACACTGGGGTGTATGTATCTTTTAAAATTACAGCTTTCGGTCTTTTCCAGATATATGCCCAGGAGTGGGATTGCTGGATCATATGAGCTCTATTTTTGGTGTTTTGAGAGGACATAACATTTTTTGAATATCCATTAGTTAAAAAAGACTTCTCCATATACTGATGACAGAAGAGAACCAAGGTATTTACCTTCCCCTCCAAGCAGAGGCAGCCACAATTCCATGGAACAGACACGGCTGCAACTGCAGGGAAGGGATCCGCGTGGAGCCCGCGTGGGGCTGTGGGACCCGGGGAGGTGGGGCAGGAGACCCGAGAGGCACCTGCGGCACGTGCTGGGCGGCCACGTGACTTTCCATATTCGCGGAGCCCCAGATCTGGGTGTGTCTGTCTCTTTTCGTGGCTCTTACTTTTGGGGGAGGGAGACAAAGCGCTGGTTCCTTACAAGGGTCCCTGCAATAAAGGTTGCTGCCCTTTCCCAATCTGCTCCAGCCCCCAGCTCTCTCCCCGTCTCTCACCACCTCTCTGTCCCGAGATCTCTATCGTCTGACCTGTGGTCGCTCAGCCTTCCCGTCCTCCACCTCTGACTTGGGAGGGGAAGTGCTTCCATCCGCCTGAAATACTACCCAAGCCCAACGTGTGTTCAAGACTCCTCTCCTTCCAGGCTCCTCCCAGGCCCACAGCCCACGGCCGTACTTTTGCTCTCCTGAACTTCCAACCCCCAAATCTCCTCCTCTCGTCAACGGGCTCCGGACAAACGCCTTTTGTCCTCAGATCACCTTCCAGTGACCTTCCCCCATCACTGAGGTGCCATTTTCCCCGTTCCATCACCAAATGCTGCGCAAGCTCAGCCTCCAGCCTCACTGTCTTCGTGTTCTCCTCTTCTCTTCCCTTCCCACCCTTCCCAGTCTTGCTTCGTCCCCTTGCACTGTGCTCACACCAGCCTGAGCAGGCCCTTAGTGGTCACTGGAGCACCAAACCCCAGAGCCTCTTTCTAACACTGCTCAGTCCCCAGCCCCCTGGGCCCAGCCCTGGCCTCCCCGGAGGCTGGTGGACCACACTACTCTTCCGGGTCTCTCCCACTGCCCTGGCCACTCCTGCTTGGTTTTGTCCACTAACAGCCCTTGTTCCTGCGTCTGACCCTAACCTGTAGGCACTTCTCAAGTGTCTGTCTCCTCTCTTCTCGTCCACCGGCTACCCCTGGGGTATTTCTCACACCCCATGTGTGCAGGGGGCGACTAGAATGCATCTCTTCTCAGTTCCAGAAACTTCTTTCCAACCCCCTATTATGACACATCCACCAGCACCTGGAGCACAAGCCCCAAATGGAACTTACCCTTCCCTGGATTCCACTCCAAGTGCCCGGGTTCAGATTTCCATCACTTACCCTTGGTACTATTACAGTTGCTTCCTAACTTTTCCCTCTAATACTCTATGTAGCTAGTTTCCTAAAACACAAATCTTGTTCTAGAACTTCTGTTTCATGTAAGAGGGCTGGCTAGGTATCTCGATCCTTCACTGAAAACAATTAAAAAATGAATGATGAATTATAAAAATCATTTTCTAACACACTGGAACACTGTCAAGAGTTAAGGATTTATAAAGGTGGGAACACAGAGTGGAGAGCAGAGCTCTGAAAGCTGCTTCACCCTGAGGGAACTTTCCAGAAGCTAGAGAATGAGCTTCAGGTTTCATGGCCTCATAAAAACAAGAGACAGAAGAAGAAACCCCACGCTGGCTTCAGGTGAGGAGCTCATAGACCCTTCCCTGGAAAGCTGAGACCTCTCCCCAAAAGGCCCCCAGTGTGGACCAGACATTAAAGCCGTCCACCCATGTGTGCTGCTGGGTCCTTGCAAAGGAAGTTACCTTGGTTTCAGGAGAGCAGGGGAGAAAATCAGTCCAGAGAAGGTGAAACCACAACTGACCTTTTGTGCAGATTTACAACCCAGATTGCCATCATCAGGATGATTTAAAAAAGGAAAACAAAATAACCCCCAGGCCTTGAATGCAGTTTAAAACAGCCCCAGAATGGTGATTTCTTTAGACACCTGGCAGAGCAGACCCTCTCTGGAAGAAGCCACCTTCATCTCAGGCCTCCAGGAATTCTTAGGAACAAACTTCCAAGGAATACCAGTGGTTTACAGTAAAAAAAAAAAAAAAAAAGCAAGTAAATAAAATCACAAAGGACGCATGGACACAAGGTATCGTGAGCAAGAAGCAGCAGAAATAACAGAAGAAACAGACCTATAGACCCTTCCAATACTGGATGTATTAGATACAGGGTATATAAAAATAATATGATGTTTACAGAAATGAGACGCATTTAAAAAAATTTCCTTGTTCAAAGCCCTTTAGTTGCTCCCCAGTGCAAATTGTAAAGACAGGCTGAGGATCTTCATCTGGAAACTCATCTGGATGTGTCTCCTCTCATGCACCTACTCAACTTTCAAAGCCCGGCTCAAAATGACACCACCTCCATGAAGTCCACTCAGATCTGCCCAGAAGGAATTGATGTATTTTCTCCTACGTTCTCACGGACGTGCCGCAGTACAGTGTGCGCATGTCACGTTACAGAGTGCTCTGTTTTCCTCACTGGACTGTAAGCTCTTGAGAATCTAAAGCTTCTCTTCGAAAAAAAACCTCTGAATGTGCCCGGTACTTTCTATACAATCGAAACCAACGAGTGTTTGCTGAATTTGGTTCAATCGAAAAATCACTCCCCAGGCTGAACGGTCTCTGTGGCCCTCAGATGCTGGCAGCGTAAAGTAACATTTGGTATTCAAGCTTTTTGCTGGCCCCCAAATCTCACTACGAAGCCTTCAGTCTCCTCACTGCCCCTTGTGAAGTCCTTGCTCACTTTTTTTTTTTTTTTTTTTGCGGTACGCGGGCCTCTCACCGCCACGGCCCCTCCCGTTGCGGAGCACAGGCTCCGGACGCGCAGGCTCAGCGGCCATGGCTCACGGGCCCAGCCGCTCCACAGCATGTGGGATCTTCCCGGACCGGGGCACGAACCCGCGTCCCCTGCATCGGCAGGTGGACTCTCAACCACTGAGCCACCAGGGAAGCCCCCCTTGCTCACTTTTTAACATCTGACTCTGGTTCATTTGTTTTCCCCTCTTTGAAGCTCCTTCCCTCCCTCTGCTCCTGGAAACGTTATCTTTTCCTCATTTTGCTTCTGGATCTGCATAAAAGTTTTACTCTGTTAGAAGCAGACAGTAATCAGTGACTAGCAGCCCGATTCTGCCTTTAAAAATGATAGGTGCCTGGATCTCTCTCTAAGGATACACAGCTAATGTCAGTAAGCATCTATGACGCTGTGCTGGTCGCTGGGCCAGACGCAAGAGCTGCAAATACAATCAAGGAGATCCAACTCCCTGACTCCCAAAATCTCACATTCCAACAGCGAATCAGAGATAAACGAGGACCTGTGATTATTAGGCACTAACGGCCATGACTTCCCAGGAGCTAAAGCAAGTGAGGCCACAGCGAGGACGTGAGACCGGGTGGCAGGGGGCGGCTTCCCGGGTCACAAGGCCCCTTTCGAGCTGCCCCGAGGATGAGTCAGGAGGAGTGTGTGGGTGGTTGGCGGCGAGCATCCCCGCTTGTGGGAAGACCGTGCCCAGAGGCGTGAGGTTGTGCAAGAGCCCTGCACACTCAAGAGCAGGGAATGAGCTCTAGCAGGAGCCCAAGGGGATTTGGGCAAGTCCCGGCACTGGGCTGAGGCTTGGGGCCCAGGACGCGAGATCAAAATTCCCTAAATATTTCCACTTTTCCCGCTCTCAGCCTCGCTTCCTTCCAAACCGTTCCCATGCTCAGGCCTCTGCTCCCGGAGCTTCGAGCTCTCCTGCATCTTCTCCCCGCTGGAGGGAAGGGCGCCAGGGCCTGACGCACCAGGGCTGCGTGCGGCCCCAGCGCTGACCCTGCACGCACAGCACGGCGGGCTCAGCCCCGCCTCGAGCTTTTGGTTGAGGCTTCCACTTGGGAACCTCTTCAGACAAAGTGAGAAGTCCTGGTGGCTTTCCTTTACAGAGAAAATACACACCTGCCTCTCTTTACCCTACATACAGGACTCTTGCCACGGAAAGAGCCGTTCCTTTTAGGACACACACAAGTTTGATGCTGTGGACCATAAAATATAATATTTACCTGATAACAGCCTACAGAAAACTAAGCAGTACGCTTCTTCAGTAAGAGGGCGGCTGCGGCCGCTGGAGACAGGTACTGTGACTGTTTAACCACGGCTGCCCCATAACTTAAAGTGAGGACCCCGGTTATGTGGCTCCGAGTCCACATTTGTCTTCACCATGAACCAGAAGTACCCACACGACCAGAGCTATGGAATCTCACAAAAGGGTCTTCACTACCACAGAAGCTCTTAACCTTACTCTAAACTGAGACATAACGGTCTTCAAATTCTGAATACCGTTCTGAAAAACATGTATTTGTGGGCCCTCCGCTTGTGTCCAGACAGTACCAGACCGGAGGTAAACCAGCTAGTTTCTGGGTTACACCAACTTCCGGACAAATACAAGGGGAAATGTCCCAGGTACTTCACCTCTGGGCTGTGAAGTATGGCGCGTTATTTCTGAGTTAATGTTATTTCCAATCTGCTTTAGGAGTGACATACTTCCTTCCTGACTTTCATCAGAAAAATCAGATCTGCACGGATGACTCTTCTCCCCGGGGCTGTCTGCGGCACAGTCCTCAAGAGCCATACATGTGTCACTAACACACATGGTCCCATGCACAGTGAGTCATCATTAAGAAGCCAAGCCCGTTCATGATGGTAACAGTTCGATACTATAAATGGAAAAGATGGCAGCACTTCACCAGCAGAGACGTGCCCGGACAGCCGTCCCAGGAGCCCTTCAGCTCAGGAAGACAGCTCCAGACAGCGGCCCCAGCCCCCCGTGGCTGTAAATCCTGTGCCGAGGCCCCCCACGAGGCCAAGGTCAGCAGAGGGCTCCCCCACCACGAGGCCAAGGTTAGCGGAGGGCTCCCCCACCACGAAGCCAAGGTCAGCGGAGGGCTTCCCCCACTCTCCCTGAACAAGCCGGTCCTGAAGCTGATCTATGAACCTCCCCAATCACAACCGTGACAGGTTCATAAAGAAAAACTAAAAAATCTCTGGAACAATTTCCAGCTGGTGGGAAGAAGCTGGTATTTCCGGGGGAGCCAGAGAGCGGTTTCTTGGGTCGGACGGATTCTTCCGGCAGAGCCCCACTATTGAGTACCTTTTGTGTTGCTTGTTCTCTGAGAATCTAGAATTAGGACCAGGTAGTACTTACTACACAGGTGAGTGAGGCAGGAGTCTTCTCATGACTAGGGATTCCCAGTAGGACTCCCCACTTTTGTAGGCCATCAAACACGCCCTAAACGGTGAGCGGATGGAGGGAATAAAGGTTTTGTGCTGACGTTGCTGGCTGATGCCCACTCAGCCAGACTACTCAGCTTCTTTTGCAGTTGAAACACTTACAAATCGGCCAGAAAAAGGAAGCACCGGGCACCGCCCAGATCCCACCCGTGCTGCACCTACCCTCTCCCGGAAGGAGAGTCTTCATTTGCTCACATGGACCCATTTCGCAGCTGGGGGCGGTTCCTGGTGTCAGCAGAGGGCTTGCCGGGGAGCGGGGTGTCTCGCCGGGGTGGGAATTCTCCGTGCAGCCGACTTCATCTGGGAGCTTTGGGGGTGGCTGTCTCCTTCTGTCTTGCAAGTAATTCTTAAACAATTTTTCTATCTGTATGTTTTTAAAAAAAACACTTACAGCTTAATAAAGACAAAGCAAATGTAACCAATGCCTGTAACCAATGCCCAGGTCAAGCCAGAGCAGGACAGGCCCTGCAGGCGTGACCCCTGGGCCCTCTTCAGCCTGACCTGTGTGACGTCCTTCATGCTCCGTTGTCCTCAGAGGTGGACTAATCTCCGGGTGCCCCTCTCAACAGTCCACTTCGCCCCCTTTAGCTGTACTGAAGGGGAATCATCCTGTATGTAGTCTTTTTCTCTGGCTTCTTTTGTTTTGCATTATGTTTGTAAGATGCATCCAGGTCGTGCTGGGCTATGGTTCATTTATTTTATTGGAAGCGTGGAGCCTTATCCACTGGAACTACCAGGGAAATCCCTGGTTCATTTATCTTAATTGCCGAATAATACGTCACTGGATGACCCTACCCCAGTTTCCGGGTCTGCTCTACTACTGACGGGCTTCTGAGATGTTTCCAGTTTGGGGCTGTTGTGAACAGGCCTCTTGTGTCCTGTACGTGCCCCTAAGAGTGGATTCTAGGTCACAGGGTGTGTGTAACATTGGGCCTATCGAATGATGCAAAGGTCTTTACCACGTGGTTTTTACAATTTCTACTCCCACCAGCAGAGTATGAAATAGCCTGTCACTTCAATCCTTGCCAGAACTTGGATTCGTGGGACTTTTTCATTTTTTGCCAATCAGGTGGGAAGGGAAGGTATCTCTCTGTTGTTTTAATTCATATTTTCCTCATTACCAATGAGGCAGAGTAACTTTTCTAGTTTATCGGCGATTTGAATCCCTTCTTTGGTGAAGTGGCTGTTCAGGTCTTTCACCCTTTTTTTTTTTTCCTTTCTTTCTTATTTGCCTGACTGCCGTCTTCGTACTGATTTGTGAGCTCTTTATTTCTTTGCAGCAATTGTTTATTTTGTAACTTGTGTATTCAGGTAGTGGTCCAGCGCTGTCTGTATGAGTTGAAAATATTCTCCACTCTGTGGCTTGTCTTTTTACTATCTTCATGGTGTCTTCTGATGATCAGGAGTTTTTTATTTTAATGAGCTTAAATGTATCACACATTTCCTTTTACGTCCTGCTTAATCCATCTGCAATTAATTTTTGTATATGGTGCAAGGAAGAAATTCGTTTAAAAACTGGAAGCACACAAGCTAACAAGTATCATTTATAAAAAGAGGAACCTTCAGAGGGAAGGCTTTATACTGTCCTCTTTTACTGCAGTTGCATAGCCTGCCTCTGATAAGAGGCAAACAGATAGAATATCTTGTTCAGGGACAGCAGAGTGTCGATCTGTAATTCCCTTGGGAAGTAAGAATACATATGTCAAAGGCTCCATGTAGGGAAATGTTCCCAAGGGTGCATATGTGTATGATTCACACTCATGGACAGGCTACACAAATGCTTGAAAATTCACGGACCGTTTTTGGAAAGATGCACAGGAAGCAGTTATAGTAGCTACCTGTGGGGAATGTATTTTTAAAATTTTGTGCCTTGGGGGGAAAATAATAGAATGTTTTAAGATTAAATTACTAGAATCGTTTAATAGGAAAGTAGCATCAGATATACCAAAATTTATTTACATATGTTCTTTCAGGAATCCATCAGACAGACATGCGGGTTTTCAGTGATTTCACATGTGCTTTTTCCATAGACCCAAAATACTGGCTACTTAAGAAGCACAGGGAACTACACTGAATTACGTGCTCCATCTTCCTTGAATTCCAAACACTACTGCCAAATCCATCCTCTGAATAAAAGATGGGGGAGACCAAGAGATAAGCAATTTGGTGAGTATGTAGCGTGATTTACACATTTGTGTTAGACATTTTTTTGATGTTAAGAGGCTCTGGTTGTCTTTCAATCAACTACCCTGGTTTAAGCAAGGAATAATGGTTCTTTTTCTTCCTTCTGCATTTTTTGCTGAACAATTTAGTTGCACAAGGAACCAACTGTGATTTCCCTCACCCTTTAACAAATGGGGCAGTTTACTTCAAGTCTGAACAATGAACAGCAAGGAGTTATTTAAGTATTATAGTCACAGCAAATACGTCAGAATATATACACGTTTAAAAACTTTAAAACATTTCAGTAGGTATTTGCTATATGTGATTGAGCAGGAAAAAATCACTATACATAGTATGGTCCTACCCTTAAAATATTTATATTTATGCAGTTAAAAAGTTAACAGTGATCACCTCTAGAGATGTTAGGTTATAGGATATTTATAATTTCCTCTTTGTGCTTTTCAGTTTCTGAAAATCTAAGGGAGATATTGTAGTAGAAACAAGACGGAAATTTTAACATGTGCCTTAGTTCTAAGCTAAGAAGCTTTTGCTTCTAATATTCTTATGAGAAATGAATGAATCTTACTGTATTACTTACTTCAGAAAATGGCATTGCAAATTTTTAAGTTCGAAACCAACTTTCTAAAACAGAAAACCTTCATTTTTAAGCTTTTATTCCTCTAAGTATAATTTAAATTTCTTCTAATGGCATCTTGATTCAGAGGAGTTTAGCAATTAGCCGCCTTACCTTTTACACGGGGGAGTGTTTAGGTAAACAAAGGTTCCCTGTCAGGGGAAGAACACATTTAGAAGTCTACTATCAAAATCTATTAATAATAGAGATTGTTCTGGAACATGGCCCACACATCACCTTGACCTCGGCTCTACTAGAGTTGTGACAAAGCAGGTGACCAGGCAGCCTTTTCATGAAGATATAGTGGACTTGTCTGCATACGAGTCTGAACTTGCACCCTTAATCAAAGTGTCTTTGGTTCTGATTTTGTAACACTGAACTCAAGAAAAATAGCCAGATTCAGAGGGAAAGTTCCTTGTCTAACTCAACATGTTGCAAAATTTCACGAGAGATTTACTGACTGTGGGATTAACATGTAGGGGTTGTGCTCTGTGGTTGGGGGGTGGGAAGCGTGTAGAATACAGCTGTCAAACAACAGCAACGAGACACAAATCTGATGGCAGCTACATCTGGAATTTGGCTGTGTGTTCGACTGTGAACTTGGTCTGGTTGTGAGCTAACATGAGGAGTGGTTCACCTCACCATGGAAACCGGCCAGTCTGTCTGTATCTGCCACTCCTTCCTAGCTCTCTCTTCAGGGTAAAGCTGAGACAACAAGCCAGTTCTCACACCTCTGGTTTCTTTTCCTTAAGGCACCTGCTCTTTTCCAAGGCGAAAATGCCTAAAATTTCCTTGGTCACGAAGTTATCTCAAAGTAACATAATTTAGGGTGATCTGATAAACTATATCAGGAATTACACAATTTCCTGCAAAGGATGAAGATGGACGGACAGATGAGTAGCTCTGTGTATCCCGTTTGGTTGTCTGGTGGTCTAAAGGTACAAAGTTTTTGGATGAGTCACAAATTTTGCTCCATAGTATTTGGTAAAGAAGGTTAGAATCAAAGTCAGGATCAGTGTGGTGTAGATACAGGGATTTCAAAACGAGCACACGTTCCTTCAAAAATATCTGAAAGTCATTTGATTCGTTCTTTTTTCTTTGCTAATCCAACTATGTCTTCTTCAAGCCAAGCAATTTTTCGGAGAGATAAAAATGTTAAAAATCTTCACAGATTTGACCAGATCAAAACCACAAGCAAGCTGACTGTGTACAATACCTACTGTACTGAGTTATGTTTTTGTAAGCCAAGTAAAGACAACCCCAACTTATCTTAGTGAGTTCCTTGGGAAGTGAAGTTTTCTCCTTGAAGTGATGCCCTGGCTTTTAGAGAACAGGTCAGGTGCCCACAATCATGTCCACTAGAAAACGCTCCTGCAGAACAAGTGGACTTTGCCCCTTGCGTTCTACGACAGGGAAAGTAAACCACGGTTTTTGCCACAAATTTACTGTCACCACCGAAAGGTGAGAGGAGGTCCCCTTGACTTGGTCAAACTGCATTGTTATGAGAAATTCTGTGATCTCATCCCCAGCAATATGGCTGTTTTGAAACTTCTCTTCAAATATCACATTGCTACTTTACGGCACAGGCAACTCTGGTCAATATTATATAACAACCTAAATGGGAAAAGAATCTGAAGAAGATACATGTATACGTATAACTGAATCACTTTGCTGTACACCTGAAACTAACACAACACCGTTAATCAACTACACTCCCATATAAAATTAAAAGTTCAAAAAAGAAAATAAAGCGAAGCGCAATAAAAAAAAAATAGACAGGAGATAAGCCATTTGAAAACCCGTCCGCCACCAGTAATTTCCACCTCGCGGATGTAACCCCCACTCACTCCACAGATACTTATGAGCAGAGGCTACGGCTCAGACCCCGGGTGGATGGACTGCCGTCTGGCCTCGCGTGTGTCTTGATTATCACGTGCTAACGCAGCGACATCAGTTAACTCCTTCCAAAGCCCTCACGGGACAAACAAAGCAGCCAACCTGACGGCAGCCGCGAGCCGTCACCCGGCGATGCCTCCCCTGCTAGCCCGCGAGGAACCCTCGGCCACGCAGGACTTGGGCCCTGTTCCTCACACGCCTGGGCCCACAACGCTCATTCCTGAGAATCACTTAGGGGAAGGCAGGGAACGGCCCAGCCAGTGTCTGGAGATGTCCTGCATCCCCTGCAGAGAGCAGGGGAATGGTGCCGTGCGCCCCTAGGATTCACTGCGCGCATGCTTCTTTCGCTGACTCCACATCCACTCACTTGTGAATTGTCGAGGAGGGAAACCTCAGACGCTGCGCTGTAGCCTGGCCGCTTCCAGCTTTTTTGACTGTAAGCAGTAACAAATACTTTTTTTTTTGGCACTCCGCGCGGCTTGTAGGATCTTAGTTCCCTGACCAGCGTACAATGGAAGCGTGGAGTCCTAACCACTAGACCGTTAGGGAAGTCCCAATAAACACATTTTTAATCTCAACATACACACACACACACACACCATGTGTACTTATTAATTTTAAAGCAAAAATTTCACAAAACGATACCCATTTTGAGACACGCATTCTCGATTTTCCTATGCTTTGATTTAAAAATTGCCACTTGAGAGCCTTTACTCTGACTTCCCAATAACTAGTGGTTCTAAAGAACACTCCTGCGGACTCTACTTCTCAGCTGATGAGAACGCTCTGTAGAGGCCTTAGGAGCCCCTAAGAAAAACTGACTTCTGCTACTGATGGGACGGACAGCCGAGTTTACTGAGCATTTACTATATGCTGAACATGGGGTCACACGCCTTCACGTTTGTTACCGGTTGTTAATGGCAAATCCTTCAGCCTCAGTTTTGACTGAGGCCTCTCTGGCTCTGGACAATAAAATCAACACCAGGGATGCCGCACACCTGCAGGAAAGTGCTGACCCGCCAGGCCAGAGACCAGAACAGGACACAGAAACCAGCTCTGTCTCCCTTGCCTGGATTACCCCTCCAGCTGAGGAAGGAGTAAGGCCTAAGGCCACTGAGGGGTGAGGGGTGAGGGGTGAGGGGTGAGGGGTGAGGGGTGAGGGGTGAGGGTGAGGGGCGACGGTTGAGGGGTGAGGAGTGAGGGGTGAGGGTGTGGGGTGAGGGTGAGGGGTGAGGGTGAAGGGTGAGGGGTGAGGGTGAAGGGTGAGGGGTGAGGGTGAGGGGTGAGGGGTGTGGGTGAGGGGTGAGGGGTGAGGGGTAAGGGGTGAGGGTGTGGGGTGAGGGTGAGGGTGTGGGTGTGGGTGAGGGTGAGGGGTGAGGGTGAAGGGTGAGGGTGTGGGGTGAGGGGTGAGGGTGTGGGGTGAGGGGTGAGGGTGAGGTGTGAGGGTGTGGGTGTGGGTGAGGGTGAGGGGTGAGGGTGAGGGTGAGGGGTGAGGGTGTGGGTGTCCTCAGACTCCGCCCTGGGGAGGGGAGGGCTGGAGAAAGTGCCCTGGAATCCAGGCTGCCAACCAGTGGCCTAGCCTGGCCTGGGAGGGAAGAGAGCCTGCCTGAGTCACTAGGAAAAGAACCCCACTTGTGAAGGAGGCCCCCTGAGAAGGCGGCTGGGTGGAGGGGCCCAGAGGAGGGGGACCACCCCATCCAGAGGAAAATGGGGAGGGGGGAGGAGAGCCCAACGGAGCAGGCCACCCCCACCCCTACTCCCCCTGCAGGTGCCCAGGCAGGATGGCCTTGATTGGGACAGGCTATAAGAGACGGGATCCTCAGTACTCTGGAGAGTAACGAGAGGAGAAAACCATCCGAAAGCTACTAGAAAGCTCTGGGGTCTTCTGGAATTTGGCCCAGCGCGGGGGGAAGAACAGAACAGCAGAGCAAGGCCTGCTGATGGTGGGGGGGCGGATGGGGGGTGGAGAAGGTTACTGCATCCTCGCGGGACTGAACGCATCTCGGTGTCAACCCTTTGACGACCCCGTGACACAAGTGCTTTGCTACTTGCTTTTTACGGACACGGACCCTGATCCTCAGGGAACAGTTCACTAATCTCTCACACAGGGGACTGGGGGTCGGGAGTGTGGCCTGGGCAGCCTCACGGCACACGCCCTGCCCTTCTGGCCGCACAGGATGGGGTGGGTGAGGGGGGCAGCAAGGTGGAGTTAGATCACCGAGGCAGCACGTCGCGAAAGCACTGGTCTCCATTCGGTATACTTATTTACCTGTAAATTATACACCCATATTCCAGAACTAATATGTGCATTTAAAACAGCGCCCTCAGGATCAATTTTAGAAGAATAAGATGAAATACATTTTTTTTTTCCCGCTGAGAACACACACTCGAACACAGACACATTTTGGAAGAGAAGCCCTCAACTGTGATACCACTGTAAACTCTGTCCCCAGAGGCCAGGAATATAAGGGTTTACCGTCCTCTTCTGTTTGGGTTACGTTTGTGGGAAAGCTGATGACCGGGAGGTTGGAGTTGAAGGGCAAGGAAACTTCTTGGTGTAGAGACGACTTAGGTTGGCCCGGAGGAGACCCAAATTTTGGGCCAGTGACGGGAAGCAGAGGTTGCCACTCAGAAGAGAGACTCAGAAATGGGGGCAGGGGGCGGGGAAGCTGCTGAGTGCAGACAACTTCCTTCCACTTGGCAATATTCCTAGGTCAGTTCCAACAGTTCTCCTCAACTCCCTGGGTACCATGTACAATTACTCTTATTTTATTTGTGTACTTTTTTCAGCAACCCTGTTGGTGAAGGAATATTTATCCTACAACAGGAGTGTGGTGACTTTGGGGGTCAGGTCCTGCACAGAGGCCTTTGCTCTGTGAGGTGACATGAGGTGTGACAAGGAAGCTAAAAGCACCTCAACCCGCCAGCTTCACGGAGCCCCCTTCCTTGAAATTGTCAACAAAACTGTATCATGTGCATGTGTGCATTTTCAGGGGAAAGGATCCACAGCTGTCATCAAATTTCTGAAGATTCCTTAATCCCAGAAGATAAGCATCGCTGAACTTGGCACTCATTGGATTAGCTCCTCCTTTAAAACAGATTGCATCTTGGGAGGGTGAAGGTGCTAGGAAAAGACTTTATGTTATAAAAGCAACAACTATTTGGAGAAAAATGAAACAAAACAGCAGGGAAACGTATAAAGTATCCCGATCCTACTGTCCAGAGGCATCGTTGTTGACAGTTTGGTGTCTAGGAGCTTAGAACAATCTCCAGAGGAATTATTTCAATCAGACAATCTACACTTAGCTTAAAACCTACAAGGGTCCCAAAGGGGAAACTGGAGCCTGACGTACGGTGGTGCTGGGAGAATCAAAAGGGGTCATTTTGAGAAAGGACTGTCCTGGAGAGGCACCCCTGGGTAGGACGTCCCGTGGGGTCTTGCGGGGGGGGTCACAGCATGCTGGAGGAAGTGGAGGTTAGGTCGGCTGTAAAGACAGATGCTCTGAGCCCTGGGGCTGTTCCTGTAGCTTCGATGCCAGTAGTTGATGGAAATGACAGGTCTGGTGGTCGCAAGAACATGAAGTAAAGATGCAAGGTCTACATGATGACGATGAGAAGACGTTACTGAGGGGAGTTAGGAAAAGGAGTGGCGGGACAGTCATCTTTGTGATGGGAAGATTCAGTGACCTAAAGCTGTCCATTCTCCACAAGATCAATGTTTAATTTGAAATCAATATCTCAAAATCGCAATGGAATTCTTTTCTGAAACTGACACATGTATGCGAAAGTTTATCTGAGAACAAACAGTAGAGAAGAAGGAATGCAAGTGTGTTGTTACATCTGTACTCACGGATTCAAACAGATTTTAAGGGTACAATAATCGAAACGGTGTGATACTGGCTCAAGTGTGGACAGAGAGGTCCAAGGAAGAGAAGAGAAACTCAGAAACATCCCCAAGCACGCATCCTTCACGGAATGATAAATGTGCCATTTCAAATCAATAAGTGTGGATTATTCAATAAACTGCAGGAAAACACAAATGCCACTCCATACCTCACACTATATTACAACATAAATTCCAGATGGTCTAAACTCTTAAACTAATTCTTAAACTCTTAAATTAAAAAATTAAACTACAGGGCTTCCCTGGTGGCGCAGTGGTTGAGGGTCCGCCTGCCGATGCAGGGGACATGGGTTCGTGCCCAGGTCCAGGAAGATCCCACATGCCTCGGAGCGGCTGGGCCCGTGAGCCATGGCCGCTGAGCCTGCGCGTCCGGAGCCTGTGCTCCGCAACGGGAGAGGCCACAACAGTGAGAGGCCCGCGTACCGCAAAAAAAAAAAAAAAAATTAAACTACAAAAATTTCAGTTTAGAGCTGTAATAGGATTTTGAGGTTTCCACATTCCTGGTCCTCACAAAACTGGAAAGAGCCAGGCCCACGGTTATTTTACAAAATTCCATTTTTGCCCCTAGCCAGGAGCACCCCCCATCAATAATAAGATATTTATGTATCAGTTAAATTCATCACTGAAATATCATTTAAATTCACTTATTTCAAAAATCGTGCTTCCTCAAGGACAGACAGGAGAAGGTAGCACATTAATTTTACATAACAATTTAAAATGGTACAAGTTTTAAAACCCTCAAAAGGAGAATTAAAGGGCTTCCCTGGTGGCGCAGTGGTTGAGAGTCCGCCTGCCGATGCAGGGGACACGGGTTTGTGCCCCGGTCCAGGAAGATCCCACATGCCGCGGAGCGGCTGGGCCCGTGAGCCATGGCCGCTGAGCCTGCGCGTCCGGAGCCTGTGCTCCGCAACGGGAGAGGCCACAACAGTGAGAGGCCCACGTACCACAAAAAAAAAAAAAAAAGTAGAATTATAACCACCAGCTCTCAGTGCCAGTTGCCTCCAGATCTGCCTGCCTCACCACACCTGCATAATAACGCCACTTGAATTTCAAGAAAAAAAGCACATGGGACTGCCCTGGTGGCGCAGTGGTTAAGAGTCCGCCCGCCAATGCAGGGGACACGCGTTCGAGCCCTGGTCCGGGAAGATCCCATATGCCGCGGAGCAACTAAGCCCGTGCGCCACAACTACTGAGCCCACGCTCTAGAGCCCGCGCGCCTAGAGCCTGTGCTCCACAACAAGAAAAGCCACCGCAATGAGAAGCCCGTGCACCGCGACGAAGAGAAGCCCCTGCTCGCCACAGCTAGAGAAAGCCTGCGCACAGCAATGAAGACCCAATGCCGCCAAAAATAAATAAATTAAAAAAAAAGAAAAAGCACCTGGGTCTTCACTTTATAATTATTTATTAAACTGAACATTACTCAAATGAAAGGTGGAAGAAGGTCATTTCACCTCCTGTCTGCTGCTGGAAGTCACTGAGATCTGGAGGGATTGTTTGCTACTCAGCAAAACCCAGTGAAAGCCAGCTCCTACAAAGGATGTCCGATTCATTACAATTCAACAGTTTAACACAACTGAGCATGGTTTCAACAAACTTTTCTGGTTGTGTTTTTGCAAACCTCATTTACAGTCTTTTCAAATCCACATTTAACCGAATGCACCTACACACACGAGTGTGTAAATGGGCTGAGTTGGCCCTTTGACGCCTGCCCTCTGGAGCACATGCTAACGTATATTGAAATTATCAAAAGCTTATTGCTTAGCTTAAAGCAATTTAAAAAAAGGTAGTTAACTACCAAGAAGCATCTGAGTTTTTCATAAATGAAGAGAAACATTGTGAAAAAAGCCTCCTTGCTCACAAGCATTCTCGGCAATTCTGTTCAGACCCCACCGCCCAGGAGACCTTTTTGTGACGGGGTCACTGCTCTACCCACAATGTCCACCGTGGTGGCCACAGGTGACTACTGAGCCCTTGAACTGTGGCTGGAGTGCCAGAGGAACTGAATTTCTAATTTAATTTAAGTTTAAATAGCCACACACGGCAAGTGCTTCTACACTGAACAGCGTAAGTTTAGACAGTGTCACCAATTCTGAAACATCACCCTTCTGGTCTCGAAAAAACACTACATTTTAAGACGACCACCTCTCTGGCACTTCTGGAGAAACTGCAAATATTATCAATCACGATTGTAGGTGGTCTCTCTTGACCTCTCCCATTGTAGACGAACATACAGAGGATGATCTGAAACAGAAAATGAGCAACGAAAACCATTCTAGCAATTTAATCTTGGGATTCCTACCGCACAGTATAATATCTGGCTCATAGTGGGTTCTTTTTTTTTTCAGTACGCAGGCCTCTCACTGCTGTGGCCTCTCCCGTTGCGGAGCACAGGCTCCAGACGCGCAGGCTTAGTGGCCATGGCTCACGGGCCCAGCCGCTCCACGGCACGTGGGATCTTCCCGGACCGGGGCACGAACCCGTGTCCCCTGCATTGGCAGGCGGACTCTCAACCACTGCGCCACCAGGGAAGCCCTCAGAGTGGGTTCTTAATAAATATTTGTGAAAAAGGGAACAAATCAGTTCATGAATGAATTGGCAGGCAACTTATTTCACTCCCTGACTGGGGGGAAAAATCTTACAGCAGAGGATAAACATTTCTTTGAAATTTAGAGCCCTTATCTCTCATCCTTTGACAAAGGGGTTTAACCAGACACACGTGTTAGAGTTAGATGGGTGGAAAGAAAGCTAGATTGACAGAGTGACAGGTAATTCATTTGATATGCGGACACTGGGAAAAGATGTTCCAGTGAAAACACACAACCAGCTCAAACTGGCCCCATCCTGTTTCTAACAAGATACTGAGTCGTTTTCCAGAGACAACGGAACAAAACCGCAAGTCAGACAGAGGAGAAGATTCTGACCTCAAACAGCACCCGGAACCAAAGGTCCAGGGTAGGACCGGAATCTGCACCAGGAGCCCTTTCAGAAGCGAAGGGTCCTGTCCAGGAAGATGGTGCTGAAGGCCCTTGACCACGTCTCCCCGTAAACGGCCAAGATCCAAAGCCCTGCGAGGAAACCAGCTGGTGTTCCCACGCCAACCCTCCTCCCTAACTCGTGAAAGGCCTGACCAAACCCCAGATGGGGACAGGAACCCTCGCTTCCTGACTCCCTGCTGGTTGGGCCCCCAGTCGAGCGTTTTATTTGGTCAAAGCCTGTGCCCTGGAACTGGCTCCTGTTCATCTCCTGGGGGCCCTCCATCCATCTCGCTTTGGGACCCTCTAAAAGGCTGCAGCCGAGACTCTCCTTGCCCTAACACCTACGTTGTTTTTTCCTGCTTCAGGAGAAGACAGTGCATTTTATGGAACGATTTTAAAATTATACACGTTAGTTTTTAAAACCCTCAAAATGAAAATGAAAACCGCCTGCAATATCACTGCCTGACGGAATCGTGGTCGGGGTTCTGTGGTCTATTCTATCCAGCCAGCCTTCTTTCTATTTTGCTGACTGTACAGACGTGTGCATGTAATATTCTAAAATACTCGAGAATTAAAATTGGGCTGTACTTAACAGTATATTCAATCTGCTTTTCAAATGTTCCAATACTGGTGTGCATATTTCTAGGCCAGTCAGTATGCCCACACCATGCTATTTTAATCGTTCTTATTGGCCTCACGGTATCCCAAAGAGTAATCTAATGTCATTACCAGATATTAATACTAATCCCAAACACTAATGTGGTTCCCCCGCTGGCTCTCCCAGTCTGCGCCAGTTTGCCTGTGGCTTTCTGATGCAACTTTATCTGTTCACACTAGTTTTAAAACGCTCCATAAATCTCCACGATTTATTAGAACTGACTCTACCCCCTCCTCCTTTATTTCAGAACCCACAGGGCAAACACTGGATCTCAGTTTGGTCACCATCGTGCTTCGAGATGGTGGGACCTCAGCTTTGAGAGTGAGATGGCTCATTGCAGGGCAGGATGCAGGACCTGGGGCACAGCTGCAGATCTCCCGGCCTGCAGGTGGGGTTTGGGAATTAGCAGGGAGACAGTTTCATCGCTGAAGCAAATATGGAAACTTCTAGAAGACTCCTGCAGAATTTCCAAGTAGTTACTGCTCCGCAGGGTATGGGGAACCTCCGCACGAAAGAGTACATGTCCAAACTCCCCACTATCGTTCAGGAACCACTGTTTTGTCTAACTCTGATCATTGGTACGAGAAATGAATTCCCACTGGATTAATTCGGTAATCCAGACGCATCTGCAGAGGAGATAGGGGTCCAAGGACGCACAGTTTGTTCCAGCCGAGGCACCAGCTTGGCACTCAAGGCAGGAGAGGACCGTGAGTCACCCCATCTTCTGGACAAAAAGCCAGTTCCTCATCCTGCACGTTCCCACGCCGGCAATGAAAGCACACAGTACCCCCCGACCCCGGTTAAAACGGAGCCCCCCGCCAGCTAGCCAACTGATTCACGAGGCTGCTAACTAATTCCAGGCTAACAGCTTAAATTAAAGGTTAATGAAACACAGCCAGTCCCCATTATGCTTCACTTGTAACAACCTTTCTTAAAAAACAAAACAAAACTGAGAGGAAGAAAAGAGCTGCGCCTTCAGTTAGAAGGAACAGGCTGGCACTTCATCCTGGGTTGGCCCGTGCCTCTAGCCGGCAGCATCCCTCAGCCGCCCCCCGCCACGTCCTGGAAAGTGCTCCTCTGAGGCGGGAAGGTGCCCGCACGGCGCTGTGACCAGACGGACCATGTGGCAGCAACGCTCGTGGCTCTGCAGGTCTGCTCTGGACCGCAGCGTCTGACCGCACGGCCCTCTGTGCCCTGACAACTCCACAGCCCTCCTGCATTTACAGGGAAGGGGGAGGGCACTCCTGGTCCTGTCTCCCCTCCAAATTCACACCGATCAGTGGACGTGTGAGTGAGTCGAGACCCAGCGCCCTGGCGTCCTCCTGCCTAGTTCCCTGCCTCGGCACTCAGTGTCACCCCTGTGCTGGTGGATCCCGAGTCTCTGTCTCCAGCCCCCTCCTCATGCAGCCGCGGCCTCCAGGCTCCTCCATGGGTGTTCCCAACAACAGCTGCCACATCCTTGCTTACTTCATCCCATGAGACAGCTCTCCTGCTGGCTTTCTTCCACGTCAGGGCCCCCGGATGCTGGAACCTGCGAGCTGCCTTTTACTCTCCTCCCTTACTCATCACCCTGAGGGCCAGGGACCATCACAAAGGCCCAGGGCGGGAGGTTCCCAGTGTCCTAAAACCAGTGGACACAGCAGGTTCTTGGCTCTGTAACTACGTGGCCAAAGTGCTTTTGGAAAATTGCTCTGCCCTCCATCGAACTCCACCTTCACGGTAATTTATTAAGTAATCTTTTCCTCTCCCGCCAGCACTTAGTTATCTGACAAATACTTGGACACTTCCCAGGTGCCAGGAACAGCTGCAGGTGTTTCAGCAACATGACCCTTTCTGTCCTCACGACAGCCCTGTAAGGAGCCCACGGTCACTGTCCCATCAAGGGATGAAGGGCTCCGAGGTGCAGACAGCACGACCCTTTCTCGGGCTGCCTGCTCACCCAGCCTCGCTTCTAACACCCGCCATTTTCTCCGGACGTGTCACCTGTTCACGCGCCCCCCTGCCCCACTCGCTGCCCCCAGGCTCACTCAGGGCTCCCCCCTCCCCTCACGTTCTGCAGGACGCTTGTTATTTGACTGGCGCGTTGCCCCAACTAGACTCCTAGACGTCAGAGGTCACCAAGATACTCGTTTATCTTTCTCGAGTGCTGAGTAAAAATATAGCTGGTACTCAGGAACTACTATTTAATGAAAGCAAAACGATACCTATCTATTGCCATTAGCCAAGATAAAAGAAAAAAGTTACCTAGAGTGCCTTTTGCTTTTCTATAGCTATGCTGAGTACGTATTTTTCTCTCTTCACTGGGAACAGCATACCACATATATCTGCGGGTAGAAATCCTGTTTTCTGGTTCCTCAGACGAGAGGCCGTGGTCCACATCCTCCCTGCCGCTGGCTTTCGTAGAGGAAGCTTCACTGGCACGCCACGCCCGCTTATTTATGTCGTGTCTGGGGCTGCACCCTCACTCCAGGGGACAGCTGACGGTTTGTCACAGAGCCCACGTGATGTGCAAACACCAAAGGATTTACTGTCTGTCCCTTTATGAGCAAAGTTGCTGACTCTTGTTAAAGACAAAACAAGCATTTGAATAGGAGACACTACTGCTCACTGTTTTCATTCTGAACTTGAATTTCCTTTTCTCTATGAATTTTCTTGACACTATTTGTGTACTTTTAAAATTAACCATCTACCTATGCTTTGGGATCAGAACCCAAGAACACAATTTACTCTGCATCCCAACACAGGTACAAGGGTACCCGGGAAGAGTGGACAAATGTGGTGAGCACTGAAAACTTTCTTTCCTTTTCGGAAAGCTTCTTCTGCATCCCAGTCTCCCGCTGTGATCCACATCTCTGAACGATTCACAAAGGCGTACAAAACCGTAAGTCCCAGTGACTGGTAGCGCTCTGGCCGAGTGTGCTTGTTGTCACCTAGATTTTCCGGGTCGAGGGAGGTGAGAAGAGGCTTGGTGATGTAAGCAGGTCATCCCCAAGCACCATCCCTGGTTCCGAGGGTGCAGACAGCGTTTAGCTCCAGTGGCTGCTCTAAGGCAATGACAGGACAGAGGGCCTTCTCATCACTCACGATCCATCACGTAAAGCCGTCAGGTGATGAATTAAAATCACACACTTTCAGTGTGAAGGTGGGGTGACGTCCAGGTGATGAGTTAAGATCACACACTTTCAGCGTGAAGGTGGGGTGACGTCCAGGTGATGACTTAAGATCACACACTTGCAGCGTGGAGGTGGGGTGACGTCCAGCTTTCACTTGAACTTGTCTGGGTCCAGCCTCATTCTTGGCTTCTGGGAACCACAACTGTCTGTCCTGGCCCTCACTTCTGATTCCACTGCCCGGAACCTGCTTGACTCCCTGCCCTCCCAGGACGTGACCCCAACAGCCCTCGGGAGCTCTGACTCTGATACCGGGGGAGGGTCTCCGCCATCTGCCGACAGCCAGCGCGGCTCCCTCTGAGCTCCAGCAGCACATGCCCCGGGCTCCCTGTCATCGTGGCCCCGGGCCCACTGTGCTGGGCACCCGCGCCCCTGGCTCTGGGGTCCTCCTGCCCGGGGTGGCAGCCACAACGAGACCTGCACGCGTCTCTGCTGGAGCCCGGGTGTCTCTCCACCCGCCCCGTCTCTGCCCCACTGCATCAATCTGCTCCCAGGAGATTGGACACAACTACGGGGTGGAGGAGAGTTCAAACGCTCACTCACCTTCTCGAATCTCGCACTGCTCCCTCCTCCATGGGGAACCACCACCCAGAACCGGCTAATTTTTATTCCACGCTGGCGTTAGGAAAGGCCCGGGGACCAGCGGCCTCACCTCTCGGAACCCACATCCAACAACTCGGTCGCCACGAACGCTAAGAACAAGGCAGCAGAGTATCGGTGGCTCTTTCTTCTGGGTAAGTTTCATTATGGTGACACTGAAATTTCTGAATGTTTTCAAATGCAAGTCTTGTCAACGGCTCTTTTTGAAGCAACACATATGCACGTATGCGTAGCCGTGTGCACACGGGGGTGTGTGCGGGTCACAGGTGTCATCTTTGGCACTGGCTTGTGGATAATCCTCACGTCTGACTACCCGGGGTGTCCGTGGCCAGTGGTCTCACAGCAACTCATTACGGAAGGGAAAAGGACCCCACGTGTGAGCGAAAATCCCAGAACAACCAAGCCGCTGATGGTATTACAGTAATATGTCTCAACAAGAAATAGGAAGATATTTACCTCGTCGCTAGTATTCCATAAGGTAAGGGAAGAGTGGGAAAGCTGGGTTAAGATCTTCAGAGGGGAAGCCAGCGGCAGCCAGGACCGCGGCTCCCGGTCAGCGCCCACCCGCGGTGCCTGGGGACACGGTCGGCAGGAGAAGGTCGTGCTCCGCACAGGATGGGGAAAGGACACCTCGACCGGCAGACGCGCAAAACCACGCTCAGAATTCACAGGACATCAGAAGTGAGGAAAAGGGGACAGGGCAGAATTCACGCCAAATTAAAGAAGGAACTGGAAGGGAAAGTGATAACGGTCGGAAAAGAGGAAATGAAATTACTGAGTCAAGTCATGACACTGACAATATTACGGGAGGTATTTGGAGTCTGGTACTGGTCTAAGGATGTTCCCCTAATTGGAGGCTCCGGTAAGTGGGTAGGAAATAGAATATATGACAGAGCGGCAGGAGTTTCGCCAGGTGGTGCATTCAACTCCAAAGTAATCACAGACTCTCATAACACGTGTTCATGGTTATCCCAGAATCCGTAAGGTTATGAAAGGGGTGTGTGGGTATCAGACACTGAAATTGAGTGTGTACTTCTAAACGGTAAAACTAGGCAATATTCCACCATCGAGATGAAAGAACCTTTTCTTCCCAACATTCTTTATATTCGAGAGTTTCAAATAAACAGTTCCTCAAGAAGAAGAGTGATTACAGGTTTGTAATGCAGTATACAAAAACTGAAAAACAAGATGGCAATAAGGTCCTTTTACTTCCATATAGAAAGAAGAGCAACAATGCTCTTTTAACCCAAAGGGTAATTCGGGGTAAGGGCTACAATGCAGTAAATATACGACTCCTTATGGATCAACTAAAATGGGACCATCAGCAGCGGGTAATTTAGGAAGAGGAGATACGGTCTGACGTCGCGCTTAACTCATTTAGATCAATGAAACCCTTGTAGGACCCCCATTTTTCTTGCTGAATCATATCATGATCTCGTAAGTGTTGATAACATTAAAAATTCAGTATCAGTATATTCTTAGCAAGTGTTAAGAGCCACTCTGCCTCGGTCCAGTGCCAGCTCCTGGCTTTAACAACTCAGACAATTTGTTCAGTCTCTCCTGGTGCAGTTTTCTCAACTGTAAAATGAAAATAATAGTGGCATCTTCCTTCCAGTGAGAGAGGAACAAATGAGCTGACATTTCTGAGGTATTTAGGACGGTGTCAGCACTACGTCGATTGAGTATCTACTGCCCTGAAAGGATTCAACAACAGCTCAATCACATTTAGGACCGAGTGTGCAAATATAAAAGCTTAAGCCTCTAGACTGATTCTTTAAATTTATATTCGAGTCCCATAATGGGCCAAGCACGCTGGATGCAGTGATTACGCGAGGCGCTTCATCTGTCTGCCCTGAACATAGCATACTGACAACTGGATCGCTTCTGTAGAGATTAGGACGTCCTTTCGGAGATGGCTGGGTGATGATTACATCTGCTAAAAGCTGTCCAGCCTCCCATGGTCTCCCAGGGCTCAGACTCTGTGAGTTACAAACAAGAGATCTCACTTTTCTGGAGAAAAAACACAGAAGAGATCAGAGGAAGGACGAGGTCCCTGGACTGGCGTCTCGCGCCCTCCCCCAGGCACCCCAAGTTCATCCACGAGGGAGAAAAGAGGACACGGAAGGATAGTCTGAGGTTGGGTGAGCCTGGGACCCCCTCTGGGTTCTTCGAGCTGACTGTAAATAGGCTGAGATTACTCTAAGCCTTCAGCAGAGGTATTTCCTTTCGCCCAAGCCAGCTGACTCCCTGAGTTTAGTGCAGGATGGAGATTCCAGGAGCGGGCGGGGCCCCCAGAAGTAAGTGCTAGTTAGACCCTGTCGAGTGAGAAGGTGATGAGCACCCCGGGGTGAGGGGGTGGGGAAGAGGGCAAAGTGAGCACCACTGAGACCTGTTCTCCCAGGAAGAAATCACTGCCAAACTGGGGCGGGGGGACTTGGGGAGAGAAAGGAAAGTCTGTTCTTGGATTAACAACTGAACCGTCTAGTCTTGGTTTTCTCATCCGTGAGCTGGGTGGGTCTCCAGGGGCTGACGGTCTCCAAGCCCCTGCCACCACGGGTATTATCTGAGTCGAACACACAAAGCCCTGGAAACCACTGGGTTTCTCTCCTTCCTGACCCCTCCAACTTCTGCTGTCACGAAGGTGTCCTGTCCTCACTCACCCCTTCAGACTGAAAATCTACCAGCCTGGAGGCCACATCTGCTAGGCTGAGCCTGAGGGATGTGAAATACACTGCTTTTCGTTGATGTGCTAATGAAGATGGCCAGAGGGCAGCCCTCTAACTCAACGTGGCATTTGTACATTTTCCTAAGCCCTGTCTCCCCTGACACGTTTATCTTGGGGCAGAGACGCTGTCTCGGGCCCAGGCAGCAGGAGAGCTTCCGTCAGGGCTGGCCTACGGAGCAATAAAAGAGACAGAGCAGCATTACAGCGTTCCCCAAACACACGGTGGCTGTGCCTTCAGCTGCTCCTCTGTATCTGTCCTCCCCAGGCTGCCCTGCGTCCTACTGAGCCATCTTAGTCTTATATTAACACTACTCGGAAGGCTGAAAGGCTCCTTGGCCTGTCTCCTCTCTCTCCCACTATTTTCCTGATAAACCTCCATCAGGACCAATCTCTGTGTGAGATGACAGACACTGTGTGTGTGTGTGTGTGTGTGTGTGTGTGTGTGTGTGTGTGTGTGTGTGTGAGAGAGAGAGAGAGAGTGTGTGTGTGTGTGTGTGTGTGTCCCTCTTTGCTTTTTTTTTTTTTTTTTTTTTTTGTGGTACGCGGGCCTCTCACTGTTGTGGCCTCTCCCATTGCGGAGCACAGGCTCCGGACGCGCAGGCTCAGCGGCCATGGCTCACGGGCCCAGCCGCTCCGCAGCATGTGGGATCTTCCCGGACCGGGGCACAAACCCGTGTCCCCTGCATCGGCAGGCGGACTCTCAACCACTAGGCCACCAGGGAAGCCCCCTCCTTGATTTTTCAATGATACTCGGCCAAAGTCATATGAATATTTAAAATGGAGGAAAAAACTATTACTTCTCGTCATCAAGTAAGCTGTGGCTAGCTTAACTGGAATTTAGTGCACAGAGATTAAATCTAACAGATTGGGAGTCCAAATTTTCAGTGTACTAGGAATATTTAAAATGTAAAGAAACTAAGCAAAATTTTAGCAAATCAAATCCAACTGTGTATATAAAGGATAAAACATCATGATGAAGTGGGGTCATTTAATACTTGAAAATCAATCAACATAATTCACCATATTTTAGAAAACTATATGATCATCTCAACAGAGGCAGAAAAAGGCATTTTACAAAATCTAACATTCTGATAAAAGTTCACAGTAAACTAGAAATAGAACGGGACTTCCTCAATCTGATAAAGAGTATCTATGGAAAACCACAGCTAACATCATACTTAATTATGAAAGACAATGCTTTCTCCTTAAGATCAGGAACAAGCCAGGGATGTCTGCTCTCACCACTTCTATTCAATGTCTTCTTGAAAGCTTGGCCACTGTCATATGGCACGAAAAAGAAATAACAGGCATCTAGTTTGGAAAGGAGAAGTAAAACTGTCCATTTGCAAACAACACTATAGCCTATGTAGAAAATCTGATGGAATTTATTTTTAAAAAGCTACTAGAATTAAGAAGCAAGTTTAGCAAGTTGCATATTATAGGATCAATATACAAAAATCGATTGTATTTCTATATACCAGGAATGAACAATCAGAAACTGAAATTAAAATACCCATTTATGACAGCATAGAAATACAAACCACTTAGGAATAAATCTAACAACAGATGTGCAGAATCTGACAACTACACACATAGCTCGGAGAAATTAAAGAAGACCTAGTAAATGCAGAGGCTTACTTTGCTCATGAGTCAGGAGACTCGATGTTTAAAAGATGTTGATTCTCCTCAAATTGATCTACAGATGCAACACAATCTCGATTCAAACCCCAGCAGGCTTCTTGATCGAAATTGACAAGCTCATTCTAAAATTCATATCGAAATGCAAAGGACCTAGAATAGCCAAAACAGCTGTGAAAAAGAAGAAAGGTGAAGGATGGATGTGATCTGTTGCAGGATGTGCTGTAAAGTGTCAGCAGCTGAAACAGTGTAGGATTGGCAAAAAGACAGACAGACTAATGGGACAGAAGAGAGTCCAGAAACAGACCCACACATCTATGGACAACCAACTTTGACACTTACAAAGGCAATGTAGCAGAGAAAGATAACCTTTTCAACAAATGGTGCTGGATATCCATATGATAGAGGAGAAGGAGAAGAAGGGGGTGAGGGGAAGGGGAAGAACTTCAATTTATACCTCACACCGTACACAAAAATTAACTCAAAATAGATTTTAGGTCTAAACCCAAAACATAAAACTATAATCTGTATGCCTGGAAGAAAACATAGGAGAAAATCTTTGTGAGTGGATTAGGCAAGATTTTCTTAGATATAACATCAAAAGTGTGATCCATGAAAGAAACTGATAGATCTGACTTCATCAAACTTAAAACTTCAGCTGTCATTGTTGGGAGAATTAAAAGATAATCCAGGCTTCCCTTGTGGCGCAGTCGTTGAGGGTCCGCCTGCCAATGCAGGGGACGCGGGTTCATGCCCCGGTCCAGGAGGATCCCACGTGCCGCGGAGCGGCTGGGCCCGTGAGCCATGGCCGCTGAGCCTGTGCGTCCGGAGCCTGTGCTCCGCAACGGGAGAGGCCACAGCAGTGAGAAGCCCACAAAAAAAAAAAAAAAAAAGATAATCCACACACAAGGAGAAAAAAATGTTCAAAGCACATATCTGATAAAAAAAACTTGTATCTAGAATATATAAATAATAAGAAACTCGATAAGAAAAGAATGAGAAAGCAAACAATCCAGTTAAAAATAGGCAAAAAGATTTAAACAGATACTTTACTAAGAAAGATATACAGGTGGCAAATGCATCACGAAAAGATGCTCTAATCATTAGTCATTAGGGAAATGCAAATTCAAATCACTGTGAAACACCACTACATACCTATTAAAATGGTTAAAATTAAGAAAAATTGATGATACCAAATACTGGCAAGGATGTGGAAGACCTGGAACTCTCACACACGGATTGCGGGAATGTAAAGTGATATATACCATTTTGGAAAACAGTTTGGTAGTTTTTTAAAAGTCAAAAAACATTCACCTGTTATACAGCTTAGCTGTTTCACTCCTAGGATTTTTTTTTTTTTGCGGTACGTGGGTCTCTCACTGTTGCGGCCTCTCCCCCTGCGGAGCACAGGTTCTGGACGTGCAGGCCCAGAGGCCATGGCTCACGGGCCTAGCCGCTCCGCGGCATGTGGGATCCTCCCGGACCGGGGCATGAACCCGTGTCCCCTGCATCGGCAGGCGGACTCTCAACCACTGCGCCACCAGGGAAGGCCCTTACTCCTAGGTTTTTATCCAAGAGAATAGCATAAGTCCACCTAAAGACTTGTAGACAGCAGGTTTCTTTTAATAATAAAAAATTGGAAACAATTTAAATATCTATCAACTGCATGTATAAACAAATTGTGATATATACATATATCATGTGTAGAGACGTATCACATACATTATATATATGTGTGTGTAGATATATTCCATTACATCTGTATTCCATGATATATATATGGAATCCAATTCATCAATAAAAAGAAATAAACTATTACACATGCAATATGGATGAAGTTTAAAATAATTATGCTGAGAGAAGGCAGACAGAAGAATGTTAGTACTAAAACATATAGTATTACTGCATTTATATAAAACTCTAGAAAGTGGAGGTGAATGTGTAGTGACAGAAAGCAGACGAGTGGTTTTCTGGGAGGACTGGGGGGCCGGAGGGGGGGTTCCCCAGGGGTGGGAAGACACTTTTCAGAATGGTGGGCGTATCTGCTACCTTGATTTTGGTGATGATTCCAAGGGTAAACACACATGTCAAAACTTATCTAACGGTACCCACTAGACACATGCTATATTTATTGTTTGACGATTAAATCTAAAAAATGTTAAAAATTACCTGAAATGAAAACAATCCACCAGGATGTGAATCCTGTAAGTTAGAGCAATGTGATCACTTTTCAGGGTGGCAGGGAAGTGGGGTGGACACATGGCAAGAGCTTTCTTGACCTGAGGGGTGATACCAGGGCACTTGTGTTATAGGCATTCATAGTCTGTGAATTCAGTGTATATTCAAGGTAGACAATGACTGTTTTTTATAATTATTAAGCCCTATATTTGTTTTGCATGGTTTTCTGTATCTGTGTTTTATTTAACAATAAAAAGATTTTTTAATCCTAAAAAAAAAAAAAAACCCAGCAAGTTAAGAAAATAGTGGCTTGAGAGGAAGAGACGCATAAAACGTTGACCAAGCTGATGATAGGCACATTTCCAGCCTTTATTCCCAAGGCTGCACAGGACTGAGGAAAAGGAAACTGAAATGATGTGTGGTCCAATTGAAAAGGACTTAAACAGACGTGTTCCAGGGCTGAGCATTTAATGACCATTTCCTCAGTGTGAGGGGAGCTCAGTAAATGCTATCTGAAGCGGGTGTGTCCCTGTGACCTCTCCGACCTGAGTGGGGACAGGCAGTGGGAGGGGTCTGCAGGGACCTTATCAGGGCTGAAGGGCGAGGGCAAAGAGAAATGCAGATCAAAACTACAGGGAGGTACCACCTCACACCGGTCAGAATGCCCATCATTAAAATGTTTACAAATAACAAATGCTGGAGAGGGTGTGGAGAAAAGGGAGCCCTCCTACACTGTTGTGGGAATGTAAATTGGTGCAGCCACTATGGAGAACAGTATGGAGGTTCCTCAGAAAACCAAAAATAGAGCTACCATATGATCCAGCAATCCCACTCCTGGGCATATACCTGGAAAAGATGAAAGCTGTAATTTTAAAAGATAAACGCACCCCAATGTTCATGGCAGCACTATTTACAATAGCCAAGACATGGAAGCAACCTAAATGTCCATCGACAGATGAATGGATAAAGAAGATGTGGTACGTATATACAATGGAATATTACTCAGTCATAAGAAGAACAAAATAATGCCATCTGCAGCAATATGGGTGGACCTAGAGATTATCCTACTAAGTGAAGTAAGTCAGACAAAGACAAATATATGATATCACTTATACGTGGAATCTAAAAAAATGATACAAACGAACTTATTTACAAAACAGAAACAGACTCACGGACATAGAAAACAAACTTATGGTTACCAAAGGGGAAAGGTGGTGGCGGGGAGGGATAAACTGGGAATTTGGGAATAACCTATACACATTACTATATATAAAACAGATATGCAGCTCAATATTAAAAAATCAAACAACCCAATCCAAAAATGGGCAGAAGACCTAAACAGACATTTCTCCAAAGAAGATATACAGAATGCCAACAAACACATGAAAGGATGCTCAACGTCACTAAACACTAGAGAAATGCAAATCAAAGCTACAATGAGGTATCACCTCACACCAGTCAGAATGGGCATCATCAGGAAATCTACAAACAACAAATGCTGGAGAGAGTGTGGAGAAAAGGGAATCCTCTTGCACTGTTGGTGGGAATGTAAATTGGTGCAGCCGCTATGGAGAACAGTATGGAGGTTCCTTAAAAAACTAAAAGTAGAACTACCATATGACCCAGCAATCCCAATACTGGGCATATACCCTGAGAAAACCATAATTCAAAAATACACATGCACCCCAACGTTCCCTGCAGCCCTATTTACACCAGGTCATGGAAGCAACCTAAATGCCCACCGACAGACGAATGGATAAAGAAGATGTGGTACATATATATAACAGAATATTACTCAGCCAAAAAAAGTATGGGTAAGCCATACTTACCCAACAAAACTGGGTCATTTGTAGAGACGTGGATGCATCTAGAGACTATCATATAGAGTGAAGTAAGTCAGAAAGAGAAAAACAAATATCGTATATTAACGCATGTATGTGGAACCTAGAAAATGGTACACATGAACCGGTTTGCAGGGCAGAAATGGAGACACAGATGTAGAGAACAAACTTATGGACACCAAGGGGGGAAAGCCGCGGCGGGGGGGTGGTGGTGGTGGTATGAATTGGGAGATTGGGACTGACATGTATACACTGATGTGTATAAAATGGATGACTAATAAGAAAATAAACAAACATTAAAAAACCAAAAAAAACCAAAAATAAAACAGATAAACACTAAGGACCTACTGTATAGCACAGGGAGCCCTACTCAATATCTTGTAATAACCTATATGGGAAAATAATCTGAAAAAGAATATATATGTGTGTATACACACACACACAGACACACATATATAACTGAATCACTTTGCTGTACACTAGAAACTAACACAACATTGTAAATCAACTATACTTCAATAAACAACAACAACAACAAAATCTAAAAAAAAAGGGGGGAGCAGGAACCCCCGCACTGGCAGTGTGTGACCAGCTGGGGTCGCAGTCTGATTCCACCCCCCGGAAGAGCGCTTGTCTGCCATCTGCCTCTCTTCCCTCATTCTTCACACGGTGACCCCGTATGAAATTTTGTGAGAATCAAGTGAGAAACGTCTATCCAGCACTAAGAGATGATGTCTGACATGCAGAAAACAGGTGACTAGTATCATAACTGAATTTTAAACTCACAAGCTTCACATCTTTGTAGCTAAACCAAGGAACGTGGTTTAAAAAGACCTCACTGCATCCCAGCCTGTTTCTAGGGCCGTGATAGGAACCTGCCAGAAGAAGCTCCTGCCAGGACATCCATTTAGAGCATGTTTCCACTGCGGCTGCTCCAGACACAAGGACTTTGGCAGACGGGGCAGCCTGGGCTGAAGTTCACGGCGCAGTTACACTCCTCACGCAGCAACTTCTGGGATTCAATCCTAAATATGGGTCTGAAGTTCAGGCAAAGAGAGGGTAGTATCCTTAAGTTCTAATTCTGCTTTTAAAATCTGCCATAATATTGAGGGTCATGCTCTGAATATTAAATTTGAAAAGCTCTACAGTAGGAGGTACGAACAAACATTTGTTTTTACTGTATTTTGCATACTTATGTCTAGGGATTCACGCGAACACGTGTCAAAGTAATGTGTTAACCATCTCTTCCAATGGAATAAGATAGGTACTTTTGAGGTGAGAATTCTGAGGATTACCTATTTGCATTTGGTTTCAGAGGCTGTTTTGGTTCTTAGGAATTTGTTCGTTGGTCCCTGAAGCTCTGGCTTTATCTAAGTGTATACAGAAAATGGGGCTTCTGGAGAACTTTGGAGATGTTCATGGAAAGTCATGGAGAATCACTTGATTGAGGGCTGGTTTGGGGAAGAGCAGAAAGGTCTGCTTCAGTGGAAAGAGAGAAGTACGGAAAAGACTCAGCACTCCGTGAAAACCAGAGCTGCTTCCTTCTCCAGGAAGGCAGAAGTGAAGGTGAGTCCTCTGCTTTGCTGGAATCGGCTCTGAGGGTCCACCTGCTGAACAAGTGGGCCGCACCGGAGAGCTCTGGGTCTGCGGCTCCCTGACTGCTGGTCGCCTACCTCCCGTGGCCCAGTACCGCGCTCAGACCTGGGGAGGGCCCCGCCCAAAGACACACAGACGTCTCTGCCCTGAACATCTGAACGAGGACCAAATCCCCGAACTAAGAAGCTTGTGGGCAATCAAGTTGGAAAGTTCCCAGCAAGGGCCTGACTCTGCACACCGGGTTTGGGAGCCCAGGCCGCTAGGGACGGGGCAGGGGCGCCGGGGGGTGGAACCACAGTGACTGGTTCTCCCTCGCCCCTTTTCTCTGACCCTGCGCCCCCCAAAGACCCTGGAAGAGCGGGAACAGACGGGGGGGCCTGCCTACCCCGTGAGAGCCCTGCACGCGCAAGGAGGCGTGTGCGGGCCGCAACTGGGAGGTGACAGGCGTGGACGGCGGGATGTATGTTCTCAATCTGGGATAAGTCAAGGCCGCAGGATTTCACACCAGGTTGTGCCACGAAGAACATCACCCACTCAGTGGAAACGCACGTGTCCTCCCCTGAGCCCTGTGGCTCCCTCAGTGCCCTCAGCCTCTTCTGGCTTCCTGCTCCCCTGGAGATCTGTCACCTGGGAGGGAGCCCCAGGGTCAGGTCGGGCCATGCATGGCAGATGTGAAGGGCTTCCTTCCGTCCCCAGGCCCCGCAGCGTCTGGAGCGGAGGCCGCCTCGGGCCGCGAGAGGCTCAGGCCCGGAGCAGGCAGGGTGCGTGGAGGGGCCCAGTGGCCTGCCGCCCAGACCCAGGGCCTCTCCAGCCTCCATGCTCAGCCGTCACCTAGGGGCTCTGCCCTCTCCCAGAGCTCACACGGACAAAGCACATCACCCAGTGTCGCTATGAGGACAGTGTGAACCAACGTCTCTGGACGGTGCTCGCTCGCAGGCAGATGTGCACATCCACGTGCTTCCAAGACTGAGCGAGCTTGAAAATCTAATTTATACGAGCAAGGAGAACAGCTTGTCTTTAATGATGGACTGGGGTAAAATAGATGTTCCTTA
The DNA here is from genome assembly GCF_008692025.1 of Phocoena sinus. Classification (NCBI taxonomy): domain Eukaryota; kingdom Metazoa; phylum Chordata; class Mammalia; order Artiodactyla; family Phocoenidae; genus Phocoena; species Phocoena sinus. Next base: position 114,117,018 of record NC_045768.1, read on the forward strand.
CTGGAAAAGTCACCAACAGACACACAAAACACACGCCATTCAAATTAGCTGCCTTGGCCGCACTTATTTTTATATTAATGTAGTCTGTGTGCTCCAAAAATAAATCATGTCTGTTACACATTCTTAAGGAAAACAATTTTAATAAACAGAACGTATGCCTGTGAATCATGAACAGACAAGCGTATAAACGTTTGTAAGAAACTTTGCTCAAACCCATTGTCTTGAGTCTACCAAAGACTCTTCCTTCTATTGTTAACCTTGACCTTTATTCCAACAGCCCACCTGCCCTGTCTTAGAGCAAAGCGTCCCAGGTACAGGGTGATTAATCTGAGCATCAGAGATGAGCCACTGCCAGTACAGCGGCTGACGTAGCTCATCCTTTTTTGACCAGGACTTCAGATGCTACAGTTTGGCCAACTAGACTTTGCCCGTTGATGTTTGGCTCCCGGGGTGGGAACCCCCTCAGTTAGCACAGCCAGCTCTGTACTCTCACATGTTATAAATGATCTGTGTCCAAGAGCGGCAAAAATACAGCGAAGGGAACGGTGAGTTCTGATGGAAGGGGGATGGGAGAGGAAGTCAGGCAGGCTTCACAGAGGAGGTAATGTTTGAGGTGTGCATTGAAGGGTGAATAGGAGTTTTTAGGGAATAGGATGGGTAACAGCTGGGCAGTGGTCAGAGACAAGGCTGGAAAGCTTGGCCGTTGTAGGATGAAAACCAGCCCTCGACTGAGGTCTGCTTTGGGTACCAGGATGTTCGGAAGGGAAGTGACATCAGATACAGGGAGTGTCGTCAACATCAGCATGTAGGAAGACCATACACGTTGACATTTTTGTAAAAACTATTTTGTGTGAAGTGACATAAGCAAAGTTAACTGTTCTCTCTGGGTACTGCTACTCTGGAAGCTATTCTTTTAGTTTTTTACATTACCAGGAGTATACACTATATGTATTATGAAAGGGAAAAGTCATTAAACGTGCATGTATGGAACAGGGGACAAGTGAGTGAAGAGTAGTTGGCAATGGATGGAACCCGGTGGCATCAGCTGACCACTAACACGCTCTGCGGTCTGTGCCACACGGTAGCCGTGGCAGCTGAGACACTCACCTAAAGGAAGCACAGGGTCCAGATGACAGGCCCAACTCTTCTCACGTTCCCAAGGCTCCCACCTAGTCCTGGGGACAATTTAAAGAGATGGAGCTGTTTGTCCGGAAAAGGGCCGTCAGGATAAGGAGGCTGCCAGAAAGCCAAGTCATAAAAGGAAGATTTGTGATGGCCTGAGGTGCTTACCCTGAAGAAGGGATGGCTCACGGGGTTCACGGCCATGGTCAAATACTTGATGAGCTGCCACGGCAAGAGATAAGCCTCGGCCTCGATGAGAACCGACACCGAAGCGGGAACTTAGAGGGAGGACAGTTTTCGCTGGACACGGGAAAAACAAGGGTAAATCACAATATTACGGTGAGGGGAGACTGAGGTCATATCCCACAGCCTCATTGAGGGCAAAAGGGACTCATTTTGAGGCCCAGTGACTTGTCCCCAAGACCCTTGAGCGGGTCAGTAGGAGAACAAAGGCCAAAGCAATTCCCAGGCCTCCAAGGCCAACGCTCTTCTCCCCCTCACCCAGCCATGCGGCCTGCTAGCCCCTGCAGACACCCAAGAAACGGCTTGGCTTTCCCAGGAAGTGGCTCTCGGACTCCAGGTGTGTCCCAGCACAGGCTGTACGGCCACTTGCCAAGACAGCCCCCAGGTTATGTCTGTGATGGCGGAACGGATCTTCTCTAAGAGCGCTTTCAAGTCTAGCTGCTACTGCATGAATTTTGGAAATAACCTGACGATTAGGGTTGTGTTTAACAGAGCTCTCATGTTCATTAAAGAGCAGTCTAGTTGACTTACGATGTTGTGCTAATTTCTGCTGTACAGCAAGTTGACTCAGTTGCACACATACATACATCCTTTTTCATATTCTTTTCCATTATGGTTCATCTCAGGATACAGTTCCCTGTGCTGTACAGTAGGGCCTTGTTGCTTGCCCATCCTATGTATAATAGTTTGCATCTGCTTTCCCCAAACTCCCAATCCTTCCCTCCCCCTCCCCCTTGGCAACCACCAGTCTGTTCTCTATGTCCCTGATTCTATTTCTGTTTCGTAGACAGGCTCGTGTGTGTCATATTTTAGATTCCCCATAAGTGATCTATTTGTAATTCAAATATACTTCAATAAAAAATAAATTAAACAATAAAAAGGGAAGTCTAGGAACTTAGGAATGGTGGTTGGCATACAAAGAAGGTGGAGGAAAGGTCTTAGTAGTCGCCGGTTTCTCACCAGGACCCAACACGGTTAGGTTATCATCAGGACAATTATGTCGGTACTGCACCCCCATGCCTCACATTTGCTGGGAGCCAGGGGCGTGCTGAGTGAGAAGCAAACTGCCTTTCTGCTTCGCTCCCCGCCCTGCCAACTAGAAGGCATGACGTCCCTGCGGAAAGGGAGGGAGCGCAGATGGGCGTGCCCCGAGTGATGGCAGAGGGCCACCTGGAAATCGCAGGGCAGATTATAAAAACACTCCAAGTGGTTTCATTCACTTCGGCCCCTGCTGTCCTCTCCCCCTCCACCGTAGCCCCACACCCATTAGTAATTCAGCCGTTTGCCTGGCTCACAATCCTAGGAAAAGGGCTGAAGTGCTGACCTCACCAGCTGCCTATCCAGACCCTGAATCTACCCTTAAAGAAGGTCCAGCCCAGGATTTCCCTCCTAAACAGTGAACTGCAGATGGCAAGCTCATTCACTGAAGCTCTTTTCTGGCTCCCAGTATGTCTGTTCTCCAGGAAAGAGACGACGATCTTGGTGCAAAGCGAGCTGGCCCGCAAACCGGAACTGCTTCCGCGGCGTCAGCTGGCTCCGAACTTAACGTCCGAGAGCACGTGACGAAGTTCATCTCAGGCAGACGGTTCAAGAGATGCTTTTAGAGACGCTGGCACCTTCCCTCCAGGTCACTCTGCGTCCCGAGCCACCAGGCTCACCTGAATTGCCCTGAGCACCTCTAGATGAAACTCCCAGAGCATCCCTAACCCCGCCTTCCCTGTCCCTGCCACAGTGCGGCTGGTCCGCAGCTCGCGTCCTGGGGCCATGATCAGGCAGCCTAGGAGGCGGCAGCTCTGGTTACTGAAACCCACTTTCTCCTCTTCTGCAGCCTGTGCCATCACTTCCACATACTGAAGAACCTGCTTGTCAGATACCGCGCTGCCTCTCTGACACACGGTCTCTCACAGGTTCATCACCGCTTTTACTCTCATCGTCCAGATGATTAAGATAACTCACCCGAGCCACCGCTACCAACTGCTGGGGGTGGAGCCCAAACAAGCTACTTTGACTCCTGTGCCTGTTGCTGCAATAGACTGCCTGCCGGGAAGGACAGTCCTCCTCCTGTTTACACTGGACACTGTATTGAGGACAGTGTATGAAGCCCTGCTGCAAACGAGGAGAAGCTGTCATGCGGGAAAGCAAGTCTGGATGTGACGGAAACTCCACCCGAGAGGAGGGTGGTGGGGAGACGGGGCGGGATATGTGAGGACCCAAAGGTAAGGTGGAGAGAAAGGGCCACACGGGGGTCAGAGGGGCTGGAAGGCAGCTTTCTGCCCGACACATGCACGGCAGCTGCAAAGGGTTTAGGGTAAACGTTCCGAGGGGGATTTTTTGATCCAGAAAAAGAAACATACAATGTTCCTAAGGGCCAAGGTATACAGGGAGGCTTGTGGCCCAGAGGTGATATATTTACAAAATATATTTATATTAAATATCATGTGTAACATAGATAAAGTACCTACAGGAAAAAGAAAGAAAGAAAGAACCGGTCGTACATTAAATCATACTGCTCTAGGTCCACTGATGAGAGGCCGCCCTCACTGCTCCCTTAATTCACTCATCTGTTTATTCTTCAGCCCATCTCCCAGCATCGTTCCTGTAAGCCTGGGACTGGATTAAAAAGTCTGCCTTCGTTTCTGACATAGGCAGTATGCATGGATTAAAAAAGTAAATCAAAAATCACAACAGGGGCTTCCCTGGTGGCGCAGTGGTTGAGAGTCCACCCGCCGATGCAGGGGACACGGGTTCGTGCCCCGGTCCGGGAAGATCCCACATGCCGCGGAGCGGCTGGGCCCGTGAGCCATGGCCGCTGAGCCTGCGCGTCCGGAGCCTGTGCTCCGCAATGGGAGAGGCCACAACAGTGAGAAGCCCGCGTACTGCAAAAAAAAAAAAAAAAAAAAATCACAACAAAAGCGGGACTTGCCTGGTGGTCAGGGGTTAAGACACTGCCCTCCCAATACAGGGGGCCCGGGCTTGATTCCTGGTCAGGGAACTAGATCTCACATGCATGCCACAACTAAGAGTTAGCATGACACAACTAAGGAGACTGCATGCCACAAATAGGAAGCCCACGAGCTGTAACTAAGGAGACCACGAACCGTAACTAAGGAGTCAGCCTGCCACAACTAAGACCTGGTGCAACCAAATAAAAATTAATTAACTAAAAAATTACCAAAAAAAGTGATTCCCAAACAAAAGTGATTATATCTTTAAGTATATATAGGAAGGGTCAGATGCAAAATATATCCTTGAAATAGAACCAGAAGCAATAAAATCAGTTGATAATACAAGCCTTTCAGGAATTAGAAGCATGGGAATAAAACAGGCAAAGATAAACTGTTTTGTTAAAACTCTATTGTCTTAAAGGGAAGTGAAAAGCAGTATGATTGTTTTATCGCTCATTTAAACTGTTTATTTATTTTTGGGGGGGCTGCGTTGGGTGTTTGTTGTGGTGTGTGGGCTTCTCACTGTGGTGGCTTCTCTTGTTGCAGAGGATGGGCTCTAGGCGCGTGGGCTTCAGTAACTGTGGCACACAGCCTCAGTAGTAGTGGCTCTCGGGCTCTAGAGCACAGGGCTTCAGTAGTTGTGGCGCACGGGCTCAGTAGCTGTGGCTCGTGGGCTCTAGAGCGCAGGCTCAGTAGTTGTGGCGCACGGGCTCAGTTGCTCCGCGGCATGTGGGATCTTCCTGGACCAGGGATCGAACCCACCTCCCCTGCTTTGGCGGGCGGATTCTTAACCACTGCGCCACCAGGGAAGCCCCAATTTTTTAAAGTTTTAAGTTCAAAATGTGTAAATGCTCAATGAATCTTAGCATTGATATTATGGAGCAATTTAAAGAATCAGAATGAGTGAACATATGTGTTTGAGCTTTAAGTTATCTCACGCTGTTTACAATTATTATGAAACAAATTTCTACTGCCTCCTCAAAAACAGACCTGTCCTTCCTTCTTTCCCTGAAAACAAAAATCATAGGGAAATAAGACTTTTAGTTTCGAGAATGGAATAGAGAGCATTACACGGTAATAAGGTCTAAACACGGTTCATTAGGAAAGAATGCCTAGAATTATAACCCTTGGGCATCCAAGACAACAGGAGAAATAAAGAGAACACCACGGCCCCTGCAGACACGAGGGCAAAATGTTTCCTCAGGCCGTTTCCCAGGCATCTCCCGAGAAAGGAGCCACATGCCATACTGTCATTCGTGGGGAACAGTGAATGTGACCTTAACTGGAAAGAAAGGAGCTCAGAGTTTTACATGCGGACAAAGCGGGGACTCGAGAGCGTCCCTACAGAGGAGCACAGGCCCCGGGACTCAGCGGGGAAACTTCCAGTGGGAGGAAGGCTGCTGCCTGAGAGCCAACGGCGAAGTCCTTGGAAAACACGGTGGGAAAAACCCAGTCCACGGAAATGGGTGCCCTAAAGCTTTTCCATATGAAAAAGCAGAGACATTTCTTCTCCCCACAGGGCTCTAACGCCTAAGATGCTCAAGAACAAGAACTGCTGAGAGATTCGAGGTGACCTCTGTGACACCTGCACGTCCAGCAGCTTCTCTGGTTAAAAGAATGACTGAGAATAAGAAATGCGTCACATAATGTTCTACACGTCACGCCGCCTGCCTTCCTTCTGGTAATTCCCATTGCCCTACTGAGGCTGAGCCATTCACGCGTCCCGGGAGGTCAGAACTCAGAAGGTAGCACGGAAATCATTTAAAGTTATAGGAAAAGCAACAGGCACGCGTGTGTTCTGGGTTTCAATGTCAAGGGCCAGGCACCCAAGGGAGGAAATAGAAAAGCCTCCCCCCAGCCTCCCGCAGCTGGGCAGTGGGTGTCCAGCCTCAGTCATGGGGCATCAGAGAATTTCCCAACATGCTCGTGGGTGGGGCATCCTCCCTGCTGCAGCCCCTCGTTCCAGGCCTTCCTTTCCTCACAGGTGCCCCCCGCCTCCCAGGAGACAGACCCCAGGTAGGCAGGGTCTTTCAAGACTGAGCATCTACCCCAGAGACAGGAGTAACCTGGAAAAGCTGACGTGTGCATGGACCTAGAGATTATCCTACTAAGTGAAGTAAGCCAGACAGAGAAAGACAAATATCATATGATATCACTTATATGTGGAATCTAAAACATGAACTTACTTACAAAACAAAAATTGACCCACAGACGTAGAAAACAACCTATGGTTACCAAACGGGAAAGGAGGGGAGGGGGATAAATTAGGTGTTTGGGATTAACATATACACACTACTATATATAAAAGAGATAAACAACAAGGACCTGCTGTCTAGCACAGGGAACTCTACTCAATACTCTGTAATGGCCTATATGGGAAAAGAATCTTTAAAAAAAAAACAGTGGATATATGTATATATATACAACAGATTCACTTTGCTGTACACCTGGAACACAACATTGTAAATCCATTATACTTCAATTAAAAAAAAAAAAAACAAAAAAAACCAGGAGGAACCAAGATGGCGGAGCAGAAGGACGTGCTCTCGCTCCCTCTTGCGAGAACACCAGAATCACAACTAGCTGCTGGACAGTCATCGACAGGAAGACACTGGAACTCACCAAAGAAGATACTCCACGTCCAAAGACAAAGGAGAAGCCACAATGAGACGGTTGGAGGGGTGCAATCACAGTAAACCCAAATCCCATAACTGCTGGGTGGGTGACTCACAGACTGGAGAACACTTATACCACAGAAGTCTACCCACTGGAGTGAAGGTTCTGAGCCCCACGTCAGGCTTCCCAACCTGCGGGTGCGGCAACGGGAGGAGGAATTCCTAGAGAGTCAGACTTTGAAGCCTAGTGGGATTTGATTGCAGGACTCTGACAGGACTGGGAGAAACAGAGACTCCACTCTTGGAGGGCACACACAAAGTAGTGTGTGCATCGGGACCCAGGGGAAAGGATGAGTGACCCCAGGAGAGCTGAACCAGACCTACCTTTTAGTGTTGCAGGGTCTCCTGCAGAGGCAGGGGGTGGCTGTGGCTCACCGTGAGGACAAGGACACTGGCAGGAGAAGTTATGGGAAGTACTCCTTGGCATGAGCCCTCCCAGAGTCTGTCATTAGCCCAACCAAAGAGCCCAGGTAGACGCCAGCGTTGGGTTGCCTCAGGCCAAACAACCAACAGGGAAGGAACCCAGCCCCACCCAGCAGCATTCAAGCAGATTAAGGTTTTACTGAGCTCTGCCCACCAGAGCAACAGTCAGCTCTACCGACCACCAGTCCCTCCCATCAAGCCTCTTAGATAGCCTCATCCACAAGAGGGCAGACAGCAGAAGCAAGAAGTACAATCCTGCAGCCTGTGGAACAAAAACCACATTCACAGAAAGACAGACAAGATGAAAAGGCAGAGGGCTATGTACCAGATGAAGGAACGAGATAAAACCCCAGAAAAACAACTAAATGAAGTGGAGACAGACAAGCTTCCAGAAAAAGAATTCAGAATAATGATAGTGAAGATGATGCAGGACCTCGGAAAAAGAATGGGGGCAAAGATTGAGAAGATGCAAGAAATGCTTAACAAGGACCTGGAAGAATGGAAGAACAAACAAACAGAGATGAACAATACAATAACTGAAATGAAAACTACACTAGAAGGAACCAATAGCAGAATAACGGAGGCAGAAGAACGGATAAATCACCTGGAAGAGAGAATGGTGGAATACACTGCTGTGGAACAGAATAAAGAAAAAACAATTAAAAGAAATGAAGACAGCCTACGAGACCTCTGCGACAATGTTAAACGCAACAACATTCGCATTATAGGGGTCCCAGAAGGAGCAGAGAGAGAGAAAGGATCCAAGAAAATATCTGAAGAGATTATACTTGAAAACTTCCTTAACATGGGAAAGGAAATAGCCACCCAAGTACAGGAAGCACAGAGAGGCCCACACAGGATAAACCCAAGGAGAAACACGCTGAGACATATAGGAATCAACTTGGCAAAAATTAAAGACAAAGAAAAATTACTGAAAGCAGCAAGGGAAATATGACAAATAACATACAAGGGAACTCCCAAGAGGTTAACAGCTGATTCCTCAGCAGAAACTCTACAAGCCAGAAGGGAGTGGCATGATATACTTGAAGTGATGAAAGATAAGAACCTACAACCAAGATTACTCTATCCAGCAAGGATCTCATTCAGATTCGATGGAGAAATCAAAACCTTTACAGACCAGCAAAAGCTAAGAGAATTCAGCACTACCAAACCAGCTCTACAGCAAATGCTAAAGGAACTTCTCTAAGTGGGAAACACAAGAGAAGAAAAGGACCTAAAAAACCAAACCCAAAACATTAAGAAAATGGTCATAGGAACATACATATCGATAATTACCTTAAATGTGAATGGATTAAATGCTCCCATCAAAAGACACAGGCTCGCTGAATGGATACGAAAACAAGACCCGTCTATATGCTGTCTACAAGAGACCCACTTCAGACCTAGGGACACATACAGACTGAAAGTGAGGGGATGGAAAAAGATATTCCATGTAAATGGAAATCAAAAGAAAGCTGGAGTAGCTATACTCCTATCAAATAAAATAGACTTTAAAAGAAAGACTGTTACAAGAGACAAGGAAGGACACTACATAATGCTCAAGGGATCAATCCAAGAAGAAGATATAACAATTATAAATATTTATGCACCCAACATAGGAGCACCTCAGTACACAAGGCAACTGCTAACAGCTATAAAAGAGGAAATCGACAGTAACACAATAATAGTGGGGGACTTTAACACCTCACTTACACCAATGGACAGATCATCCAGACAGAAAATTAATAAGGAAACACAAGCTTTAAATGACACCTTAGACCAGATGGATTTAATTGCTACTTATAGGACATTTCATCCAAAAACAACAGATTACACTTTCTTCTCAAGTGCGCACGGAACATTCTCCTGGATAGATCACAACTTGGGTCACAAATCAAGCTTCAGTAAATTTAAGAATATTGAAATCATATCAAGCATCTTTTCTGACCACAACGCTATTAGATTAGAAATGAACTATAGGGAAAAATACATAAAAAACACAAACACATGGAGGCTAAACAATACGTGACTAAATAACCAAGAGATCACTGAAGAAATCAAAGAGAAAATAAAAAAATACCTACAGACAAATGACAATGAAAACACAACGATCCAAAACCTATGGGATGCAGCAAAAGCAGTTCTAAGAGGGAAGTTTACAGCTATACAAGCCTACCTCAAGAAACAAGAAAAATCTCAAGTAAACAATCTAACCCTACACCTAAAGGAAATGGAGAAAGAAGAACAAACAAAACCCAAAGAGCAGAAGGAAAGAAATCATAAAGACCAGAGCAGAAATCAATGAAATAGAAACAATAGCAAAGATCAATAAAACTAAAAGTCTGGTTCATTGAGAAGATAAACAAAATTGATAAACCATTAGCCAGACTCATCAAGAAAAAGAGGGAGAGGACTCAAATCAATAACATTAGAAATGAAAAAAGAGAAGTTACAACAGACACTGCAAAAGTACAAAGCGTCCTAAGAAACTACTACAAGCAACTCTATGCCAATAAAATGGACAACTTGGAAGAAATGGACAAATTCTTAGAAAGGTATAACCTTCCAAGACTGAACCAAGAAGAAACAGAAAATATGAACAGACCAATCACAAGTAATGAAATTGAAACTGTGATTAAAAATCTTCCAACAGGGCTTCCCTGGTGGCGCAGTGGTTGAGAGTCCGCCTGCCGATGCAGGGGACACGGGTTCGTGCCCCGGTCTGGGAGGATCCCACATGCCGCGGAGCGGCTGGGCCCGTGAGCCATGGCCGCTGAGCCTGCGCGTCCGGAGCCTGTCCTCCGCAACGGGAGAGGCCACAACAGTGAGAGGCCCGCGTAACGCATAAAAAAAAAAAAAAAAAAAAAAAAAAAAAAAAAAAATCTTCCAACAAACAAAAGTCCAGGACCAGATGGCTTCACAGGTGAATTCTATCAAACATTTAGAGAAGAGCTAACACCCATCCTTCTCAAACTCTTCCAAAAAATGGCAGAGGAAGGAACACTCCCAAACTCATTCTATGAGGCCACCATCAACCACCATGATACCAAAACCAGACAAAGGTACTTTAAAAAAAAGGAAAATACAGATCAATATCACTCATGAATATAGATGCAAAAATCCTCAACAAAGTACTAGCAAACAGAATCCAACAAAACATTAAAAGGATCATACACCATGATCAAGTGGGATTAAACCCAGAGATGCAAGGATTCTTCAATATACACAAACAAATCAATGTGATACAACATATTAACAAATTGAAGAAGAAAAACCATACAATCATCTCAATAGATGCAGAAAGAGCTTCTGACAAAATCCAACACCCACTTATGATAAAAACTCTCCATAAAGTGGGCATAGAGGGAACCTACCTCAACATAATAATGGCCATATATGACAAAGCCACAGCAAACATCATTCTCTATGGTGAAAAACTGAAAGCATTTCCTCTAAGATCAGGAAAGAGACAAGGAGGTCCACTCTCACCACTGTGATTCAACATAGTTATGGAAGTCGTACCCACGGCAATCAGAGAAGAAAAAGAAATAAAAGGAATACAAAATGGAAAAGAAGAAGCAAAACTGTCACTGTTTGCTGATGACATGATACTATACATAGAGAATCCTAAAAATGCCACCAGAAAACTACTAGAGCTAATCAATGAATCTGGTAAAGTTGCAGGATACAAAATCAATGCACAGAAATCGCTTTCATTCCTATACACTAATGATGAAAAATCTGAAAGAGAAATTATGGAAACACTCCCATTTACCATTGCAACAAAAAGAATAAAATACCTAGCAATAAACCTACCTAGGGAGACAAAAGACCTGTATACAGAAAACTATAAGACACTGATGAAAGAAATTAAAGACCATACGAACAGATGGAGAGATATACTACTATGTTCTTGGATTGGAAGAATCAATAATGTGAAAATGACTATACTACCCAAAGCAATCTACAGATTCAATGCAATCCCTATCAAATTACCATAGGCATTTTTTACAGAACTAGAACAAACCATCTTAAAATTTCTATGGAGACAAAAAAGACCCCGAATAGCCAAAGCTGTATTGAGGGAAAAAAACGGAGCTGGAGGAATCAGACTCCCTGAATTCAGACTATACTACAAAGCTACAGTAATCAGGACAATATGGTACTGGCACAGAAACAGAAACACAGATCAGTGTAACAAGATAGAAAGCCCAAAGATAAACCCACGCACCTATGGTCAACTAATCTATGACAAAGGAGGCAAAGATATATAATGGAGAAAAGACAGTCTCTTCAATAAGTGGTGCTGGGAGAACAGGACAACTACATTTAAAAGAATGAAATTGGAACCCTCCCTAACACCATACACAAAAATAAACTCAACATGGATTAGAGACCTAAATGTAAGACTGGACACTGTAACACTCTCAGAGGAAAATATAGGAAGAACACTCTTTGACATAAATCACAGCAAGATCTTTTTTGACCCACCTCCTAGAGTAATGGAAATAACAACAGAAATAAACAAATGGGACCTAACGAAACATCAAAGCTTTTGCACAGCAAAGGAAACCATAAACAAGACGAAAAGACAACCCTCAGAATGGGAGAAAATATTTGCAAACGAATCAATGGACAAAGGATCAATCTCCAAAATATGTAAACAGCTCATGCAGCTCAATATTAAACAAACAAACAACCCAATCCAAAAATGGGCAGAAGACCTAAAGAGACATTTCTCCAAAGAAGATATACAGATGGCCAAGAAGCACATGAAAAGGTGCTCCACATCACTAATTATTAGAGAAATGCAAATCAAAATTACAATGAGGTATCACCTCACACCAGAATGGCCATCATCAGAAAATCTACAAACAACAAATGCTGGAGAGGGTGTGGAGAAAAGGGAACCCTCTTGCACTGTTGGAGGGAATGTAAATTGATACAGCCACTATGGAGAACAGTATGGAGTTCCTTAAAAAACTAAAAATAGAATTACCATATGATCCAGCAATCCCACTACTGGGCATATACCCAGAGAAAACCGTAATTCAAAAAGGCACGTGCACCCCAATGTTCATTGCAGCACTATTCACAATAGCCAGGTCATGAAGCAACCTAAATGCCCATCGACAGACGAATGGATAAAGAAGATGTGGTACATATACACAATGGAATATTACTCAGCCATAAAAAGGAACGAAATTGAGTCATTTGTTGAGACGTGGATGGATCTAGAGACTGTCATACAGAGTGAAGTAAGTCAGAAAGAGAAAAGCAAATATCGTATGTTAACGCATATATGTGGAACCTAGAAACATGGTACAGATGAACCGGTTTGCAGGGCAGAAGTTGAGACACAGATGTAGAGAACAAAAGTATGGACACCAAGGGGGGGAAACTGCGGTGGGGTGGGGATGGTGGTGTGCTGAATTGGGCGATTGGGATTGACATGTATACACTGATGTGTGTAAAACTGATGACTAATGAGAACCTGCAGTAAAAAAAAACAAACCAACAAGAAAAACGACTAATACTAAACTTTCTTTGGGTTATTTTTATGGAAATATCTTAATATAAATGTTTCAGACATTACATAAAAAATGTAAAAATCTTATATGTTCTGGTATTATGTTATAAATCATAATTCTAGTTATTACTTTAAAATGTATATCTCAGAAATAACTAAATTTCCTTGTCAACTGCATTATTATGAACTTTCATCAAACCTTTAACCGTGGTCATTTTTAAGTCTTGTCATTTACAGACAGTTCTGGGTGTTCTCTGATGCTTTTGCAAAATTGTTCCTATAAAAGGGTTTCATCTTCAAGGAATTCATGGAAAAGACTCTGACAAGGAAGTTAACTGACTATACTGCGAATCTGAAAGAATAAGCATTTTAGAACTCTAATGGAAAACTGATGAATTCATAGAAGTGCTAACAAAAGAGGAAGATACAAAAAATTAATTACATGGGACTGAGTGAACGGATGAGGATGATAATAATTTTTGTGACTTTCTGTTTGAATAAAAAAAATAGAAAAAAAAAAAGCCTACAACTGAAGCAGGAAGGGACTCAGTTACCTGGAACATGTGAGCTGAGGTCCTCCTTCCCAACGAACAGAGCACACTGAGTTCACATGCTGTAAATAAAGGTGCTTTTCTGCACATGAATGGTCGTGTTTTTTAAAAAAATATTTTATTTAAAAATTTTTATTTTATGTTGGGGTATAGTTGATTTATGTGGTGGTGTGTTTTAACACCTCCCAGACACGAATACACGGTGGAATGTTGAACTGTGGGTGGAAACAGGATAAGGCTGGTGGGTCAGCATCACTGAGCACATGGCGTTTTTACACGTTGCACCTAATAATGCATTTGCACAGGTAGATCAATGGATCTGCAGTCTAGCATTTATTTTTTTGATGAGAGAAATGACTGACTGAAACGACATACAAGCAGTGGATGTGGGAGGGAAAAAAACATTGGAAACCTTTTCAATGTACTGTTGGTGGTTACAAGTTTCCTTAGGAGATATCTTTTTTCCCCGTTCTAAAAAAATAATTTGGACTAACCTCAGAAATCTGGGTTTCATGTTTCTCATACTTTTCCAAGCTGACTAAAATAGGAACAAGTCCATACCCACAGGGAGAGAGAGGTTCATGGTTCTCCAAGTTTGCATGATTCATGCTGATGAGCGTCCATGTATGAGATGCACGACGTGCCTTCTGAGCACAGGAGGGAAGGGGGGGCTCACCAGCCAAGGCTGCCTAACCTGGGGTCGCCTTCAAGACAGAGGAGTCGCCGGGGACGGCCGTTTCCCCATTCACTTCTTTTCTTTTGTATCTAAAATACATTATTTTATTTCAATTAATTAATTAAACATCTTTATTGCAGTATAATTGCTTTACAATGGTGTGTTAGTTTCTGCTGTATAACAAAGTGAATCAGCTATACATATACATACATCCCCATATCTCCTCCCTCTTGCGTCTCCCTCCCACCTTCCCCATCCCACTGATCTAGGTGGTCACAAGCCACCGAGCTGATCTCCATGTACTATGCGGCTGCTACCCACTAGCTATGTATTTTACTTTTTTTTTTTTTTTTTTTTGCGGTACACGCGCCTCTCACTGTTGTGGCCTCTCCCGTTGCGGAGCACAGGCTCCGGACGCGCAGGCTCAGCGGCCATGGCTCACGGTCCCAGCCGCTCTGCGGCATGTGGGATCTTCCCGGACCGGGGCACGAACCAGCATCCCCTGTATCGGCAGGCGGACACTCAACCACTGCGCCACCAGGGAGGCCCTCTATTTTACATTTGGTAGTGTATATATGTCCATGACACTCGCTCACTTCGTCCCAGCTTACCCTTACCCCTCCCCATGTCCTCACATCCATTCTCTGCCTCTGCGTCTTTATTCCTGTCCTGCCCCTAGGTTCTTCAGAACCATTTCTTTTTTTTTTCAGATTCCATATATATGCATTAGCATACAGTATTTGTTTTTCTCTTTCTGACTTACTTCACTCTGTATGACAGACTCTAGGTCCATCCACCTCGTTACAAATAACTGAATTTTGTTTCTTTTTATGGCTGAGTAATATTCCATTGTATATATGTGACACATCTTCTTTATCCATTCATCTGTCGATGAACACTTAGGTTGCTTCCATGTCCTGGCTATTGTAAATAGTGCTGAAATGAACATTGTGGTACATGACTCTTTTTGAATTATGGTTTTCTCATGGTATATGCCCAGTGGGATTGCTGGGTAATATGGTATTTCTATTTGTAGTTTTATAAGGAACCTCCATACTGTTCTCCATAGTGGCTGTATCAATTTACATTCCCACTAACAGTGCAAGAGGGTTCCCTTTTCTCCACACCCTCTCCAGCATTTATTATTTCTAGATTTTTTGATGATGGCCATTCTGACTGGTGTGAGGTGATACCTCACTGTAGTTTTGATTTGCATTTCTCTAATGGTTAGTGATGTTGAGCATCCTTTCATGTGCCTCTTGGCCATCTGTATGTCTTCTTTGGAGAAATATCTCTTTAGGTCCTCAGCCCATTTTTGGATTGGGTTGTTTGCTTTTTTGATATAGAGCTGCATGTATATTTGGGAGATTAATCCTTTGTCAGTTGCATCATTTGCAAATATTTTCTCCCATTCTCAGGGTTGTCTTTTCATCTTGTTTATGGTTTCCTTTGCTGTGCAAAAGCTTTTGAGTTTCATTAGGACCCATTTGTTTCTGTTTTTATTTCCATTTCTCTAGGAGGTGGGTCGAAAAGGATCTTGCTGTGAATTATGTCATAGAGTGTTCTTCCTACGTTTTCCTCTAAGAGAGTTGTATAGTGTCTGGCCTTACATTTAGGTCTCTAATCCACTTTGAGTTGATTTTTGTGTATGGTGTTAGGAAGTGTTCTACTTTCATTCCTTTACATGTAGCTGTCCAGTTTTCCCAGCACCACTTATTGAAGAGGCTGTCTTTTCTCCACTGTATATCCTTGCCTCCTTTGTCATAGATTATTTGACCACAGGTGCGTGGGTTTATCTCTGGGCTTTCTATCTTGTTCCATTGATCTGTGTTTCTGTTTTTGTGTCAGTACCATACTGCCTTCATTACCGTAGGTTTGTAGTATTGTCTGAATTCTGGGAGCCTGATTCCTCCAGCTCCATTTTTCTTTCTCAAGATTGCTTTGGCTATTTGGGGTCTTTTGTGTTTCCATATAAATTGTGAAATTTTTTGCTCTAGTTCTGTGAAAAGTGCCATTGGTAGTTTCATAAGGATTGCACTGAATCTGTAGATTGCTTGGGTAGTATAGTCATTTTCACAATCTTGATTCTTTCAGTCCAAGAACATGGTATATCTCTCCATCTGTTTGCATCATCTTTAATTTCTTTCAGCAGTATCTTATAGTTTTCTGCATACAGGTCTTTTGTCTCCCTAGGTAGGTTTATTCCTCAGTATTTAATTCTTTTTCTTTCAGTGGTAAATGGGAGTGTTTCCTTAATTTTTCTTTCAAATTTTTCACCATTAGTGTATAGGAATGCAAGAGATTTCTGTGCACTAATTTTGTATCCTGCTACTTTACCAAATTCATTGATTAGCTCTAGTAGTTTTCTGGTAGCATCTTTAGGATTCTCTACGTATAGTATCATGTCATCTGCAAACAGTGACAGCTTTACTTCTTCTTTTCCGATTTGGATTCCTTTTATTTCTTTTTCTTCTCTGATTTCTGTGGCTAAAACTTCCAAAGCTATGTCAAATAATAGTGGTGAAAGTGGGCAACCTTGTCTTGTTCCTGATCTTAGTGGAAATGGTTTCAGTTTTTCACCATTGAGAACAATGTTGGCTGTGGATTTGTCATATATGCCTTTATTATGTTGAGGTAAGTTCCCTCTATGCCTACTTTCTGGAGAGTTTTTATCATAAATGGGTGTTGAATCTTGTCAAAAGCTTTTTCTGCATCTATTGAGATGATCATATGGTTTTTCTCCTTCAATTTGTTAATACGGTGTATCACATTGATTGATTTGCATATACTGAAGAATCCTTGCATTCCTGGGATAAACCCCACGTGATCATGGTGTAGGATCCCCTTAATGTGCTGTTGGATTCTGTTTGCTAGCACTTTGTTGAGGATTTTTGCATCTATGTTCATCAGTGTTACTGGCCTGTAGTTTTTTTTTGTGACATCTTTGTTTGGTTTTGGTATCAGGGTGATGGTGGCCTCACAGAATGAGTTTGGAGTGTTCCTTCTTCTGCTACATTTTGGAAGATTTTGAGAAAGATAGGTGTTAGCTCATCTCTATGTGTTTGATAGAATTCACATGTGAAGCCATCTGCCTGGGCTTTTGTTTGTTGGAAGATTTTTAATCACAGTCTCAATTTCAGTGCTTGTGATTGGCCTGTTTATATTTTCTATTTCTTCCTGGTTTAGTCTCGAAAGGTGGTGCTTTTCTAAGAATTCGTCCATTTCTTCCAGGTTGTCCATTTTATTGGCATAGAGTTGCTTGTAGTAATCTCATGATCCTTTGTATTTCTTCAGTGTCACTTGCTACTTCTGCTTTTTTATTTCTAATTCTACTGATCTGAGTCTTCTCCCTTTTTTCTTGATGAGTCTGGCTATCAGTTTATCAATTTCGTTTATCTTCTCAAAGAACTGGCTTTTAGTTTTACTGATCTTTACTATCGTTTCCTTCATTTCTTTTTCATTTTTTTCTGATCTGATCTTTATGATTTCTTTCCTTCTGCTAACTTTGGGGTTTTTTTTGTTCTTCTTTCTCTAATTGCTTTAGGTGTAAGGTTAGACTGTTTATTTGAGATGTTTCTTGTTTCTTGAGGTAGGATTGTATTGGTATAAACTTCCTTCTTGCTTTTGCTGCATCCCATACGTTTTGGATCGTCCTGTTTTCATTGTCGTTTGTCTCTAGGTGTTTTTTGATTTCCTCTTTGATTTCTTCAGTGATCTCTTGGTTATTTAGTAGTGTGCTGTTTAGCCTCCATGTGTATGTATTTTTTACAGATATTTTCCTGTAATTGATATCTAGTCTCACAGTGTTGTGGTCGGAAAAGATACTTGATACGATTTCAATTTTCTTAGATTTACCAAGGCTTGATTTGTGACCCAAGATATGATCTATCCTGGAGAATGTTCCATGAGCACTTGAGAAGAAAATGTATTCTGTTGTTTTTGGATGGAAAGTCCTATAAATATCAATTAGGTCCATCTTGTTTAATGTATCATTTAAAGCTTGTGTTTCCTTATTCATTTTCATTTTGGATGATCTATCCATTGGTGAAAGTGGGGTGTTAAAGTCCCCTACTATGACTGTCGTACTGTCGATTTCCCCTTTTAGGGCTCTTAGCATTTACCTTATGTACTGACGTGCTCCTATGTTGGCAGCATAAATACTTACAATTGTTAGATCTTTTTTTGGGAATGATCCCTTGATCATTATGTAGTGTCCTTCTTTGTCTCTTGTAATAGTCTTTATTTTAAGTCTATTTTGTCTGATACGAGAATTGCTACTCCAGCTTTCTTTTGATTTCCACTTGCATGGAATATCTTTTTCTATTCCTTCACTTTCAGTCTGTATGTGTCCCTAGGTCTGAAGTCGGTCTCTTGTAGACAGCATATATACGGGTCTTGTTTTTGTATCCATTCAGCCAGTCTATGTCTTTTGGTTGGAGCATTTAATCCATTTACATTTAAGGTAATTATCGATATGTATGTTCATATTACCATTTTCTTAATTGTTTTGGGTTTGTTATTTTACATCTTTTCCTTCTCTTGTGTTTTCTGCCTGGAGAAGTTCCTCTAGCATTTGTTGTAAAGCTGGTTTGTTGGTGCTGAATTCTCTTAGCTTTTGCTTGTCTGTAAAGGTTAATTTCTTCATCAAATCTGAACGAGATCCTTGCTGGGTAGCGTAATCTTGGTTGTAGGTTTTTTCCCTTTCAACACTTTAAATATGTCTTGCCACCCCCTTCCGGCTTGCAGAGTTTCTGTGAAAGATCAGCTGTTAACCTTTTGGGGATTCCCTTGTATGTTATTTGGTG
Organism: Phocoena sinus; assembly: GCF_008692025.1. Classification (NCBI taxonomy): domain Eukaryota; kingdom Metazoa; phylum Chordata; class Mammalia; order Artiodactyla; family Phocoenidae; genus Phocoena; species Phocoena sinus. The sequence continues at coordinate 114,135,988 of NC_045768.1, forward strand.
TTTTTCCCTTGCTGCTTTTTTCTTTGTATTTAACTTTTGATAGTTTGATTACTATGTGTCTTGGTGTGCTTCTCCTTGGATTTATCCTGTATGGGACTCTCTGCACTTTCTGGACTTGATTGACTATTTCCTTTCCCATATTAGGGAAATGTTCAACTATAATCTCTTCTAATATTTTCTCAGTCCCTTTTTTTTCCTCTTCTTCTTCTGGGACCCCTATATCAAATGTTGGTGCATTTAATGTTGTCCCAGAGGTCTCTGAGACTGTCCTCAATTCTTTTCATTCTTTTTTCTTTATTGTGCTCTGCAGTAGTTATTTCCACTATTTTACCTTCCAGGTCACTTACTTGTTCTTCTGCTTCAGTTATTCTGTTCTTCTATTCAGTTATTCTGCTGCTGATTCCTTCTAGAATTTTAAATTTCATTTCTTCTGCTGTTCATCATTGTTTGTTTGCTCTTTAGTTCTTCTAGGTCCTTGTTAAACGTTTCTTGTATTTTCTCCATTCTATTTCCAAGATTTTTGGATCATCTTTACTATCATTACTCTGAATTCTTTTTCAGGTAGACTGCTTATTTCCTCTTCATTTGCTTGGTCCGGTGGGTTTTTATCTTGCTCCTTCAACTGCTGTGTATTTCTCTGTCTTCTCATTTTACTTAACTTACTGTGTTCGGGGTCTCCTTTTGGCAGGCTGCAGGTTTGCAGTTCCCGGTTTTTTGGTGTCTTCTCCCAGTAGGTAAGGTTGGTTCAGTGGGTTGTGTAGGTTTCCTGGTGGAGGGGATTGGTGCTTGTGTTCTCTGGATGAGACTGGATCTTGTCTTTGTGATGGGCAGGACCACGTCCGGTGGTGTGTTTTGGAGTGCTTGTGAACTTATTATGAGTTTAGGCTGCCTCTGTGCTCATGGGTGGAGTTGTGTTCCTGTCTTGCTAGTTGTTTCACATAGGGTGTCCAGCAGTGTAGATTGCTGGTTGTTGAGTGGAGCTGGGTCTTAGTGTTGCGATGGTGACCTCTGGGAGAGCTTTCACTGTTTGATGCTATGCGGCGCTGGGAGGTCTCTGGTGGACCAATATCCTGAACTCGGCTCTCCCACCTCAGAGGCTCAGGCCTGAAACCCAGCCAGAGCACCAAGACCCTGTCAGCCATACAGCATGAAACTAATATGAAATCATGGTACCATGAAACTGGCAGACGTTCTTTCCTGCTCTTGACTGAAAGACTCTCCACCGAGGATCCTGGGTATCTTTTCTTTTATACTGCCCTGGATTCATCCACAGTAAATAATAACCACGATGATGATGATGATGTAATGTGTGGTATCTCTTGAAAATCCGAAGATTTTCTCATATGAAATCCCTGTATTTCTTCCCAATTCTTAGTTTTCCATTTGCTGACTGGTAGAAGCATCTCTGCACCAGCGTCTCTGAGGGCTGCTGCCCGCCTTGGCCCCAGCCCAGCAGCCCCTCGGCACCCAGGAAGTAGACCACGAAGCGCCAGTGGCGGCCCAGACATGCTCCAGCTGCTCGTGGGCACCTCAGAGGCCCCCATTCACTTCTGAGCCGCACAGGGACGCATTCTGGGAGCAGATGCAGAAACACGAGTTAGGCCAACATTTCACACATTCATTCACATCCTCTGCAAAGCGACAGTTCTTGAGCCTGAAGAGTTGAGCCTTAAATAAGACGAGGCAGGAAGGCATCACCAGGATCGCTGAGCTGTGATCAAAACTAATAGCTAACTGGATGTATCTGAAAGAGCATTTTCAATGGTCCCTATGACTAAACTTTTGTGAAGAGGCTTTGTAAATTCTAAAGTGGTACGATAACGTCGGTCACTCTTGCTGTTGTTCTCACAGTCCCTTCTGGTCAACGTACCTGGAGGTCTAGGTACAGACACACAGGATCTGTCCTGAGACTTCTTTCCGTCAGAAAATGAACACGATGATTGTCTGAAACACGAACACGGCTGGAAGCGATGAGTGTCAGTGGTTCTCATAATCAGATACTCAAATAATTTCTGGAAGTTTCTATTATTATTCCCAATCATCACACAGGCATCTGATGCAAACGATGCTCACGTGGCCCTTGGGCAGGAAAGATGGGTCACGGCCGGGTCACCAGCACTGGGGCAGCCCTTTTCTGTCAGGTTGTCTCTTCAGGCTTTTACTCCAAGGTATTTCTTTGACTTGGAAACGTAGGACCTCTGCCCCCTCTCTCTCACCTTGCAGATAAGAAATCTGAGGAAATGGAATTTCTAGCTGGGCTTTACATTGCTTTTCTGTTTGTTTTCAAAACAGACCCCTTGTAACATGTGTTTATATTCCCACCATCCATTCCCCTTCCTGGCACGTTCACGCGAGTTTCGGTCTCCACAATTCCTCTTGCTAGAGTCAACAGGACTGCATTTTGCCAAATCCAGTCCCCATTTCTCAGTAGCTCTGATGCGACCGTCTCTCATTTCTTCCGGAAACGCCTTCCTCCTTTTTCACTGTTCTCCGGGGTACCCTGTCTCACAGGGGGTACTCCTCACCCCTCGCTCCCGACGTCTGTGAGCAACTTTTGGATGAAGGATGGACGCTGGGAGCCACGGGCTGAGCAGAGGGATGGGGGTGAGTCCGGTGATGTCGTGTCATTTTGGTTGAATCCTGACTTTTGATTCTATCTAAAATCACACAACTGTTTTTCTTCAGACCGTGTCCCATATAAAAATCATCACCATGTCATAAGCTTAAGAAGCCCCAGAATGGAAAATAATAGTCACCATAATTTAACAGCATGTGGAAAACAATATTTGGAAAACCACAATTATGACCTTATCTCAGATTTGTTCTGGAAGACACTCATAGTAATTTTACTGCAAAACACGAAGGAATCTGCATTCAGAGCAACTCGTTTTAATGAACATAAATCCAGTCATTACTCTGGGCCTAGGAAATAAACCATATGACGAGAGAGTACACGAAAAGGTGTGCTCCTATATACAGTCTGAACTGAGAAAGGATGAGGAATACTTTAAAAACACAGGGTGGAACAGGGTTGATCATTTGCCCAGAAACGTTAGCCATGGATGAGGTTCTCAAAAGTAGATTAGCAGTGGCTTCTTATGAGTTCTGGTCTACTTCTCAGCTTCTTCTCACAACCAAGGAGAAAACCACTGGTGCATCCTTCTTAAATGTATACAGGGGCAATGATGAGAGGTTGCAAGCATTCAGGGGAAGTAAAATTCTTATCAAACAAAAAAAGCTTTGGACTTTTTAATCCCTAACTTTCTGAATTTTTTTCTTTTAAAGTACATGTATTACCGTTTCCAGGTGTACACACATTGTACAGTACGTATGTGTTGTGTATTTCCCCAAATCTTACTGGCGTAAAGCAACCACAAACATTCATTATCTCATCGTTTCTGCGGGGGCCAGAACCCGGCAGTGGTCCGGCTGGTCCAGCCGCAGCATCTCATGAGGCTGAGTCACAAAGTTGGCGGGGCTGTGGTCATCTGGGCTGGACTGTGGCTGGAGGCTCCCCCTTCCAAGGTGGGCAGATTGGGCCAGGTGGGAGGCAAGTCCCCGCCCATGCGGCCTCTGCACAGGGCTGCTGAGTGTTCTCACAAGACGGAGCCTGGCACCGAGGGGCCGAGCGGGAAGCCACAACACCTTTTCTAGGTCAGCCTCAGAAGTGACGCGTCACCTCCGCTAGACTACTGGTGACACAGGCCAACACGGAGGGGATGCGGTAGGTGACAGGGAGGCACGGACACCAGGAGGCAGGGCTCACGGGGGTCCATCCTGAATGCTCAGATAAAGTCATTCCCCTCAAATCCCTCCCGACTGGAAAGGAAGGAAACAACACGGGAACAGAGCAAGGGGGAAGCAAAAGAAGCAGAAGAGGGAGAAAGAAAACAAGAAGAAGGAGAAGAGGAAGAAGGAGGAGGAGACAGAGTGAAGGAGGGAGGGAGGGAAGGAGGAGGTGACTGGTAGAAACGTTGAGGCATCTGAATTTGGGACCAAGTGGACTTTCAAACGCCACAAGGATTAACTAGACGCACGTTCCATACTTCCTTCTTCCGCATGAAGTGAACCACAAGCTGGGCTTAGGTGACCGATAGCAATGGGGGACGGCTGCAGAGTCGTCATTTGTTCTTAGTCAAGAGGGGGGCTTTACGTCCTCCAAGGATCAGTGATGACAACAGTCTCAGCTTCGACTATCCGTCAAAACTCTCGCTCGCTTGCCCCCACCCCCCGCCCCGCTGCTGCAGGACCACACTGTTAGCGTATTTCAGGGCTTTTAGTCCCAACAAAAGCTTCGCCCATGATGGAGGCTGGTTCCTCTTTCTCCTTCTCCACGTTCGTCTCCTCTGCTTACTCTCTTCCTTCTAAATTCCGCCTCTACGTTCTTTTGTAATTATTTACACTTTCCATCTTAAAAGAGTTCAGACACTGAAAGCAGTAACGACCAAAATACATTGGCAATTTAAAGAAGTTTTGTGGTCACTAAAATCTAGCTGTGAGTTACGGAGGTCGCCAGGAGACATAAATGGCAAAAAAAAAAAAAAAAAAAAAAAAAAAATTACCATAATCTCAAAGCATCCCAGTGCTGATGCTAACAGTCACTGACAGTTATCAGGGATCGTTTACAAGGTTCTCAGAGGCCTATCGTGTGAAATCGGGAGGAAAGCAAGGGCAGCACAATCTCACCCAATCTCAGAGCACACAAGTGGGTGACAGACGCTTAAAGATACAAATTCATAACCATCTGAGCACCCAAGCCCTTGGAAATCAATTCCTCCCTCCCAGAGAAAAGCGCCGTCAACGCTTGCCTTGTTGTTTAGAAGCTGATTAGATTACCACAGGAATGCAGTAACTCCGGTGTGGCGCTCAAGCCACTGACTTTTAAGTCTGAGGCTGACCTTGTAAATGCCTGCACTTGGCAGGGCTCGGGACCGACGCAGGAGGTGGTGGTCCATCTGCAAACACTGCGGCCCTGAAACCCCGCGAGTAGCTCCTGTGCCCTCCTGTGCCCTCGTTGGTCTCAGAGCATCAACGTTGCCCTGGGCTCTGAGAACGTGACCAGACCCCCTGCCGGCTGCTGACTAAAGCAGGGTCCCCGGGTCCAGTCCCCCCACCCTCTCCTCTAGTCTTCTAACCAGCAAAGAGGGAGAGCGTCTGTAGACAACTGCAGTCTGTGTTTGCCAGGCCGCCTCCTCTTAAGCCAACCCGCCCTCCTTCCAGGGCTGAGCTGGGACTTGCGTCCTTGCCCTTGTGTGAGCTGTGCTGCTACTATCAGGAGACGTCACTGCTTCCACCCTGATGATAATAATGGCTTCATACTTATTAAGTAATGGCTATATTAAGGAAAGCGAGGTTTAGATACATTAAGCGTGGTGCCCAAGGCCACACACCGCTGGGCTGGGAATGGAGAAGTCGGGGGCTAAGGCTGACCCCAAGGCTGCTCCCACGGGACGTCACCCTCATGTGGAAACTTACACAGGACAGATTTCAGGAACTCAACACCTATGATTAGCTAATGGCTTTCACAGCTGTTAGCTAATAGCTTTTATAACTCAACAGTCCTTAATATTAGCGTATGTTATTCTGCTCCAAAGATATAAAATTCAATCTCATGGATGTAACATCTATCGTGTATTCCTTACATCCCGTTACTGAGTGAGGCTTTAATAATATAGAGAAGAATGGCACGGGTCTGTTTGCAAGAGAAAAATCATTTACCCCAATATCTGTAAAGTAACCCAGGGGAGGAGAATAATACTGGGGATTAGGATGAAGGAGGGCTCCAGTTAGAAGCGTGAGGAAAGGCCTTGTGCGGAGACTTTTAGTGGAACCCAGAAGAATGGCCAAGAGATGGTCTGGGAAGCCGGGGAAGAATGTTTATGTCAAAGCAGCTAAGGACGAGAACTTGTCTTAACCTCGCTGAATTCTTCTTGTACCTGGAAGAAAAAAAATCCATCTTTGGGGCTTTCCTGGTGGCACAGTGGTTAAGAATCCACCTGCCGATGCAGGCGACACGGGTTCGAGACCGGGTCCGGGAAGATCCCGCATGCCGCGGAGCAACTAAGCCTGTGCGCCACAACTACTGAGCCTGCACTCTGGAGCCCACAAGACACAACTACTGAGTCTGCACGCCTAGAGCCCACGAGCCACAACTACTGAGCCCGTGTGCCAAGACTACTGAGCCTGCACGCCTCGAGCCTGTGAGCCACAAGCCCACGTGCCACAACTACTGAGCCTGCACACCTAGTGCCCGTGAGCCACAACTACTGAGCCTGCGTGCCACAACTACTGAGCCCATGTGCCACAACTACTGAAGCCCATGCGCCTAGAGCCCGTGCTCCACAACAAGAGAAGCCACTGCCATGAGAAGCCCACGCACCGCAACGAAGAGTAGCCCCTGCTCACCGCAGCTAGAGAAAGACCGCGTGCAGCAACGAAGACCCAATGCAGCCAAAAATAAATAAGTAGATGTAACAATTTTTTAAAAATCCATCTTTGACCTCAACTTGCTAAGATTTCAGTGATTTACGAGATTACGTTTTCTTGAAAAAGATACTTTCCCAAATGTGTTTCATTTTATTTTTATTTTCAAAAATTTTTTCTAATTAAAAAAAATTTTAATTTATTCATTTTCTGGCCCCATGCAGCCTATGGGATCTTAGTTCCTCTACCAGGAATTGAACCCACACCCCCTGCAATGGAAGCACAGAGTCTTAACCACTGGACCACCAGGGAAGTCCCAAATGTGCTTCATTTTAAAAGAAAAAGTACACTAAGCAAGTTGTGGTCAATTTTGTAAAACAAATGATAATTTCTCCACGTGGTGAACATGCCCTGCAGTGACTGCAGGTCACACTCTGCCCCTGCGTACAGGCGTACAGGCGGGGCTGTCACTAGTTTCCAACCCTCAGTGGGTGGGGCAGGTGACAGGACACACCCACCTGACTGGCAAAGGCGGCGGGATATCGCCCCCACGACTGTGTCACCCAATGTGTGATGCCACGCGGACTAGAGGGAGACCGTCCCCTACCCTGGAGAGCTTTGAAGAAGCAAACTGGCCCCTGTGACTGGCTCTGGGGACGGCCACATGGCAGGAGTCCTGGGGACAAGGCAGCCTCCACCAATGGCGAGTCAGAAAGGGGCTCTCAGTCCTGCTCTGGAAGGAAGTGAACTCGGGCAACGGCCCGAAGGAGCCGGGAAGCAAATGCTCCCCGGTCGAGCTGCTGATGAGATGCTGCTGGGCTGACACCTCGACTGCAGCCTCGTGAGACCCTGAGCAGAGGACTCGGCCGACCTACGCTTGGACACCTGACCCATGGAAACTGTGACGTAACCAACAGGTGCCGTCTTAAGCCAGTGAATTTGTGGCGATTTGTTGCACAGCAAGAGGAAACTAACACACTGCAGAAATCAACAAAGCTTTCTTTTTTTTTTATAAAAAGGATTTGATGGGGGCTTCCCTGGTGGTGCAGTGGTTGAGAGTCCGCCTGCCGATGCAGGGGACACGGGTTCGTGCCCCGGTCTGGGAGGAGCCCACATGCCGCAGAGCGGCTGGGCCCGCGAGCCATGGCCGCTGAGCCTGCGCATCCGGAGCCTGTGCTCCGCAACGGGAGAGGCCACAGCAGTGAGAGTCCTGCGTACCGCCCAAAAAAAAAGGATTTGATGTATTCACTCCCATATTGCTCAGAATTATCTCCTAAATCAATGCTGCACCAGTGCTCAGAGTCGTCTGCAAGCCTGTTAAACTACACACTGCTGGTCCCCACCCTAAGGGTTTCTGATATAGCAGATTTGGGACAAGCCAAAGAATCCGCGTTTCCCACAAGTTCCTAGCTCATTCTGATACTGCTAGTTTGGGGGACCATATTTTGAAAACCGCTGATCTGTACCAATTTATTTTCTGAATATTTTTGGGTCAATTTACCTCTCTAAAGCAAAAGGATTACAACAAGCACTTTTCACATAAATTATCATCTAAAACGCTGCAGCCTTTGTTTCAACATGAACATTTTCTCCTGAACCTCCACCCCTTACCTGTATTTCTCTTTTCTGAAGAAACAATTACAAATAAACTCCGAGAACAGAACACAATGGGAATATGGGACAAGTGCTGATGAGAGAAGGGATCCGGCTACTTCCAATAATTGAGTTGTGACATGGTGGTTAAGACTTTGAAATTCTACTAAAATATTTTAGGCTCAGTACCTAGGGCAAAAATAATTCTTCTCTTTCTAGCAGTTGAAATCTTTCAAAATGTTGGAATTCCTCTGATGATATTTATAGTATCTTAACCACAAGATGTTAATATTCTCTAAAAAGCTAAAATTTGGCTTGGGCAAGCTGCGTGGCCCCCCTGAAACTAGGGGAAAGACAAGATGACCGGCCGCCCTGCCGCTCCGTCCCACAGCTTTACACAACGGGGACTGTGGTCTTTTTCTCTACACACGGTTCAATTTCCCTGTCTTCTCTACAGATGGGGACCGCACAGCCCGAATCTCCTCGCACAGCTGTAGACTCAGATCTGCTGTCTCATGGTCAAGTGCACGTGTCTGAATTTCTGACTTGAAATTGTGGCTGTCCCATTTACATCTTCCCCTGGTAAGAATAACACCGACTGCTGGAACTGGCCTACGCATCCTTTGCCTTTATTGTGTCCTGTCAATTTCTATGCCTTTGCTGAGAGCCGGACATGCTTTCACGCAGGAGTGAAAAACTGACACTCCTCAAACTGAAGGTGAAACGTCCTCCCAGACCTCACCCCCAGGGCAGGGTCCCGGACAGGACATCCTCTCTGGGGGATGACTTGTCTGCCTTTCCACGTGGCTGGTGTGAGCAGGACACCAACACTCCTGCACGGTAGCCGGGAAACCTTGACATACCAGCGATAAATAAGTAGTAACAACAGTAGCTACCTGCTGTGAAGTACCTATTGTGTGCCTCTCTACCTATACCTAGAGGCAATCTGTAGCAAATGGACTCCAGCTGGACCTGCAGTCGGCTTCATTTCAGATTTCAGCTCCAAAGTCTCCACTTAGCAGCGCTCGTTCTTGACGGCAGGCGTCCAGGTGTCAACACTTTCTCTGGACACCTCGCCAGCCTGGAATCCTGCAGATTCCTTTCTCAGACAAACACCAAGTCCCTCTTCTGAGACCCTTGCCCACGTCATCTTCACGGATGGCTCTCAGCCGTCAGCTACTCTCTCTACCTCCTTTGACTGTTTCCTCTTCCAGGCAGGGTCTTTATAACTGTAATATTTTCAAGTTGTTATCATTCACGTTTTTGACCTCTTGCTATACTTATTTCCTCTTTATTTTAACAGGCTATTTTTAAGAGCCGTTTTAGGTTCACAGCAAGATTGAGCAGAAGGTACAGAGATTTCCCAGATGTCCCCTGCCCCCCCCAAAACAAGCGCAGCCTTTCCCCCGCCATTGACATCCCCACCAGATGGGATGTTTGTTACAACTGATGAACCTACACTGACACATCACTGCCACCCAGAGTCCAGAGTTTACATGAGGCCTCACTCTTGGGGTTGTACATTCTATGGGTTTGGACAAATGTATAATGACCTGTATCCACCACTACGGTATCATACAGAGTAGTTTCCCTGCCCTAAAAATCCTCTGTGTTCTGCCTATTCATCCCTCCCTCTCCCAACCCCCGGCAATTCCTGATCTCTTTACTATCTTCATAGTTTTGTCTTTTCCAGACTAACATAGATTTGGAATCACGCAGTGCGTAATCTTTTCACGCTGGCTTCCTTCACTTAGTGATATGTGCATGTAAGGTTCCTGCATGTCTTTGCATAGCTTCATAGCTCATTTCTTTTTAGCAGTGAATCATATTCCATCATCTGGATGGACCACAGCTTGTTAATTCTGGGAGTAATGTCTAAGCCACTGAAATAATAACTTTCACAAGATCCATAGGTTCACAATATTCTCCTGCCCTGGGAAGAGAATTGCTGCAATACCCATAAACGGATTGGAGATGGAGAAAAGTTTGTTATTCATTCAAATATCTACTGAGAGGGTCTCCGCGCTAAGCACTGCTCATGCTGGAAACACGTGATAGTAAAACACGGCCTCTGCCCTCAAGGCTTCATCGTTTGTGTCACTGGTTTTCCTTCTCAGGCTTAACTGCAAATGCTGGAGTTCCAAGTCCCTCCTCCCAATGAAGGGAATGGTCTGATTAGGGTAATCCGATAATCCAAGCAGGCTTTTTAGAATTCGCATATGCATACTGTGTGCTTAAAGGGGGAAGAAAGAAAATAAGGAAACCGTGTCAGATTAAAAGACTAGATCCAAGCTGGTGAAAGAGGAGAGAAAAACAATGAAAATCAGGAACGTTTTATTGACTAGAAGGAGGTGGGGTGCAAACCTGATTTTATTTTGGACCCGTGACTTCCTGGCCTCAGTGTGGTTAGGATAAGATAAAACTTAATGAATGGGGGCTTCCCTGGTGGCGCAGTGGTTGGGAGTCTGCCTGCTAATGCAGGGGACACGGGTTCGAGCCCTGGTCTGGGAAGATCCCACATGCCGCGGAGCAACTAGGCCCGTGAGCCACAGCTACTGAGCCCGCGCATCTGGAGCTTGTGCTCTGCAGCGGGAGAGGCCACGATAGTGAGAGGCCCGCGCACCGCGATGAAGAGTGGCCCCCGCCCGCCGCAAATAGAGAAAGCCCTCGCACAGAAACGAAGACTCAACACAGCAAAAATAAATGAATTAATTAATAAACTCCTACCCCCAACATCTTCAAAAAAAAAAAAAAAAACTTAATGAATGGATCTGACCGTTCCTGAGCCCATACAGCAGGGAAAAAAATGTCAGTCTGGAAGTTTCATTCAACCCTCGTCTTCTGTACACAGGACTCAGCATCTCCCAAAGGTAAACGGTTCCTCTGGATTGTTTAGATCACATGCAAAATGGCTCCGGTGGTTCTTACGTCAACAATGCTTTTACGACCAACCGGAACAATCACTTGGAATCTTGTAAGTGGAATGTATTCAATTTTAAAAGTTGACTATGACAATACTGGAACGAAAAAGGAATGAAAACAGTAGGAGAGAACTCTTTCTAATACACACTTCGTGATACGTTAGAATATGTGCTTTTACAGGGAAACATTACTAAAATATAAATATGGGAATGTAGAAACACATAATCCAAAATAAAATTTCAGCTATTATCTCAATTCTCTTTTTAAGTGTTACCTTTTTTTTTTTAAAGAATGCATCATTATTTGCCCAGCATCTCAGTCTCTGAACTAATGACACTGCTTCTGTTTGTACTTTAACATACCCCGTAGAGTGGGGCACCCTCAAATATATTATATACAAAGATGAGTTATATACATTATACACAAAGATGCGTCAAAAGAATGGAGTAAAAGAAATACTGAACCAGGAAACTTGGGTCCTGGCTTTGATAGTGATGATGTTATGGATTTTTAGTCACTTACCAAGTGCCAGGCATTATGCTAAAAGCTTTTTTTTTGGCAGTACGCGGGCCTCTCACTGCCATGGCCTCTCCCGTTGCGGAGCACAGGCTCCGGACGTGCAGGCTCAGCGGCCATGGCTCACGGGCCCAGCCGCTCCGCGGCATGTGGGATCCTCCCGGACCGGGGCACGAACCCGCGTCCCCTGCATCGGCAGGCGGACTCTCAACCACCGCGCCACCAGGGGAGCCCTATGCTAAGAGCTTTACATGAGTGTTCTCTCAAGAGCCCTGCAAGTGTCGTTATTATGCCATTTTCTAGATGATAAAACTGAAGCTCAAAGAGGGTGAGGGACTCACTCAAGGTCACGGCCAAGGTCACGGCCAGAATAACGAGGTGGTGAAGATTCACGCTGAGGCCTGACCCCAGAGCCTGTACTGTCCTCTTCATCGTAAGACCTCACCTGCCAAGTCCCTTATGGTCAGCGGTCTCATCTTGTTTTCTAGAAAAACGGAGGCGTTGGAACAACGGACCTCGGAGGTTCCCTCCAGCTTTAAATCGTCTGAGTCCTTTGGTCCATTACTGGGAGACGGTGAGACTGGAGTCCTATTTTTCCCAGGGCTTTATCTTGGCCATGTTTGGCTCTGTTCTACACCCTTGAGAAATTCAGGGAGTCTGTCTGTAATCCCGAGATGGTGGTGGCTCTGCAGGTGCCCCGTGGACCGACCACGGTGCAGAGAATGGAGAACTGCTGTGAGGGGGATGCCCTTGCCTCCTGGTCTGTGTCCCTAAACAGGCCGACCCAGCAAAGCAAAGGGAAGCAGAAAGGAGAGGCCCCTGGGGGCCGCTCTGCAGCTCACCCTTTCCCCGGACCTGCAGGGCTCTCAAACTTTTATCAGACACCACTCTCTACCCCGAGGGTGGTCTCCCCTGGGTCATCTGGGGAGGGATCTGCTGGTCACAGGGAAACAATGGAACCAAGGCCATTGCCACTGAGGGTGGCCCTCTGGGCTGAGGGCTTTCCCGGGTTGGGGGTTGGTGGGTTCTGACATCAGGCTGCTTCCCCAACCCTGCTTTGCCAGGGAGGCCAAGGGCGGAGACCCCCGCGTAGCTTCCAGACTAGTTTCCCTCTGGGGTCCACTCTATCTGAAGCAAACACTTCCCAGACCAAGGAAGCAGCTGCCAGTCTCCTACGTTTGTAAATTACCAAATTCCCCCGCTTGCGCTGTGTTTGTTTTGGGAAATCCGGGAGATGTCCACAGATACACAGAGGGCTCCTGAGGGCGTTCTGAGCATTGCAAAACTGAATCACAATGAAAGTCAAACTGAAGCGAGCTTTTATTTTTGGGCTCCCTGCCAGGCCCGAACAAACAAAACAGGCAGAAAACAAGCAAGGTTAGAGGTCCCGTCAGCAACCTCATTCAAACCTTTTCTGTGCAGCAGAGACGGGGGATCTGTTCCAACCAAAGCTCTCTTTGACCTGAAGCTGCTTACAGACCTCAGATCCCATACTGCTCACTTACTAGCAATTGATTACAACCGGATCTTTCACGACAAGGTGAGAGGAATTTTGAGCAAAGGAGAGACTCCTCACAGCACTGCCTGATGACAGGACAGGAAGCTTCATCGTTACAGCCTTTAGCAAAATCTGTAGTGTCCCCATGTAAAAAACCTCAAGTGTAACTGAACTAAATTAAACTTCTGTCCTAGACACTGTGCTACTTGAGATGGCCGATGCCTCCATGGATAAGCTCCTCCTCCAGAATAGGACGGCCTAGCGACGTAAGCAGGCGTCAAATGGATAAATGCCACTCAGTGTGACATTTACATATAACCCGTCTGTTAAGCCCACTCATATTTACTGAGCGCCGACTGTGTGCTAAGGCTGGGGTAGGGCTGGGGCAAAGCTTACAGGGCGGACACAGCCTGGTGTCCGAGAACCTCTGGTCTCGTGGGGAGACCTCCTTCAGAGAGTAAAGACATGAGGGTCCCCAGGGCGGAAGCCCTCAGTCCAGCGGGGGCAGACGGCGACCTAAGGCAGTCTGTGCCTCTAGACAGCGGGGTATGGGCTGCTCGCGGGAGGGGCTGGCCAGGCAGCCGGAGGAGCACAGGTGAAAAGGCTGGGGGTCCAGGGGCAGCACCTGAGTCACTGAGAACAGGGAGGGAGACTGTCAAGGCGTCCTTGGTTGTTTAAAGGAAACCCAACTACATGCAATAAACGGCTTGCTTGTTTTCTCATCTGGTACTGAACAGGGGTGATAGCTGACTAACCTCCAGAGCTTCTGGTCAGCGTGGGGAGGGCTGGGCAGCGAACGAAGAGGGCTGTAGCCAAAGGCCAACAAACCCGGCATCCCAGCAGACCCGTGCAACCTGCGAGATCTTTCCAAACACTAAGCACTAGTCACAAACTCCTAGTACTGGTTTTCCTACACCCTCACTGGGAAACACTCTCCTAGCGGGTTGGTGTCTGAAGCATCGGAACGGTGCAAGACAGAACTCCTGCGTCAGGTGTGTTCCCAGAGCAGAAACTGGCTTTGTCCCCAAGACGCCGCGCGTGTGGTCGTCCAGCCAAATGAAGCATTTATAACGTACAACATCTCGATGCCGCCCCGATACTTTAAACACACAGTCTTCTCCTCCGCGTGAGTTTTTCCTTCTCCAGGACAAGTATGGCCTCGATACTGAGCCAGAGGTCAGAGAGCTATGGGCATCTCCTTTGTGGGAGAGCAGAGCCTGCCTGGGCCAGATAAAGGCGAAGGATGTGCGCGAGAGACACTGGGTACAAACTCGAGGAGGACTTGGAACCAGTGACAACTCCCAGGCTGACGCACAGAAGCCGCGAACTACGTGTAATTAAAACCCACTAATTTCCCTGCAGAGGCAAGTCAGGTGGGCACAGCACACACTGCCGTCCAGACTCCCCTCAGGAAAGCCAAGGGGACCTGTGGGAACCCAGCAGGCCTCGCTGGGGGCCAGCGCGTGGTGACTGCGCCGTCCCCGCGGCGTCCCGATCTGGAGGCCCAGCCGTGGGGCGTTCTGGCGAAGAGAAGAATCGAGTCGGCTGCGAATTAAGCGCATTCTCTCCCCTCTGCTGCCGACACAGTGCTCCTGGCTGCCCTCCAGGATTTGTCCAATATGATCTTCCTGGGACCGCTGGACCCCAGCAAAGAGGCACCCGCGTTCCAAGTTTTTACAGGGTGTACTGCTCGCTCCCACCCCTCGGGACAATTATTCTTATCAAAGGGATTCACACATCCAACACAAAGGCGAGGAAGGAAACTCTTCCAGCACTCGACTCCCTCACTAGCTCAGAAGCCAGCAACCTCTGTAACAGACGGGAAGGCACATGAAAACAGTTTCCGGAAGCGTCACTATTCCCTTTAACGTTTCTCCCATGTTTGATATCTCAGAAATATGACCGTGGCACCAACTGGCCACTGAGAGCTCCCACCACCCGGAGTTTGATTTGTACAGACGTGAGCCGACGGACCCTGAAGCCGATGGGAAAGTTACGACGTGGGATGAAGTTAATCAAGCCCATATGACACTTAACATTCTTCCCTATTAAATAAAGGTCACTTCTTCCAAGAGACTATTTCCAGCAAATGAGATTTCTGCAGTTTTGCAAGACTGAAGCTAATTAAACACCAGAGCAAAACGGAAAACAGATGTCACAGAACATTTTAAAAGATTTTAATGACATCCCGCCTGTTTTCTTAAACTCATTTGTAGTTGCTATCACCGTCTGCCCTGAAGTTCACAAGTGGTTGGGAGGGCAGGATTTGCATCATTTTCATGTCACTGGCGGTAGGAAAGCCATTCAAAGGGAAGTGTGCAAGGGGGAGTCTTGCAGAGTCTTTCTCTACACAACCTGGCCAGCTCTTTTGGCTTCAACTCCTGAACTCTTTTAAATTAACGTCTTCTGTCTTTCAAAAGAACTTTCCATCCCAGCTCCTCCAACTCTAGCTCTTTTTACAGTCCTTTCCAGTCGTCTTGTGCTCAATTATCCTGAACACACCTGCTACCTTGACTAAGAAACTTAGTATCTGTCAGTTCCGGCTCAGAAAAAAAACAGAGCATGATGACATTTTCCGGAGATGAAAGTCATAATGAACAAGCAGACACATCGACAATTAGACTTGGAATGTCTTTTCCCCATATTATATCCACCATTCAAAATGGCCACATCTTCCTGAAACAATCAAAATTTCGAATTAGACTGAGGGACGAAGCAGGTTTCCTCTCTTCAAGAGCGCGTTCACAGAAGGAAGACGCAGATGTGTAGGAGGGACCAGACAGGGAGCACAGGGCCTCGTCACCATTTTTCTTCTTCTATAATTTGTCTTTTCAAAAATCTTTTAGGGTGCTTCCCAGTGTCTGAGACCCTCTGATGATTGTGGACGTGCGTCCTTGAGTGGCTTACAACACCCACAAACGCTTGGTACACGGGGAGCTCAACCATCCATTGAGAACGGCCTGGACCATTTTCTCAAATCTTCCTGACACGGTAATTAACAAAGAAGAAGCAAGGGATACTGCGGCCGCCTGCTATGTATACAAGGTCCCTGTTCAACTACAAGTCAGGAGATGTTTTCCATGACCAAACAATGATGTCTGCTAACCAGGGAAGAGAGGACACAGGTAAATGCTGCAGGAGAACCAGAGAGGGGTTCCCTTTACAGCAGTGAGGACGCAGCCCCAAGACAAGCTCCCCACGGGGGACGGGACATGCGTCCTGGGCGACGGTGGCCCCCGCCAATGCTGCTCCCGTGTGCAGAGGGCAGCCCGCGGCTCCTGGGTTAGCTGTCATCAAAACGGGCCATTTTCCCTGCCTGGACATTAGGCTCGAAGGCCTTCTTTTCATTTTCTAAGAAAGCTTTATAACTGAAACTGTCCAATAAGTATTTTACTTATTCATTTTGCCATCTGCAACACGCGATCGTCTCGGTATTATATATGAAAGCAAAGAAGTAGAACAATGGAAACGCCAGCGACTGACTTGCTGTCAGCTGGGGTCGGTGTGAACGCGGGGTGTTTAAGAGGGTTAACGAGGGGAGAGGCAGGAGACAGAAGGAGCCGTCAGGATGAACTAGGACATCCAGGCCTGCGTCCGGTGGGGCGGCGGGAACGGCCTGGGGGTGTTGGGGTGGGAGGCGGGTGCGGATTAGAGAAACAAAGCTAAGATTACCCATGGCTGAGGGCTGTCTGTGACACCTCACATTCTGGCCTCCCCTGGGTGCTCCCTGCCATGCCGAGGTGCCACCTCCCGCCACACAGTCACGTCATTATCCTAAGCGTGTGTCTTCTGAGAGTGAGCTCTTAGTTACAGAAAACAACTCCTGCAGCATCACTGATTCCAAACCCTGACTCCCAACGGGTTTTGGGTTTTTTTTCCCAACCTGTTTTAAGCTCCCCTTTCTCCAATCGGTTTCTGGCCACAAACCAATGAAAAATATAGAGTGAAATGGCCTTGGAAGTTGAGAACTAGGACAAAGGTAATGTGGGTTAGAAATCAGAGCGAGGGGTCAGATGCCTTCCATGCCTGGAGTTCACAGATGCTGCCCTGGGGAGCAGGCTCGTGGCCAGGGACACAGACAGCCCGTGGCCACGCTGGCCTGAACCCCGGCCCTGCGGCCCCAAGAGTCGTGTCCGTCTTGGTCTTTGAAGCAAGACATTAACCTCCCAACGGCTGGATTGAAGGAGGAAGGGCTGAGCGATTCCTCTTTCAGCCTCTTGGTCCTGCTGGGTTTCAGGACTCTCGGGGCTGCCGGGGACTCAGGGAGCAAAGAGTCGCCCCCAAGAGGCTCTTAGTGAGTCGAGGGAGATATGGAGGGATTAGTGAGGCTGCCCACCTTCGTGGAAAGAACCAGAACCTCACCAACCTCACCAGGGAGTGCAGAGGACAGGTCGGGGGAAAACAGAACAGCGAGCTTTCAATTTTACCACCGAGCACCTTATGGGTAAAGGAATTTCTCCTAGAATAAAACCTTGCCATCTGCCATTTGTGTGACAGTGAACACGTTGTACGTAGAGAGAATCTTTTCCAAACTCCTCATGACCAGCAGAGCCGACTTCCTCCTCATGGGCCTGAATGTCGCCAAGTGTGTTTTCTTTAGTTTCTCACCCTACAGATGTCTTCTTCATCTGGTACTCAAAAATATCAATACTCACATACAGTTTTACTTTTTAAAAAAAAAAAGCAGCTTCCTTTCCAACCCCAGCCCAGCAGGATGGCTCCCGCAAAGAAGGGCAGTGAGGAGAAGCAGGGCCGGGCCGCCATCACCACAGTGGTGACCAGAGAACACACCATCCACATTCACAAGCGCCTCCATGAGTGGGTTTCAAGAAGCCTCCCCCTCGGGCACCCAGAGAAATCTGGAAATCTGCCATGAAGGGAACTGGAACTCCACCAGATGTATGCATCGACCCCAGCTGCTGCGCCAAAGGAATAAGCAGTGTCCCGTGTTGCGGCCAAGTGCAGTTGTCCAGAAAACGTAACGAGGGTGAAGATTCACCAAACCAGCTCTATACGGTGGTCACCTATGTAGCTGTCACCACTCTCAAAAGTCTACAGACAGTTCACGTGGATGAGAACTAACTGCTGAGGGTCCAATAAAGTTACAGAACCACCACCACCACAACAAAACAGCAGCCTCCAAATATGTTTGCCATCAACCCAGCTCAGAGTTCTCTGAGTTGTGTGAGCATCTTGTTCATTCCACAACCTTGAGGACTAATGCTGAACACAACCCGTGTCTGACCTACTCATTTTGGAGGGCAGATCAGATCCGGGTGTTTGAAGGAGAAGGGGACAGACTGGCATCTCACTTTGCGCGGAACCTCAGGCAGCGAACAGAGCAAACACGGGCATCCACCTGCATGCCTCCTTGGGCTCCAAAGGGCTCCGGAGGCCGCGTGGGAAAGAAAGAGGTTTCAGGAGAACCCCCGTGCAAACCCTCTTCACCCATCAGACAAGGCTTTGAACGGGTCACAGCTCACATCACTAACATCCCCCTGGCCCTCTGCAGCTGCCTCTAACCGTCTGCTTTTCTCCGTCTCTTCACCACGACTGGCAGCAGATTTTTGGACCCTGGGGTCACTAGTAATTGGAGGCAAGAACTTGAGGGCCTCTCTGGGAATGTTTTTAAACCTGCTGGGGCAGACGGGGATCCACTTGTGTGAGCTCCGTAGCAGCCGTCCGACTGCACCCATGTCGAATTCCGTTTTCTCAGATAACAGATGGAGAGTCCCTGAACACCGCACCCTCGGAGCTGTGCGTCGTCTCAGGAGTTGCGGTGACTCTACGCCCCGCCGCCGGTCCTCACTTTCCCACCCTTTCTGGGAAAGAAAAATGGACCCGAGACACAGTTGTGGTCAATGACACTTAGGGGAAAGTCTGCTGGAAAGGAATTTCTCCAGAATAAAAATAAACAGAGCCTCACAAGACATATGGCCTCTGCCCCATCCCTCCTGCTCTGGACACTGGTGTGAGGACAGGGTATTTGGGGCTGAAGCTGCCTCACAACCATGGGAACTCCAGACACACACTCACATCCCTGAGCTCCTGAAACAGGCCCGGCCGCTAGCACATGGATGTCGTGTGTGTGTGTGTGTGTGTGTGTGTGTGTGTGTGTGTGTGCACGCATGCCTCAGTATGTGTATACAGCAAAACTAAGGCATATTAATTATCAAGGCAAACGTTTTAAACTCACAAAATGATGCCATTTAAATATTTATTTATTTAGGCTGTGCCGGGTCTTAGTTGTGGCATGTGCGATCTTTAGTTGTGGCATGCAGACTTCTTAGCTGCGGCATGCAGACTTAGCTGTGGCACGTGGGGTCCAGTTCCCCGACCAGGGATCAAACCTGGATCCCCTGCATTGGGAGCGTGGAGTCTTATCCACTGGGCCACCAGGGAAGCCCCTGATACCATTCTTTGAGAAAGGAGAAATGAAAGCAAAACTGAGGCAGTGAGCTGAGCCCCACTAACCCGTGCTTGGAGGCAGAGGACCACTGGAGCTCCCCACATGACACCACTGGGCGGCTCCTGGGCCTTCGTCTGCATCTCCCTGGGCTAAGGTTTGTGTCAGTCTGTGCAAGTTGGTCAAATGCCCAGCTACCCGTAGGGGTCACTCCACTTTTCACACGGTGGCCATAAAAATAATTTGCAAACATGGGAGGAACAGGAACAGGGAAAGAGAAAGTCAGACAAAAATGATGCAGTGAACCCACACTTTTCCAGAAGAGACACTTCCAGCCCCCATCGGGGACACAGACCCAGAGCTAAAACCTACGGCTCCAGCCTCAAAGGAAACGGGGTTCCTCGCCGCGGGACTGTGGCCTGTGTAAATAGCAAGGCAACCTACTAGATGCACCCAACCAGCACCCAAGGGAAGGGAGGGATGGAAAAATATTAACACTTAGGGAAAGGAGCTTTAGCCTATGAGTGGTTTCCCCCCACCTCAGAAAGGCACAGCCCTGTCTGCGAGAGAGAGAAATCATCTACCCAGTAGATGGACTGGATGGAGAGGCACCCAGGCCTGGAGAGGAGGTGGGAGTGAGGATGTGAGGGCGGTGAGGCCTCCCGACGCCCTGGGAAGGGGCCTGGAGCGGAGTCTGGTCTGGCAACTGGGAAGGACGAGGCTGTCTTGACCTGTCTTCTGAGCTCAGTGCCGTGCTGACTGCACAGAGCACGACATCTTTAGGGACAAACAGCCCTAGATGTTATACTGCCCGAGCCCCTCAAAGGCTAACAGGCTCCATCTCTGATATTCATGACGTTGACCCTGACCTCCAGGAAGAGGACGCCATCGAGAGGCAGATGTTTCAGAACATTTCCAACATCACGAGCCGCCTCCTCTCCTTCTTTCCGCTTCTTTCTAATTTTGGGACTTAGAGGACTAGCGAGAGTTTTCCGGAAAGTTCCCTCTTAAAGAATATCGTGTTCCTCGAGGTTGCTTTTTAAAAACCGCTGCAGTAGCTTATCTGTGACAAAGGCTGATGAAAGCTGAAGACAGACGTGAAATAATATAAAAAAGCGGTTACCCAGAGCGGAACGAGGCTCAGACCAGAAATACGTCCCAACGAGAAACAAGGGAGACTGGCAACTCCGCACAATCTCAGGCTGCACCGTCCCCCGCCTCGTCCCCACCCCAAACCTTTCACCACGGAAACAAGGCAGGACATACCTAGACTGTGGCCTAACAAGGCAGGACATACCTAGACTGTGGCCTAACAAGGCAGGACATACCTAGACTGTGGCCTAGACACCCCGTGTGGGCTGTCGAGCTACTGACGAGCTTTGTGTAGCAGAGGCCCACGTGGTTCCCTCCACCCGCAGGACACGGATAACGTTCTCAGCTCGAAAGGAAACCAAACCCCAGGACTTACACCACTGTTTAACGTGGGACTTTAAGATACTAAGTACTGTTCTTAGAAATAAATGAGCTGCTGTAGTTAGCTGGGCTTCCTAATGAAGATGTGAATTTAAATCCTAGGTACAATTTCCAAAAAGTTCCCAGAGCTCGTGATTTTTAAAGGGTAAAATCGATGCCTCGGGTAATCAGGATTTGAGGTTTTTGCTAACGACAGTGATATGACTGGTGAAAACATTTCCCTTTTCATTTGTTGCTTATGACTAGAGCACACTAATATTTGATCATTAAAATTATGACTAAGCTGTACTCATCACGCTGGTCATATTTTTCAACACGTCTCAACAACTTAAAAAATGAATTATTTGGCACAAGAACCGACACATAGATCAGCGGAACAGGGCAGAGAGCCCTGATATAAACCCACGTACCTATGGTCAATTAATCTATGACAAAGGAGGCAAGGATATACAATGGAGAAAAGACAGTCTCTTCAATAAATGGTGCTGGAAAACTGGACAGCTACATGTAAAAGAATGAAATTAGAACACTCCCTAACACCAAACACAAAAATAAACTCAAAATGGATTAAAGGCCTAAATCTAAGACCAGAAACCATAAAACTCCTAGATAAAAACACAGGCAGACACACTTTGACATACATCATAGCAATGCTTTTCTTGGATATGTTTCCTAAGGCAAAGGAAATTAAAGCAAAAATAAAGAATGGGACCTAATTAAACTTAAAAGCTTTTGTACAGCAAAGGGAAGCATGAAGAAAATGAAAAGAGGACTTCTCTGGGGGCACAGTGGTTAAGAATCCACCTGAGCGAGAGAAACCAGACACCAAAGGTTACACATTGTATGATCCCATTTATATGAAGTATTCAGAACAGGCAAATCTATAGAGACCGAAGGCAAATTAGTGGCTGCTTTGGGATGGGAAATGGGAGTCTGGAAGGAAGGTATTCTCTAAAAGGCACAGGGTTTCTCTTGGATGATGAAAATGTTCTAAAGAGTGACTATGGCGATGGTTGGACCTACCTGTGACTACACTAAAAACCACTGAATTGTATACTTTAAATGAGGAAAGTGTACATACAGTATGTGAATTACGTCTCCATAAAGCTGTTAACAAAAGAAAAAAATGAATTAGGCAAACAGTTAATAAAAGCTACCTAACTTTCGGCACTTATCCACTTAAAAGGAAAACATAAAAGAATCATGTACATTTATAGAGTTTCAGGAATAGGAATGAAAATACTTTGTATTTAAGAGCTGAATTAAGAATACCAAGAATCCATGTTTACGTGAGGTCTGAAAAATTCTTTTGACCGTAAACTTCTAGTTTATCTGATTCATGTGCCCAATATCAACGTCCTCTTTGTAAGAGTGAGAAACACTTCCGTAAGTTTTCCAAGCTATTCCACCCTGAAAATGGAGCCCCCAGTTTCGGGATCATGTCCTAGTGAGCACTTGGTCTGTGTGAAGTAGTTTAGGTGGAGAAAACGATGCGGGGTGAAGAGTACACTATCAGATTATATAAAATAAACACATCATGCATATTTCAGTGTTTCCGATGAATCACGTCCTACTTCGGTGTAACACCTTGATCTGCCCTGAGATAACCTCAGCTTGACGAGGAATGGAATCATTCTAAGGGAAGAAAAGGGAAGAATTGCGCTTTGAGCTCACGTTTGCTCTTGGAACCATTAGTAAACGCCCTTTGCTTTACTAAAGTTGTTGGCTATGTTCTCTGGCCTTAGATAACATTTCCAACAGACCCGGAACTTCTGAACAGGAGTGGATAAGGGACCGCCTTTCCACGTCAACTCAGGTGGCTCTGGACTAACCCCCAACGATACAGACTCCATTTCCTCTGTATACAACGACTCAAGCCTTCTTCAGATCATCTCTCCATTTGTTTTTCAAGTTACTTACTACTTGGTGGAAGAGGGATTCTCCCAGGCCACAGACAAGGATGGGAGTTCTGGGTCGACTGTACTTTGCAGAGGTCTTTGTCACAGGAGGAGAGGTGGAGAGGCCTTGGTGAATTTAGAAACATCTCCCTAATGATGTTATCAGTCGGTTAGCAAAACAAAACGCTTTGAGGGCTCCAGCATTTCGTGAGAGCATGACAAGCAAGTAGGAAATGTCAGCCCTTAGCCAGCAGCGTGTGACAGGTCTTCTGTGGGTCTGTGAGCAGTGTTTCCTGCACAACTACAGATCTTAAGCTTGCACAAAAGAAGCAGCTGTGCACCCACACTTTGTAGCCTTCCATCAGCACTTTCCCCATTTCTGATATTCAGGGTGCTGAAGTTCATGCGTCTACTTTTCAGGAACCCTAGGGTGACCTGAATGAAAACAAAAGCTCCCAATCTGTCAGTGATTTTCCATCAATTTTTTTTCTCACTACATTTTTAAGGTGGAGGAAGAAAAAAGGAACGTAACCTAGGAAAAAGTCCCTTTTTTTTTTTTTTTTTGGCAAGTTTTGAAAGTTGCTTATTTCAGAAGCTTCCTGTATGTGCAGTCAAGGAACAAAAGAGTCATTGACCACATTCTCTTAATAATAATAATCAGAACAACGACAGGTAACATCAGTTGGGTACCCGCCCCGTGGCGCTGCTCTATGCCAGCACATCATTGCCTGGGACCACGGTCCTGTGAAGCAGGCACTCATCCCTCCCTTTACTCAAGACGAACCGACACTTGGGTCAGTGAGAGGCTTGCTCAAGGTCACCTCGTTAGGCAGAGATGGAGATTCTGTCCCTGTCTACACTGCTTTCTGAGGCTAGAAAGAGTCTCCCTTTCAAAACAAGGTCCAAAGTTGTAAACTGTCTTTTACTAACAAGTGGTGGATTGAATGGCTGCATTTTATTTTTGTTCCTTCCTTAGATCTGAGAGAGAGAAAGACAGAGAGACAGAGAGAACAACTGTGATTTCCCTGGAATATAAAGGGCAGGGAGCTGTCACTGACTTATGTGAGAAGACAGTGGAAACCAGGTGCCCACAGGAGGTGAAGCAAACAAGAAGGAAGCTCACGTGAGCAGCTGAAGGCCTGGCCACTAGACCGCTGTGAAGGTGGGGAGGGGTGGCTCTGAGTACAGGAGGACAGGCCAGCTCCACCTGCCCCTGGAAGCCCCTTGGCCATTCCTCCTTCTCGTCTTTAAGGGTCAGGAGGCTTCTGTTGTGGGGACAGAGAGCCAGCCAGAGTCAGACCCAGCGACGCTTGGCCCAGCAGAGAGAAGGGGCAAGAGAAGAGGCTGAAGACGAGTGTGGGAATTAAATGGGCATGTCCTCCGAGCGATGGAAGCCAGCCCTGTCCCCCTGCAGCTCCCAAATGCCGTCTGCCAAGCACGTCCCTGCCCCGTCCACCCTCAGCCAGGGAAGGAAACGGAATGCTTTTCTTTCTAGAGAAACTCATCAACCTACAAGGAAAGACCTGCAGAGGCTGACATTTTGGGTCCTTGCCAAGTCCTAGGTGATGCCTACTAGCTGGCAAACCCCCAGCAACAATAGTTTCCAGTCAACGTGTGGGTGCCAGTCAGCATGAGACGTTAAAGAAAACCTCAGACATGAAATTTAGCCCAAGTAGATTTAAAAAAAAAAACAAAGGAACTTGAGGGAATAGAGAAAATGCAGAAAATGGGGGTGGGGGACTAAGTAACAACAATGACAGTCAGCCCCCAAAAACCTCCAGTGATTAAGAGCTGCAAAGAGATAAAGGTCATTACAGCACACATGACAGGGTGAACTGACAGGATGCCACAGGAAATTTAGAGAATGAGAAGGAAGCCTTGGGAAATGAAAGTATGACAGCAGAAATGACAAATTCAGCAGGAAGCATGGAAGACAAAGGTGAAGAGATCTACAGAAAGTACAATGAAAATGGGCAAGAAAAGAAAATCAGAACCTCAGTTCTAATGTGGGAGTTGGAAATATCATAATACAAGTTTCAGAAAGGACAGAGAGAGTGGAAAGGAAATAAAAAAAATAATGAGAAAATTTCCATACTGTACACTCACGAGTTTTCCAACGGAAAGGGCAACTATCCTAGCTAAATATCCTGTACAATGTCTGAAAAATACTGCATATCACCAAACAAATTTCAGAGCACCGGGGATAAAGAGGAGATTCGACATACCTCCAGAATGAAAAAAATCATAGGTCACACACACACAAAGGGCCAGAAAGCAGGTTGGCATTGGACTCCTCTACGTTAGCACTAGAAACTAGAAGAATCTGAAGCAATTTCCTCAAAATTCTTAGGAAAACTCTATCATTCCAAACCAAGCCAAACTGTCATTTCAGTGTGAGGATAAAATAAAAAACATTTTTCAGACATGTAGGGCTTAGAAACCATTGGTCCTTCACACTTTCTGTGAAAGCTACTGGAGAGTTTGCTTCTGGCAAATGAGAGAGGAAAACAAAAAAAGTGAGACACATGGCATTTAGGAGCCAGGGAACCAGGAAAGGAATGAGGTGAAGACACATCCAGGATGACAGTGAAGCGGGGCTGAGGGGAACAGTTGTGTCCTGAGCGACAGAGCAGCTGGGCAAGAAGAGGAGAGGATGCGGGGACTCTCCTGCATTTCAGACATGTTCACGTCAGGACAATGACAATGAGAAACACAAGGTTTAATGCACCTCTATGTTCACTGCAGCACTATTCACAACAGCCAGGACATGGAAGCAACCTAAGTGTCCATCGACAGAGGAATGGATAAAGAAGATGTGGTACCTATATACAATGGAATATTAGCCATAAAAAAGAATGAATAATGCCATTTGCAGCTATGTGGATGGACCTAGAGAGTATCATACTGAATGAAGTCAGACAGAGAAAGACAAATACCATATGATACCACTAAAATAGGATACACATGAACTTATTTACAAAACAGAAACAGATTCACAGACATAGAGATCAGACTTGTGGTTGCCAAGGAGAGGGGGAGGGAAGGATTGGGAGTTTGGGATTAGCAGATGCAAACTATTATATAGGATGGATAAACAACAAGGTCCTACTGCAGAGCACAGGGAACTATATTCAATATCCTGTGATAAATCATAATGAAAAGAATACGAAAGAAGAATATATATGTGTATAACTGAATCACTTTGCTGTACAGCAGAAAGGAACACAACATTGTAAATCAACTAGACTTAAGAAAAAAGAAAAAAAGAAATGCTTTAGAAAATGCTGACTAGCTGCCCTGATGGTCCCAGTGAGACCCGACAAGGATACAGACAGTTCATCATAAAAACAAACCCACGACCGAGACAGGAAAACAGAGTGAGTGAGCCAGAGGGTTATCTTCCAAATGCATCGATAATTCATACTGGGCCACTTATACTTGCACAAAATCTCTGAAATAGTTTCTTTGTGACTTAAGCAATTCTTTATTTTGAAACGTCCCATCAATGCAACATGCCCAGGTTACGTAAGTAGCTGCAATTAAGACTTTCTGGAGGAAAAACGCCCAACACATGTACTAAGTCTACATGCAGGATGACACTAAGTGCTCTTATCGGAATAAATATCCACCCCGCCACCTGCCTTTGTCGGGCGTGGACCGTCTGGTGCACGGTGGAGACGCTTCTGCATGACTGTGTAGAGTGGTTTTTCATTCCTGTAGATTCCTCGGTAATCCTGTTGCACCTTTAGACAGTGTTCTGAGTTCACGCTGACGTCAACACGAACCATAAATGAGCAGACCGCCTCCTAGCACAAGACATGCTCACACCACAAGAAACCATCGACAAAACGAAAAGGCAACCCACCAAATCGGAGAAAATGTTTGCAGATGATACGACCAGTAAAGGGTTAATACCCAAAATATACGAAGAGCTCACACGACTCAACAGTGAAAAACGAAACAACCCGATTAAAAATGGGCACAGAGGACCCGAAGAGACATTTTTCCAAGGACGACATACAGAGGGACGACAGGCACGTGAAAAGATGCTCAACGTCGCTAATTATCAGACAAATACAAATGAAAACCACAATGAGGTATCACCTCACACCTGTCAGGATGGCCATCATCAAAATAACAAATAACAAGTTTCAGCGAGGATGTGTAGAAAAGGGAGCCCTTGTGCACTGTTGGCGGGAATGTAAACCAGCGCAGCCTCGATGGAAAACAATATGGAGGGTCCTCAAAACTCAAAAACAGAACTGCCATATGGTCCAGTGATTACACTTCTGGGTATTTCTCTTCAGGAAATGAAATCACTATTTTGAAGAGATATCTGCACCCCCATGTTTGTTGCAGCATTATTTATAGTAGCCAAGACACGGATGCAACCTAAGTGTCCACAGATGGATGAACGGATACAGAAATAAAGACGTTCCCTCTCTCTCCCTCTCCCTCCTCCCACACCTTACACACACACACAGGAATACTATTCAGCCATAAAAAGAAGGCAACCCTGCTATTTTCGACAACATGGATGGACCTTGACCGCATTATGCTACGTGACAGACTGAGAAAGACAAATACTGTATGATCTCATTTTTATGTGGAATCTTAAAAAAAAAAAAAAAAAAAAAGAAAAGCCCCAAAACAAAAAACTGAACTCATATACACAGAGAGGGGATGGTGTGGTAAGTGACATGGGTGGAGGGCCTCAAAAGGTACAAACTTCCAGTTATAAGATAACTTAAGTCCTGGGATGTAATGCACTGCATGGTGACAACAGATAGCAACACTGTGTTGTATATTTCAAAGCTGCTAAGAGAGTAGATTTTTCACGTTCTCATCACAAGGAAAAAAGCTTGTAACTCTGTGAGGTGATGGATATTAAACAGACATAGTGTGGTGACCATTTCACAATATACACATATATTGGAAACATGCTGCACACCTTAAATCAATATGGTGTTATATGTCAATTATAGCTCAAGAAAAAAATTTGATAAAAAAGACCCAAAAAGTTGATGTTTATAAATTTCATGTGAAAATAGATCGTGGAGGAAATCTGACACCAGGGGGAAAATGACTCACTGAGCTGGAAATAAATCCAGAAAAAATGACAGATCGCTCATAACCAAGTGGGATGCAGTCAGCTAGAGGGACTTGGTTATTTTCTCATATCACCCTAAATTAGTTTGTTCTAGACTCCGTGGAGGGTACACTGCAGACTGATAAGGACTTGGGAGGAAGAGAGGAATTCAAAACTTTAATTTATCCGTTTATAGATACTCACCGTGTCAGGGCAACTTCTAGTCACTTTTCAGAGGTCAAACTCTTAAGAAATCAGCTATCCAACTCAGGCCAGCCCCCCACCCAAACACCCGACACAGACCTGGCCTTGCAGGACCGCCTCCCCAAACACTCCCAATTGGGAGCTGTCATTGATGCCTCCTGTCTGCCTGGACCCCGCGTAGCCCCTTCATTCCACTCCAATCCAGGTCTATATGTTTGGGGCCTGAGCTGGGTCCAGGAGTAAGTCTGCGTCATCGCCTGCCTGCATCCATCCCTGCAAGATGGTCAGGTATGAGAAGACAGCGGAGGAGGTGCAGCCTGAGATGCAGAGCAAAGGTAGGACCGGCCAGGTGGGCCCCAGGCTCTAGAATCTGTTTCCATGGTGGCTTCCCTTGTCCTGACTGAAAGGACCCAGAACAGAGACAGCATTGAAGAGATGAACCTTCCTCATTCCATTCCAGTTGTTGTTGGAATTCCAGTTTACTGAGATTGCTTCCTACTGGCACCAAGAGTGCAAAACAGAACTTTGTTGTACAAAAGCAGCCTTTGGCCCTTTGTTATGTGCAAAATAACGACATGTGCATTTCCCTGCAGGTGATACCACGGTGAACACGGGAGCAGAGGTCCTCAGCAGAAATCAAATTCTCAAGTAATGGACACTCAGGGGACATCTGACTGCTTTCAGAAACCTCCCTCTGCCATTTCTTGGTAAAAATTGAAAATTCTTTATTATCTTTCTCTCCACTAAGGCAGCTGTTCAGTATCAGACTGTTAGAGTAATGACAAGACCAAACATAATTCTGCTCTTTTAAGACAGAATAATTAGAACACACATGAAGTGAAACTCCTGCTGTTATCCTAGAAGGTCCCATCGTGAAACCCTCTCCTCTGTGAGAATGCTTTGTGACAGAATAAAAATAAATGTGAACATTTCACATCTGATTTAGAGGACGCCCTTTGAAGAAAACAACTGCTACGAAGGAGAGGCGGATACCAGACAGGAAACACGATCACCCAGAGCGAGGCTTCACCCCCGTGACCAAAACTACTTGCAAGTCCAAGCTACAAACTCCATTTTAGAAACTACAGAAGACATTTTTACTTTGCAATGCACTGCACTCAGGCCATATTTCAGAGCTTTCTTTTTCTTCCCTACAAACAGTACTACATATAACGATACATCCCTGAAACCAGATGGCACAGGAACTATTTTCCAACAAAGAAAGAAACAAGGACGAGAAAATATTTGTGGTCTTTCCAGAAACCTTTCAAAACCTTCCCATTTAATGGCAATTGCTAGGAAAGCAGAAAGTTTGAAATGATAGCCGAGCCGTATAATTACCCATATTTGACCGATGTATAAACTCCTCTGAGAAAAAGAAGACCAGAGAGCTGGACCTACACTCCTTGTGGTCCCTGACGTGCATAGTGAAGTAAAAATATTTGGATAGTATGTCAGTGATTCCACGGTTTTACTAGCTTTGTATCAGGAGGCTCACAGCTGGAGCCCCTCAAAGGCCGCCTACAGAAGATACACCCGCCACTCCATGGACATAAAAAACCAGATCCGCAGGACACTGTGAAACAGAGCCAGGCACAGAGAAAGCACGCCCCAGGGTTTCTGAGTTGAGCTGGGGCAGAGAAGTGAGCTCTAGCAAACAGTGCGAACGGAGACAGCGACCCCAACTAAAGGTTCTTATTTACTAAGGCATTTCCCCGGAACTTCAGGAAAAACCCTGACAATCGCTGTGTATCCTCCTAACAGCCTTGACAGGAGGAGGTGCCCATACTTTCCTGGTGGGAACCTCTGCATCCAGGGGTCAGAAGACGTGAGCTTCGTACAGCAAAGTTGGAGGTTCTGACTGCAATTAATTTATAGTTTCCTTTTGAATAATGGGGCAAATTTGTGTGTGAATTTATGCGTGATTATCCAGCCAATGTGCTTCATGAAAATCTACATATTTTATCCAATTTGTTTAATATGTACCTTATTCTCAAAACCAAATGAAAGAACATCTAATTCCTTTTGAGTAGTGGAGCAAATCTGTGTCTCAATTTATGCGTGATAATCCAGCCAACATGTTTCATGGAAATCTATTTTATCCAATTCGTTTAATACGTACCTTATCCTTCAAACCAAATGAAAGAATATCTAGTTCCCTGCCACATATGGAAAAGGTTTTCAAAAACCAACATTGATTCCAGTGCTATCCACAAGGTTTGTGTAATCGTAACCTTAGTCGAGTAAGGAAACAGTCATTCTTAGGTTTGTTGAGAAAATGAACAGTCTGCTTTTACACATGTAAGAGGAACCAACTCAGATAAAGCTCCCTGGGACTCATGTTTTCACCATTAGGTGATGGCTTCATTTGAATGAAGGACTTACACATTCACAGAGAAAAAGAAATCAATGGTAAAAAAAAAAAAAAAAAAAGGGCAAGCTACGTACTTCAGCATGCAGCAGGCAAATAAATTCTCTCGTAGGGAACGCTGCAGACACAAACCAAAACCCAATATATATGGATTACAGACTCACGAGCCTTAGCTCAATTGTTCTTAAACGACTGCTTTCAAATATCAACATCTAGGAAAGAGGCGTGTTCAGTAAAAACCCAGCTCAAGGTCCTCCTTGGATAGAAGAGGTTAGTAACTACAGAACGGATCACGGTGCTACAGTGGAAACAAAGTGAGCAGGGACGAACAAAGAAGTACGAACCATACCAGAAATGACTCCTTCCACTTCTAACTACAGAGGCCCTGGGTTGCTCTTCGTGAAACACCAGCAGGTGATCCCAAGGGCGCTGTGACGTCCTTGCCCTCCCACCCACCTCCTCTGATGCAAACCCGGCCCTCCACTCTCCTCGCGGCCTTCCTTCTCCTCTTGCCCCCAGACCCCTCTTCTATGGGATTATCTGTGGGATTCTTTGTTTCTACCCAACATCCCACCTCCTCGGTGTCATCGGAAATGCTTCTGCGCTGACTGGAAGCTGGATTTCCTTGAGGACGTTACTAACCTCATCGTGATCTCCTCTGAGCAAGGAGAGTCCTGCATGGTTCCGGATCCCCAATGCACTCTTAGCACAGCTCCGCCATCACCCCTAGGCAGCTGCCTCTCCTTCCGTCTCTGTGCTCCTGTGTCGCGCTCCCTCTCCCCTGCCCATCACCAACGACCTTGGCCACGTCCTCACTTTGCTGATGGCTTCACTACTTCGCAGCACGTGGTTTCCTGCCACCCACTTTGGCCATCGTCCACATAAATGCTCCTTCTAAAGTGTCCACTTCATCGCTCCCTGACTGCTTCCTCCACTCCTGTGACCCTGACCTCCACTACCACTGGCTACTCAAACAGACACCACTGGAATTCCTCTACCACGTGGAAGTTCCTTCTTTCTTAAGGGTTTGAACGTTCAGAGTCTTCTCTGTAGTCACAACTTCTGTTCCCTTTTCCTGTTTTCCCATCTCACCCTCCGAGTCGTTTTCATTCTTGGTGTAACTTCCATTTTCTTCAGTTCGATCTCTTTTCCCCTTAAGCCCCGATTTGCCTTAACCTGCTTCCCTTTCTGACCCCACAAGGACACAGCTGGTGGTGCTGGCGTGTGGGGATGCATTGCTCCTACCACCTTCAGAGGGCTGATGATGGCTGAAACCAACTCCTGAGACCACAGTCACTGAATCCAACGTGGATCAGTCTCTAACTTCAAACGGGTTCTCACTATTTCTACAAAACATGCAGCACCGGTCCTGGAATTCCTTATCCTTTCTCATTGCTGTCTTCAGCCTTTTTCTCTCTTCATCTCCCACTAACCACAACTCCGCTCCCGCTTTCGGCGGTTATTTTACTGATAATATTGTTATTTGACTTGGAGCCTCAATTTCCCTTCTCGTATCTTTTCTCCCTCACTGTTGCTTCTGAGGGGAAAGTCTCATCCTACTTTCTGTGCAAGGCCTTGTATGGATTATCCGCTAAACACGGGTCTTTAAAATATTTGGCTTATTTTGGGCCTTAAAATGAAAAGTTATCTTACTCCTGTTACTTTTGTTTTTTAATTCAGTTTTATTACTCCTGTTACTTTTATCCCAACACCTGAGATGCGCAACTGGAGAAAGAGGGGTTGGGTTTGGGGGAGCAGAGCCAGTGTATGAGGGGCAGCATCACTCTGGAATATGGGGCGTTTTCTGGGGAGGGTCTTCCAGGATGGGTTGTCAAAGCCCAGATGGAATCCCAAAGCCCCTGACATCTAGGAGGAGAGGGGGGCTCCGGGCGGGGGCGGGGTGGGGTGGGGGGAGGGGCAAGAGCTCGCAGGGCCAGAACCTTCTGCGTCCAGCTGTGCTCAGTATGGTGGTCGCTGGCCTGAGGCTGAATGGAGAAGGACGGATGGGAGAGACAGGGTGCCAAGGGCTTACTGCTTTTAAAATAACACTTGTAGCCATGAAAGAACGCTTACTGTTGAAAATTCAGTTGGAAAATCAAGTCAACGGGAAAACACAGTCTGTTCAACAGTGCACCACGCAGACAGCTGTAACATTTGGTGCATTTCCTTCTAATACATAACACACATTTTATTTTATTATTTTTGGCCGTGTGGCTTGTGGGAGCTTAGTGCCCCGACCAGGGAATGAACCCAAGCCCACGGCAGTGCAAGCACCGAGTGTTCTAACCACTGGACCACCAGGGAATTCCCACATAATACACATATTGGTTGAAATAGTTTATATTTTTCCATTAAATTAGTCTTCAGCTCCACGTATCATTTTGCTTCTAGTATTTTTTGCTTAACGCTCTGTTGCTAATATTTGGACGGCAGACTTACAGCACGATCTCTGGGCATGTAGTTCATACGTGGCTCCCCCTTAAAAAAATAAAAGGTCTCTACCCAGCAGGGACTACATTTTTCAACTTACTCTGTAATCACCAAAGGGGCCCTCGTATGCGCTTAGGCCAGATGAGATGGACACACTGAAGAGAGATTGCATCATCATTTACTCTTTCACGGAAAGCACCCAATATTTGAGATGAGTATCTGGCACTTCCTCTGGATGGTTGAGAACTACTTCAAAACTATGTAGATTACCTGTAAGTATTTTCAGCTGTACTTTAGACACCAGATAAGGCTACCGGCCATAAAAAGGACTCAAGCTTCTTCAGGAAACGTAATTAAAACTTTACACTCACCAAGCGACTAGCCAGCAGAGCACTCATATCCTAACATCCAAGAATGTGACTCTGTGTCAGAGCCAATACTGAGGTGAAAAAACCCTGAGGAAGGAAGGATACATCGAGATGTTATTCCTTCCTGAAAAGCTTTAAGCTTCAGGAAGTTCCTTGATTGGACTTTGCATTCCTGGGAGGGGCTGCCTCAAAGTGATTCAACATCAACACTGTTCCTGCAAAGCCATCATCATATTATATCATGAAGAGTCCACACCCGCATGGCCAGGGGCCTCAGAATTAGGACCACGGTCCCACAAACACGCGGATGAGTGTGTGCCTGTGATTTTATAATGACAAATGGAAGAAGCTTCTTGCTGCCCTATTTTTTTGTCCTAATATTACTTTGAAAACCCTTCTGGTTCTATACTTTGCACTTCCACTGTCACTAAATTGCTTCGTTATTTGACTAGACTCAGCAGACACGGAAAATCGTTCGACCAGAAATGGAAGCTGGTGCCTATTAGGTTTTCGGAATCAGAAGCAGAGCGGCTTATCTTCCAAACGTCAAACTGGGAAGAGAAGGCATTTTGGATTGCATGGAAGCTAATCTAGGGACTGGTCATTCTACACGTCTGCGTGACGCTGACGGACGTGCAGAATTGTGTGTGTTCCTGCCAGTGTGATCTGAGCGGTACTCGGTCATAGATTACTCAAAGGTAACACCGCTGTCTTCTTCCTCTTTGTGCCTTGGGTGCCAGCATCACCCAACACTGCAGACACTCATCAGGAGTCAGGGAAGGACGCGTGAGCTAGATTCTCAGGACATTTCTGTACATTTTAGGACCTCCTGGGACTTCCCTGGTGGTCCAGTGGCTAAGACTCCATGCTCCCAACGCAGTGGGCCCGGGTTCTATCCCTGGTCCGGGGACTAGATCCCGCATGCCACAACTAAAAGACCCCACATGCTGCAACTAAAGATCCCGCGAGCTGCAACTAAAGATCCCACGAGCCGCAACTAAAGATCCCGCGAGCTGCAACGAAGGCTCGGCGCAGCCAAATGAATAAATAAATTTTTTTTTTTTAATTTTAAAAGAATGACCTCTTCACAACTGCTGGGAGAGGTCATCTCTCTGACCTTTGGTTCTTATTTTGACCTCAGTTGTTTTGCTTATCGTCTCTTTGTTTTGTGTGTGTGTTTAGACCTAGCAGGTAAGCCTCTACCTTGGATAGAACCTAAGAGACCATTGGTGTTCGAATGTCAAACAGTCACAGAGTGAGACCTTGAACCCCAACCGGCAGAGGTTCAAAGACGGAAAACATGCAACTTTCCCAGTTGCACTGACCGAGCCGCACCCGGGCTTGGGCCGCGTCCAACATCAACAGGACGTGCGGAGCAGCCCAGAAGCCCTCGGCCCGTCATCCAGCGTCTGCATCGGACGGGGTGCTGACACGTCAAGCCCACATACCTTGAACAGCAGTTTGCTTGTCCTCCAGCCAGTGGGGGGTGGACAGGAGAGTGACGGGTCCCTCGTTTTCCCAAACGTCTCGTTTGTGTCTACAACGTTTTAAAGTCAGACTTTCATGAAAGGAGAACATGGGAGAAATGAGAAAGGAATTGAAAAGGCTCCCAAATTAAGTACCCTGGACATCCTTTTCTAATGGGATTCTAGCCAATGGGATTCTTATTTAATCCTTCATCCTCATTCAGCTTATAGGATAAGGGTGTCAGCTGGGAGGTACTGTCAAGTGGGAAACGTCTGGGATGGGTGGGGTTGGAAAGTAGAAATCCCACGGTGCATGTGGGTCCAAGTTAAGCACAGTGAACGGCGTTGCTCTAAACGTGGGAGGCCTTCCTCTTCCTCCGTGTGGGTCTGTTCTTGCTTCTTTCATTCAGATCTTCCTGAGCGTTCACTGTCAGCCAGGCCGCAGGACCCGGCCAAAGAGCAGCGAAGAGACGGTCAAGGCCTTTCGCTCTAACCGTGGGGGAAAGCAACGCCCAAAGCAACATGCACGTAAATAAGCCACTGTGAGAAAGAATTCCGTGTTGTGCAGACAGCAGAGGGCGTGGTTTACGGGGCACGGCTGGGGGCCGCGGCAAGTGGGAAGACCAGCCGCCCTCAGCAGCGGGCAGGACGTGCCGGGGAGCGAACAGTCCACGCAAGGGAACCCCTGTGCCCCTCTTAGTGTCCGGGAGCGCGGAGGGGACCACAGGGAGGTCCCAGAGACAGCAAGCCTGGCCCAGCTGAGCCCCTGATGCGAGAGCGGTGCGGGCCGCCCCCTCCTCTCCTGCCTCTCTCCAGCACCCTCCCCCTTCTCCTCCTACTCTCACAGGGCTCACGGCCGCTCATCATCATGCACACGTCAGGGCAGAACTGCACGAGGTGACGCGTAAAACCCGACACCTAAGCAGCAGTGAGTTTACAGGACCTGCCCCTGTCCTCGAGACAAGCACTGCTGGAATAACCAGCTCTCTCAGGGTGGGTGCGAGAGAAAGTTGGAAGAGAGACGCAAAGGTCTGAGACGTGGCCGCTTTGAGAAGACTGATTCAGCCTGCAGTCATTGCACCATTTTCAGGTGGGAACTCCTGACACCATGTTTTCTTTAGCGGCCGAGGGAGGAGAGAGCAGGGAGGACAGGAACAAAGGGAGATGCACCCACACCTCGTTGGGCTGGTGATGGAGCAGGTGACCACGCTGTGAGCGCTTCAGGATCATTCTCCCATCCAAGGGCCTGGGCTTTGAGGGCCGGGAAATGTGCCTGGGACCGTTTCAGCCGCTGAGCTGTCCTGGGTCCAGTGCAGGAGCTTACCCACGGCCTCCCCTCTAGCCAGCCCCTCCTGGGTGCCTCATCTTGTTTCTTTCACGAGACGGACGACGAATATCAAAGAAGAGAGAAATGGGGTTTGAAAACAGCGGATGGGTCTTTCCATACTGCTTGGCCTAATTGAAGAGATGAGCTTAGTGGGAGAACAGGACCTGTAAAGCACCTGCTCGATCTGGCTCTAAAGTTTCCCTCCAGGGTTTAATCCTGGAGACCCTGCATACCCATGTCCTCCAGGCACTATGTTTTGGCAAGAAAAAAAGATCCTTGGGACTTGATTTCCTATTAACTGACAGAGTCGTGTATTTACGTTGAATCTTCGGGCATCATTTGTAGAGAGTGGGCAGCAACAGACTTACTTGGTGTGCCCTGAACAAAGACAATAATATAAAAAATAGTTCACAAAAGCTAGGCATATGCTCCTTCCTTCCTCCTTTTCTCTGACAAGAGCTATGATTTCAGCAGCACGTGGCTTCTTTTCTTTGCACTGCGCTGGACGGTGCTGAGCGTCCGACACCGAGTCACACAAACAACTCTCACAGGTGAGTTCCTTCCTGGGTGGAGTCTAAGTGCTCCTCTGGCCCACGGTGCGTTGTGTCTGGCACGTGGAACTCACTGAATGGCCCACATCCAATCATGTTTAACTCACACCCGAGGGGTGGTGTCTGAGCCAAAGACACTGAGAGATGCAGAAACGGGTGTGGACGTGGATCCCACGACCATGGGCCAGGAGCACAGATGCAGCTGGAAGCTGGAAGGGCGGCAAGACCCCTAGTGAGGATTTCTGCTGGAGGACCTTGCTGCAGAAGGGAATTCAGGACGTTTCTACCGTTTTGTTTCAGTCTCATTTTTTTCCCTTTCCGTAATAAATAGTGAGCTATTTGAGAGAAAAGAATGCAAAGAGATTTTCCTTCTGACAATGATAATTTTTCAGGAATCTGACAAATCAAACACCCTTTTCAGGTTCATTTATTAAGAGGACATATTTAAACTCCTATTATTTGTCCCCTCCTAATTGTTTCCTATTTGCCTACAAATGATTCAGATGAATGAAATGCCATAAAACCCCCCCAAATATAAGCCTCTCCTTTTTTCATGAAGAGTAGTAAAATCATGGGCCGATGAAAAAAGATTCAAGTACACCAGTTTTCCCACTGCCAACCACAAGACTCAAAACTTCATTCTTTCCCAATGTATGAAGGGAAGTAGACATGAACAGGAATTTTACTTTGCAGTGACATTAATCATCAATTCCTTGGATGTCATTCTACGTGATTTGCAGATGTCATTCAATGGCATTCCTACCAATGGATACAACTCCTGAAACAATGAGCAAACATTTTCTGAAAAGACCATGATAACAGAGAAAGGGTGGAAGACCTCGTACCAAACCATGACGCTGGTTACCTCAAGTACTTCTGTTTTGTTTGAATTGTCACCTTGAGCACGCACTTACTTTGTAATTAAAACAAAATCCAAAACAAGGATTGCAATTCATAAGAAAATTTTTAAATTGATACATATATTTGAAAGTGTCAATCACATGTTATTTCCTACCTAGTAACTGGCAGGTAATTATACAATATGAAAATCATGAAGTGATGCTCTAAGGACATATTTAAACACATAAAGATTTGAAAAAAAGGAAAGCAGCAGGAAAACCCGCTACTAGCAATGTTATTTCTAAGCTACCAGGTTTCCCTAAATTTCGACATGAAGGGAATTTAAACACTGAAATCCATTTTCCCTGTATTTTACTTTGTACCGAAAACCTGACTAAGAAGCAGATCATGACGCCACTCTTCAAACCTGTAGCTCCACAGCCTCTTAATAACCACCCAAGTGTTCTGTCTGCCTTTTACAGACAGCGCCCCACCCTCCCAGAGACACTAACCGCACCTAAGGTCCAGCTCAAAGCTGACGAGTTGTTCAAACTCCTGAGATAAGGGGGGCTGCAAGGGCATGTTAACAGCCCCTCCCGTTTGCTCTCCTGTGATTTACACTCACTTTCTGAGCTATTAGGGCAGTCACACTTCACTGAGAGCCCAGCCGGGGCCCAGTCAGTGGACACCCCGCCCGTTCTCACTCAGGAAGGCAGGTCCCTTATTTCATTACAAGCACTGCAAATACATATTCAAGATGCAAAGATAAAGGTAGCCAGCAGAGGCAGTTCATTCAGTGGGTTGGAGCTACAAGAGTATAAATCTCTCTTAAGGCTGCCACTTCTGAGCTCCTGCGACCTGCCCGGCATCTCAGCCCGCCTGGAGTCTAGGTATGGAACGTTCACTACCGTGCACAAAGCTAGCAGCCCTGCTGCCTACACAACGCGGGGTCGTAAAAGAGAGACTTCTGAAACTGCGACACAAGATTGTCACGGAGTTTACGTTTATAAAACTGCCCGCCCATCTGTTAACTTAAGCCATCTGTCTGGATGATTTGTTACTTGATTAGTCTAATAATGCTCATAAAATCGCCTAACACTAAAGTGATGTACGGATATAAGATATTATTCTAATTTGAATACCTTACCTATTCTCACCAATGAGCTGATGGAAC
Source organism: Phocoena sinus (assembly GCF_008692025.1). Lineage (NCBI taxonomy): Eukaryota > Metazoa > Chordata > Mammalia > Artiodactyla > Phocoenidae > Phocoena > Phocoena sinus. The sequence goes on from NC_045768.1 coordinate 114,174,537, forward strand.
GGAGAATAAAGCAGGCTGTTCAGTACCAGGGAAGCAAAGAGTAACCCCTACCCTGAAGCCATCCTTCCTGCCCCAAATCACAAAGCTCAGACATCACGGGGAAACGCAGGGCGCTTTCCCAGATCCTGGAGAATTCATTCTCAAGGAAATGTGGCCACGTAGACTATGTACACATTTGACGTGACTCTGACGTTTCCACCGACCTCCATCAGGGCAGTGATTCGAGGTCTGTTCTGTTAACTGATTCCTCCTCTCTGACACTGTGACAGCTCCGATCATCGCCACCCTCCCCGGTGTGGTGCCAACGGAAACAGCACACGCAAGGTTTATCATCCTAACAAGATAATGGAAACCAAATACGAAGGTGGTATCCGCGGAAACATGCCTTCTGTGGGTCCCAAAGCCCAGTGGGTCGGGCTGGGAAGCGCGCTCTGCACTCATTCCTTCCCTAGGGTCCGCACCCGCAACCTCCATCCTCAGCTTTCAGGCTTCCCGTGCTTATCTGTATCGGATTTGCTTACCGATTCTTAAATGTGAAACATTTGGAAATGCTTTTAATAGACAGCTCGGTGTAGTCCCTTCCCACCTCCTCTGGGGAGGGCTACACCCTTGCATATGTCAGAAGACTGCACCAGGCACAGATACTTTCACAGCTGAAACCAGTTACAGTTTTTAGCAAAAGGCAGATTTGACCAAGCTTCTCATTTACCTTCTTTACTTTGGGCTATCATTTATATTTTTGAAGGACCCCACTTGGTAGCAAGGTCACACCAGCCTGGGACAACTCGCCTGCAGGAGGGACCACTTGCCCCGTGGTGGAGCCGAGGCAAAACGGTTTCCCTGGCAACAGAGGCAATTCAGCGCAAGTACCACAGTGTGATCAAGCCGTACGGGAGTACTCACAGTTTCGGTTTGGCAAGCAGAGGGGGGGGCTCCTTTGTGGGTGACAGCAGGACGGCTGCGCTGGGAAGAGCTTTGCTGCCATCAGCTCTGCCGTTCATCACTCCATTCACTCCGTGGCCCGGGTGGACGCCGTTGGTTTCCCGCTCCGCGGCGGAATTGAACTCAAGGGCCGTCGAGCTCAGCCCGAACACGGGGCCGGTCACATGCTGGATCTCAGCTGGTTTCTGTGAAGCCAACTCGAAAGAGCCGGTGTCCCAGATTGGAGGGGGCAGCGGGGAGGGCTGGAAGCGGCCACTGCTGGCCTCTCCGGCTGAGTCGTAGCTGCAGGTGTCCATGTTGGCTGAGGGAGGAGACAGGAGGAAGACGCCATGATATGCTTAGGATCCACAGACCCTTCCCACCGTCACAGACAGCCTGGGAGCCCAGGGTCCTGTTAGCTGCTGATGGGGCAATGCCGAGGGGGGGCCTGGTTCCCCCAGGCTTGATTTCACTGCACCTGTTTCATTTCCTGAATGGCCCACCAGCTGGGAGACCAGCTACCAATTCATTAACAAATTTCAAACAAGAGCTAAAGATAGAACTTGGTTAAAACACACACACACAACACAAACAGCCTCAAAAAAAACAAATGACAACACAAACAGTACCAACTAATGATACTTTGTCTTCTTGCATTTCAGCCCATGGATCCAACAGAACATCCTACCTGAGCTTTGCTGACATTAGTGTAGGCTACAAAGGTTTTCTGTCCTGGGCGACGGGTATTCACTCATTCACTCATTCATTCATCCATCATAAAGCCAAGTGAAGCTCTGAGTCTAAGGGAAATGTCTTACAATCTCACGGATAATTTTTTCCGGTTCACATGACTGACACCAGCTGTAACTTGGTACAAAAGAAAGTTTTGCTTGTTACTATCAATGGCCTGAACGTATCTTAAGAGTATCTTTGGGGCTTCCCTGGTGGCGCAGTGGTTGAGAGTCCGCCTGCCGATGCAAGGGACACGGGTTCGTGCCCCGGTCCGGGAAGATCCCACATGCCGCGGAGCGGTTGGGCCCGTGAGCCATGGCCGTTGAGCCTGCGCGTCCGGAGCCTGTACTCCGCAACGGGAGAGGCCACAACAGTGAGAGGCCCGCAAAAAAAAAAAAAAAAAAAAAAAAAAGAGTATCTTTGTATTCCTTGCCTTGCGCAGAGTCCAGCAGAGCTCCAAAAAATGCCTACTGAGGTGAACAGAAAGCTCAAAAATAGCTCTTATGTTTGGTCTAGAGTAGATTTATCCCCGAGGAAAATGGGAAATACTGCATGTTAATTTCTGCCACGCGGACGAGGAGACCGGAGTTTTGGCCGCGTGGTTAGAGTACTGCACTCTTGCTGTGGCCATTTGCTGGGACCGTCTTCAACCCAAAATCAAAATACTGGGATCCTCCCTGGAGCTCTGATCATGACCCCGGAGTTTCCTGTTACCACTTAGAGCCCTCATTCCTATCCACTGGTGTCCCGTTAAGGTGAACTTTACGTTTCTTCTCTTAATGACGATGAAAAAGCACTAATTCCCCACCACAGCCCTAAACTGCTGGTTTTTTCTGTGTCTCTGCCGCCCCCTAGCACGAGTTCTCCCTGTTCTAGAGAAATCTACGTGCCACTTGGCTGCGTCTCCACTGCCTCCTAACCATGGTGCCCCGTACTGGGCTTGGCCAAAGAGGTATTTTAAAAACCATTGTAAAATAAACAGAAGTAAGGCCGTAAAGACCAGGTAAAGCTAATTAATAATAGTAGAAAACAGTTAACTAAAGGTCAAAGAAATAAAGGAAAAGAACTGTTTCAGGTTGCTTTCCCTAGCAGTAAGTTTCTGAGTTTAAAAAACTGCCCAGATATTTCTGAATGTTGGTTTTAATTAAAAAAATACATTCCTTTAGTTTTTCATAGGCGTCCAGTCTCAATGAAATCTGGTTTCTAAGATCTTGACAGCTTCTCTAGGTTTATCTAGTGGGTTAAACAGTGACTGATTTGCGCCAGTATCTCCAGACCCCGTGGACACTGGTGTGGGCATAGTTCCGGGCCAGCAGGAGGCCCTTGGGCAGCCATCGCATTGTTTCCAAGACCAAGATCCCAAGACTGAAGGAAGAGCCCCACGTGTGTTTCGCTACTACACCACCATCACCTTTGTGTTTTCATCTCCGCTTCCCCTCCCCCTCTCCCACCCCAGCCTTTTGTTTCGGTGATGAAACCCTGGTTGTAAGGATGACCCCCGGGGCAAAGCATTCCTGGAAGCTGAGCAGTCCTCCAGGTGGGTCCTTTCTGCCGCGGGGACCCGTCAACCCTTCGCTCCTCGCATACCTGAGGTGACCACCAGCTGGGCAGTGCTGGTCGCTGACCCGTAATCATTGCTCGCCGAGCACGTGAAGATCCCAGCGTCCTCGGGGAACGTCTCTGCTATAACGAGGGTGCAGATCTCCTCTGGAAGGAAGAGAACAGAGTAACTCATCAGAGGGTAACCATAAAGTTGGTCCAAAGAAGCCAGACCCTCTGCCTTTCTAAAACAAGCAAATTCAGTAACAATTATTACAGGGTCACTTTACGAAGTCGTCACAAGAGAATCTCTTGACATTTAATGAAGCTGTTGGCAAAAGCTTTGGAGTAGGACTCATTCTTTGTGATTTTTCATCAGCCTTGGTTTCCTCACCTATAAAACAGGGATAACATATACCTCACGAGTGTATCTGTGTAGAGGACACAAGAAGTTCGCAAAGTGTGTGCCTCTGTGCTAGGCACGTGGAAGATGCCAGCTCCTGCCTAGTTTGGTTGATGGTCATGGAAGGCCTTTCAACTACAACGTAGCTAGCTGTTCAACTGAAAAGCCACTGGTGGAGAAAATCAAGCTTCTCTGGAAAGCTGACAATGGGAAAAAAAGAACATAACATGGAAATGTTTGACTGCAGACAACTATTCTGGAAACTACTGTTACACAGTGCGGCCATGTTCTGTAGCATGCAAAGCCCGGACTCTGGGACCAGCTGCCGGGGCCTGAATGATGGCGCTGCCCCATGGGGCTTTTGTGACTTTGGTCCACCTCCCCGAACTTCAGAGCCCTTACCTAGAAGATGGAGATAATAACAGAACCTACCTTTTAGGATTTGTACGAATCATGACTCATAAATCAACCGTCACAGGGTCACCGTGAGGGGTGATCATGGTAACCATGACAACAGCTGACAGTTACGTAAGCCCTTCTCAGGCACTAGGTAACACTACCAGCACTGAATATAGATGAATTTAGATTTAACCCTCATGTCAACCTTATGAGTTACATTTACTACGCTTAGCCTGTCTTACAGACAGGAAAGCTGAAGCACAGTAAGGCTAATTGATTTACCCAAAGTCACGCAGCTCATGAGTGGCAACTTGAACCAAGATGGGCTCCAGACTCCACGCTCCACACGACCATCTATTCTTGTGACATGATACACACTGTTCTTAGGGTGCTGCCTGGTGCGTGCTAAATGCTTGTCGTCAGGAACTGTTAGCTGTTCCATTAAGAAGAAGCTCGATCTAGAGTGTATTAGCTACTTCTAATTAATGAATTAATGTATGTATGTACGTATGTATTATTATGGGAGTGCATTAACTATTTTTAAATTCAATGATTCTCTATATTGTACAAGTAACACAAGATGATTGTGTTGGTAAATGTTAAGAAAAGTCATATACACTAGGGGCTTCCCTAGTGGCACAGTGGTTAAGAATCCGCCTGCCAATGCAGGGGACACGGGTTCAAGCCCTGGTCTGGGAAGATCCCACATGCCGCGGAGCAACTAGGCCTGTGAGCCACAACTACTGAGCCTGCGCGTCTGGAGCCTGTGCTCTGCAACAAGAGAGGCCACAGCAGTGAGAGGCCCGCGCACCGCGATGAAGAGTGGCCCCTGCTCGCCGCAACTAGAGAAAGCCCTTGCACAGAACGAAGACCCAACACAGCCAAAAATAAATTAATTAATTAATTAAAAAAAAAAAAGTCATATACTTCTGATTCCCACAGAGCCTGTTGATTATTCACGCATTATGTGGGCCACGTGAGACTCTGTACCATAGATTTTTTGCAGGAATGGCTGCAGTTATCCCCTCCTGCATCCAGGCCCTACTGCAATGGGACTCTGCAGCCCCATCCCCTTCCCTAGCCCTGGGGTTCCGGCTGGCCTGACGGCTGTTTTAACCATGGAAGCGGTGGGAGTGATGTCTGTTCTGAGCCAAAGCCTCAGGTCCCCTCTGGTTCTGCTCCATCTCTAGGAGCCTGGCTGAACCCCTCAGGGATGGAGGCCATGGGGCTGGACAAAGGGGCCCCTGAGCAGAGATGGGCCACCACAACTGAGACCACCGGCTCATCCCTGCCAACCTGGAGGCCAGCCACAGCCCGTGGAGTGAGCCCACCTGGGTGGGCCAAGTCTGGTGCCCCACTGGGGGCTAAGCTCAGCGGCTGGCCCTCAGGATTAGGGACACGGGTGGTCACCACCTGGAGCCACCGATGTCTGGGCGGCCATGCTTTCAAGAACCAGGATGTGGGCAACTTCTCTTCCAAGCTCCTTCTCTAACAGCCCTGAGGGCAAGCTTTTCAGAATTTAGAGGAATGCGTCTCCCCTGGAGTCAAACATCAGTAATGAAAATTAGCAAACTTGCCCTCAAACATATGTTATGTTTGAAACACTGGGAGGGCAAAATGCTCACCGTGGGTAAAAGTCCTACCTTCTAATACAAACATTTTTAACTATTAAAATTACATGTCCATTTTTAAATACCAATAAAAGTAATAAACGCAAAGGTGAACCAATTAAACGATAAATAAAATGAAAGTGAGTCTTCCTTTATGTCCCAAGAGAGCTCGTGGGCATTGATTTCAATTACAAGATAGGCTGAGTTCTTAATAATGTGTTGCCTTGTTTCAAACAAACAAAAATATTTTCTCTTTTTGAAAGAATGGTATCCTTGAAGACTTCCTGTGCTAGAAATAGTGGGAAAATTCTGGTTACCACGCATTTTCTCTTCTATTTTATTATAAACTAGTGGTGGTTGCCACCCACTTCCATGGGTCATGATCCACAGTTTAAAAACACCGCGCTGTCGGACCCACCAGAGTTCCTGGCTCGAAAAACATCAAGGAACCCTGCTGAGGTGTTTGGCATATTAAGAAAAGAGTTTGCAGGTAAAGGCATCGGATACATTTTTTTTTTTTTAATTTTAAAAAAATTTTTGGCTGTGTTGGGTCTTCGTTGCTGTGCGCGGGCTTTCTCTAGTCGTGGTGAGCAGGGGCTACTCTTCGTTGCGGCGTGCAAGCTTCTCATTGTGGTGGCCTCTCTTGTTGTGGAGCACGGGCTCTAGCCACGCAGGCTTCGGTAGTTCAGGCACACGGGCTCAGTAGTTGTGGCTCACAGGCTCTAGAGCACAGGCTCAGTAGTTGTGGCACACGGGCTTGGTTGCTCTGGGGCATGTGGGATCTTCCCAGACCAGGGCTAGAACGTGTGTCCCCTGCATTGGCAAGTGGATTCTTAACCACTGCACCACCAGGGAAGTCCCAAGGCTTGAATACATTTAAAGAACACGATTATTGATAAAAAGGCTCCCTGAAGAGAAGGAAAATGACAGGATGACAGAGGGCGTGAAGGAAGGTACCCTGTGTGTTTCTGAGTGTACTGCACGCAGTTCGAGGCTTCTCAATCAAAGAGGAATGAAGTGTGGAAATAATTCAAGTCAGAGCTTCACATAAGATGAATCACTGGGAAAGTGAGATGTATCTGGAAAGGCAACGGGGACTGGGAATTTTAAATTGAATACATATGGTTACGAGATGAGTTAGAAGTGTCCTTAACCAGAGGAGGGTCAATAAAGCACAGGATATTACAGCTGTAAAGGACTGTATGTGGACGAGCCCAAGTTGCTCATTTCTTCAAGTGAGGTCCAAGGTCCAAAGGGATCCTCTCAAGGTCATGGTTAATGTTGAGGCCAAAATGCTGACAGTCACACCCCGTCCCCCACAAGCTCCTTCTTCCGACAGCACAAGGCCTCTTAGCTGTTCTGCATTTTTTCCTGGTCCAGGACATGAGAAACCCAATGTGAAATGAAGTAATAAAAGATTTAAGATGGGAAACAAGGAGTTTCCTGGATCTGAACGCTTCAATTACTCTCACTACCCAAGTAACTCACTAGAAACCCATCTGCCCAAGTAGGTGGGCTGTGTGTCCTCCAATATATGAGATACACTGGAAGGATACAAGCCCAGTCCAAAGGACACTGTCACGTGGCCATGACGGTGGGACAAGAAATGAACAGCCCAGTCTGTAGAGATTTGGGGAAAACCACCCCCCTCCCATCCTGGCTGTCCTCTGGGAGATGGGCTCCACCTTAGAGGACGCTGTTGGGAGCCTGGGGTCGTCAGCTGCCGTGGCTGACCTCTCCCTCCCTGCACTGTCCTCCCAGGGCTGATGCACATGAACGGTCTTCTCTCAGCCTGGAAAGATGGACTTTCTGGAGACACAGAGAAACGCCATTGCTCTCAATGCCTGAGAACACTTTCCCCGTAAACAGTGTTTACAGTTAACACAATTCTGTGCCCTGAACCTACATTTTAAATCAGGATAAAATCTTATCCAGCAGGGATAACAGAACGTGGCTTTGGAGTGATGATCTAGCCAACTCTTAGAGTGTCTTCTTGCGTTATCTACAATTTTGATTTTTTTTTTTGAGTTATGCCATTTTAAGAAAACCTGAGCTTGTTTATACGGTGGCCCCTTCTCCTCCAGAGGGCCCTTTTGAGAAGGAAAAGATTGCATGTTTCGAATCTGACTGAACTAACTTCATTTTCTATGAGTTTTCAGCAACGCTTCTATTGCATAAAATGAGGCAGATTCATGCACAGAGCTGATGACCGACTGGACAGTCTACATATGGAAGAAAAAATAAGAATAAAAAAGCACTGGCGAGTTCTTTCGGTGATCTTCGGACATTGCTATGTCTCAGGGACTTTTACTAGATAAAACATTAGTCCAATGCCCTAAAAGTTGTTCAGCTTTGATTCTCTTGGAAAATTTCATCCGAAAGTGACAAGAGGCTCACATTTTGCTGAGAGAAAGGAGCGTCTCAGCTGGGATGGCTCTGACATTACAGGGATGAAGAAAGCCAGCAGGACAGGAGATGAGCCCAGCTGCAGCACTGAATTTTCATCTAGTAACATCTTATTCGGACAAAGACCTTAAGATTTCTATGAAGTACCTTTTGGTGAGGGATGGGAATCAGGAAGTGACTGCTTGTCTCAAATAAAGGGAAATAGAGGCTCACTTATTTTTATTTAAAAAATGTCCTTTAAAAAATGCAAAAATTTAAAGTTATTAATAACTCTAAGTACAATCCTTTTTAATCCAATTTTCCTAACTGGTGACTTTTGATTTGAGGGCATATAATAACTTAGTAAACTGGAAACCATTTTTGCTGATGGTAAATTCTGCTTTCTAAAGTTGCCTAAAAATTACTTAATCACATAACTCTCTCTCAGAGGTTAACCCCAAATTTCACTCAAGTTCTTGGACATGCTGAACTCTTGGTTAAACACAAACAAAACCATTTTGTTTGCAGAAACATAAAATGATGACGCAGCAAGGATAATATTACTAAGTCCTCTGGGTAACGAGGGAACACGTTCATAAATGTCTTCCCTCACAGGTTTTTTTTACCCCCTTTGGGGGCCAGCCTAACTTAAAAAAAAAAAAAATCCAGCTTTTACCTTCCAAACCACATGGTTTGGCTAACGCAACTAATAAAAAGGACTCTGGGCTAAAATCAGCAAGATGAGATTCAGTGTGGGTAACTGTAAGCCTTGTACAAGGTTTTATAAAGGATTTTTTAAAACTTCAAACTGTATCATATATAGAGAACGATATTTAAAGTACACAGTTTAAGACTCACGGACATAGAGAACACACTTGTGGTTGCCAAAGAGGAGGGGGCTGGGGAAGGGATGGATTGGGAGTTTGGGGTTAGCAGATGTGAACTAGTACATATAGGATGGATAAACAACAAGGTCCTACTGTAGAGCACAGGGAACAATATTCAATATGCTGAGATGAACCATAATGGAAAAGGATATGAAAAAGACTATACATATGTATAACTGATTCACTTTGCTGGACAGCAGAAATAAACACATTATAAATCAACTATGCTTCAATAAAAAAATTTTTAATAAAAATGCACAGTTTAAGGAGTAACAATGAAATGAAACCCTGCATACCCATCAATAAGTCTAAGTAATAAAAGATGATCAATACTGCAGAATGCCCCATATGCCCTCCCCAGCTGAATCTTCCTTCCCCTTTAGAGATAATCACTCCTTAGATTTTCCTTATATGTTTACCACATATGTATGTATCCTTCAAAAATGTATTCTTTAGTTTTATTTTAATTTTTATTAGAGCATAGTTGATTTACAATGTTGTATTAGTTTCTGCTGTACAGCAAGTGATACATATATATATATATATATATATATATATATATATATATATATAATCTCCACTCTTTTTTAGATTCTTTTCCCACATAGGCCATTACAGAGTACTGAGTAGAGTTCCCTGTGCTATACAGTAGGTCCTTATCAGTCAACTATTTTACACATAGTAGTGTGTATATGTCAATCCCAATCTCCCATATTATCCCTTCCCCTTTTACCCCCTGGTAACCATAAGTTTTCTACATCTGTGACTCTATTTCTGTTTTGTAAATAGGTTCATTTGTACCATTTCTTTAGATTCCATGTATAAGTGATATCCTATGATATTTGTCTTTTTCTGTCTGACTTACTTCACTAAGTTTTTAAATGCTAACAAGCGTTTATCTTGTTGTGTAAAGAAAAGGCCACCTACAGCCTCTTCAATAAGTGGTGCTGGGAAAACTGGACAGCTACATGTAAAAGAATGAAATTAGAACACTCCCTAACACCATACACAAAAATAAACTCAAAATGGATAAAAGACCTAAATGTAAGGCCGGACACTATAAAACTCTTAGAGGAAAACATAGGAAGAACACTCTATGACATGTATCACAGCAAGGTCCTTTTTGGCCCATCTCCTAGAGAAATGGAAATAAAACCAAAAATGAACAAATGGGACTTAATGAAACTTAAAAGATTTTGCACAGCAAAAGAAAACATAAACAAGATGAAAAGACAACCCTCAGAATGGGAGAAAATATTTGCAAATGAAGCAACTGACAAAGGATTAATCTCCAAAATATACAAGCAGCTCATGCAGCTCAATATCAAATAAACAAACAACCCAATCCAAAAATGGGCAGAAGACCTAAACAGACATTTCTCCAAAGAAGATATACAGATTGCCAACAAACACATGAAAGGATACTCAACATCACTAATCATTAGAGAAATGCAAATCACAACTACAATGAGATATCACCTCGCACCAGTCAGAACGGCCATCATCAAAAAATCTACAAGCAATAAATGCTGGAGAGAGTGTGGAGAAGAGGGAACTCTCTTGCACTGTTGGTGGGAATGTAAATTGATACAGCCACTGTGGAGAACAGTATGCAGGCTCCTTATAAAACTAAAAATGGAATTACCATACAACCCAGCAATCCCACTACTGGGCATATATCATGAGAAAACCATAATTCTAAAAGACACATGCACCTCAATGTTCATTGCAGCTCTATTTACAATAGCCAGGACATGGAAGCAACCTAAGTGTCCACTGACAGATGAATGGATAAAGAAGATGTGGCACATATATACAATGGAATATTACTCAGCCATAAAAAGAAACGAAATTGAGCTATTTGTAATGAGGTGGATGGACCTAGAGTCTGTCATACAGAGTGAAGTAAGTCAGAAAGAGAAAAACAAATACCGTATGCTAACACATATATATGGAATCCAAAAAGGAAAAAAAAATGGTTCTGAAGAACCTAGGGGTAGGACAGGAATAAAGACGCAGATGTAGAGAATGGACTTGAGGACACGGGGAGGGGGAAGGGTAAGCTGGGATGAAGTGAGAGATTAGCACTGACATATATACACTACCATATGTAAAATGGATAGCTAGTGGGAAGCAGCCGCGTAGCACAGGGAGATAAGCTCGGTGCTTTGTGACCACCTAGAGGGGTGGGATAGGGAGAGTGGGAGGGAGACGCAAGACAGAGGGGATATACGTATGCATATAGCTGATTCACTTTGTTATACAGCAGAAACTAACACACCATTGTAAAGCAATTATACTACAATAAAGATGTTTAAAAAAAAAAAGGCCACCTTCCCACCGTCAGAAAAAAGTTCAGCTTCCCCAGACGTTTACCAAAGCCCTCAGGGGTAAGGGGTAGGCAAGGCCACGAGGTTTCCTGGGAAATCTGGGGCTCCCGGGGGTGGGTCGGTGGGTACCTGGAGGGGCTAAGCATGGGCAGGAACTGGACAGCCCGGAGGAATCACTGGTGGTGTCTGTGTCTCCGAAATCCCTCTTTTTAAGGTCAACATGGCCAACTTCCAGATCTCAGCACCGGGTCAAATCAGAGCACTTCCGTGGGCGGTAACAGGGTTCCCAACCGACCGGGCAGGCAGTGACAGGCCGGGCCAAGCAGAGATGCGACCTGGGGTCAGCTCACCCGCAACCGTCTGTTGTCAGGGCAGGAGATGGGCAGCGGCCCTGAGCTCTCAGGGATGAATGCCTTGCCGTGTCTGTCCTTGTCACACATCGATGTATAGCCATGCCTTCCGGGGACCCCGGCCTCTGGCTGCATTTGCTGTCATGTTCCTGTCCTCACATCTTGCTCTGGCTGGTGAATTCTCTCGCTGCAGGGAGCACACCCTACAGACAAGCTGTGGAGGAAAATCCCTGAGACCCTGCAACTCTGAAAAATCTTGACCACATCTCCTTATGGAGTTGGAGGTCATTTTACACCAGAATCTGGAAGGCGTTGCTTCGCCGTCTGTGTACCTAGTAAGCCTGCTGAGAAGTCCTAGGTCACTCTGATACTGTTAGTTTGCTGAGACCTGGTGCTTCCTCCCGGGACACGGAGAGAATCATGGCCTCGTCCTGGATGTTGTGGATTTCACAGCGGTGCACGCTGCTGTCAGTGTGTTTTCATACGTTGTGCTCTCAGCGGGTCCTTTCAATCTGGAAACTGATATCCTTCCGTTTGGGGAATGAAAAACAAATTTCATTGATAATCTCTCCCCTTTGTTCTCTCCTCCTGGAATCCTACTTATGAACGAGTAGTCTACCGGGGCGGGTCTCTACATGCTAATTTTCTTACCTTTTCTCTCTACATCCCTTCTCTGTCTTTTTCTCCTACTTTGAGAGACATTTCCTAACTTTCATGTCTGCTACCAGCTTTTTCATCGCAAGCATTCCTTGATTTCTGAACGTCCCTCCTCTCCTCCCCCCTCATACCTGTTATTTTTACTTCTTGGATGTGCTGATTTTCTTACCCCTCCGACGAGAGCGTTGCTTTGTTTTTACATCTTCTTCTCTTTTCAAGTCTGTTTCCTCCAAGCTGCTTTCTGGGGAGTTGCTCGCACCACAATCACTTACTAATGGATGTGTGTATCTGCTGGGAGGGCACAATCCCTCCTGGAATCAGATGGGACCCAGCCAGCCTGCTTTCACAGTCCACCTGATTTTCACGTGGGACTTGCTTTTTATCACACACACACCAAAAACTCAGTTTCACAAAGATATGACGTCACAGCAGAGAATGTAGAGTGATGTAACGTTGGAACTGTTTCAAGCCGGCAGTCGTCCCCATGAGATGTCAAGTGTCACTGTGTTTGTCAAAAATCTCCAGCATCTCCAGCACCTCTGCCGGACGGTGTGGCACCCAGGGCGCCTTGCCACACAGTTTGGGAACCACAGGCTTTACCCAACCCACTTTTGTTTACTCCAATCTTAACCTGGAATCGCATTCAAACACCCTCACCGTTGCCCTCCTACTGCCCAGCACCTCAGTACATTTAAACTATAATTTACTTCACATCGTGACTCACGGGACCAAAGCACAGATTCCACTCTCCAAGATCTAGGAGGGTGGGTGGCCCTGGATGCACACTGAAAGTCAGGGCACCGCACTTTTACATGCACCGTTCCCCAACCATAAGACACGTTGGTTTTTGGAGTTTCGATTTTGCGTGTCATGAGACAGTGCTATAGAAGTAACGCGATACAGTTTGTGGCTGTTTGCAGACGTATGAGTCAGGACCTGAGCGCGGACAGCTGTTGAAGGAGTCTTCTGTGGCTCTGCCCGCCCCCCAACTGGTCTTTGAAGGATGCAATCAGGGTAAAGTCGGAACGTCAACAAAGGAGGCCAGAGCAGGTACTATGACAGACACATGTGGGTTCTGAGTAAGCTGACTGCTATGGACTCACAAAGCTGTCTGAGAAGATGGGTGATGCAAGCTGACTTCTGTCTAGACAAGATAGGAGTGGAAAACGCATCAGACAGACCCAGCAGAGGAGTGACAAGAAAAACCTGTTTCCGTTGCACAAATGCATCGCAGGGAATGGGCTGTTTCCTTCCTTATCTAAACATCTAATCCCTACGGGGGCTGTGACCAGGCACTAGTGCATTTCAGTTTCATTTCTAGGGCTTTAAAATATCTTGCCCATGAATAAGAAAAAAGAAGGAGAGTGAAGAGAAGAAAAAAAGAGATATATAAATAAATGAGGGGGGGATATGGGGAAAGAAAGGGAGGGAGGGAGGGAGGCCAGCCAGCGGGGAGAGAGCACGAGTGATCATGTCAGGAAGGGGAGAGAGGGCAGGAAAACCATATGCTCCGGTATGTTCTGAATTTCAAAGGCTACTTACATTTTAGCATTTGGAGAATATCTCCGGCCTAGTTCTGTAAAATTCATCTCTTGCCTCAGATGTATCGTAGTCATGTCAATTTTTCTCCTCTCCATTTAACAGTGGCTAAAAAAACAGCCACAAGGGAAGCCAGTTCCTATGTACATTCTCTAAGGTTGAGTAGTTGAGAGGTCTGTGTATTGGATGCAATAGTCCATCAGGTCATTTAAGGACAGTGAAAGATTCAATACATGTTCTGTTTTTTCCCCTGGAAGCATCAATGGTCAACTTCAAGTAAATGTTAGAAAACATTCGCCTATTAGTAAAGGAATCGTAATCATACCTGGTTCTGTCAGGCAAGTCAGGACATTGTTTAACTACAAATGTGTCAGTGTGTGCTTGTTCTAAAGTTCTAACTCATGACAACTCATGTGAGCAGTCACTTGGACAGTCGTTCATGCGTGTGGATTTTATTTAATTCTCCGTGTCAAGTGTAGATTTCTGAGCAAGGGTATTTTTTTGTTTTCTGGCCACGCATCTCAGCTTGCAGTATTCTAGTTCCCTGACTAGGGATCAAACCCTGACCACGGCAGTGGAAGTGCCGACTCCCTGGACCACCAGGGAATTTCTCTGAGGCAGAGTGCTTTAATGGTCCTGTATGAAAAAAAGGAAGCAATTCCAACCGTGTCGTGGAGAATATAATTGTGGAGGAATTATCAGAGGTCGAGGAAGACTAGTGGTGTCTTGTTTTTCATAGCTCCTGACTATATACGTGTTTGCCTTGGATTGACAGATTTGCTTGAAATATCGCTCTATCAGGAATTATCTGTCTTCAGCAAGCGCTATTATTGTGGTTTGAACGGAGGAGTCTGTTTTCTTAAATGCTTCCAGATCGAACTTCCGATCGAAAATAGGAAACTTCAGTGAACACAGCGAGGGCAGACTTTTTCATACGCTGCCAGGACATGCAGTTTACGAGGAAGGCCTTCCGTCTCCCGCTCTTCTTGGCATGATTTTGCCACATTAAACCAAAAAGCATTTAAGAACATTCTAGAGGTCAGACTACCCCATGATGCTGCTGAGGACTGGTTTCACTAAATAATTCATGATCAAAACTATATTCTAGGGCTTCCCTGGTGGTGCAATGGTTGGGAGTCCACCTGCCGATGCAGGGGACGCGGGTTTGTGCCCCGGTCCGGGAAGATCCCACATGCCGCAGAGCGGCTGGGCCCGTGAGCCATGGCCGCTGAGCCTGCGTGTCCAGAGCCTGTGCTCCGCCACAGGAGAGGCCACAACAGTGAGAGGCCCACATACCGCAAAAACAACAACAACAACAACAACAAAAAAAACTATATTCTAGAAGCAAAACAGCAAACACGACTGAGACAGGCGTGTATGGGGTCTGAGGGGTGGTGGAGGGGCTGAAGGAGTTTCTCTCTTCCCTCCTCACCCAAATACTCCTTCTTAGTTGGTGTGTTGAGAGCTTTCAATTTTCAAACACACACATACTCAGAAACTAAACTATGCAATTTCTCCCCAGTGTTTTAAATTTTCAGGTGATGCTTAGTTTATGATTTTCCAACACAGATCACAGGAGACGTTAATAAGTCATATCACCTGTGTAGGTGATGACAATGGATAAAACACGATGAAAGAAGAGTTGCATGAACTCAAACAGAATCCAAAATGCAAGACCAAAGCAGTCTTAATCCATTCCACCAGGAATGCCTTCAGAATTTTTGGCCCAAGGTTTTAGTATTATTGTACATAAAGCACCTGAAGAGATAACCTACTCCATAGATTTGTTCACACAAACTTTCTTGTGGATAAAGGAGATATTTGGTTCCTACTTTTATACCTACCTACCTATCTATCTATCCATCTATCCATTCATCTATCTATCCATCTATCCATGTCTGCCTAGTCTACTTAAAATAGTAATGTAAAAGATATGCCTTAACCCCCTATAGGATTTCCACATCAGGTCATGCAGGAGACTGAGTCTCAGAAGTCCCCTGTATCAGGGAACAGCATTGTGCAATCTTAGACAAAGCCATGTCACAGCAAAACATGCAGTTGTGTTGTTTCCACAGTTTGAAAAGTGACCACAGTACCTGACGTGGGGACTGTACAGGTGGGCGGTGGGGTCTGGGTGTAACTCACAACAAGAAGGTATCCAATTAGCTTTTGCACAGCAAAGGAAACCATAAACAAAACGAAAAGACAGTCCACGGAATGGGAGAAAATATTTGCAAATGAAGCGAACAACAAGGGATTAGCCTCCAAAATATAAAAAACCCTCATGCAGCTCAACAGAAAAGAAAACCAAACAACCCAATCAAAACATGGGAGGAAGATCTAAATAGACCTTTCTCCAAAGATAACACACGGATGGCCAATACGCACATGAAAAGATGCTCAACATCACTAATCATCAGAGAAACGCAAGTCAAAACCACAATGAGGTATCACCTCACACTGGTCAGAATGGCCATCATCAAAAACTCACAAACAATAAATTCTGGAGAGAGTGTGGAGAAAAGGGAACCCTCCTACATTACTGGTGGGAATGTAAACTGGTACAGCCACTATGGAGAACAGTGTAGAGGTTCCTTAAAAAACCAAAAATACAGCTACCATATGATCCAGCAATTCCAGTTATGGGCATATATCCAGAGAAAACCGTAATTCAAAAAGAGACATGGACCCCAATGTTCACTGCAGCACTATTCACAATAGCCAGGTCATGGAAGCAACCTAACTGTCCATCGACAGAGGAATGGATAAAGAAGATGTGGCACCTATATACAATGGAATATTACTCACCCATAAAAAAGAACACAATAATGTCATTTGCAGCAACATGAATGGACCTAGAGATTGTCATACTGAGTGAAGTGTCAGAAAAAAACAAATATCATGTGATGTTACTTATATATGGAATCTAAAAACATGGTACAAATGAACTTATTTACAAAACAGAAGTAGAGTCACAGACAGAAAACAAACTTACGGTTACCAGGGGGTAAGGGGAGGGAAGGGATAAACTGGGAGATTGGGATCAACATATACACACTATCGTATATATATAATAGATAATAAGGCCCTACTGTATAGCACAGGGAACTCTATGAATACTCTGTAATGACTTCTATGGGAAAAGAACCTAAAAAAGAGTGGAGATATATACATGTGTATAACTGATTCACTTTGCTGTACACCTGAAACTACATAACACTGTAAATTAACTATATAATCCAATAAAAATTAATTAATTTTAAAAAAGAAGGCGTCAGATCAATTCCAGTTTTTCCCTCGGGATGACACTCAGCATCCCTTCCGCTTTGGACCCTAACAGGCTCACACTCTGCTTTCCAGGCCCCCGTGCGCGGGTGTAAGAGGCTCAGGACTGGCCTCGGTCTCTCTGACCAGGAGCCACCACGATCCCCGGGAAAGGCCAAGCCGGGTCTGGCTCCCAAGAGATGTGCAGCCGGGTCTGCGTGATGCTGAAGCAGAGACACACATTTTCCACCCTTTGGCAAGAAGGGAGTGAAACTGGTGACTTTGCTGATGGGAAAGATACTAAGAAAGTAGTCTTCGAGGTGGATGTACTGTGAAACATCCGGACAAAAATTTCTGCTTCTCTTATAAACATCGTTTTCGTCTATGAGGAGCCATAAAAATACAAGAAGTGCGAGGCGGGAGGGGAGGACACCTGGGCTTCTGGACCACATGGCTCTGACGAGGCCCAGGGATGTGCAATTCCAGGGCAAGATGTCTTTCCTCCTGGTGTAGCAGAGGAAGCGCTCATGGGTCAGGGCACATAAATGAGAGACGCCCGGTGGTCACTCTGCTGACATCCTTGGGCTGCTTTCCCGTGAGGTGCATTTCCAGGCTGGGGTCTAGCTGTTGGTGGCTTTTGGTCAACAGAAATATGCCGCAGATCACTCTTTTCTCCTGGAATCTTAGCAGGATGTTTTTTCATCTTGAGCTCAGCTTGCTTTCTGAGTATAACAGACTACAGTTTTAAAAGCCTTCAGTCACTGAGCCTGACCTTCTTGTCTGAATGGAACTTCATGTTTCCCTAATAAAGAACCTGATGTAAAACGCAGCGTGCAGACCCCACGATAAAGAAGATATTGTCTGTAAGGAGGTTTCACATTTCCAGGGAACTGCAAAAACACTGTTCTGCTGATGGCTTTAAAACGGAAACAAAGAGCTATTGAAACCAAAGAGATACATTACCAGAGAGAAAAAAAGAAAAAGCTTCTTACCAGGTTCAGCTGTGGATCGAGGTTCTGTTTCCCACATGAGAAAAAAAAGAAACCAAAACAGAGTATTAGACTGGGCTTCCGTTCATACTAAACCTACCCATCTTTTTCTGTGACCTTGTCTAGGACATGTCTGCAGAAATGGTGAAGACAAACTCCATCAGGGCGGCTTTAATGTGCTGCACCCTGCATGCCCTCCCCACTCGGAGAACAGAAATCTATGCATCTCACACTACAGTATATAAAATAGATCATCAACAAGGACCTACTATATGGCACAGGAAACTCTACTCAATATTCTGTAATATTCTACATGGGAAAAGACTCTGAAAAAGAATGACTATATGTATACACATAACTGAATCACCTTGCTGTACACCTGAAACTAACACAAAACTGTAAATCAACTATCTTCCAATATAAAGTAAAAATTAAATTAAATATTAAAACAAATAAAACGCAAAGAAAGAAGGAAGGAAGGAAGGAAGGGAGGGAGGGAGGGAGGGAGGGAGGAAGGAAGAAATCCATGCATCTCAGTGACTAAGCCCTTCCCGGTTCTCCTGGAGCTGGACAAGAGGGCTTGGTCAGACCTGGGGGTGGTGGGACGGGCCCCTCTCCTTACTTTTCTGGAGGATCCGGAAGTCTGGAGAGTCCTGGATTTCACTGCCTTGTCGGAACCACTGGACCTGCAGTGGGGGCGTGCCTCGGACCCGGCACTCCAGCACGGCTGCCTGTCCCTTGGAGGCTGAGATGCTTTGCAGCTCCTGAAATGCAAGGATCCGTGCACGTAAGGCCTTGGTGTGGTCTCACCCAGCTTCACAACAGAGAGCAACACCTCCCAACCTTAGAGAAGCAAACGCAGGCTTTGCATCATAAAATCAGCTCAGGAGAAACACCTTTAACTGCATGTAATGAAGTGAGTAAGGCTTCCCATGGGGTCGGCAGAAACGCTGGGCCCACCCTGCAAAGGTACGGCTCTAGTATTCATGGAATTTTACAGTAACGGGTACCTTTATCTACACTGAAGAGTGAGCTGGTGGAACGCAAACGTCTTTAAAGAATCGCACTCTATCTGAGTGTAGATTCCTGAGACCCAGACAGGAAGGCAAGGAGACCCCACTTGTCTCCCAAGCTCTGAGCTTGTCGCGGGGCACCACCTCTGCCCGCCAGCTTCCTGGGTCCGCTTTACCAGGATGAGGGTTGGCATTTTCTCATTTGGAGATTCTGAGTGAAATAAGAAGACAGGAGCACTTCCCCCACCTGACCTTCCTTGCCTCTTCCCCTGCTGTCACCCTGGTGCCACCTGCTCCAACTCCAGCCCAATAAATGTTTACAACCCAACAGACCAGAAATGCGTTTGCTTCACAGACGCAAAGACGTGAAGCTTGTAAACTGGCTATTAAATACTAAAGGAATAACTGGCCCCTTCCAGGTGTCCGCACTCTGCCCTTCCCCTCTGCAATCGCTTAGCCACGGGCCCACTGAAACTTTCTGGCTATCTACCCTTCTGACTACAGAGTATCGCATCTGATAAAGGACATGAAGAATTCTTAAAAGATGTCAAATATGATCAAGTAATTCACCTATGCAGAGACCCAAAGCAAACAAATTCACATCAGGAAGTTGGTTTTTTTTTTTTCTTCTATTTCTGTTTTTGCTTTTTACATTTTTCTGAAGCGCCAGCCAATGGTGTGCTGGGAACAACAGACCCTGCAGCAACTGGCCTGCAGTGTGTGTGCCCCGGCCCCGTGGGAATCCTCAAAGTCCATGATGCGGGCAGGACCATAAAAGTCTACTGCGAAGTCTGGGAAGGCATTTCATGAGAATTTTGGTGGCTAAGGTCTTTTTTTTTGTTTTGTTTTTAATGGAAAGGTGAAGATTATTACCTACTTCTGAGTGCATTCTTACTCCACCCTTATTTTTAACTGTAGGAAAATCTCTGGTTTTAAATGACTTTCACTTTCTGATTGGTCAAGAAAGCGCTAATTTAGCAGATCAGCAGGGAAGATATGGCCCACGGGGTCCAGCTTATGTGGACGGATGAATCAACGCCCCCGGCTCGTCCAGGAAGTGTTCACAGCATGTTACAGATGCTGCACAAGTATTCTTCATGTGTGAGCCTTCAGACACCACAGGGGGAACTCTTGTTTGCTCCTAGGATTATGCATTTTGTTCAAACACTGGAATATCACATAGGTGGTAAATGGGAAGATGCCAAAGACTTTATACAGTCAAACCTCTGCACTTAGCCCAGGTGTGCCACCTGGCCCCCCCTGGAGTGAGCTTTTTCTCTTGACAGAAGCCACTGTAAACATGGTTCGCTCGTAGGAACCACAGTGATGACCCCAAGGGAGGCCAAGGGTCACCTTCAGAGGCTGATCTTGGCAGTCAGGGTCGTCCACTCGGCAGACTCTGGGAACCCTGGGTGTTTCAGGGTCCACAGAAGAGCATCTCTCGTTGTCAGGTCCACCTGGTACTGAGATTCCTTGGAGGGTCTACCGCTCTGGGGAGAAACGCCACACGGAGCAGGCCGCTCTCCTGGCCCCATGTGTGTCCCTGTGACTCACAGCCCCGCTGTCCCCGCCAGCTCTGCGGCTCCGGCTCAGCCCCGGGGAACCTTTCCCAGCGACGTGGGAGAGCATGGATGGAGGCGCCAGTGGACATGCAAAGCCCAGGCCACCCCCTGTCACCACCATCCCCTCCGGAACCAGAGCCCAGGCCCCCAAAGGACAGTGCAGAGCAGGGAGAGGCACCGCCCACAGGGAAAGGGCACAGGTGCCAGTGAGGAAGAAGACGACCATGCAGAACGGGGGGACATCCACTGTCCAGACCCAGGACATGGAGCTGCAGGCACGGGGACATGGCCCTGAGCTCCGGCCACTCTACAGTTTGCAACTTAAAAACTCAAGCTTTGTAAAAATGCTGAATTCTGGTTTGCTTTTCTTTCTATTAAGCTCAGAGAACGCTTCCTGGTTTTCTCTGGGGAAGGGGGGACACTGCTGCTGGAACCTCTGTCTCAGGAGCTGGACTGCACTGCAGGGGAAAGGAACAGGGTGTGTGCCTGGGACTGAGGGTCTCTCATGGCCCTGGAGGAATTCCGCGGCCCTGAGGGAGGAAAGGAAACTCTCGGGGCCTCTCCCCTCCCTGGTGCCACCAGGACACGCTTGATCGGCTCTGGCTCCAAAATCAACTGTGTCCCCAGCAATAGTGTGGCAGGTAACACAGATTTCCCGGCTAGTTTCACGAGGCTGCTTGAGAAAAACTCTTAAACTACAGGTAAACGTGTCGTGCCCACCCCTCCGTAAACAACTCCTGCTCTAAGCACCAAAGGATGGACGACCTCATGGGCAGTTACACCGACACGGTTGTTGGCAGGTTTGACATGCCTTGTTTTCTTTCTTTTTGGGTATTTTATCCTGGGAGGCGACTTCAGTGTTGCTGTCAACAATTATCATTTGTTGCATCCTCCGGTCAATACCCTGTTTATGAAAAGGTCTTTAAGCAAGCTGGATGCAGGCTGGCTTAGGAAAGAGAAATCATTCCCTACATGAAGACTATTCAGATGCTCTTCTTGGCTGCCTTGCAGATTTATAGCTTTTAGATGATGGGTTTATAGAAACTGCTTTCACTTCTGTCTTTAGGTACTTGGAATTGATTTTTGTGAAAAGTGTGAGGTCGGGGCCCACCTCTGGAAGAACCCACCCCGCTCAGTGACCGTGGGTTGCTTGGGTGTCTTGTGGGCGCTCTCTGGGCCTCGTTCGTCCGTTTGTCTAGCCTTGAGCCAGCACTGCTCTCCTGATGCTCTGGCCTTGCGAAGTCTTGACATCTCAGATCCCTAACACCATTTCCTCCTGCTTGTGCAGGAGGGCCCTGGCTGCTCTGAGCCGCTTTTTCTTCCACAAAATATTTAGAATCGAACGGCCAAGTTCAACATCAAACACAAATAAAAACAAGGAACCTGTTGGAATTTGAGCTAGATTTGCATTGAATTTAGAGAGTGGTCTAGGGTCATGACTTCTGACAGTGTACTGGTACACAGGCATGGTGCACCTCTCCCTTGTGCCTTTTAAAATGTCTTTCAAAAAAAAAAAATGACACAATGAACTTATATACAAAACAGAAACAGACCCACAGACATAGAAAACTTATGATTACCAAAGGGGAAAGGAGGGGGGATAAATTAGGAGTTTGGGATTGACATGAACACACTATAATGTGTAAGAGACAGACAACGAGGACCTACTATATGACACAGTGAACTATACTCAATACTTTGTAATAACTTATAAGGGAAAAGAATCTGAAAAAAAGTCTATGTATAACAGAATCACTTTGCTGTACACCTAAAACTAACACAACACTGTAAATCAACTACACTCCAATAAAAAAAAATAAAGTTTATAACTTTCTCAAAAAGGGGGGTAGGAAACAGAGAAGAAATACTACATGGGACCATTTCTGAGCTGAACAGTTGACCAATGAAATGCATGTCATCAGCTTGGCAACACAAAACACCAACTTGGACAAACTGAAAATTAGTCAGTTTTTTAAAAAAATGTCTATAAAACTTGCCGGTTCTCCCAGTTCCCTACACAGCATTTTGTGTTGTTTCTTGTACTGTTTCCCAGTCTATTCTGAGCTCTGTCAGGTCCAACGTGAGCAGGGCCACCTCTCTCAGACCCTTTACAAATTACGGTCACACAGCAGCTACGCAACAAATATCTACTCAGCCCAAAGGTAACCATGAAAAGAGCCTACTCATCCACTCGTTGTAATTTTTAAACACTGCTCCACGAAGCCACAGGGGAATGGAACCTAAGGCCCAGAGCAGACCCACTGAATGAGACGCACAGATGCCAGACCTTGGTGAAAACAGGCGGGAAGCAGGCAGCTGTGGGTCCATCTGGCCGGCAGAGGCACGAGGTGGGGCTGGGAGCCTGAAAAGCAGAGGCACATGGGTCACACTTGGAACATACGAACCGCTGAAAAGATGGGCTCTATGACCTGGCGTTACTGGGACGGTGCCCAAGAGGGACCCGTGTGGGTGACAGCACGGCCGCTGACAGGGCCTAGCATTCATTACATACTTACCAATACTTAAATATCAAACACTAAAAGGAGTCCACTGCCTTAATCACAACTATTTCTGTAAAGTCCACTCTGGGTTAGGGGTTTAAAGGAAATATCTACTATACGTGCCATCGCTGAGTAACTTCTACTGGTTGGTTCTTTTCCAGTTTATGATCTCAGATGTGTTTTCTTCACTGGCTGTGTACGCTACACATCACAGAGTGAGTCACATACTAGAATTTCTAAAATACGCATGGGTGCCCAGTACCTGGAGGGCACACGGCTGTTCCTTAGACACACTTAGGAGGTAGGAATGAGTTCACATTTCAAAAGTGTTGGGTTTGAAGATACTCGTCACAGCACAAAGTATCACGGTTGATTCAGAAACATCTAGATTTTAATCTTTTACATTAAAAAAACCTTCATGTTTGTGTTTTGCAAAGTAAACTTACTACAATGACTTTCCAGTCATTTCTACTGCTTTTCTTTCTTGGATAAAGCAGTCTTACAATGAAATAAAAAAGCAGGATAAAACTGCATGGTGAAGGGAAGGAATGCGAATTTTTTTCTGTATTATCTGTTTAGCTCTTAGAGGACGGGAAAACTTTTGTCGGCAGGTGGACTTTTCTAGTCTTCTACTTTGTTTTAAAGGAGCTAATGAATTTGGCTACACAGAAGGTGGCACATACGGGGAGAATCCAACAGTAATAGCTAAAACAGATGCCATTTTATCAGAGTATTGCCTGCTAGAAAGAGAAATTCCCAAAGGAAATGCAGATATTGATTTATCGGTGGCATGTCTTTTTTTTTTTTTCTTTTTTTTGCGGTACGCGGGCCTCTCACTGCTGTGGCCTCTCCTGCTGCGGAGCACAGGCTCCGGACTCGCAGGCTCAGCGGCCATGACTCACGGGCCCAGCCGCTCCGCGGCATGTGGGATCCTCCCGGACCGGGGCACAAACCCGTGTCCCCTGAATCGTCAGGCGGACTCTCAACCACTGCGCCACCAGGGAGCCCCTGTGGCATGTCTTTGATTAGAGATTATTTTTAGTGCATTAAAAGGAAGAACTTTATTTACCATTTTCTTATCTCCCAGTTCTGTGTCCACTTAGAAAATATTTCAAGGGAGTACTAGTTATATTCTTCAGTGAGTTTGACTCCTTGTAGGCTGTGGAACACTTACCTGTTGAACAGGGACAGACAGTGGCTGAATCACGGCTGTGGTCACCCCTGTCTTTGGAGATGATGATCCTATCGTCAAGGAAACGGAAGTTGTTTTCTTCTGAGCCCTGGAAGATAAGGGGCCAAGGGTTCACTCAGAATTTTTTAAGCAGGAAGTATTCTTTGAAACATTTCCACAGAATAGCCCAGTTTCTTTATGTCTACTCAACCCGCTTCAACTGTAAGTGCTTCCGACATCAGGACCCACGACCTACAGTTAGAATAGCGGTGGTCAGTATAGGCACAGATGGCCCTAGACATTAGTAAACTAAACACACAGAAAAAGGAAAAATAGCGCATGTAACTATGTATCTCAGCTCTTACCAGAGAGCTGAAATTACTGAACTGGAAATCCTAAGAGAAAAGAAAATACTTGGAAAAAGGTCAGTCTCTAACACTAAGCAGATACGTAAAACGTGTAGGGTTGGGGGTTCTATATTTAATGCAGAGTTCTCATTGGCTATTTTCAGTCTAGCAGCTGTTCTTTGTTCTGGCTTCTCACTGTGTAAAGTCAAGAGTATCTTGGAATTTTTGCTTTGGTGCATAAAACTTAAGACTTGTTTCCAGGCCCAATTTTGCTAAGTCATGGGCTGTGTAATCTCAAGCGACTCGTGTCACTTCACTAAACCTGAGATAACTGACTGGATGCACAGGTGGCAGAGTATGTGATCTTATTAAGATCCCTTTTGATTCACTTTGTTATAAAGCAGAAACTAACACACCATTGTAAAGCAATTATACCCCAATAAAGATGTTTAAAAACAAAAAAGATCCCTTTAACATGAATATTCAGTGACTATTGGATGTTAAATGGCTATAATTATTATGTATATACTAGCAAATCAATGAAATGTATTACCACGATCTCGATGTCCATGGAGTTTTCTACAAAATTTCGGTAGATTTTACTTTATTTTTTATTTTTAAAAAACATCTTTATTGGAGTATAACTGCTTTACAATGGTGTGTTAGTTTCTGCTGTATAACGAAGTGAATCAGCTATCCCTATAACTCCTCCCTCTTGCGTCTCCTTCCCACCCTCCCTATCCCTCCCCTCTAGGTGGTCACAAAGCACCAAGCTGATCTCCCTGTGCTATGCGGCTGCTTCCCACTAGCTAGCTATTTTACATTTGGTGGTGTGTATAAGTCCATGAGACTCTCTCACTTTGTCCCAGCTTACCCTTCCCCCTCCCCGTGTCCTCAAGTCCATTCTCTACGTCTGCGTCTTTATTCCCGTCCTGCCCCTAGATTCTTCAAAACCTTTTTTTTTTTTAGATTCCATATATATATGTTAGCATACGGTATTTATTTTTCTCTTTCTGACTTACTTCACTGTGCATGACAGTCTCTAGGTCCATCCACCTCACTATAAATAGCTCAATTTCGTTTCTTTTTATGGCTGAGTAATATTCCACTGTATATACGTGACACATCTTCTTTATCTATTCATCTGTCGCTTCCATGTCCTGGCTATTTTAAATATAGCTGCAGTGAACACTGTGGTACATGACTCTTTGAATTATGGTTTTCTCAGGGCATATGCCCAGGAGTGGGATTGCTGGGTGGTATGCTAGTTCTAATTTTAGTTTTTTGTTTTTTTTTTGCGGTACGTGGGCCTCTCACTGTTGTGGCCTCTCCCGTTGCGATGCACAGGATCCGGACGCGCAGGCTCAGCGGCCATGGCTCACGGGCCCAGCCGCTCCACAGCACGTGGGATCCTCCCAGCCCGGGGCACAAACCCACGTCCCCTGCACTGGCAGGCGGACCCTCAACCACTGCGCCACCAGGGAAGCCCTAATTTTAGTTTTCTAAGGAACCTCCATACTGGTCTCCATAGTGACTGTATCAATTTACATTCCCACCAACAGTGCAAGAGAGTTCCCTTTTCTCCACACCCTCTCCAGCACTTATTGTTTGTAGATTTTTTGATGATGGCCATTCTGAGGGGTGTGAGCTGATACCTCATTGTAGTTTTGATTTGCATTTCGCTAATGATGGGTAATGTTGAGCATTCTTTCATGTGTTTGTTGGCAATCTGTATATCTTCTTTGTGGAAATGTCTAGTTAGGTCTTCTGTCCATTTTTGGATTGGGTTGTTTGTTTTTTTGATATTGAGCTGCATGAGCTGCTTGTAAATCTTGGACATTAATCCTTTGTCAGTTGCTTCATTTGCAAATATTTTCTCCCATTGTGAGGGTTGTCTTTTCATCTTGTTTATGGTTTCCTTTGCTGTGCAAAGGCTTTTAAGTTTAGTTAGGTCCCATTTGTTTATTTTTGTTTTTATTTCCATTTCTCTAGGAGGTGGGTCAAAAAGGATCTTGCTGTGATTGATGTGATAGAGTGTTCTGCCTATGTTTTCCTCTAAGAGTTTGATAGTGTCTGGCCTTACATTTAGGTCTTTAATCCATTTTGAGTGTATTTTTGTGTATGGTGTTAGGGAGTGCTCTAATTTCATTCTTTTACATGTAGTTGTCCAGTTTTCCCAGCACCACTTATTGAAGAAACTGTCTTTTCTCCATTGTATATTCTTGCCTCCTTTACCAAAAATAAAGTGGCCATATGTGCATGGGTTCATCTCTGGGCTTTCTATCCTGTTCCATTGATCTATATTTCTCTTTCTGTGCCAGTACCATACTATCTTGATTACTGTAGCTCTGTAGTAGAGTCTGAAGTCAGGGAGCCTGATTCCTCCAACTCCGTTTTTCTTTCTCAAGATTGGTTTGGCTATTCAGGATCTTTTTTGTTTCCATACAAATTGTGAAATTTTTTGTTCTAGCTCTGTGAAAAATGCCATTGGTAGTTTGACAGGGATTGCAATGAACCTATGGATTGCTCTGGGTAGTATAGTCATTTTCACGATGTTGATTCTTCCAATCCAAGAACATGGTGTATCTCTCCAACTGTTTGTAACATCTTTAATTTCTTTCATCAGTGACTTATAGTTTTCTGCATAAGGTCTTTTGCCTCCTTAGGTAGGTTTATTCCTAGGTATTTTATTCTTTTTGTTGCAGTGGTAAATGGGAGTGTTTCCTTAATTGCTCTTTCAGATTTTTCATCCTTAGTGTATAGGAATGCAAGAGATTTTTGTGCATTAATTTTGTATCCTGTTACTTTACCAAATTCGTTGATTAGCTCTAGTAGTTTTCTGGTAGCATCTTTAGGATTCTCTATGTATAGTATCATGTCATCTGCAAAGAGTGACAGCTTTACTTCTTCTTTTCCGATTTGGATTCCTTTTATTTCCTTTTCTTCTCTGATTGCTGTGGCTAAAACTTCCAAAACTATGTTGAGTAAGAGTGGTGAGAGTGGGCAATCTTGTCTTGTTCCTGATCTTGGTGGAAATGCTTTCAGTTTTTCACCATTGAGGATGCTGTTGGCTGTGGGTTTGTCATATATGGCCTTTATTATGTTGAGGAAAGTTCCCTCTATGCCTACTTTCTGCAGGGTTTTGATCATAAATGGGTGTTGAATTTTGTCAAAAGCTTTCTCTGCATCAATTGAGATGATCATATGGTTTTTCTCCTTCAATTTGTTAATATGGTGTATCACGTTGATTGATTTGCATATATTGAAGAATCCTTGCATTCCTGGAATAAACCCCACTTGATCATGGTGTATGATCCGTTTAATGTGCTGTTGGATTCTGTTTGCTAGTATTTTGTTGAGGATTTTTGCATCTATGTTCATCAGTGATATTGGCCTGTAGTTTTCTTTCTTTGTGGCATGTTTGCCTGGTTTTGGTATTAGGGTGATGGTGGCCTCGTAGAATGAGTTTGGGAGTGTTCCTCCCTCTGCGATATTTGGGAAGAGTTTGAGAAGGATCGGTGTTAGCTCTTCTCTAAATGTTTGACAGAATTCGCCTGTGAAGCCATCTGGTCCTGGGCTTTTGTTTGTTGAAAGATTTTTAATCACAGTCTCAATTTCAGTGCTTGTGATTGGTCTGTTTAAATTTTCTATTTCTTCCTGGTTCAGTCTCTGAAGGTTGTGCTTTTCTAAGAATTTGTCCATTTCTTCCAGGCTGTCCATTTTATTGGCATATAGTTGCTTGTAGTAATCTATGATCCTTTGTAGTTCTGCAGTGTCAGTTGTTACTTCTCCTTTTTCATTTCTAATTCTATTGATTTTTTTCCTTTTTCTTGATGAGTCTGGCTAATGGTTTATCAATTTTGTTTATCTTCTCAAACAACCAGCTTTTACTTTTATGGATCTTTGCTATTGTTTCCTTCATTTCTTTTTCATTTATTTCTGATCTGATCTTTATGATTTAGTTCCTTCTGCTAACTTTGGGGTTTTTTTAATTCTTCTTTCTCTAATTGCTTTAGGGGTAAGGTTAGGTTGTTTGAGATGTTTCTTGTTTCTTGAGGTAGGATTGTATTGCTCTAAACTTCCCTCTTAGAACTGCTTTTGCTGCATCCCATAGGTTTTGGGTCATCGTGTTTTAATTATCATTTGTTTCTAGGTATGTTTTGATTTCCTCTTTGATTTCTTCAGTGATCTCTTGGTTATTTAGTAGTATATGGTTTAGTCTTCATGTGTTTGTATTTTTTACTGATTTTTTCCTGTAATTGATATCTAGTCTCATAGTGTTGTGGTCAGAAAAATACTTGATACGATTTCAATTTTCTTAAATTCACCAAGGCTTGATGTGTGACCCAAGATATGATCTATCCTGAAGAATGTTCTGTGAGCACTTGAGAAGAAAGTGTATTCTGGTTTTTTTGGATGGAATACCTATAAATATTAAGTCAGTCTTGTTTAATGTATCATTTAAAGCTGTGTTTCCTTATTTATTTTCACTATGGATGATCTGTCCATTGGTGAAAGTGGGGTGTTAAAGTCCCCTACTATGATTGTGTTACTGCCAACTTCCCCTTTTAGGGCTGTTAGCATTTGCCTTATGTATTGGGGTGCTCCTATGTTGGGTGCATAAATATTTACAATTGTTGTATCTTCTTCTTGGATTGATCCCTTGATCATTATGTAGTGTCCTTCTTTGTCTCTTCTAATAGTCTTTATTTTAAAGTCTATTCTGTCTGGTATGAGAATTGCTCCTCCAGCTTTCTTTTGATTTCCATTTGCATGGAATATCTTTTTCCATCCCCTCACTTTCAGTCTGTATGTGTCCCTAGGGCTGAAGTGGGTCTCTTGTAGAGAGCATATATGTGGGTCTTGTTTTCGTATTCATTCAGCCAGTTTATGTCTTTTGACTGGAGCATTTAATCCATTTACATTTAAGGTAATTATTCATATGTATGATCCTATTACCATTTTCTTAATTGTTTTGAGTTTGTTTTTGTAGGTCTTTTCCTTCTCTTGTGTTTCCTGCCTAGAGAACTTCCTTTAGCATTTGTTATAAAGCTGGTTTGGTGGTGCTGAATTCTCTTAGCTTTTGCTTGTCTGTAAAAGGTTTAATTTCTCTATCAAATCTGAATGAGATCCTTGCTGGGTAGAGTAATCTTGGTTGTAGGTTTTTCCCTTTCATCACCTTAAATATGTCTTGCCACTCCCTTCTGGCTTGCAGAGTTCTTGCTGAAAGATCAGCTGTTAATCTTATGGGGATTCCCTTGTATGTTTTTTGTTGTTTTTCCCTTGCTGCTTTTAATATTTTTTCTATTTAATTTTTGATAGTTTGATTAATGTGTGTCTTGGTTTGTTTCTCCTTGGATTTATCCTGTATGGGACTCTCTGTGCTTCCTGGACTTGACTCTTTCTTTTCCCATATTAGGCAAGTTTTCCACTATAATCTCTTCATACATTTTCTCAGTCCCTTTCTTTTTCCTTCTTCTCCTGGGACCCCTATAATTCAAATGTTGGTGCATTTAATGTTGTCCCAGAGGTCTCCAAGACTGTCCTCAATTCTTTTCATTCTTTTCCCTTTATTCTGCTCTGCAGTTGTTATTTCCACTAATCTATCTTCCAGGTCACTTATCCGTTCTTCTGCCTCAGTTATTCTGCTATTGATTCCTTCCAGAGAATTTTTAATTTCATTCATTGTGTTGTCCATCATTGTTTGTTTGCTCTTTAGTTCTTCTAGGCCCTTGTTAAACGTTTCTTGTGTTTCCTCCATTCTATTTCCAAGATTTTGAATCATCTTTACTATCATTATCCTGAATTTTTTTTCAGGTAGACTGCCCATTTCCTCGTCATTTTTTTGGTCTGGTAGGTTTTTACCTTGCTCCTTCATTGGCTGTCTGTTTCTCTGTCTTCTCATTTTGCTTAACTTACTGTGTTTGGGGTCTCCTTTACGCAGGTTGCAGGTTTGTAGTTCCTGTTGTTTTTGGTGTCTGCTCCCAGTGGCTAAGGTTGGTTCAGTAGGTTGTGTAGGTTTCCTCGTGGAGGGGACTGGTGCCTGTGTTCTGGTGGATAAGGCTGGATCTTGTGTTTCTGGTGGGCAGGACTGCATCCAGTGGTGTGTTTTGGGGTGTCTGTGACCTTGTTATGATTTTAAGCAGCCTCTCTTCTAATGGGTGGGGCTGTGTTCCTGTCTTGCTAGTTTTTTGGCATAGGGTGTCCAGAACTGTAGCTTGCTGGTCTTTGATGGAGCTGGGTCTTAGCATTGAGATGGAGATCTCTGGGAGAGCTTCTGCTGTTTGATATTACGTGGAGCCGGGAGGTCTCTGGTGGTCCAATGTCCTGAACTCGGCTCTCCCACCTCAGACGCTCAGGCCTGACACAGGGTCAGGGCGCCAAGACACTGTCAGCCACATGGCAAAATTCACAACTGCTTGGATTCACAAATGCAGAATAAAATCCTTTAAATCTGAGGGCCCAACCCAGATGCCAGCTCTCTGGTGGTGGATCCTGGACATTGGTATTCTTCATGCCTCCTCAGATCTTCTGCAGCGAACGGCAGGCAGGACAAACGCGGTGGCAGTCGTTGCTCCCAGGGAGGATGGGAACAATTTTACTTTATTTTTGCAAAATGATTAAGATACTAACATTGTGGGTCTTCGTAGGAAAACCTAAATTTTGAGATTTTCATGACAAGATCTAACTAGAAATAGACTTCATCCAAATGGAAGCCCATTTCTGGCCTAATTAGATATGTTCTAATATGTATGGATAACTTGGCTGACATTTACGTTTTCCCTCAACACAAGTGTTCCTTTCATACATTTATAACCTGTTAGTTGTCATTGAAACTAACATGGTGGATGGTTAGACTCTGGCACATCGATGATGAAATGCGGATTTCAAAGTTCTAATTCATAAGTTAAAAACTGTGTTCTAGGTTCAAGCATTTGGTTCTTGATTGACATCAGCTGACCTCTTCAGAGTACAACACAAGTGGCATTACAGAGCACAATTCTGTTGACAGTCTTTGCTTATAATTGATGGAATTGTAGGTACTTACTGTGGCATGGCTCCAGGTTTTGATTTGAACGCTAAACTTTCACTGTCAGAATCTGTTGAACTGGCACCTGAGTGGGAAAAAAAAAAAAAAGATGTAAGCAGTACCTATAATTGCTTCCAAAGGTAATGCTCTTCACTCAGACAATAATGTACAAAGTCTTATTTTGAAATAGAGAATGGTTCAGACCATTTTTACTCAGACTGTTTTTTCAGATAATCATTTAAAAACAGAACTACCAAGAAAAGCTTTCTTCAAAGCAGTATGGGTTTAGTGTCAGATTTATTATCAGTTTCATTTTTGTCCCTTTGGCCATGATAACCACGATTTTAAATGGCTTCTCAACTATGAAATAAATGCATGTGTGTCTGTGTGTAAAACATCGTTTTAAACTTCAACTCTTTCCCAGAAGATTACATGGTGTGGATTATCAATACCTTCATTTCTCATTAATTAGGAGATGCTTTCTGACTCTGATATGGCTTCATTCTTGAATAGGAGGGTTTCTAATTTTGGATCATTCCTTCCCAAATTCATCTGCTTCGTTATTGCGTTTAGATTATGGGTCACCTTGTTGGATTTTTAGGCCAAAATGCAAACTGTCCTTACATTTTAATGCTCATGTATTTTGTGACAAGAGATTTTAGGTAATACTTAAAATAACTGTGATGGTTCGAAGTACATTCTTTTTTTTAAATTTATTTTTGGCTGCGTTGGGTCTTCATTGCTGTGCGCAGGCTTTCTCTAGTTGTAGCGAGCAGGGGCTACTCTTCGTTGTGGTGTGTGGGCTTCTCATCGCAGTAGCTTCTCTTGTTGCGGAGCACGGGCTCTATGTGTGCGGGCTCAGTAGCTGTGGCTCACGGGCTTAGTTGCTCCGCGGCATGTGGGATCTTCCTGGACCAGGGCTCAAACCCATGTCCCTGCATTGGCAGGCGGATTCTTAACCACTGCACCGCCAGGGAAGCCCCAGAAGTACATACTTGATACTTCTTTTAGGAGACATACTTAACTCGAGTTATTTAAATTATCTATTTAAAATATCTTAATGTAAAATAATACGCGCTTATAGAAAAGCAACCAAGTAGCACAGAATTGTGTGATATAATACTGAAGACCAGTAGGTCCCTTCCCTGGTGCCATTCTGCACATGCTAACGGCCTGGCTTGTATTTTTCAGATAAATTGAATGTATTAACAAACATACAGTGGCCTCCCCTTATTGAAGGGAGATAACATTCCAAGACCCCAAAACCACTGAGAGCACCAAATCCTGTTAGTACTATTTTTCCTAAATATACACACCTAAGATAAAGTTTAATTTGTAACTTAGGCACAGTAAGAGTTTAACAACAATAACTAATGATAAAATAAACAAACATAACAATATGATTATGATTATAAAAATGATAATAAAGTTATATGAATGTGGTCTCTCTCTCAAAATATCTTATTGTACAAATTTGATGCCTTTTCTAGCTTAACTAAGCACTTATGTATGCACTGTGGCTGTAACATTTAGGGTTTGAGGCACGACAGCAAAACGAACATGGATTTCTTTTTCCTTCTTCACAACGTGTCGGACAAAAGATTTGCTCTTACCGTATATCCTAGCAACCTTAGCATACTTTTTTTTTCTTTTCTTTCCTTATTAACTTTCACCTTTCACTTGAAGCACTGCACGGCTTCTCTGGCACATCCAAACTGCCAGTATCACTCCTCTGGTGCTTTCGGGCCATTTTTAGTATCAATAAAATCAGGGTGAGTGAACACGAGCGCTGGGACAGTCAGCATGACAACCTAGGTGACTAACAGGCCGCAACGCCGAACAAAGGGATGACTCAAATCCTGGCGGTCGAAGCTGAGGCAAGCGATTTCATCACACTGCTCACATGGCAAAATTGAAAACTGACCATTTATTTCTGGAATTTTCCATGAAATATTTTTG
The DNA here is from genome assembly GCF_008692025.1 of Phocoena sinus. Lineage (NCBI taxonomy): Eukaryota > Metazoa > Chordata > Mammalia > Artiodactyla > Phocoenidae > Phocoena > Phocoena sinus. Next base: position 114,208,125 of record NC_045768.1, read on the forward strand.
GATCACAGTTGACCGTGGTAACTGAAACTACGGAAAGTGAAACCTCGGATGAGGGGGGATGGCTGTATATTTGTGCGTGTATTTGTACAAATGCCATCACACTACATGTGCTTTTTTTGTTGTTTTTAACAGCTTTATTGGAGTGTAATTGCTTTACATTGTTGTGTTAGTTGCTGCTGTATACTTGTGCTCTTTGTAGTTGGTTCTATTTGCCTGTTGATACATTGAGAATGTACACGTTTACCTAATTCTCTTGGCAAGAGTGCCTTGTGCTCCCTCCCGTGACTGTTCTCTACCATGGCTTTCCTGCTATTACTGATGGTAAAAGCCCTGCTTAGGTGACTGCAGGGTGTTTGTGGTCCTTCCTATTTATTTCTACAGCAATCCCCAGTCTTGGACCATCACGACACACAGACCACCCTGTCCTCCCAAATCCCTCTCAAATTTGTCTTCATCTATGTCAGGTTAATCCTCCTGTAACACACCTTTCCTGTTTAAAACAAAACAATAAACTTAGATGAGCCATGAGTGCTGCTCAGTAAATTAAAAGCCTGCTATTTCCACTAGTCTCGTGCACACCCGGCTGTGTAACGAGGATGCTGGAGTGAGGAGCACACCCCTCCCTGCCCTTGGGGAGCTTCCATTCTACGCGGACACAGATGCAGACAAATAAACGCATGACGTGGTGGTTAGTGAAATGGGACGGCATAAAGCTGGGGGTCTGGGGAGGGATGGGAATGCAGGGTGCAAGGGAGCCTCTGCCAAGAGGGGCTCCAGATAAAGATCAGAGGAGCGGAGAGCTCCCCCTCCTGGCCTCTCCCCACGTCTGAACTTTTAATTACATCACCTGCTCTCGTGGGAAGCACCTACAGGGTCCCTCCTTGATTTCTGTCCTTTCCGAGTGGCCCAGACATGTTCTGTGCTGCCTCTTCGGAGCTGCTCAGCCACTCAGGACATCACACCTCTGAGGACGGGACTGAGGTGTGGCCAGGAAGGGCACACCCATTCTGAGTAGTGCCACGTGCCTGGCCGTCGGCCGGGTCGGCGTTTGGTCATTACGATGATGAGTCTCCCTAAGAGGGGAAGCTGCGTCCAACTACAGACCAGAGACCCGAGGAACCAGGGAGGGGAAGGGGCTGCGTGAGGTCACGGGACTGCACGGCAGTGGCACAGGGTCTGAACTTGAGGCCCCGGCTCCCCGAGACCACACGTCCCCGCCCCCAGCCGCCATCTCCGGTGCTCAGGGCAGGCTGGTGACTCTGCTGGGATGAGTGACAGGGGGTGAGCTGGGGGATGAGCGAGCAGCTGCGGGTTTGGTGGGGGGGTGGGGGAAGGCCAGGGACACAGGGTGGGTTTGCACACCGGCCAGCACGGCTGGACTTGGTGTCTGGGCACGAGCGTGGTCGAGGGGCAAACTACCTGTGCAGGAGGAACTAGGGAAACCGAGCAAGACAAACAGCAAAGCAGCAAAACCAGGTGACAGACAAGGAGAAACGCTGACACCCCAGGTCAGCAAGTCACCGTGGCCCGAGGGCGGGCAGCCCCCCAGACCCCGGAGAGCCCTCGGGAGCAGGTAGGCCCCAAGGACGGCACCAGAGACACTCAGCAGCCAGAAGCCGGGGAGAGGAATAGCTATTTTTCATCTGATTCCCAACGTTTAGATCACTGGAAAAATCCCCTCTGGTGACTAAAAAGCCATTATTGCTTTCGCTCTTTGTTGAGGCTTTTTCCTCACTGACTTGCCGGGAAACAAGGACCAGAGAGGTTCACATCCACTGGACAAGGATGCGCTTGCTGGTTTTGCACACCTGACCGAGCCTGCTGGGATCTCAATGTCACCTCCCACCTGGGGTGGGGACAGAGCTGCTCTGCAGGCCCCTTTCCCCCAGTGCGATCCCCCCTCACTCCCCTTCTGTTCCCACCCCTCGGTCCCCAGCTCTGCACCTACTGGGCAGGGGAGAACACCCCTGGCTCAGAGGGACATTCATCCGTGTCTGTTTCTCAAATCCCATCTAAAAGGGGCAGGGGCCCAGCGCTTGTGGTCACCCCCTGCCCGTCTGCTCATCAACCGTTCACCTCCCTACAGGTCACCTGTGTCTACACTCTTCTCCACGCAGTGGGGAATCAATGCTGGTGGTCCCTGAGCTGCTCTAGTGACGGAGAGCAGGCGGGAAAGTCACAACCATGAGCCTCCCATCTTGCCTTTCAAAGGTGCTCCCTCACCATTTTAAAAACTTACCCCGTGTAATACTTCCTTGTAGGAAAAGACCCAGAAAATGCACAATAGCAAAAATTAAAAAAATCATTCGGAATACCACCACCCAGACACGTTGGATCGTATCCTGCTGAAGTTTACCCCTGTGTACACGTATAGTAAACATAATGTTATGATGTAATACTGTTCAATTTCTGTTTTTCCCCCACTCAATACATTGTGAAGTGCCTTTCCACGTTAATAAACGTGCTTTACGGTTTTCTAATGGCTGCTTCAAATACATGTGTGGTGATTTACCAGAATTTGTTTCATTCTACTATCAACAGATGTATTTATTTCCATGTTAAACATCTCCCCAGAAAGGTGTGTAAAATAAAGATACAGTCGGCTCTCCATATCCACGGGTTCTGCATCCGTGGATTCAACCAACCGCAGGTCAAATATATACATAAAATTCCAGAAAGTTCTCCAAAGCAAACCTGCCTCTGCTGCCCACCAGTAGCTATTTACATAGCGTTACATTAGGTATTATAAGTAATGTAGAGATGATTTAGAGTTTACGTAGGTTATATGCTAATACTCTACCGTTTTAGATAAGGGACTTGAGCATCCTTGGACTTTGGTATCCCTGGGGGGGTCCTGAAACCAATCCTCTTGCGGATACTGAGGGACGACTGTATGTCGAAATGCCCATTTCCCCCATATTCATGGAAACACCATGTTTTAATTATTTTTATTTTTGTCAATCTAATATCTACCTTAGCAATATAGAAAAGGCTGTATTTCTGAGTGGAAGCAAACTGAATACGGCTTCAAATTCAGAAAATAGGAAGTCTTCCTAAAAGCAGGTATTAACCATTAAAAAAAAACTATCTATTTATCTTTCTTTCTTTATATTTACATTTTAAGTCCCTGAGTGACTTTAGTGAATCCAGCCATGGAGTTAGTTCATCGTTTGGTCCATGTTTGTTTTTCAAAATTAAGGTGTAAATACACTCTGCTCCCCACTCACGCTACTCATTTTTTCCCCTCTCCTTTCTCAGTTGCTATAATTACCGGAAACAATCGTTTGCTGTCTCAGGTAAGAGTAATTGAAGCAATGCCAATGATTTAAAAATTTATAAATGATGAATGACTATAAAAGCATTAAAATGAGTTTTAAAGAACTGCAATGACAGGCATAGATGTTCGTGACGGATTAAATTAAATTAAAAAAATATATACCAAAGAGTATGTAGAATATAATACACACATTTAGATAAAAGACTGAACAATAAAAATTTTTAAGAGTGGTGGACACAGGGTGGTGGGATTACACATGACTTTTATATCTTTATTTCCATGTTTTAGATTTTTTAAAATGAAAATGTGCTATTTCTATAGCAGCAACAATAGCTCACACTGTGTGTCGGTCCCCCTCTAGGGGATTAACTCACTCATTTCTTACGAGAACATCAATTTCTCCAGGCAGAGATGGAGAAACTGAAGCAAAGAGCCATCCAATCGCTGTTCTGGGTCTTGGAGCTGGGAGCTGGGCTGGCCAGAAAATACCAGGAAGGATATTTAAAAATGAATACTGTGGAGAATGCGCAAAGCTGAGCTTAGACTCCATCAGCTCCTCACAGCAAGTCTTCCAGATCCAGCAGAAGGAACCTTTCGCTCGGAGCGGTTTTGTCCTGCTGCAGCCACAGGGACCGTTCCTTGTATAACATTTCCACACACTTTGAAATGTCACTTAAAAGGGGCACACGTCTTATCTGATTGTGACAAGCTTGGAGAACCTACAAATAAACATCACACAGGGTCTGCCGGCGTGCGCCACGCTCAGAATTCCTGCCCTTCCCCACCGTCTTTATGCCGTCCCCTCTGCCCCCATCCAGCTCAATTCCCCGACCACGGGGTCAGGGTTGGGTGTAACCCAGCTTCCTCATCGCACACTTGGGAAACCCCCTCCTGCCCCCTTCGGTGCTCCCCGAGCTGTAAAGATCTGTGCCGTCCACGACAGGGTCAGGAGGGGCGGCAGGGATGCAAACGTGGGATGTCCACGTTTAGTTCACGTGTCTGTGCTCACCTGTCCCTTTTCTACCGTGCAACTGTTGAGGGCAGCTCTTCGCCACCTGCACACTGTGGGCAGAGGCCGTTTCCTTCTCTTTTTCCAGGAATTGGCTCCCTGGCATCTCACACTCCCCCCACCCCCCTGCAGGATCCGCGTTTTCTCGCTTGGACCATTTTCATCAGCATGGAAATATACTCTACAAATCCTGCTACGAAAACCCACAGGCAAACAGGCTCACAAAGCATCCTGACCCGGCGCTCCCGTCCAGATACCGAACCCTGGCTCTGCCGGTGCTTGGGCAGAACCTCCCTGGCGCCCCCCAACGCGCTCCCGTGCGTCCTTCCGGGTCCCGCAGACGTGCGGTGTTTGGACCCTCCAGGCTCTCCGAGCCCCTCTTACTAACATCCCCCACAGCAACCACACCTGCCCCTCCTGTCCTCAGCGCTGGCCTCCGGCAGCGGGGGACCCGAGCTGCACGGCCCTCCCCCCTCAAACACCGACCCGCCCCCCCCCAGCCTCCCCGCCCACGGGGCACCTCCTCCCGGAGCATCTGTGCGTGGGGAGGGTCGCTCAGGCTCAGACGCGGTCCCGCCCAGTCCCGTGTCTTCGGTTACCATCTACATCCTGAAGCTCCAAGTGCACGTCCTCGCCCTGGGCGCTCACTGCACCCGCATGGCCACCTGCCCACACCTGTGTCCACTCGGCCGTCCAAATGCGGCTGTGCAAACGGATCACCTACGTCCCTCTGTGCCCCAGCCCACTCCTCGCCCCCCCCTCACAGACGCCCAACGGTGGAGCCGAAATCCACGGGGTCTGCTCGTTCCTGTGGCCCCTCAGCCCACACCTAACCCTCCATGCGGCTTTGCAGCCTGCCTGCCTCTGCCCACATCTACACGGCGTGCTCCTGCAGCCCTGCCAGCTCCGTCCGGTCCTGCCATGGCACGCTTCTCACCGGGCTCCCGATTACAAGCCAAACTTCACTTTAAAAATGGAAATCAGATAATCTGACTTTTCAGTTTAAACGCTCCGCAAGTGGTGATTTTCGGTAGAATAAAGGCCGGCCGTCTAACAGTGACCACAAGGCGCCACGACCCGCGTGAGCTGCCTGCCGCCCAGCTGCCACCCTATGCGCTCCTGGACACACCCACCCCTCCTGCCAAGCCTCGCCCCTACTTCTGTCTGCAGCACTTGCCCCATCGGCCTCCCCATCGCTTCCTCTCAGAGTCCAGACTGAGGTCGGATGTCACCTCCTCAGGGAGGCCCTCCTCCCCCTACCCTCACCCACCTTTCTTCTCTTCCCAGCACCTGCTGGCTGGGGCTGGGGTTATTTATGAGGGGGGCCCGTCCCTCCTTTCCTGGAGTGTCGGCGCAGCGAGGACCGAGGCCTGCCTGTCCTGCCAAGTGTCCCCACCCAGTGCCTGGCCCACTGCCTGCCTTCCAGGGGACCTTCAGTGAACACGTGACCCATGACCAAAAGCTCAGTGGTGTCCTGAGATGTTCCAGGCACACATCCCAGGCCTGTTACTGGATGCAGATGACGACCCTGCTGCCCCAAGACCCAAGGTTCACCTGCATTTTCCCCTGTGGCTATTCAGACTTAAGGGGTCACACTGACTGGCTTTAGTCCTTGAAGCTCAGGGGAGTGTGAGTGTCTGTGTGAGGTCTGGGGCCCTACAAGTCTCCCTAAGCTGCCATTTCCTCAGCCACAGAATGGGGTGATTTTTGTAAGGATTAAATGAGATAATCCAGGTGAAAACGAAGACCAGGGCTCGGTTCCTAGTTAAAACTAGGAGATAAAAGTTAGTTCCTGGTTTTGGGTTTTTGTTTTTTTTTAATTTTTTTTTAATTTTTGGCTGCCTTGGGTCTTTGCTGCTGCACACGGGCTTTCTCTAGTTGCGGCAAGCGGGGGCTACTCTTCGTTGCGGTGCCAGGCTTCTCATTGCAGTGACTTCTCTTGTTACGGAGCACGGGCTCTAGACGCATGGGCTTCGGGAGTTGTGGCACGTGGGCTGAGCAGTTGTGGCTCTCGGGCTCTAGAGTGCAGGCTCAGTAGTTGTGGCTCACGGGCTCTAGAGTGCAGGCTCAGTAGTTGTGGCTCACGGGCTCTAGAGTGCAGGCTTAGTAGTTGTGGCATGCGGGCTCAGAAGTTGTGGCTCTCGGGCTCTAGAGTGCAGGCTCAGTAGTTGTGGCACACGGGCTCTAGAGCGCAGGCTCAGTAGTTGTGGCATGCGGGCTCAGAAGTTGTGGCTCTCGGGCTCTAGAGTGCAGGCTCAGTAGTTGTGGCTCACGGGCTCTAGAGCGCAGGCTTAGTAGTTGTGGCATGCGGGCTCAGAAGTTGTGGCTCTCGGGCTCTAGAGTGCAGGCTCAGTAGTTGTGGCACACGGGCTCTAGAGCGCAGGCTCAGTAGTTGTGGCATGCGGGCTCAGAAGTTGTGGCTCTCGGGCTCTAGAGTGCAGGCTCAGTAGTTGTGGCACACGGGCTCTAGAGCGCAGGCTCAGTAGTTGTGGCACGCGGGCTCAGAAGTTGTGGCTCTCGGGCTAGAGAGTGCAGGCTCAGTAGTTGTGGCTCACGGGCTCTTGAGCGCAGGCTCAGTAGTTGTGGTGCATGGCCTTAGCTGCTCTGCGGCATGTGGGATCTTCCCAGACCAGGGCTCGAACCTGTGTCCCCTGCATTGGCAGGCGGACTCTTAACCACTGCACCACCAGGCAAGCCCCTTAGTTACTGTTCTTAAACTGAAATTTCCTCGTTATCATTCTAAAAGTTGCTGTGCAAGGCAGTGAAATTTAGACAGTTTCCAACCAGTAGGTTGTTAAACTTCTAGGGAAGGTTTCCTCAAGGTTTTTAAATCTACAGAAAACTTCCTACCCTCTGGTACCCACCTCCACCCCCATCCTGCATGCTGACACAGCAACAGCAATGTGGTTTAGGGACAACAGAGATATTCCTAAGTCTAATTTAGTGCTGCAGTAAGGAAAACATAAACACTTCTTCCTTTCAGTCATAATAGGAGCCTAAGAATTGATGTGAAATTCTCTTCCATTTCATGTAATTGTTCTTAGGGATAAAAATACACCAAAACCAGGCTTTAAAAAAGTTATCACCCATATTTCATGGGGACGATGAGCCAGTTTCCTAACGCGCTTTCCAGGAGGCCTAGGAGGCTGATGCTTAAGGGCTCTTTATTCCGGCTCTGCCCAGACCCCTCCTCTCCTCAGCACAAAGATCTGAAGCCAGACCCGCAGCTGGTGGGCCGTCTAAGCCAGTGCAGGGTCCTCGGGTGCAAAAAGGGACACAGGGAACACCCGCCACCTCTGTGGAGCCCTGGGCATGGACCACACGTGGCAGGTAGAACTGGGGGCGCTTTTCCCACATTAAGTAGTTCGTGCAGAGACCCCGAAGGCAGGAGAGGACTGCACTGCAGGGGCTTCTACGTGGCAGAGCTCAATTTAATGAAATAAAGTTAAAGACCATGGCATGCATGTTTTGGACCTCCAGAGTCAGATCCTGAAGTGGTTTCCAAGGCAGAGAAATAGTTCCTCTTATTCTATGAAAGTTAGTGTGTCTTATATACCTTGCAGTTAATCTTTTAAGTTCATTGGTATCCTTATAACACTTTAAATATCTCTGTTATATCACTTATAACATCACTTACTTTATATTCTTTTTTAAAAAATGTGCCCATCTGGGCTGTTGGATTGGAAACTCCTTGATAGCAGGGCCCATCCCCATCATATCTGCACCAAGCTGTCTGGCACAGAGCAAGGCCTTAATAAACGTGGCTGAATCGAGCTGGTAGACTAGTACGTAAAACTGACATGATTTAATGTCTGTAGTACAGAAGCAATCCACACTGAAGTACCCATTTCTAGCAACCTTGAAAGCAAATAAAGCATTTAATTTTAAGCAGCTCTAGTTGACCTTGGTTTCGAAAGACAAATCTGACCATCATTAGCAAACGGGTTTTGTTTTTTTTTTAATGGAAGTTTAACTTTCCTCCTCTGTATTCTAAAATGCTTCAAGAAGTTTGCTCCACAGCCAGCCCATGACTGATACTCACTGCTCGCTTATTAAATGCTAAAAATCTTTTTGCCATTCTTTTCCTGTTCATTTAGCACTTTGAGATATATGTGACATAGCGAATAGGATATGGGCCCTGGAGTAAGACGGACTGGGTCCAAATCCTGGAGTGACTTTGGACAGGTCCCTTTCACCTCCCCAGGCTCAGTTTACCCATGTGTAAAAGGGGACCCTGATAACACCTCACAGGTTCACGGTGAGGTTTAAGTGACCATGTCTGCACGTGTGTGTACATGTAAGTGCCATGTAGTATCACTTATTGTTAATACAGAAGGTTTGCTCTTATTAGCGGGACAAAGTCCCCGAAGGAGCTCACAGACGCTTGCAAAGACAATGCAGGGGACCCTTTTATTAAAAGTAAAGGCACATAGTTTTAGTTGGCAGTGACAGTTACTTCTAAATTTTTTTGTTTTTTTACCAGTTCTTACAAGGGCTATAAATAATGGTTCACATCTTGCTTTCTTCTACTTTAAAAAACAAAGAAATTTAGTGCTATTAAAGAGTAAAAAAAAATTTAGTAAAAAGATGAAGATTAAGGTACTGGAGACCTCGAGGATTTCAATTTTCTCTCTGTGTTCCAACTACTATTTTTTTTTTTTTTTTTTGTGGTACACGGGCCTCTCACTGTTGTGGCCTCTCCTGTTGCGGAGCACAGGCTCCGGACGCGCAGGCTCAGCGGCCATGGCTCACGGGCCCAGCCGCTCCGCGGCATGTGGGATCCTCCCGGTCCGGGGCGCGAACCCGCGTCCCCTGCATCGGCAGGCGGACTCTCAACCACTGCGCCACCAGGGAAGCCCCAACTACTATTTTTAAATGCAAGCAATTACAAGGCTACTCACCAATTTATGGCTTTAGGGACACAGAACACTGGTATTTAAGCCACTTCCAAGTTAAGTGATTGATAGTGATAAAAATGCAACAGTGATGTAAACTATATACTTTGATAGCAAGTTTTCTAATTCCCTATAGGCTGAGTGTCGTCAAAAATGAACTGTTAGAACAATAGAGATAGTCTACTCTCTGCCCACCCCTCTTTAATGCAACATTGATTCTGGAAATTTTCTGACCTAGTGATTACAAGTTCATGGTACACTTAGCAGAAATAGCAGCATCCTAACAAAAAAGGAAAAGTTCTAGAATCTAATAGAAATGAGAACATTTAAAAATACTCAACTGCTTCATATCCCTGTGAATGATCTCCTAAGTCTTTGAGAGTTTAACTTTGGTTGACAGGTCTAGTATTTCTAGTATTTTAATATGCCCACATTCTTCGTCCACCAGAGAAACCAGAAATAAGTTGGACACTTAGTATTCTAAATAAATTCACGTAGCTGAAATGTTTTAAATGAAAAGGAACAAATGGTGACATCAGACATTGTCGACGTAGACATACACCCAAGTGTCAGAGCCACTCGATTTGTCTGTCCTGGAGGACAAATGAGGTTTGACTCCCAACGTTGGAAAACCACGTTCACAAGAAGCAATGGGCCCCTGCCCACTCGGCTGCCCACGCCCCCACCCCACATCCCTGGGTACCTTCAATGAACACCTCGGCCGATGTGGTGTCAGAGCCACCGGGGTTCGCGGCCAGGCAGGTGTAGCGCCCTGTGTCGTCCTCAAAGGCCTCGGCTATGACCAGCGTGTGCAGGTCGCCCCCGTCCCAGCGGATCCGGATGTCGGGACTGTCGTGCAGCTCGATCCCCTCACAGAACCATCTGCTGGCCAAACGGAAGTCCCAGGACAGGAGGGAGAGAAAGGAAAAGGGGACGTTTAAAATAATAAAGCAGAAGTGAAAGGCGAGATGCTATGTAACGAGATGCCTGTCTGATAAAAAAAAAAAGACCTGTGTCTGTGTTACTGACCTTACTAAATGCTATTACATTTGAGACCATGAAATGCATGGCTAGACAATTCCCATGGGTTTTCCTGGAAATAAGGGACATCATCACACTGGGAAAGACCATTTCAGTTACAAAATGAAAGGAACACAAGTTCCAAGTGTCTTACAAAAATGTTTTATCACCAGTGCCTCTCACGTCTGTTACAATTTTATCTATTGTTCTTATCTAAAGAAAAATATGAAAGTAATATAAATATTGCGCTCAAAACACTTAATGTACCGTATCAAGGGAGACATTGTCATGTTACAGACCCTGGGCAGCAATGTTCCTGTTGACATGGTCAGCTGGGCAGGAACAGAGTTAACGCCTTCCACATTTCCGATATTTAGAGAACCTTCCAGCAGCGTGCCCTGCCCCCATGATGCGGGCAGGGGCAGCAGTGCTCTGTAATTCATTCTTGCTGGTCTCACCCCTTCCCATCGACCAGGCCCTTGGTATGGGAGGTGACAGGTGGCCAGACTGTTTCTATGCAGGTTCCCCCTCACACCCTTTCCTTTATTCCCTGAGCACCTCAAACTCTCAACAGGATTTTTACAAAAAAACACGAAGCTGCCCTAACCCTCCTCCCCACAAATGTGATTTAGTTTTAAAGAAATACGAAGGAACATGCCACTGACAACTAAAAGGACTGAAGTCTCTGGGACAGAATTGTCCATTTAGCTCTTAATCAGCACTGAGAGATTTTCCCTGAGTCTGATCCTCTATAAAATTCTTTGGACTTGGCATCCTTTTTATGTCAGTGAAAACTAACCTTTTCTGCATTTAGATAGCATAATATAGGCTTCTGTCTATATTTAGTCTGAAAGTTAATAAAACAAGCCAGTTTGCTAATACTTAGCATATTAACTCCAGAAACTATATTAAAAAAAATAAGTACGGGATATTTGGAAAAGAACAGACATGACTTCGGGAATTAAAAACCATATAAAGGGCTTCCCTGGTGGCGCAGTGGTTGAGAGTCCGCCTGCCGATGCAGGGGACGCGGGTTCGTGCCCCAGTCCGGGAAGATCCCACATGCCGCGGGGCGGCTGGGCCCGTGAACCATGGCCGCTGAGCCTGCGCGTCCGGAGCCTGTGCTCCACAACGGGAGAGGCCACAACAGTGAGAGGCCCGCGTACCACAAAAACAAAAACAAAAACAAACATATAAAAGAACCAGCCAACTGAGCATCTATGCAATGCAAGGTATAACGCTTTTGAGGCAGTTAAGAAGGGCAGTATTTCATGATTCTGAGTAGTTTGTGATTTCCTTTGTTTTCGTAAAGTCTTGGAGAACATTCTGGCCAAGAACCATTTTCTAGTCCCTCCTTCTCTGCTCTTTCCACAGTCACAGGCCAGATCCTCACCCCGCCCCCCCGCCCAGAGAACTGTCTATGGCTCCAGGGTTACTTGACCTGAAGTCTTTTAATTGATCTCTTCATCCCTGGCAAGCTATGGAGTTTTTATCCTGTGGCAGGTGAAAGCACTCGACACTCTTCCCTACATGAACCATTCCCTAAACTTTAGATCTTTATTGTCTGCTTTCCTATAACTTGGCCCAGGTTTTCTTTTCTATCATGTTCCTATGCGAATCCTGTTTCTGTCAGATATCTGCGTGGAGATCTCGTTTCCTATGCAGCCCTCATGTATGACCTGTTTCCTCTCTGCTCCCTGCAATTCTCCCCTCACCCTCTGTGCCCATCCCACCCTGGAGCTGCTCTCCTCACAAGCAAGCGAAAGGTGCCTTCAACAGACTCAGCTCTACTGAGCACACGCTTGCCGGGCATCTTCCACATGGACAGCACCACATCAGGTACTAGAGGCCTGGAAGAGTCGAGCCTGGTGGACTCTGGAACCGGCCAGAGTCTAGGTGTCTGTACGTTACCTAGGGTGAGTTACGCTGCCATAAAAAGATAAGAACCAACTGTCAGAGGGAAAATGAGCAAGAAAAAATGCAAGTAAGGTTTAGAAGAGAAGACGATTGATTGCCTTGGTTAGATAAGCTCCTTGGGACACCCCTGCCGGCCACCCCAGGGCTGTGACACCCTGACCTCAGGCTGTGCACACAGCCTGCAGGCCACCACCTGCTTTCCTGAGGCCCGTGAGCCAAGCAATGGTTTCCATGTTTTTAAAGGTGAGGAAAAAAATCAGACAAGTATTTTGTGACACATGGAAATTATATAAAGGTCAGATTTCAGAGTCTATAAACAAAGTCTTGGGGGATCACAACCGTGCCCTTGAACTAACACAGTGTCTGTGGCCACCTTCGTGCTGCAGCGACAGCTGGGTTGTTGGGCCAGACTGCATGGCCCACAAATCCTGCAATAGTTATTATCTGGATTTTACAGGAAAAGTGTGGTCCTTGGACCAGTGGCATCAGCACCATTTAGGAGCTTGTTAGAAATGCAGAATCTCTGGAGGTCTCGCAGAAAACTGAAAATAGAACTACCACATGATCCAGCAATCCCACTCCTGGGCATATACCCTGAGAAAACTGTAATTCAAAAAGATACATGCACTCCAATGTTCTCTGCAGCATTGTTTACAATAGCCAGGACATGAAGACAACCTGAGTGTCCATCAACAGAGGAATGGATAAAGAAGATGTGGCACATATATACAATGGAATATTACTCAGCCATAAAAAAGAATGAAATAATACCACGTGCAGTAACATGGAAGGACCTGGAGATGATCACAGTAACTTAAGTAAGTCAGACAGAGAAAGACAAATATCCTATGATATCATTTATATGTAGAATCTAAAATATGACACAAATGAATCTGTCTATGAAACAGAAACAGACTCACAGACATAGAGAACAGACTGGCGGTTGCCAAGGGGGAGAGAGTAGCAGAGGGATGGATTGGGAGTTTGGGGTTAGCAGATATAAGCTTTTATATATAGAATGGATAAACAACAAGGTCCTACTGTAGAGCACAGGGAACTGTATTCAATATCCTATGATAAACCATAAAGGAAAAGAATACTTTAAAAAAGAATACATATATATATATATATATATGTGTAACTGAATCAGTTTGCCGTACAGCAAAAATTAACACAACATTGTAAATCAACTGTACTTCAATAAAAAAATTAAAAATTTAAAAAAATAAAAGAAACGCAGAATCTCGACCACCATCCCAAGCCCACTGAGTCGGTTCAGACCCCAGTGATTCACATTCACGTGAAGGGGAAGAAGTTCCGGTCTGTCACGCGTGGACCAGGCCAGCCTGCATCACGGGGCCTGCATTGTCACTTCTTGAGCAGAGAAGCCGTATTGTATGTGTTCTGTATCTGCAAAAATATGTTCTGTTTGTTTCTCTCTCCTCTACACTCAAAAAATTGTAGCCTTATTCACTTGACAATTGATAACTATGTCACTTCCCATCCTCGGTGGTGTTTCTTTATATCACGATTTGAGGCCTAATGCATTTAGGCCTTACTTCCTCATCCAGGAAATGGACTCTCTTTCATTGATCCATAGTGTACTGCACCTAGTTGGTGCTTTAAAAATACTTACTACCTGCCACTTGTTACTTTAGAATATGCTGCCCAAGAAAACAACAAATGGTGAAGGCTCTGTGGCCTAACAGATTTGGAAGATGCTACCTATTATATACGTGTATATGTATATATCGCTCCTTCATGTAATTAAGATTTTCTTATTAAAGGCCCTGAGAAGTCCTGCAGAAAACAAATTAGTGTTAATGTTGTCTAATCCAGCATTCATTCATCTTACTTGGCCATGCGACTCTTTCTCATTTTGCATCTCCTAACATCCCGTGTGTATGTTGCACGATGCTTTTCTGGCACATTCATCCCATAGAGCCTGCGGTTTTTAAAAACTGAATTAAGACCAATTATAATCTGGGACTTCCCTGGTGGTCCAGTGGTTAGGACGCGATGCTTTCACTGCCATGCCCCAGGTTCGACCCCCCGGTCGGGGACCTAAGACCCCGCAAGCCGCACGGTACAGACCAAAAAAAAAAGGACCGATTATAATCTGAGCAATGACGATAAGTGTAAGCCTGAAGAACATGATCGGTAAACACAATAAAGTACCTGAACTACACTGAGCACTGGCAGAAAGGTTCAGGTACAAATGCACTCTGGCCACAGCCTAACACACCTCTCTGGTCTAGGGGATGGTGCCTCGTGACACCAACATGGCACGTGGTGACGTGGGTGGTCCTTACAAACCCCAGGGATGACCTGGCTTTTGCTTTTTAAACACTCATGCTTTTTGTTCTCTAGCCCCACATAAGACATTTTTAAAGCATCTCAGGTTGCAGCACGTGGAGGAAACAGCGCAGACGACATTTTTAAAGCACCTCAGGTTGCAGCATGCGGAGGAAACAGCGCAGACGACATCTTTAAAGCATCTCAGGCTGCAGCACGCGGAGGAAACAGCGCAGACGACATCTTTAAAGCATCTCAGGCTGCAGCACGCGGAGGAAACAGCGCAGACGACATCTTTAAAGCATCTCAGGCTGCAGCACGCGGAGGAAACAGCGCAGACGACATCTTTAAAGCATCTCAGGCTGCAGCACGCGGAGGAAACAGCGCAGACGACATCTTTAAAGCATCTCAGGCTGCAGCACGTGGAGGAAACAGCGCAGACGACATTTTTAAAGCATCTCAGGTTGCAGCGCGCAAACATTTTTAAAGCATCTCAGGTTGCAGCACGTGGAGGAAACAGCGCAGACATTTTTAAAGCACCTCAGGTTGCAGCACGTGGAGGAAACAGCGCAGACGACATTTTTAAAGCACCTCAGGTTGCAGCACGTGGAGGAAACAGCGCAGGCAAAAGACTAAATTTGTCTATTTGTCTATCGGGCAGCAAGCCTAAGACGTAACGTGAGTCGTTCTGTGGCTTCCACACGGTCAGGGAAAGCCAGAGCGTTACGGGCCCAGGACCTGCCACGGGGCCAGTTCTACGCTGTCGGGATGGGGGCTGTCAGGGTGTGGCCTGGCGGAGGGGAGAGGCTGCAGATATTGAAATGAGGGCCTCCCTGGGGCACCAGGCAGGGCCCAGGGCTCCAGCCACTGTTCACATAAACGTGTGTCTGGTTCACGGCTGGAGCTGCAGTGGCCTCACGGGGACGTTCGGCAGAGACCGTTGAAAAGTCGTTCACCTTCCCAGTCCAGGCTCTTCATCTGAGGACAGGAGACCTCGCTATAAAGCTTCATAATTCTGAGGTTCTTGGTGAAATGAAAAGGTTGTATATTTAGTGAATGCATGAAAAATACTTTAAGAAATGATGGAGGAATTTGATGAAAGCTCTAAGTCATGAACAGCTTTGCTTCTTTGAAGGGTCCGAGGATATCGCGGTGTTTCTGAGGCTGTGCACCCACGTCGGGTCCCTGACCTTGTCATGACCCCCACTGAGTCCTTCACCTTCTACGGAATGAGCTCTGCCCCTGCCGTTCTCTCCCACGAGGACAGAGGCTTCGGCGGGGCCCGTCCTCATGGCCGTGCTCACACAGCTCCCCAGGGCTGTGAGCTCCAGCCCCGTATCCGCACACGGCTCCTACCTGGCACGTCTTTAACCGTCTGTGTTTCTGACGCTTTGACGTGCTGGCCTGCCTGACCTTGGAGACGTGGCCCCTCCCAGGGCTGCGGGTTCCTGGAGACGGTAAGTGACACCTTCAGGCTCCTTTCCAGTAAGACTCACCAACCCAGAGCCCATCCCCCACCCCCCGCAGGTCCTCCCACTCGGGCCACCGTGCACCTGCTCTAACGCCCACAGCCAGGCGGTGACAACCAGGACAGCCCCGAGTCCACAGCCGATGGCCCCATTCAGAGCAGCCCCGGGGCCTCCCCCTGCCCCACCCACCAACCCTTCCTGCAGGGACACAGTGAAGGCCCCCCCTCCCCTTCCGCTCTGCCTCCCGACCCACCCTGGGGACCCCCTGTCCTCCCCCACCCCATGGCGCAGGGAGCTCCCTGCTCTGGGGCCTGTGAGTAATACAAGCGTTTCAGAGGCATCTCCTCCTGACCTGTCAGCCTCACCACACCTGCATGATGACAACACCTGCTTTTTCATACACTGAACTCATCAGAGAAGAATGAGCTTACAAATGAAGACAGGCTGGAACAGAAAAATCGTTAAAATAACACCTATGGGGCTTCCCTGGTGGCGCAGCGGTTGAGAGTCCGCCTGCCGATGCAGGGGACGCGGGTTCGTGCCCCGGTCCGGGAGGATCCCACGTGCCGCGGAGCAGCTGGGCCCGTGAGCCATGGCCGCTGAGCCTGCGCGTCCGGAGCCTGTGCTCCGCAGAGGGAGGGGCCGCCAAAGTCGCATCTGGTCATTTCTGCCTGAAGATGTCCACAGAGGGAAGTTGATCTGCTCTCACCTACTCAAACTGAAGTGCAGCTACAAGGCATAGCATGAAACTCAAAATCATCAACTCCACGCATATATCAGAAGAGGAAACCGGTCTTCTCCGCTCTTCTGTAGCCGATCAAAGACACATCACCTTCTTATGTGACCTAAGAAATCCTGAAGGTTTGAAGTCTGGACACCACGAGGTAGCGGAGGAGCTAAAGTCACTTTATTTCATTAAATTTCTTAACATTTCCATCAGCTTCTGGGCAAAGAACTCCAAACACTTACTATTCTTTAAAGAAGAGGAAACGTCAGGGCTCTTGATTCAGTTTTGACCTGCAATTTATTCCCAATTAAATTCTTATTGCTAGCGTGGCTTCAGACAGTCTATGACGTAAACACACAAAATCAGCGCAGCCCGGGTGTGGGGAAGGCACGGCACGGTTGTGACACTCCGCCACCCCCCATCCCGAGGCGGACGTCATTAACAGACCAGAACGTCTTCAGCTAGTGGAACCGAGTGCCTCGGAGTGGCAGGCGACACAGCAACTGAAGCGCAAGTCTATAATGGAACACACTGCCGTCCTCCCCTTGGTCTCCTAGAAAACACATTTCACTTCCCTGCAGATCCTGAAAGCTGCTTCTATTTATTACAAGGTGAGAGTGGAAAGAGACCTTGGTTGAGATGCAGCCGTGTGGAAACATGTCCTGTGCCAAGACAGAGCCTACTCAGGTAGAATTCCGCTGAAGGGCACCTGGACATTTTTTCATCCCATTTCTGATACCTGGAAGCCATTTATTTAGGGGACAGGACACCGGACAGCATATTAGAAAATCAAATCCAGCTATCTATATACCCATTCTGTACCTCTGATAAATTTCAGCTTCCTGTCCTACTTCTAATCTGTTACTATAAAATGGTAAACCCGTATAATACAATCTCACAGTTAGGATGAGGTGATACAATGTTTGGGAACAGTGGTAGTTCTTAAGGGCTTATTTGATTCACATGAAGGGAAAGAGAATGAATACTTATTAAATGCCTATTATACGCTATGTGCTTTGCAAATATGGCCTCGTTTTACCTTCCACAACCTTGTGAAGTAGTTGTCACTGTACTGAAGATACAGGCAGCTCCCATTTATCTACAGAAAGTGGACGGTTAAATCCAGACAATCTGCACATTTCCTTTTCCTCAATACTTGTAGTTTCACCTTTCATGGAGCTTTTTACTATGGATAGAAACAAGCTGTAACAAAGTTTCCTGGTTCTTCCTCTAATCTCTGTGGAGCCACTAAGCTGCTAGGTAATTGCCACTCGACAGCAGGTGAGAAGCAAACGTTGCCCATCCGTGTGCCTGGTAAATCCCCAGTGAAAAGAATTAAGAGATGCTCGCGTCACAGCAACCCAGTCGAGACTGGTTGTCAGATTTTGAGGCCACTAAGTGAGGTATGAAAATAACCCTGCATTACTTAGAAATAAAATGTAAACGGGTTAGGAGATGCAGTCTCATTCATTCATCCATTCACTCATCAATCATTTATTCATCCATCAAGGGGCTGACTGCACTTAAATTCCAACCCAGGGACTGACCAGGGTACAGATGGAAGATAAACCGGGTTTTTCATCTCATGAGACTACTAGTAGGGAAAACGGAGAAGAAATCCCAATTATAGACATCAGCTCACCTAATGAAATTGGGTTTTCCTACCACATGGAAGCACGTACTGCTTCAAAAATCTTTCAAGATTGGTTATAGCCTCCAGCTTACAGATTCAGCTTGCTATGCATAGAATACTTAGGTTGAAATCAATTTATTAGAGACAGGGTAATGTTGATGGACTTGGTGAGTCTTGAATTTTTCCTTTTTATTCATAAAGGCTTATAACACGTACGGAAAAAAAGGACTGTAGTATTTAAAGCTCTATAAGATGGTGTATTTCTTTATATTATTCTGTGCTGGATTTTGAAATCAACAACATTTTAATATACATATACATGTATATTTCTTCTTGTGGCCTGTCTTTTTTTCCTCGGGACTTTTTTCAAACGTTCCAGCCTAAAAATGAGACAGTGCCAGAAATTCAAGGTTCCTATTACGGCACCAAGCGGGATGTGATAGGACTGAAATTCAAGAAGGTGTTTTACACAGAAGAGTTTCCTATTTAATTGTTCACTTTCTACATTTCGAGGTGAGGTTAAACGTAATGGCTGACTTGGTCTGAGTCCGATGTTGGAGGAGAACGCCTGCATCTGACTGCAGTCCTGGGAACTCCTCAGTTGGGGTGGAGAGGGGTCAGGAGAATAAGTAAAATCAGGGGCATCGCAGCTGCTTCTGAGCAAGCAGCTGTCTTTGGAGACCACCAGAGGTTTCCATTTTGGACAGCGTAGGACAATTTTAGCGTTTACAATGTGGCTTTCCTTGTTTCCTGCCCTTCTGACCCCTGGCACCTGGCAGGCTGGCTAAGAACTGCATACTGGAGCTGGGATATACGTCTGGGCAAGCTCAGAACACTCCGGTTTTCCAAGACAGGGGAAGAGTGCTGGTTTTTATGACACTAAATTCAACTGCTAAATGAGAGGAACTAACAAATCCACTGGCAAAGCAGAGTTTATACTTCCCAGCATGGGAGATGGATAGTTTATGTTAAAAAACCACATAGAGGGGCTTCCCTGGTGGCGCAGTGGTTGAGAGTCCGCCTGCCGATGCAGGGGACACGGGTTCGTGCCCCGGTCCGGGAAGATCCCACATGCCGCGGAGCGGCTGGGTCCGTGAGCCATGGCCGCTGAGCCTGCGCGTCCGGAGCCTGTCCTCCGCATCGGGAGAGGCCACAACAGCGAGAGGCCCGTACCACCAAAAAAAAAAAAAAAAAAAAAAAAAACCACATAGAGCACCACTCGGCTTCCAAGCTGACTAGTAATATCTATTCCAGTACTATCACTTAAAAGGAAATATATATTTTAGGACTCACAGTTTCTTTTGCTATCCTTATTTTTCTGTACCACAACGATGTGTCATGGAAATTTTCTGCACCCTGTATTTTAAACATGTGGCTTTTAAAACGAACAAATCTGACTTATAAAACTTACAAAGCTTCATCAGTGGAGCATGTCTAACATTCTCCAACGCTGCTAAGGAAAACGGTAAATCTCCGAAGTCAGTTAATTGAAACAAGGAGGCCTTATGAAATGAAAGCCTTTAAAAACAGTTGAGTTTTCATTCTCTCTTATAAGGCAGTTTCCTTACGCTCATGGGGAAACCGAGTTACAGTCAAAGTTTTCTGCTTTGCTTCTCCACTGATTCGTACTTCTCAGAAGAAGTCATCTGCAAAGGGTGTCAGTGGTGATCGCACAAAGGCAAATCCAGCCCACAGCGGCCCCTTCTCCAAAGCGCAAGCAGCCACGTGGCTTCATGCAATCGTGTGCTTGGAGAAAAGAAAGAAACCGGCTTCTTTAATGCTAATATAATGGAAATAAAGGGTAGAGAAAACACCAGGGACAGGAGTGGTTCAGCAATGGTCCCGTTTTCCAGGTGCCCTTTCTCCCAAAGGAAGGGCAGCTCTCTGCCCTGAGCTGGAGAATCACCAACATGAAACCGGCAACCTCTGCCCGGCACGAACCCCGCTCATGCCTACGCTCACAGGCAGGCCGTGTGCCAGTATCTCACTTCACGCATCCTCAATTAAGCACCAATTAATTTGTATGGAGCAGTTTTCGTCTTGTCACCAAAGATTTCTTAATTCTTTACATGTGTTCCCATGAACCACAAGACACACCATGTTTATCCTGTCGAGTGGATTTATAGGCAGACCAAAGTGAAGTTATTCCTTGGCTAAATCTACTATGGCTATAATTTCATGACCGCTTAGCTTGAGGGCCAACAGCTAAATCTGTGTGGACAACAGATGTACTTTAACCTTATGGTCCAAAAGAGACCAATAAATAGATTGATGTTTTGAAATTCAAAGCCCAGGAAATGATAAAATAGATTTTGAACTGAAACCAGACTCACGTCTAACAATTCAAACCTCTAATCATCACTTTATCTCCCAAGACAGGAAGATAAAAGATGTGGGGTGGCAGCGGGGGATCAAGTAGCCTAGAAAAAATGAAACTTCAAAAATAATTTGACCTTGTTTTGTTCTGACCATGAGAGGTCGCCTCATGTCTGGACACTGTGAAGAGGCAAATATTTAATCACTGTCCCTAACACACAACTGTAAAAACAGGCAAGCGGAATTTACACCAAGTCCGTGTGCTGCCAGAAGCTATTAAAACCTCAGGCTGCTTCTAATCGGTTCCACACTGAGAGGGTAGTTAGCGGATTAGGGCTGGGAGTCTGCAGTCCGGTTCTGGTTCTGCCTGGTCCGTAGACCAGCCCAGCTGAACAAGACCCAGTCCTTCTCTCTTCGGGGCTGAGCTTCCTTGTTTGGGAGGAATGAACTAGACCCCCGTTTCCTCCAATGTGTCCCTAGAAAGTAGTTCTGCAGCCAGTGGGCAGATGCCGTTGAAAAAGGCTTCTGCGGCCTATAGGTTTATGGAATACCAGGGAAACCAAGTTAAACATCTGTTTTTACTATATAACTTTTTAGCACTGTGTGCCAACGTGCACTGAATTTCCAAGGCGGAAAGATGGCAGGCATCACTCTCAATCCTACTGGACCACAGAACACGTGCCTCGAGGATCAGGCTGAAGATTTAGCGTGATGTGGACACACACTGGGTTGAATCATCACCCAGATCCCATCTAACCCTACGACAGTGACATTTGATACCTGCCTCCCCTTTATGAGTGCCTCTTCCAGTGCCCAGGATGGCATGAGTGAGATGCCTCTTTTTCCACCAGCCCCAGAACGGGTTGAGTCCTTCTCTGGGCAGCCACTCCCAGTTGGCTAGACTTGGCACCTGAATCGAGACATATTTGCCATGCTTGATTTCACAGGCTATGTTTAAACATCATTTTCTTAGGAGTCAATGTGACACGCTGATTGCTAACCTCCCAACTACCCCTGACTATTAACTCTAAGAATTTTCCTTCCCCTTTTTTCTGATAAGCTGCCATTTTGCCATGGCACGTGAAGTTACTGGGTTTTCCCTGCCTTTGGAAAATGCTCAAGGTGACCATACAATAAAATGTCCAAGTCAGGGCATTTCTGAGTGAAATGACAGGAGCACACAGGGACAGTGGCCAGCAAAGCCGTGTAGACTTCACTGCCAGAGCAACGTGAAAGTGTGGCTTTGGCTTTAGTGGCTATTTTCACTCTGTAAATGTGATTCATTCCCACGAGTGGACAAAAGCAAGTCTCACGAACACGAGGGGAGAAAGGTCCCCAAACCTCCTGTCGCTCATTCACCAATTCCCAGGTTAAAAAGTAGGTTCATCCTCACTGTTCATCTATGCAAGCGCAAAACTCAGTCAGCTTGACCTGACAGGTCGCTTCAAAGCTACCTGCATGATGAAAACACGCTGGATGTTTCCAAACCTTCCAAGCCTGGGAACCTGGAGGAGACGGCTTCACCAGACAGCAGAGGTGCAATTTCAGCTACTTTGTTGCTGCAGGTACAGCATGGAATCATTAGCTATCGTTGTAGCTCCAGCTGCACTCCAAAGGGAATAAAGTGGGAGGTGGTTTATTAGAAACACAGTCTTCTGTGCTTCTGGAACTTGTCCATTCCACACAATGATTGCCTCGGAATTAGGAAATCCCAAAGGGACTAAAACGAAGGCAGGGAAGGGGCAGCGGGCCCTCCTGCTTCCTCGATCCCACAGATGGATGGAAACACACACAGAACAGTTCTGTTCCGACTCCTGCACAGCCCCAGAGTTAACTGCGTGTGACAAACCACGACACTGAAGACGGCTTTCCCCTCGGCAGGCGAACACCCCTCCTCAAAGCAAGGCCCAGGAGGCCTCACCTCCCACTCTTCCCAGTGTGTGAGCTGGCCCCCGGTTTCCGGCCTTGATGGTGCTGAGGGGCAGAAGACGCAGGGGCACCCCTTTCTGGAAAAGCTGCACCTTTTAGGGTTGAAAGGGCTTCCTTCTTTGTCTCCCGTCTCATCCCCAGGGAGCTGCAGCCGCACGGGGAATGAGAGGCAGCCCCGGGCAGGCGGCTCCTCGGCAGAGGCTGGGGGCTCAGGACCTCCCGTACCTTGAACCTCACGAGCCCAGCCTCCCGAGCCTCCGTGAAGCTGACGTGGGCGCTGAGGAACCACAGACACGTGGAAAGCAGAGTGCGCGTGTGTGAAGTTCACGTGCATGCCGGCCTGCTCAGGGACCCTGTGCACACATGGGGCTCCAAGGTAAGTTTTTCCCAGGGGACCCCCAGCAAAGCCTCCCCATCCCAACGCCATCCCTTGAGCCCACTCTGTGTGCCTTCCAGCCGCGCTTGCAGACGCCAGCTTTCCAAGGAGACTATTCGATCACAGAAGGGTCAGGGGTGGAAGGAAGCTCACTGCTGGCAGGGGGTCTGCTCCCGTCAGTAGCAACTAGACACAGAGTGCCTTCCGCACGTGCAGTACACACAGCCACACACAAACACACACAACCATACACACAACCACAACCACACACACACAACCATACACACACACACAACCACATCAGCCACGACCACACACACAACCATACACACACAGACACACAACCACAGACACAACCACACACACACCACACACATACACACACGGCCACAACCCCCCACACACACACCCCTGGATTCAAGGTCTGACTCACGCCTGGAATCAAGTTCCGGGAAGAGCCTCACACACCCTGGAGATGCTGTTTGCAGTTACCTTTCAGACTACAGCCACACAGGCGGTCCACAGCAGCAGCTGTCCCCTTCCTCCCAACAACCTGGAGTGAATACAGACTCTTGCATGTGCAGAAAAGTGAGCTGTTTTCCGGGACAGCCACCGGCCCCGCTCCGAGCCTGGAGGACCTGCACCAGGGCGGGAGGGGCCGCAGGTGTGAGCGGGGCGGGCCGACCGGACCGCACCCCGTTTTATTTGGCTGTTTGAACAACAAACAAAGTGGCAGGTTCCGCTGCAGTGAGCTTTTCTGAGCAAATTACCTACAGCAGGTATTTCATCCCAACAGGCTACATTTCTAAAAAGTGTTAAAATTAATGTTACAATCGGATGCAGACTTAAACCCTTTTCTTTGAAAAATGTATAGACTTCCATGATGAGAAAGCTCTCCTTTCTGACCCCCACCTGCATGCCATTATTTAGAGCTTACATTCTGCACGCCCCGAAGCTACTGTGATCACACAACACACAGCTTGTGAACTTCAGAGGGACTTGAAGACTTGGCATAAGACAAAACAGGACAAAAAACTCTGAAGCCCTCGTGCAGCGGGGTCAAGGGGCAAGCCTTTAGCGAACGGTGTTTACTAGTTACAGAAAACAGTAACAGTTCCTCTGCTTGGATAGCAAAGAAAAATCTGTGCTTTTTGCATTTTAAAAATGTCACTGCTGAGAAGGCCTCCATGTGTGTGCTGTGCAGGAAAAGGACAATATGCTCGAAATGTGTCTTGTGGAGGATTCTGATTCCCACAGCCCAATATGTGTCTGGGGACGTCCAGAGCCTATGAGCTCTGCCTCGGCCGCCCCTCTCTGGGGCTCCTAAGCATCGCTTGGGAAGAGGAAGAGTGACCAGTAGCTCACTCAGTCCTTTCCAGTCTGTGCACCTCGTGAGAAAGCCTTTCCTCACTACCTATCATTCTGGCAGTTCATCGGCTGGGGAGATAAGAGTTTACTCTGCTCTGCACAAAGGTGCAGGGTCCGAGCTACACCTGAACGCTGTTTCACACTCATGCCTTTTCTCAATTCCTTTGCTAAGAATTATCAGTCTCCCTCTGATCTTAATGTTTCGCTGGTCCAGTTTTTCCAGGTTATATGAATCTAGGCTTAAAAACATTTGCCCCGTGTACTAGGTCAGATCAATTTTGAAGGATCTAAAAAAGTTCCCTGAGGTTTCTTATGGCTAAAATGATTCCCTACACCCAGAGCTGAAACAGATAGAAATGAGCTACTGAGTTCCTTGTCACGAGATCTACTGAAGGTGGAAGAACAGGTGGCAGGTCCTGTAGAGAGGATCCAAGAACTGGATGGATAATCGGTTGGGAGACTAGGACGCCTCAGGCTCTAGCCTTTCTCTTAGCAAACAACAGCAGCTGATGAATTCAAGTGGGACAAAAGATCTAAGTCTGCTGCACTGAATACTGAACTAATAAGAACCTGCTGTATAAAAAAATAAATAAAACTCAAAAAAAAAGAAAGGCACAATCCTCTTAACTATGATGCACTGATGAGATTAGCCTAATTTAATCAAGATAATGAACTTTCTGGGGGTTTTTTAATTAGGATGGTTTATTAGGGATGTATTAACTGTTAAGTGGAACTTATACTCAGCACACAGACTGCTACAACGTTTCCTCGTTTCTAAACAGTTTGTATCACACAGTATCTTTTAACAAAGGATTTCACACTTCCTACAAAAACCTGGGTCAATGAGAGTATTTCCTCTAAAAGAATGGCTTTCAAAATTTAGTCATATTCCTTATTCATTTGATGTGTACTAAAGTTTCCATTTTCTTTTGCTGAGGTCCGTGTTTTAGCTTTGTTTCACAGACTTTAAACATGTTTGTTAGGAAATCACATGCTCAAATTCAAATCCAACATGGTGTCATTTAATTTTTCAAAAGTGCATTTGAGAGCTCTGAAGAGACATACAAATGTTTGTCATTTAACTAAAGAATAATTTTCATGAAATTTATTTTGCAAATGTACTTTGATGGTTTTCTGAATATCCTACACTTCCCCCCACCTCCATTTTTTATGTCATTCTTATTTTTCCAACACTCTTCTTGGAGAAGAATCACACCACCCAAAAGGAAAGAGAAATCCCGACTTCTGCTTGGTATTCGACCACCGGCAGAGGCGTCTGTATTCTCTGCAGGTGTGTGTGTGTGTGTGTGTGTGCGTGCGCGTGTGTGTGTTCACAAGCTCCGTTCCCCCCCCCAGCATTGCAACCCCCCAGGCTTCTAGCTTCTGTGCAGAAGTTCCCACCTGCCTCTGCCCTGTCATGTGTTGTCCATTCTCAGTGCTGACGGAAAACAAAACTAAAGTAAAACCAGCCCTTTAGGGCATTGTGCAGCATCACTCATCTTTAAATTTTCACTTTTTTTTTTTGCGGTACGCGGGCCTCTCACTGCTGTGGCCACTCCCGTTGTGGAGCACAGGCTCCGGACACGCAGGCTCAGCGGCCATGGCTCACGGGCCCAGCCGCTCCGCGGCATGTGGGATCTTCCCGGACCGGGGCACGAACCCGCGTCCCCTGCATCGGCAGGCGGACTCTCAACCACTGCGCCACCAGGGAAGCCCTAAATTTTCACTCTTGTTCAAAAGTAACTCTCCTGAATACAATGCAAAATGTGTATTTGTGCTCGACATGCGTAATAGGCAGACACTCATCCTCACGACCTCTCACTTTCTGAACCGACCCCCCTGCCACTGAGGAGTAGAAATTCCTCCCTCTCCCTACCCTCTTCTACCCGTAAAGCATCATTATATTTCTAAGTGACTAAGAACTAAAGTATTTAATAGCTCTGAAGTTCTGGTAGGATTAGAAAGAGGTTTTTGGCCAGTGACTAAGGAGTTAAACTTAGACATTTAAAGAAACGGTTAAATCTGTTGCCAGGTCGATTGCTGCAAAGTTAAAAGAATGAATTTGCCCAACACTCTGGAGCCTAATAACGTAATTGTAGCTAATATGCTGAGGAGATGGAACGCTTCTCACACAGCTTCCCATGTGATTTACTGACCTCCGCACAGTAATTCTTCAGCGGTTCGTAACACCAGAATTCACAGATTTATTCCTAACTTCAGGAAAAACTGACCTCACTCTTGAACTCTATGCCTTCTTGCATCAATCTCTGAATCGTAAATTAGCTAGGCTAAATCATGATCCCGAGAAGGCCTCCCCCGCACTTCCTGGGGGACAGAATCCGGTTTTCCAAAGTTGGGACTGTATCACCTCATCTTTGGAAAGCCGTTTGTAAGTACATTTATATATTTAGCAAATAACATCATCAGAATGCACACACTTCACGTGAAGGAGGACAGAAAGGGATAGTCAGGAAGTGTTGTTATATGATGTGTGTAGGGTGTGCAGGATTCTTGGGGGCAGGTGGAGGAGGCCAGGGGCAGGAGTTTCCCACTTGGGAGCTGTTTGAGCATCTAAAAGGAAATGATAAAAATATAAGCTAACACTCTTATGCATTGAAAATGATTGTAACTAATATGGGACTAGGAATTGGTGTAACCTTTTAAGAAGAGTATTTGGCAACACGAGCATTTAGATACCCAGGCATCTGACCCACTGGTCTCATTTCTGGAAAGTTAGGTTCACACGAGGGCACAGGACACATGAAACATATATGTACATAGATGTGTGTCTTAGCATTTTTTAAGTATTAGGAAAACACTCATCTTGCCTCAAATGTCCTTGAGAGAGGAAATGGCCGTTCGATTTTGGCATTCCACACAAGGCAGACTTTAAAAATCCTGTTAGATGAAGCTGTCAAAAGTGCCTTGTCCAGCCGTGGAGCAGCTAAGCCCGTGCGCCACAACTACAGAGCCCACATGCCACGACTACTGAAGCCTGAGCGCCTAGAGCCCATGCTCTGCAACGAGAGAAGCCGCCGCAATGAGAAGCCCATGCACCACAACGAAGACTAGCCCCCGCTCACCGCAACTAGAGAAAGCCTGCGTGCAGCAACAAAGATCCAGCGCAGCCAAAAATAAATAAATTTGTTTAAAAAAAAAATGCATCGTCCAGTAAAACCGTAAGAGTAGAGACGGGGACTAGACTTCTGGGGGGGGTCAGACAAGAAACCTGTAGCTTTTCGGTTATACTGAGCGGAGGGACTGAGGCTGAGCAAAGACAGAGGACTCTTCACTTTTCATTGGGGAGCTTCCTGTATGATTTTTTTTTTTAACCATAAGCAAATATTCCTTATACACATTAAACTTATTAAAAATGTACAAAAAGGACCCTAAAGAAAAAAAAAAAAACATGGCACTATTAGAATATCCAATCTATACAGCATTTTAAAAACTGAAAAGGAAATCTATACTTTTTAGGACAATGATGTCCTGTTAAAGGACTTGCATTATCGTTTTGTCAACTTCTTGTGGTCTTCGACCCGTATTCTATTTGTCCCTACCGCGTAAGGT
Source organism: Phocoena sinus (assembly GCF_008692025.1). Classification (NCBI taxonomy): domain Eukaryota; kingdom Metazoa; phylum Chordata; class Mammalia; order Artiodactyla; family Phocoenidae; genus Phocoena; species Phocoena sinus. The sequence continues at coordinate 114,235,926 of NC_045768.1, forward strand.
TGTTAGAAGGCTTAAACAAGGTAATGCATGTCTAACCTTTGGTATGAGGCTGGATGCACTCGACTCGAAAAAGGCTAGCCAGCTGATGCAACTTCTGACAAAAGCTAAGGGGAGCACCCATCGTCGGGGCACAGGAGACAAGAAAAGTCTCTGACTCTGGGTGAACACAACGGAATGCACGTCCTCTAGGTCAGCTACCTACACCCGGCTTATATCCTAATGTGCTTGAAATATTTGCCTTTATTCTTTGTCTGTGAAGCTTCCCACTGCTAGGAGGGCCACTGCGTGCTTTCTAAAAACATGGTCCCGGTAAGAATTAAAGAGACTTGATTAAAGAAAACAAATGTTAGCATATTGTCCTATACACTTAAGCAGACGGTCCTGAGACTGGATCTCGTGATGCAAAGAGATGCTAAAAAAAATTCACACCAGCCAGGGGATGCTCTCATCTTGCTTCCGGGAGTGGGTGAAAATACCAAGTGCCTCAGAAATGAGCATCTGTAGAATGTGGCACGTTAGGGTTGAATTCTGTTGTGTTTCCTTAACGACCAAGCAGTAGTTTACAGGAAAATTCTTGGCTCTGCTGAGTCAATGTCCCAAGAACAGGATGCCTTTTAACCACAGAGTGATGCTTGCAGAGCTCACAGGGACCTGGGTTGGATCGTGAAGATCTAGCTGGGAGGACGCAACAGCTCCCCCTGGAGCAAACACAGGCCCGGCTGTGACGAGCCGAGGCCCTGCTCACACACAGTTTTACTCCGGGGGGTAGCGTTTGGACAAGGAGCTGCAAGCACACAGGCTACATAAAGTTTCCAGACACGGCCACGCGACTGTAGGTACGTTAGGAAGGTAGCTGTGGACTAGTGAGGTTGCTTCCAGCTACAGCAGTGCAAATGGTGCTCTGTGTAGGAAGAGAGGTATCAGCACCTGGAAGGAGCATCTGTGAGGGGACCTTGAAAGCAGATGCTTGATGCAAAAGTATTCACGCCAAGCGGTTCTCTATTGATTCTTTGTTGTTGTTGTTGTTGTTGTTTTGGCAGCGCTGTACAGCTTACGGGATCCTAGTTGCCCGACCAGGGATGGAAGCCGGGCCACCACAGTGACAGGTGGCGTCCTAACCACTGGACCGCCAGGGAATTCCCCAAGACATTCTCTAATAATTCCCCTCCTTGGATGTATTAGGACTAACTGGCAAACCTCTCACTTTCTAGGCGAACAGAATTTACACCTTGTTTCCTGAGAGCATCCTCTTCTAATAATTTATACCCATCAGGGCCAAGAAGCTTTCACTTATGACTTAACAGAGAACTCGCGTCTGTCTCTACAGTGCAAGGGCCCACGTTCTCCCTCTCTTCTGCCACAGGGTTCTGATTTTTCTCTCTCAGGCTGTGAAATAGCTGCTTCTGATGAATACAGACAGATGTCAAAACTGAAGCTGCTATTACTGAATTAGGAGCATTTCTCCAGCAGCCTCTGCAAACAGTTCAGTGTTCTCCTTTGTCTGGAATGTCGGAGGCTCTGGTGGGTGAGAGAAGGAGAAAAAGTAGCTTATGGGACTTCCCAGTGAGAACTGATTCTGGAAGTCTCTGGAGCATATCAGCTCTTTACAGGAAGCAGACAAACCAGAAAAAAAGGAGACAGTTCATGTCACATCACCTTTGGAAGCTGTTGCAACCCCAGAGAGCAGTCTGAGTGGATTGAAACGGGGAAGGGAAAAAGCAAAGTGGAACAGCCTTGTTCTAAGTGTAGAGTTTGGATAAATAAGGAAAATGTGCAACTCAGTTTGTGGGAGGGAGTCGTTTCCCCAAGGGGTGCACTGAACAACTATTTACGTCCTGCAGGCCTGTGGGGCTTTTCGGCAAGTACTTTTGGGTGCACATATGCCACCCCCCAACCTGTTCAAGGGCCCTTCTCCCACAAAGCTTCTTACTGTTGTTGGAATCTACTGTTGCGATGTGTCTTCCCAGCAGCCTGAAACACATCTTTTCCTGTAAATTTTTTTTTTTTTTTTTTGCGGTACGCAGGCCTCTCACCGTTGTGGCCTCTCCCGTCGCGGAGCACAGGCTCTGGACGCGCAGGCTCAGCGGCCATGGCTCACGGGCCCAGCCGCTCCGCGGCACGTGGGATCCTCCCAGACCAGGGCACGAACCCGTGTCCCCTGCATCGGCAGGCGGACTCTCAACCACTGCGCCACCAGGGAAGCCCATTTTTCTGTAAATTTTTAATAATTAATCCTGCATTCTTAAGAAAAACAAATGAATAAATATATTCCACTGGAAAAAGTGATCCAGAGAATCTCGCCTGCATTGTAGTCAACACAGTCAGCCAAACCTTTCTGAAGAACTTAACTAAGTATCCAAGGAAATATTTTAATTCTAATCTTCACCCTTTTCCAGGACCTCTTACGGCTTTAAAAGGCTACTGCAAAAAAATGGGCAGAAGACCTAAATAGACATTTTTCCAAAGAAGACATACAGATGGCCAAGACACACATGAAAAGATGCTCAACATCGCTAATTATTAGAGAAATGCAAATCAAAACTACAAAGAGGTATCACCTCACACCGGTCAGGATGGCCATCATCAAAAAGTCTACGAACAATAAATGCTGGAGAGGGTGTGGAGAGAAGGGAACCCTCTTGCACTGCTGGTGGGAATGTAAATTGATACAGCTACTATGGAGAACAGTATGGAGGTTCCTTAAAAAAAACTAAAAATAGAATTACCATATGACCCAGCAATCCCACTACTGGGCATATATCCAGATAAAAACATGCTTCTAAAGGACACATGCAGCCCAATGTTCACTGCAGCACTAGCTACAATAGCCAAGACATGGAAGCAACCTAAATGTCCATCAATAGAGGAATGGATAAAGAAGATGTGGCACATACATACAATGGAATACTCCTCAGCCATAAAAAAGAATGAAGTAATGCCATTTGCAGCAACATGGATGGACCTGGAGATGATCATACTAAGTGAAGTGAGTCAGACAGAGAAAGACAAATGTCATATGAAATCACGCACATATGGAATCTAATTAAAAATGACACAAACGAACTTATTTACAAAACCGACTCACAGACTTAGAGAACAAACTTATGGTTACAAGGGGGAAGGGTGTGGGGGAGGGATAGATGGGGAGTTTGGGATTGACATGTACTCACTACTATGTCTACAACAGATAACCAACAAGGACCTGCTATACAGCACAGGGACCTATAGTCAATACTCTGTAATAACTTAAGTGGGAAAAGAATTTGAAAAAGGATAGATACGTGTGTGTATATATAACCAAATCACTTTGCTGTACACCCGAAAAAATAAAATATTGTTAATCAGCTATACTCCAATATAAAAAAAATTTTTTAAACGTCAAAACAAAAAATCTGATCAATTAACCTGTAAGATATAATTCCAGCTAAAAGGAATTTTCTCCCAGAAGGTCTGAGAAACTGTTTTGATTATGTAATCATCTTGCAAATATTCCTGGGAAGAAGATTAGAGAATTATTTCTCTCACCTCTATGTACTTTCTATATATCAAAACATTTTTGGGCTTTAAGAATATCTCCAGAGCACACATTTCCTAAAGGGTTAGGAAGAATAATTTTTAGAATGAATGATGTTTTTCAATCACTTTAATTTGCACAGCAATTTCATTTATTTTGTAGTATTTTTCAGCAATTGGAAAAAATCACTTTGCTATACGCCTGAAACGAATACAACACGGTTAATCAACTGTACTTCAATATAAAATTAAAAAGTTTTTAAAAGCTACTTACTGTAGGGCTTCCGTGGTGGCGCAGTGGTTAAGAATCTGCCTGCCAATGCAGGGGACATGGGTTCAATCCCTGGTCCGGGAAGATCCCACATGCCGTGGAGCAACTAAGTCCGCGAGCCACAACTACTGAGCCCACGTGCCACAACTACTGAGCCCATGTGCCACAACTACTGAGCCCATGCACCTAGAGCCCATGCTCCACAGTGACAAGCCACCGCAATGAGAAGCCCACGCACCACAACGAAGAGTAGCCCCTGCTCGCCGCAACTAGAGAAAGCCCGCACACAGCAACGAAGACCCAACCGCAGCCAAAAATAAATAAATAAATTTATTTAAATAAAAGAAAAAAAGGCTACTGCAATGTTCATTTCCTTTTATATCTGATGATCAGCAGAGTACCTCTGAGCTGGCTGAAGAAAGGAGGGTCCTCAAGAAAGAAGTGACACCACACATTCTTGAGTGGTGGGCTTTCCGGTTTTTTCTTTCCCACACTATTTTTGCTATGTAAATTGAGAAGCAAACTATGTTTTCATAATACTTTATGCGTAAGTATTCTTTTATGTGCTCTTAACCTAAATACCTTCAGTTTTTTTTAAGTAGTTTTGAGGACTGAGATCTTATCACATTTATACCATCATGTGCAGAAGGTATCTGTATTTTTACAATAAATTGTACTGTTACCAGAAAAGTATAAATACACGTTATGTGTCACGGAGCGCTATACTCTCGAATGATGAAACTCACGCACACACGTTATTCTCACCTCCTGAGACTTTGGAATGTAAGCCTCATGGCTAAGACACTATTGATTTTGTGGCTGTTTCTAGAATCACTGCTTGGAACTCTGGACATTAATCTTACGTCACTGATATCAAGGGGAAAGCAGAGGCCTTCAGCGCCATGGAGGCAGAGGGCAAGGTATGGATTCATCCTTGGAAGGCCGTGTCCACCATTTCACAAGAGGTCCCTGGAGCCCCCTCTAAGTAGATCTCATCATGGGGTCAGGATGGTTCCAGAGAGAGGAATGTTCCAGGGGTGGGTGGTAAAGGTCTACGTAGGGGCCGACGGGCCGCTGTCTCTCTCACGCTCGTCAAGGCCTGGGCACCACACCTGCTGGAGTCCTGCGCAGAGGTGGACAGCGGTGGCACCCCTGGCACCAAAGGGCTCACAGTCAGGTCTCTGACTCAGGCCCACCCCCCAGCTCTCTGCAGGGAGCCCCGGGCTACGCAGGCCTGGTGCCTGGCCTGGGACCCCGGCCTCCCCATCCTCTGTCGTCTACGTGGACGAGCCAGGAAGAGGGCATGCATGGCCGGGGTCTGCTGAGGTGAAGCCACACGCCCCGTCCCTGGAGCACAGCCCAGACCCCCTCCATCCCCTGCTGATGGACTCGCCTGTCCCGTGTCCTCTTAGGACAGCAAGTGACACCCGGTGCTTGGTGTCCTGGTGGGGTCACCTCCTAGTTAATAATTCCTTGTCTTCGCTTAGCGCCTTTTTCCTCCTCCAAGAGCTGACTGTCAGGCTTTCCCATCTGTTCCCCCGCCTGGGCGGGGCGGGGCATGGCACTAACGGGGCGTGGTCAGCACCCGCCCTCCCCGCCCGGGGAGCTGCCCCGTCCACACCGAGAGGATCTGCTTCTCGGCTTCTCTGCAACAGCTCACCACGACCTTGTTCTTTTACAGGGCTTCCAAGAGGCCACAAAGATAACAGATGACGATGATTAGTGATAATAATGGCCCCTCGCACTTCATGCACGCTCACCCTGCCAGGCATTCTCTAAGTGTGTATCCCATGTAACTAACGAGGCTCTCCCGAGCACCAGGAGAGAAGGACGACCGTCAGGCCCATTTTAAAGAAGAGGAAACTGAGGCCCAGGGGTTTGGTAACGCGCCCCCATCACACAGGGAGTGTCTGAGCAGGGATTTCACCCCCATCCGTCTGCTGAAAGGGATCAAACACCTGACTACTGGTCCACACCGCCCCTCCCCCGTAAGCCACACTGTGGATGGTACAGCTCAGGACACAGACTCCATACTGTGTCTGTACGTTAAGCTCAACTTACTGATGCAGAGCACAGGGCGGGGGCTGAGAGGAGGGATGCAGTGGACAGTGAAAGGGCAGGGCTGACCGTGAGTCCGGGGCTGTGCTGTCCCCTCGCCCCCTCTCTGCAGGGACAGCCAAGGCGGGTGCAACTGCTCCCACTTCACAGCACAGGGCGCCTCGGGGCCCAGAGGCTCGGGAATTTGAACAGTGATGTTGGTGGGACAGCCCCCAGGAGAGCAGAAATCTGTCCGCTGGCACTGCACCGGCTACTTTCCTGAATCTGCGGGTGACACTCCTAATCTAGTGGAAGGAAATACTACCTCTGAGACAAAGGTGAGCTCTGGAGGAGATGAAGCGTGACCGTAAGCGAGGGCGTCCAGCACCAAAGCCACAGCAGGACTCTCGCACTGCTGCGTCCCGTCCTGCACCACCAACGGCTTTTCTCTAGCCCTTCTCATATACCACGGCCAAACAGATGACAAGTCACCCCATGGCCAGAGAGGCCGTGCTGGGTGATGGGAGCGGACAGGAGGCGGCGCACCAGGAAAGCAGGGACCCCAGAGCCTACTCGATTTGTTCACGGAGAGGATTCGAGGACGCCCCTGTCTAAAAACCGGGACAGACTCAGCGCTCCACCAAGGCTTAAAGGACGCCTACATCCAAAGAGCTCCTGGCTGTCACCTGAAGCAAATGGCTGTAACCACTGCCCCCTCTGGAGGCTCCAAGGGCTTTTGAAAGAACGGCCTCAGACGGTGGGTTCTGTGTCAGGCGAGAACCCCGGCTCTGTCTTTCCCTCCAGGAACTCAGGCAAGTTCTGAGCTTTGGTCCCTCATCTGCAAAAGGCGGATAACAACAGTACCTCTGTCCCGGGAGTATTAGACTGAGGGAGAAAACGCACGCACAGAGGCTGCCAATCAGACCTTAGTGAAGGCTCTTGTCACGAAGGTGAAGATCTTGAGGAGAAACTCCAGTGGACACTCTGCTTCCCTCCCGGCCTCCATGAGACCGCCCGATCGCACATGGGCCTTCCCCGGAGCTGCCACTCTGCTCCCTCCGACTCCTAACCAGCCTGCTTTCTTAAACGTGCTCATTCGTGGAGGGAAACGTGGCTTTTTCAGCAGATAGAGTTTCAAAGTGCCCGGGCAGGGCGCGCCGGCTGCCTTGATGCCTGGCTCAGGAGATCCCCACGTTGTAATAATAACCAGCACCTGTGCACCGGAAACCGACCCGGCCTGCTGTGCACACGCCTTTCGATACACACAGCAAGAGCCTGAACAGGAACGCTCTGGCCAGTGTGCCACGATCACCGCTAACGCCACAAACACCAGTTTCTGGGTTGCAAGTTCCTGGTAGCTTATCAACACCGAAAGAAGGAAAGAAAGAAAAAAACCCCAACTGTTTCCTGCGCATTATCCTCAGGTCAGACAATCTGGGTATGAGCTCTACCCAAAAGCAATACTGTCCCTGCAGTTAGCAAACCAGACTGCGTTTCCTTTTTAGTTTAATTTGACCTAATCAAGGATAGGGCGGCAGACTCTGCCGTAATGCTCTGAGATCCTTTAACAAGTATCCTTCTGCAGCTAGCCAAGTCATAATATAAAAGGGAACTGCTTATTTCAGCAAAACTTCAGCTTTCACACACGGATAATATTCCAAGGCTCTAAGGCAGGGCTCCACCAAGTTCCAAACTCCCCTCTCCCTGCAGCCCCCAATACTCTGCTGTCTCCTCAACGAGCTCTCACATCTGCTCACGATAAGGCAACACACACACCTGACAATCACTCAGGAGGCTTATGTCTGGAAATTTCCCTTCTGAGTGTCACAAGATAGCCGGGACCAAAGTGTGGGGTATGGTGGGGAGGGGGAATGCCGTCTTCGCATTGCACCCTTGATTGTCAAAGCATCTTATTACTTCCTGTGTCACCATCACAATCGGGATGTTTCTTAAGAAGTGCCGGAAGAGTTAGCCTCTTTTGCAGGAACAGGAGTATGAAAGGGACAGCGTGTGGGACGCGCCCCCCCAAGCCTGGGAGGCCACTGGGTCCCACAGAAACGGTCAACCAAGCTACAAATCTGCTTTGACCCCAGAAACTCTTTTCTTCAGCGCTGCACTTCCTCAATTAAACAAGCATAAAAGGGGCTTCCCTGGTGGCACAGTGGTTAAGAATCCGCCTGCCAATGCGGGGAACACGGGTTCGAGCCCTGGTCCGGGAAGATCCCACATGCCGCGGAGCAACTAAGCCCACGTGCCACAACTACTGAGCCTGCGCTCTAGAGCCCATGAGCCACAACTACTGAGCCTGCGAGCCACAGGTGCTGAGCCTGTGCTCTAGAGCCCGTGCTCCGCAACAAGAGCAGCCGCCACAATGAGAAGCCCGTGCACCGCAACGAAGAGTAGCCCCCGCTCGCCACAACTAGAGAAAGCCCACGCGCAGCAACGAAGACCCAACGCAGCCAAAAATAAAATAAATAAGTTTATTTATAAAAACCATGCATACAAGAATTCAGGCAGGAATCTCACAGATTTGGTGAACCCGCAAGCCTTCAGTGACTCACAGGTGGCAGGACCAGCACTTGTAATTCACTGAGCACAGAATCTCCAAGGGCCCTGAGATGGCAAACGGGCCCCAGGTGTAACCACCTGGACACGCTGCTTATCAGTGAAGGGCCATAAGATACACGTCACAGAAAGCAGCCAGCGCAGTGCCTGGCGTGCTGTGGGTCCCTTATGGATGCCAGCCGCACCACCTGGTCACCGGCTGCTCCACTGGAGTCACCAGGTTTTCAAAGAACAAGGGGATGTGAGCTTTCTGAGTGGCAGGACTGCAGGACCCAGGATGTCTCTTTTGAGGGAGTTGGCTGGGACCTTTCCCTTAGAGAGATAAGTGATGTCCGGCTGGGGTGCACGGGACTGGAGGGTCCCCAGGGGAACCTGCTGGAGGGAGAGTCATCAGATGCCCTCTTGTGACCCAGAGTCCAGGTCAGCCACGTGGCTCCATCTGGAAAGGCTTCCGGGAGATTGGTTTTCTGACCTGGAGCTGCAGAGACGGACAGAATCGGGGGCCAGAGCTTCCCCAAGAGCTGAGTGGGGATCCGAGGCAGGGTCCTTGAGACAGGAGTCCAACACGCAAAGTGAAGGGGCAGGATGGAGCCAGGGCTGGGCGGCTGGTCTGGAAGCCGCAGTCATGGTCCAGGGGGCAGGGCGCCTGGATGAGGGGACGCCCGCGGCTGGTTTTTGTGTGCCCGCTGTGTCGTAGGGCAGAGGCGGACGTCTGTATTTAAAGAGTCTATTCTAGAAAGTATAGTTTAAATACGGAGAGTTTCTTCAAGTCTGGTCTGCTGACACCTCGGGAGCCTCGGGGGTGCTCGTGCAAATGCAGATTCCAAGGCTTCCCTCGGGCTTCACGGATCAATGTGATTTGGAGCCAGGACCTCGGAATCCGTATTTCTGACAAGCAACCCCACGGCCCACGGATGGGATTTTAGGAATGCTAAGGTTTTAAACCATTGATGTATAAAGCAGGAAGCTCGAGTTCTAAGCATGGCTGTGTGACCTTGGAAGTCACTGGACCTCACGGAGCCTTAGTTCTTCATCTGTAAAGTGGGGACAATGCGTTTCTTCACAAGGGTGGTTTAAGCGGATGGGTATCAAAGTGCAATCTATCCACGCGAAGGCTTGTCATTATTGTGTTTCTGAGCCCAAGCGAAATCTTAGAGACTCCCAGCCCTGGGGCTAAGACAGCTGTGGGTTTGGGTCGCCTGTCTCCGAATGGACCACGGGGACAGCCCCTGGCTACAAGTCTCCAGGAAGGCTCTCCAACAGGCTCTTACCTCATCCAGCACTTTCTTCTCTGGCCGATGGTCGGTGTGAGGGCCCCACGTTGAGAGATGGATCCACGCTTTTCAAATCCTGGAGTCACCAGGGAGAAGTGCTCTGAGGGGCTGGCAGTCTCGGCGGTCTGCTCCCACGTGGGTGAATTCCAGGGACACTGAACGTGCTAAGCTCCTTGGGCCAGTAGCCGGGGCTAAGCACTGAGAGGCGGAAGCGCAGGATGAGAGTCCCGGATGAGCTGATCAATCGGAGACATGGTGAGGAACATAGGAAAAAACAGCTCAGTAGGAAAAACTCTGCATGATCCAGGGGGAAATGATTATTATCACAAACACGGGCTGAGCCATGTCCAGCCAAAGGAGGGTAATAGGCTCAAAACGACCCAGCGAGGCCCGGCTGGCACTTACAGTGAGAGGTGGCCGCACCCCCGAAGCCCCAGGTGGAAGCAGCGTCAGGTCATGGTCGGTTTATCACACCTGTGCAACGCCTCCATCCAGCTCTGGGCTTCACAGTTCGAGAGGCATGGAGCATTGGACACAGTTCAACGAACAGAAAGAAAGATGACGCAATTGTTGGAGAGCAGAACTCAGAAAAAGCAAAGAGCTCTGGTATTACTTAACCCAGAGGTGGAGAGCTGAGGGGAGACCTAAGTCTCTGGTCCCTGAAGGAGAGCCCAGCGCGACTGGTGCTCTTCACATCCAGTTGAGGTGAGCTTGGCAGGAGGGGGTATGTCAAGGAAAAGAAAACAATGTCTGTCCTGAATGTTCAGAGTCTGCACAGGCTCTTGTGGCAGAGGAAAGACAGCTGCCCGACACCGGCCCAGGGGTCCCACCAGCCTGGGCAGGTGGAGGTGATGAAACGTTCATTCAAACCATCTTGAGAACTGTAAGGAAAGACAGTACCAAGTGGATTTGGAATCAGCCCCAGCTCTGGCCCAGAGCTGTGATTTGGGACAAGCAGTTAACCTCTCCGGGCCTCAGTATCCACATCTGTAAAGTAAAGGTCACGGTCCGGACGGCCTCCCGGGTCCCCCTCAGCCCGCAAAATTCACCTTATTGGGTTCAGGGGGAACACGGTGGCTGTACTTAACACATTAAATGTTTCCTTCCAAGGAAGCAAGGACAGGACCCGTGCAGTGGGAGAGGAGGCCTGACCTGGGCCGGACAGTGAGTGAGGAGCTGCGTGGTCCTGTGCGGGGTCATGTGCTTCCGGGCGGCAGGCAGGGAAGAGGGCGGGGCAGGCCCGAGCGGAATGGATCACAGGGAGGCCAAGGAGCCAGCTTGGACTGAGGAGGAGGCAGGGCGGTGTGCGGTCAGGGCAGCTGATGGAGAGGAGGACCCAGCAAAGCCCGAGCATCCCATGCAGACGGGGCAGCTGACGAGGCCACTCCAGGGGCTGCAGGAGGCCAGCTGCAGCCTGAAAGCAAGAGGACAGGTCTGTTCCGTAGGGAAGGCCCTGGTTCTTTGCACGGGTCTAGGCCAGCGGGGTCTCTATTTTGTCTCTGCTACTTATTAGCCTGTGATCCTGGGTAAGACACTCACTCTTGTTGGAACACCATTTCCACATAACAAAATGGGAGTAACGGATCCACTCCATGCTACTTTTGTGAGGATGAAACGTGATTACGTGCCTGACACCTAGCAGGTACGGAAAAACTACTGTCGTTCTGATGTGGGCCTGGGGATGGAATTAAGGCAGAATAAGAAGAAACCTCCGTGACTCGCGGCTTATGGAAAAGACCTGAGACCGGGCTGCTTCCAGAGAGTGCCCCTTCCTCTGATCCTCAGCAGTGTTACACTTCCAGAGCGGGTTATTTTTACTCCCCCACTTCAGGGGGGAGATGCTGAGGGGCAGGACAGCTGACGCCTCACGGAGATCAGTTAGTAAGCTGTCGAGTTGTGGCGGTCACTCAGCCACCCGGCTCCAAAGGTCTTCCCTTTTTCCTATCCTCTGTTTCATGGGAGAGAAACAAGGAGAATATGGGAGACAGATTCGTGTTTTAAAATGACAACCAAGTGAGTTGAACAACTTGGAATGTGAGGCTGGGCTGGTCATTCATCTGAAGGCTGACCCTAACCCTAACCCTAGCCCTGACCCTTATCTTGGAAGGCGGCCAGAGCCTCTACCTGGAGCTGGGAGGTGGGGACACGGTGGAGCTCACACCGGGCAGGTCCCAGAACCGTCTCAGGGACAAGGCTGTCCTCCCAGCCCCCTCTGCCCCCAAACAAAGGGAGGACGAGGGCAGCCCAACTTTCCGTTCGTCACGCTCACTGGATGAAGAGGACTCTTCTGTTGTGCCTTTAAATGGAACCGTGGCGGCTTCTCTTGTTGCGGAGCATGGGCTCTAGGCACCCGGGCTTCAGTAGCTGTGGCACGTGGGCTCAGTAGTTGTGGCTCACCGGCTCTAGAGCGCAGGCTCAGTAGTTGTGGTGCACAGGCTTAGTTGCTCCGCGGCATGTGGGATCTTCCCGGACCGGGGCTCGAACCCGTGTCCCCTGCATTGGCAGGCGGATTCGTAACCCCTGCGCCACCAGGGAAGTCCCTGGATGAAGAGGGCTCTTCTGTTGCGTCTTTAAATGGAACCACGACCCCTGAGGCGCAGTCATGGCTCTCTCCAGGAGCCCATAACGAGCTTGAAGGCTGTCCCTGAGTCCCTGTGCTCTCTTTCCCTCTTGGCAGGGCGACCATCTCTGACCTCTCCCCACCGAATTCCCTTCCAGGCACAAAGCGTGTCTGCGACTCTCCTGTCCTGCTTCACGGGCGGATCCCAGGACGGGACACTCTCGTCTGCTGAGGGAAGATGCACAGCTTCTGGGACTCGACAGTAGGTCGTAGGCCCTCTTTTTTCTTTCTCTCCCCAGAACGCACTCTCACACTCCCCTGCTCTGGGAATGTTAAAAAATAATAATAATAAAGCGGGGGTGGGGAGAGTGACATTTTCTTTTCAGAATAGTTTAGATAGATTCCTGCTGCAAGCAAGGAATATGACTAAATGATTTCTTCGAGTCCCTTCCAGCCAGTGATTCATCAGACATAGAATTTTCAGCTGGAATGGACCGTTATATTCTGGGCCAAATGTCTCATTTTTGCAAACAAGGAGAGTGAGGTCCGTGGAGGTTAAGGATCATGGGGGCCACTTTCTGCCACGGAAAGAACATGGGATTTGAAGTTAGAAGCTCCGTGTGTGAGGCCAGACTCAGCTGGCCGCGCACTGTGTCACCTGGAGCAGGGAGAAGGACACCCTACTCCTCCTGCTTCCGAGCCTTGGCCTAAGTATCAGATGACAGCACATCCACGAAGGACACGAGAAAATGTTGCAAAGGGCTTTATCAATACACTGCAAGGTGAAGTGGCTTGTTCAGGGTCACCCTGCAGTAGAACCAGGATCGTTCAATTCCCATCACACGATGCCACCTTCCTGACGTTTTGCCAATCCTCTCGTTAGGAGATTTTCTCATAAACCACACTAATTTGATCTCCACATGCTTTCTTTTAAACCCCTGGGTACACAGACTCAAACTGTGGGAATCCAGACTGGCTTGGAGGGACCACAGGCTTCCGCTACCTCACGGTCACGGCCCTCAGACCTTGGGCTGCGAGCTTTCCCCAAGCCTCTCTAACTGGTTTCATGGCCCCAGATGGGATGCTGGAGAGGGCTATTTGGTAGCTTTTAGTGGACTATTAATTAAGCTACAGCTTGAACACTGGAATTCGATGAGGGTGATGAAGCGATAATAGAGCCTCCAAGTTCACACTGGACAGAGATTTGGGAACTCGTTCAGCCATAAAAGGTGGCTGACTTGCCAGTTTGTGGCCGGCCACAGAGGAGAGGCAGAAGATGGCAGCCGAGTCTCAGGGGTGACGTGTGGACCACGAAGGGCTCCGAGCCCTGCCATCACTGCTGGTGCCTTGAAAAGGTCGACCGTGCTCCTCTAACCCATCGCTGACCACAGGGCGCAATGAGTTCTCAGGAAGTGGGCCGGCACCCCTCTCGCAATCATCAGGAGATGCACACATCCCGCAGGTGCTGAGAGTCTAGCCCTCCAGTCCATGGGGGCTGCCTGGACCTGCCCCTTTCCTAACTGACGCCTCCCTACACTTGACACGGCGGCGCTCCCCTTCACACTGGAGAGAGCTGAGCCTCTTCAGCAACAGTCTTTGGCCCTTGAAGAGCACAGCACACAAGTCCCATTTTCCCTGTTTTCTGAAGCAGGAAGAATGTTTCAAATTTCAGGAATAATTTTGAGGTCAAGCCTACAAGAAATAGAGAGTATAGCTCTTTTTGCTCTAAGCAATAAAAAAGCAAAGATGGGGAAAATCCCGTGAGCCAGTTCAGCCAACAATTTCCACGTTAAATAAAAAGTGCAAGTTGGAGCCATGTGGTCTCAATAAAGTAGTAAAATATATTTTCTTTACCCTACACTTCATGTGCCTATAACCTTCCTTTTAAATCATCTCCAACCAGCCCCAAATCACCCCGACCGCAAATCACGTGGTAGCTTTGGTCTCCAGGCAGTGGAATGTGCTGGAGTGGACCAGCCGCTACCCGGGGCGCCCAGGGGGAGCCCCCCAAACCCGCAAGGCTGAGTGTGCGCATGACATCAGAGCTCAGCCATCCAGGAAAGAGCTGCGAGGGCCGCAAACCACAGCAGGCAGATAAAGCTGGGAACGGCCCTTCTTAGCAAAACATTCGCCAATACCACAGGCAGCTGGCAGAGGCACGTTTTAATTACATTCACAGAAAGCCACTGTATCCTCAGCCCCACGGGCTTGGAGCTGACCAGCCACTGGGGAGCTCACCGGAGCCCAGCTGGGCAACGGGAAAGCAGCAGAGCTGTGGGTTGGTCACTGCAATTCCCGGTCTGTGTCACGCCTTGATTCGCCCCAGCTGTGGAACCACTGGATAGGCTTTGAAAGGGTTTCCAAGTGAACCAGACCTCAGGAGTAACCTATCCTTCACTTTATAGCTGGAGATTAAGAGCAGCCCAAGGTGTGAGACGTCAATTATGCAGTTCATGATTAATTGAAGAGACGCCCAGCTTGTCCCGGGCATAAACAAAGCTGCAGCGACTGCCTCGTGCCATCCCATCAGAGGATCCAGTGTTGTATTTTGCAAGTGCCATTGGAGCTTTTGCTTATTTACTTTTTTTAAGGAACCATTTAAAGAGTTAAGTATATAGACTTTGAAGGGCTGGTAAACGTACTGGGTGTGCCTTTGGGCACCTCAGAGGAACAAAGTTCAACAGGCATTGGTAAAGCATGATTAAAGCTCAAGGGAAAAACACGGGTCCAAATATAAATGCTCTTTTAAAGAGTACTTAAGCATCATCTTACAATAATTGCTAAAGTTGGAGTTTGAGAAGAGACTGCAGAAATCTTTTATGAGACAAGAAGGATATGCCTGGAAAGTTCCGTTGGCTTTTCTAATTTTAGCCCCAGAGAGCAATGGTTGCTGCTAATTCTGGTTTGTGATTTCACATAAGTGAAGGGAAATTTTCAATACCAAGAAGGAAAAAAAGGCCCAGCAAAGGCACACAACAAACAACAAATGAAAACACTGCTGATCGAAGCAGGTCTCCTCCCTAAAGGGACAGTGAAAAACTACACAGCCGTTAGCCGCGCTAGTGTCTATTGCCTACAGTCTCTTCAGAAACATGCTACTTTACAGCCGGTACCTATCTGGCAATAATCTTCACCAGACACCCAAGGATAACTGTCCATTTCAGGAGGGGGGAGGGGAGGGCCCAAATGCGCGCTCACAGTATCTTCATGGAACCTCTAAACGGCGGGAGAAAATGCAAGGCTCTTGGGTTACTGAAAATAACCTGTTTGCCATTGTGTGGGCAATTAAGGAGCTACCACCTGCGTTTGGAAATCGCTGGGTTCGTGAGATTTCCCACAGATTTATCAGCAGCAGAAATAAACAAGCACCCACTGAGCTCCACCTGGAAGTGTGAGAAGGGCCATGGAAAGTCTTTTCATCACGTGGAGAGAAATTCAAGGTAACCTGCCAGGGTGTTAAACGACATTCCAGAACCCTGAGGATTCTCTTCTTCATCAGGCAGTTGAAAACAAGCTCCAGCCCCCTCCTCAGGTGGTCCCCCACCCCCAGGCCTTCCCACACACCACCTCACCGCTTCTATCAACAGTCTTCCAGCCTGTCAGGAGAGCGGTGACTTCAATATCCCTGGGAGCCCAGGCGTCAGGGTTTTTACGCTCCTAGTGCTGGTAGATTGGGGGAATTCTCTCCTTCAAACTCATGCTGGTTACCTCTGGGTTAGCTGATTTGAAGAATTCACCAACACTGAGTACTTATAAAACAGCGACAGTAACGCTTTCCATGAAAACTGTCAGATTTTCAGCTTAATCTTTCCACGGTAGACGAGTCATCAGGAATGCATTCTTCCCTATTGTGTTCTGCCCGCCACTTGTTCCCTGAGACCACAGCCAACTGAACGCTAACCAAGACGGGGACCCAGTCCAAGGGGCTTCCAGGGGAACAGGAGGACGAGCGTCCATCATCTGACTTTGTTAGACAAAGGACTGCAGTCGGGTGAAACCCAAGAAAACAAGCAAACAAACAACTTTCAGGCAGCTGAAGGGCACCAACTGTGAAGGCGCCCAGATTTCTCGCGGGAAACATCACCAAACATCCGGTGAAGTGTAGCCAGCTGAAGCTCATTCAGCGGCTGAGCAGCAGTTAGGCTGTCAGAGATCGCTCGCCCTGGGAAAGCTTCCTTCGACTTCAACCAGGGATGGAGCAGATTAACGAAGAAATCCGGCTACAAACAAACCCGGCGCAAACCGCTCCAGGCACGCAAACGCTTGCAAGAGCCTCTGTCAAAGTGTCACTTTTTAAGCGGGAGAGCTTCAGCCTCTTGCCTCTCTCCCCTCCCCCACCCCAGCTCTTAAACGCAGGGAAGTCTCGGGAGCGGGACCCCCTTCCCCGACCCCCCGAGCGGACGGACTGGGAAGAAGAGCCGGGGACCGCCTCGAACCCCCGCCGGGAGCGCGCACGGCTCCGGGCACGCGCGGACCTCCCGGGAAGGCGGCACCTGGGCCCCCGCGCCCACTCACCAGCCAGCGGCGAACACCTTCGACCCCTGAACCAGCTCGTCTCGGGTCTCTCAGCGCTCAGCCTTCCCGGCTCGCAGAGCCCGACCTCTGAATCCGGTCTCGTTGGCGGAGCGCCGCGCACAAAACGAGCCCGCAGCCCGCGACCAGAAGCCCGGCGCACGGGCGGCGGGAAGACGTCTTGGCGTCGTCGGCCTGGCGGCCTCGGGCGGAGGGGGCCTGCGTGCTGGGGAGGGGCGGGGGCGGGGGTGTGTCCTGGGGCTACTGGGGAGGGGGCGGGGTTGTGTCCTGGGGGCTGCTGGGGACGGGGGAGGGGGTGTGTCCTGAGGCTGCTGGGGAGGGGGCGGGGTGTCCTGAGGCTGCTGGGGAGGGGGCGGAGTTGTGTCCTGAGGCTGCTGGGGAGGGGGCGGGGTTGTGTCCTGGGGGCTGCAGAGGAGGGGGTGGGGTTGTATCCTAGGGCCGCTGGGGGGGGAGGGGTTGTGTCCTGGGGGCTGCAGGGGAGGGGGCGGGGTTGTGTCCTGGGGGCTGCAGGGGAGGGGGTGGGGTTGTATCCTAGGGCCGCTGGGGAGGTGGGAGGGGTGTCCTGAGGCTGGGCGGGGGAGGGGGCGGGGTGTGTCCTGGCTCTGGGACGGGGTGCGTCCTAGGGCTGCAGGGGAGGGGGTGGGGTGCGTCCTGGGGGCTGCAGGGGAGGCGGAGGGGGTGTCCTAGAGAGCAAAGCCGCTAACTTTCGAAAGAACGCTGAGGGGACCGAAGGCGAGCCTCTGGGGCTCCAAGCCGTCAGCACACCTGGTGGGACCTTCACCTGGGCCGGGGTAGCGCTCACGGCGGAGCAGGTAATAAGCAAGTTCCACCCACGGTTTCGGAAGCCTGTCCCAAAGACCTCTGTTCAGTTAGTCAGCTTCGCGCCTCTCAAGACACCTTGGCTGGGGGGTGAAATCCAGGTAGTAACTAGTAATGAATCTGTATTATTTGTGGAAGAAATCACCTTCTGTTCCATCTTCCTCACAGACCCTCCCATGCGGGGGTATGTTCAGTAACACTCTCCATCTGCATTGCTCCTCGTGAATTAAATTGCTTCTCTGATGTTGCCTTACTGCAGAGCTATAAATTAATTACATTACCCCCCAAGCCCCTAGGAAGAGGAATGCCAAGAATAAACGTGGGCTTTGTTCTTTTTTATGTTGAACAAGTCTGTCATTAATCAAGCCTTCCCACCCCAACTAGGGAACAGACCCAAGACTGCAAGATGTGTGTATGTCTGGTCGTCCTGCTGTCTTTCTCTGCAGCTTTATGTCATAGTGACTCAGCTACCACACAGACGGATATTGTGGGGAAACAATAGGACAGACAGGACAAACCATTTAATAAAGACCTACTTACCAACTATAAGTGATTGGCAGACACAGCCTCATTTTTAAACGTTTACAAAGATTATTTCACCACTTCTAGTGTTTCCCATCTTTGAGTCACAGAACTGCTTGTGATTGGTCAGTCTGAGAGACAGCCAGAATTGTATTTGGAAATTTAAGGAAAAAATTCATAAGGGACCCATGAAGCTATTAATTTAAATGTAGCATATAACATGTCAAAGGCATGACAGGTTCTTGAAGTCAATTAGAAACCATATCAGAAAGTGTGTTCCAGAAATAGAATCATCTTGAAAGGTCCAAAACAGAGAGAGTGCAAAAAACATTTTTTGAAATAAAAGTAAAATGTTGAGAGTCTAGTTCATGTCTTCATTTTTCATATCCTAAGGAAATGACGGGTCATGAAATATTGGATTTTTTTCTCATTAAATCTCCCCCTTTCTTTGGGAATCAAAGTAAAGTTAATAAGGATAAGGTTGCTTTTCAAAGGGGAAATATTTTGGCAGGTTCAGTCCCTTTTTGTGTGTGATTAGGTCCTTCTATTTTTTTCCCCTACACCTGTTCCTCGAGTCTCTGAATAACAGAGGAAAAGACTTGGTTTCTCTGGAAGCATTCCGGTGAAGCAGGTGGCCTTGCTGGGGCGGGTAGGCGGGTGTCACTAATATACATTTCAGGTCCTAACCACCTTCCTCATCTCCAGGAAGGGGAGTTAAAAAGATCTTTCCTCTGTGAATTAGGAGGAACACTTTACTGATGACCATGCCCAGGCTAAAGCAGGAGGAACAGTTGGGCGTGAGGCAGGGGGTCGTTCAGCGTGTGGTCACCAGGATCACAGATGACCTGTAGCCCCTCTGCTCACACTGTGGAGTGTTTAGGAGCCTGAAGTGCATGAGACACCCACTGAACTGCCTCAGTCAAAGATGACGCCCCCTGGGGGTCCTGTGCGCAAGTGTGGGCGAGGCTGAGGCGCGGATGGACTTCCCGTGTCCCTCCACATGGTACGCACCAGGAGGCCACCTGTGGGTGCGGCTCTCAGTTCCAAAGGTCCCTGGAGACTCTGCCCTCCTTTCCCAACGCTGAATGGTCTGTTGAGTTTCTTGGGCTGGGAGAGGGAGAGGTGAGTGTTCTCAGGGTGAGGTCTGCAGCATACCAGTCTCCAAGAGGGGTGCGGAGCTTCCTGAAAATGCAGATTCCTTGGGCCCTGCTCAGAACTCGTAAATCAGGATCTTTCTGCCTGGGGGCTCTAATGTCAGTGTGTGCATGTGTTGTGTGTATGTGTGCATAATTGAATGTTTTGAATAAGAAATATTCACGTAATTTAAATAAAGGTCTATACAAGCCAGTCTTCTTCCTACCAGGTTTCCATCTGTTCAGTCCGTACCCCTCCCTGAAGGTAACCACCAGTACTAACTTTTTTTTTTTGGTACGCGGGCCTCTCGCTGTTGTGGCCTCTCCCATTGCAGAGCACAGGCTCCGGACGCGCAGACTCAGCGGCCATGGCTCACGGGCCCAGCCGCTCCGGGGCATGCGGGATCTTCCCGGACCGGGGCACGAACCCGTGTCCCCTGCATCGGCAGGTGGACTCTCAACCACTGCGCCACCAGGGAAGCCCACCAGTACTAATTTTTTTTCTGCAGACTTCTAAGTTTCTTTATACATATACCTGCAAATACTCTTTCTCTGTTTCTTAAAAATACTACATGCAGAACAATTACTGTCTTTTAACGTGCTCTCTCACTTAAATATGCTTTTGGATCTTTTCTATACCATATGCTCAATCATTCATTCATTTGGAAACAAACAATTATTAAGCACCCACTGTATATGCCAAGTACTACTGTATATTATAGGGATATGGAAGTCAAAAAATTGAAAAAATTTCCGCCCCGCATCATTTATATCTGGGGGGGGGCAGATAAAGCAGATGATAAACGTAAGTTATACATGTGTTACAATATAAGAAGAGTAATTTAAAAAATAGAGCAAGATAGTGGAGATTGGGAATGTCAGGTGGGAGATTTTAATTTTAAATGGAGTGGTCAGAGGTGGCCTTACTGAGAAAGCGACATTTAAGCAAAGAGTGAATGGTGGCGAGGGAGTGAGCTTTGGGATTCTTTGGGGAGTATGGGGATCCAGGCAGAGGGAACATCGCTTGCAAAGGCCCTGAGGTGGGAGTTTGACTAGTCTGTTTGAGGAACAGGGAAAAGGCCTTGTGGCTGGAGAAAAGCGAGGTGGAATGTCAAAGGAGCACGGAGGGCAACAGGGGGCGATGGGCAGCCGTTGGAGGGTCTTGGGAAGAGGAGAGGCAGGATGCATATCACGCTCACGTTTAATGTCTCGTAGCATCCTCTAGGACAGATGCAGCACTATTTATTTAAGCAGGACCAGGATGACAGACATTGGAGTTGTTTCCAATATGCTGCTATTAAACAATGTTACAAGCTTTACACATGACATTTTACACTTGTGCAAGTCTATCTAAGGTATTCGTTCCCCCAAGTAGGATTACTGGGGGTTGCATTCCTTGTTCTGGTGGACATGGCCCCATTGCCCTTCAAAGAGCCTGGCCAGCACACACAATGCTGACCAGTGCCTGTTCCCCACGGTCTTGCCCGCAGAGCACAGCGGCAAACGTCGGGGCATCCACCAGCCTGATGGGTGAAAAGTGACGTCTCAAGCAGATTCGCAGATATCGAAATCAAATTTATGGTGACCAAAGGGGAAACATGGGGGAAGTGGTAAGTTAGGAGACTGGGATTAACATACACACACTATGATATATAAAATATTGATGGCGGCTTCCCTGGTGGTGCAGTGGTTAAGAACCCACCTGCCAATGCAGGGGACACGGGTTCGAGCCCTGGTCTGGGAAGATGCCACATGCCGCAGAGCAACTAAGCCTGTGCGCCACGACTACTGAGCCTGTGCTGTAGAGGCCGCGAGCCACAACTACTGAAGCCCACGTGCCTAGAGCCCATGCTCCACAACAAGAGAAGCCACCACAATGAGAAGCCCATGCACCGCAATGAAGAGTAGCCCCCACTCACTGCGACTAGAGAAAGCCCACGCAGCAACAAAGACCCAATGCAACCAAAAATTTAAAAAGTAAATAAAAATAAATTAAAAAATAAAATATTGATCGATAACCAACAAGGACCTACTGCATAGACCAGGGAACTCTACTGAATATTCTGTAATAACCTATAATGGAAAAGAATCTGAAAAAGAATACATATATATGTGTGTGTGTATATATATATATATATATATATATATAAAACTGAATCACTTTGCTGTACACCTGAAACTAACACAACATTGTAAATCAGCTATACTTCAATAAAAAGTTAAAAGAAATTTAAAAAAATTTTTAAAAAGGTGGTTCTGGCTGCCTTTCTCTGATTCTGTTTTATTTTGCTCCAAGGAATAAACCAGTTGCCTCACGACCACTTAAAAAAATAATTTAAAAATATTGAATTGTGGTAAAAAAACACATAATGTAAAATTGACCACTTCAACCATTTTTAAGTGTACGGTTCAGAAGCTTCAAGTACGTTCACACTGTTGTGCAACAGATCTCTAGAAATTCTTCATCTTATAAAACTGACGCTTGGGGCTTCCCTGGTGGCGCAGTGGTTGAGAGTCCGCCTGCCGATGCAGGGGACGCGGGTTCGTGCCCCGGTCCGGGAAGATCCCACATGCCGCGGAGCAGCTGGACCCGTGAGCCATGGCCGCTGAGCCTGCGCGTCCGGAGCCTGTGCTCCGCAACGGGAGAGGCCACAACAGTGAGAGGCCCGCGTACCGCAAAAAAAAAAAAAAAAAAAAAAAAAAAAAAAAAAAAACTGACGCTTGGGACTCCCCTAGTGGTCCAGTGGTTAAGAATCCTCCTTCCAATGCAGGGGACGCGGGTTTGATCCCTGGTCAGGGAACTAAGATCCCACATGCCGTGGAGCAATTAAGCCCGTGCGCCACAACTACTGAGCTCAGGTGCCTCAATTAGAGAGCCCACGTGCCGCAACTAAGACCTGACACAGCCAAATAAGTAAATATTAAAAAAAACAACAACCTGACACACCGTCCCATTGAACAACAATTTCCTACTCTCCCTCCCTGCACCCCCAGCAGCCACCACTCTACTTTCTGTCTCTATGAATTTGACGACTTTAGATCCTTCATATAAGTGGAATCATACAGTATTTGTCTTTTTCTGACTGGCTTACTTCACTTAGCATAATGTCCTCAAGGTTCATCCATGGAGTGGCATGTGACAGGATTTCCTTCCATTTAAAGGCTGAATAATACTCCATTGTATGGATGGACCACATTTTCTTTATCTTCCATCTGTCCTCAGACATCTGTGTTGCCTGCACCTCTTGGCTATTGTGAATAGTGCTGCTGTGAACATGGGTGTACAAATATCTATTTGAAATCCTGCTTTCAATTCTTTGGGATATATACCCAGAAGTGGGATTGCCAATTTTTAATTTTTTGAGGAACCTCTATATGCTGTTTTCCACAACAGCTGTACCATTTTATGTTCCCACCAACAGTGCACATGGGTTCCGATTTCTCCACATCCTAATAAATTAACATTTGTTATTTTCTACTTTTGTTTTGTTTTTAAATGTCTATTTACTTATTTAGTTATTTTGGCTGCACCAGGTCTTAGTTGCGGAACTCAGGATCTTTGTTGCGGCATGCAGGCTTCTCTCTAGTTGCAGCATGTGGACTCTCTAGTTGTGGCTCGCATGCTCAGTAGTTGTGGCGTGCAGGCTTAGTTGCCCCTCAGCATGTGGGATCTTAGTTCCCCAACCAGGGATCGAACACATGTCCTCTGCATTGGAAGGCAATTCTTAACCACTGGACCACCAGGGAAGTCCCCTATTTTGTTTTGTTTTGTTTTTTGATAGTGGCTATCCTAATGGGTATGAGGTGACATCTCATTGTGATTTTGATTTGAATTTCTCTAACGATTAATGATGTTGAACATCTTTTCATATGCTAGTTGGCTACTTGAATATGATCTTTAGAGAAATATCTACTCAAGTCTTTTCCCATTTAAAAACATTTATTTTTTTAATTTTTATTTTATGTATTTTTGGCTGCTTTCGGCCTTCGTTGCTGCGCGCGGGCTTTCTGTAGTTGTGGCGAGCGGGGGCTACTCTTCGTTGCGGTGCGCAGGCTTCCCATTGTGGTGGCTTCTCTTGTTGCGGAGCACAGGCTCTAGGTGCATGGGCTTCAGTAGTTGTGGCTCACAGGCTCTATAGCTCAGGCTCCATAGTTGTGGCGCACGGGCTTAGTTGCTCCGTGGCACATGGGATCTTCCCGGACCAGGGCTCGAACCCATGTCCCCTGCATTGGCAGGCGGATCCTTAACCACTGTGCCACCAGGGAAGTCCCCCTTTCCCGTTTTAAAATCATGTTATTTTTATTGTTGTTGAGCATAAGAATGCTTTATATATTCTGGATATTGACCCCACATCAGATACATGATTTGCAAATACTTTCTCCTATTTTATAGGCTGGCTTTTCACCCTGTGGGTTGTGTCCTTCGATGCACAGAAGTTGTGAAGTTTGATGTAGTTCCGCTTGTCTGTTTTTGTTTCCATTGCCTGTGCTTTGTTCCACTACCACTTTGTGATAGTAATCTTCTACCTACGGTTTTGAGATGCCATTTTCATCATGTATAAAATTCCTGTATATAGTTGGGTCTATTTCTGAACATCATATTCTGTTTCAGTAGTTGATCTTAGTTCAAGTGTCACTGCCCCACTGTGTTAATTATTGAGGCTTTTGCTTTTAATATCCAGTGAGGCTAATTCTCTCATTGCTCTTCCCTCTCAGAGTTTCCAGGCTCTTCTTACTTTCCCATATGAATTGTGGAGTAAACAAATAATAATAATAGAACTCTTAATAATATTTTCATTATTAGAATTAAATTTACATAATTAACAGAGAGAGAATCAACATCTTTAGTTATCAAGTTTTCCTAGCTGAGAAAAACAGAGGTCTTTCCATTTGTTCAAACTTACTTTGTGTCCTTTATAAATGTTTTATAGTTTTCTTCATATGTGTCTTGCACATTTTTTGTTACATTTATTCCTAGGTATTTTATCTTTTTATTACTATTATAAATGCGGTCTTTTAAAATTTTTTTTTAATTTATTTTTTTATTGATGTATAGTTGATTTACAATGTTGTGTTCATTTCTACTGTACAGCAAAGTGACTCAGTCATACACATATATACATTCTTTTTTATATTCTTTTCCATTATGGTTTATCCAAGGGTATTGAATATAGTGCCCTGTGCTATACAGTAGGACCTTGTTGTTTACCCATTCTGTATGTAACAGTTTGCATCTACTAACCCCAAGCTAGGATAAATGGGGTCTTTTATCTCCTTTCATCTTCTTACTGAATATAATCAACTAATTATAGTGTATTCATTTTGTACCATTCTATGTTACTAAATTCTCTTATTATTCATATATATTTCTCTCATATTCCTAACTATGTAATAACATCATCTAATAATAAAGATTAACTCCGCTCTCCAATTTTTATACTTAAAATTTTTCTCTCTTCTAATTTCATTGCCTATTAGGAACAACGTTAAATAACTGTAGTGATAGTGGACATTCTTGCCTTATATTTGATTTTAATGGGGAAATGCCTCCAGCGTTTCCCCAAGAGGTGTGGAATGGGCTTTTGGCTGAGAACAATATATTTTGTTATGCTAAGGGAGTATTAATTTATTCTTAATTTATTGAGGGCTTTTTTTTGGGTCAAGTATGATTACTGGCTTTGATCCAAATGCTTTTTTTTAAAGTATCTTTACAAATGATCATATAATTTTTCTCCTTAGAGCTGTTAATTTGACAGAATATAATAAATTTCCTAGTAATGAACTATCCTGGCATTCCTGTAATAAACTCCACTTAGTCATGGTAATTATTTTTTTAATGTGCTGATAGATGCTATTTGCTAATATTTTATTTAGAATTTTTGCATAGGTATTCATGAGTGAGATTCTGACAAATTTTTGTGTCATTGCATTGTGATCAAAGAATATCATCTGTGATGTTTCTATCTATTGGGATCGACTGACTTTCTGTGTGGCCTAACTTATGGACAATTTTTATGTATGTTCCTTGGTCACTTGTAAAAACACTGTTGTCTATATTTTCAGGATGTAGACCTGAATAACATATATCTTATTACTGATGTTATTTATGTCTTCTTTGAACTTCAGATATTTTGACTTGATTTATAGTAGACTGAGAGAGTTTTCATTTATGTATATTTCTCCTTGCATCTGTTGTTATTTCTGCTTTATAAGGTGGGTGCTACGTTATTTGGTGAATATATATTCATAATTGTCACAGTTTCATTTTGAGTTGTATCGTTTGGTGTTACAAGGTGCCCTTTCTCTTGATATGTTTATTCATTGGCTTGCATTCCGCCTCAGTGGATGGTGAGGTCACAGCCTTCCTTTGTTTTCTGTTCCCCTTGCCTGGTGTGTCTCTCCTTACAGTTTCACTCTGCGTCCTGAATCACTTGGACCTGTGTGTGTCTCTCGTGGACAGGGTTTCAATCTGCGATGGCCTCTCCTGCCACCACTCTGCTGACCACTTCCTGTGCCCGCTGTCACCAGACAAGGGATGTAGCTTTCTGCTTCAGCTCTTCAGATGACCCTCCTCTTCAGGGGGAGAAGCTTTTTCCTGGTGCTTTGTGGGATCTCAACAGCTAGTTTGCTTACCTGAGTAGCTACATGCTGTTTTGTGAACAAAATGTTTGTATCTGTCGATTAGGCTTGTATTTATGGTATTGTTTTTCAGGAGTCCCCATTATTTCTATAATAGAGTAAATTTAAACAGCAGCTCTCAGACTCAGCTTAGAATGATGGTTTTGGGGGGTGGTACGAATAACACATCCCTTGGGCAGCCTGACACATGATCCCTTTTGGTCCTTCCCATCACACTGGGTTTGCAGAGCGAGGACCCTGATCATACAGATGGGAGAGAGTGAAGTAAGGCTTCTCAGTATTGTACTTCCTCATCCTTTCTCACACAAGCAGTCAGACGATTCAGCTGTCAGGTACGCTACGGAAGGGCCTGGATGTGGGGAGACATGCTTTCCAGGGTCTCCAAGGCAGAGCTTCATAATTATAAGAAGTAGAGTGAGCGTAGGTTTAGCTCTCTTCTGAAAACGCTCACGTTGTTCAAACACTGGAGGGGTTTCTTGCTGGAATCTGCCTTTCCGGGTAAACTTTAAAAGAAAAGAGACCCTTATCTCTTGAGGACGGTGTGAGTGTGGTCCTGCCCCCGGGCTCAGGGGTCTGGGTGACCTCCAGGGTCCCCTTGCTCCGGATGCTCAGATAGGACATCTCAGGGTCCAGATGTGTCGTTTTCAAACTTCGGCCCCAGAAGTATGATCTGTCAGGAGACGGTAATCAATGATATTCAGATCTAAAAGCATCCAGTGGTTGTGTAACAAGATGCTACCTCATGGAGAAACGGAAGTCAGGACCAAATCTCAGCACCTCTCTTTCAGGGTTAGGGACGGGCACATGACAATCCACTTCAAACTGCCGTGTGTTAAAGGAAACAGAAGAATTTCCACATTTCTTTTTCTGGGATGAAAGCAAAACGGTAAAGGGGGGAAATATATGGAAATCTTTCACATTGAGACACTTCAGGATCATGTTCTCTTCTGACCAGAAATTCCAGAGTTGTCCCAAGATTCAACCTCTGAATCATGTCGACTAGGGAGACATTGTCTGAGCAGGACTGGGATTCCGAACATTCTTAGAGGCCTCATAAAAATCCCGAAACGAGGGACATTTACATTGTGGTCACACAAAGAAAAGCCCCCTCGTGATTTGGGATTGAGTTTGTGCGTTTTATATTTATAGTATCAACAGCAGAGGAATGCAGAGTTTGGCGTGGGGAGAGGCTGGGGCATGAGGGGTGAGTGAGGAATGAGGAGGGTGGGGTGCAAGTTTTCACCGAGAGCCTGTGCGTACCGGGAGGGGCCGTGTCTGGTGGCTGGTTGTTCGTTTTTATTTTGTGGTACGCGGACCTCTCACTGTTGTGGCCTCTCCCGTTGCGGAGCACAGGCTCCGGACGCGCAGGCTCCGGACGCGCAGGCTCAGCGACCATGGCTCACTGGCCCAGCCGCTCTGCGGCATGTGGGATCTTCCCGGACCGGGGCACGAACCCGTGTCCCCTGCATCGGCAGGCGGACTCTCAACCACTGCACCACCAGAGAAGCCCTGGTTGTTCGTTTTTAGAGCAGAATCTTCCTCAGGTCTCCAGGGTGAGGGACGACGGGCAGCATCCTTTACTGCTCTTGTCTGCTCACAAGGAGAGCTTGGCTTCTGCCTTTGGCCCCCCCAAGCCCTGGGCGCCCACGTAAGTTGACACACGGAGCTTGTGTTCACAGACCTGCAGGATCCCTCCTCTTTGCCTGCAAGGGGCTCTGGAGCATCAGTTCAGGATGGTCCACTCCCGAGAAGCACAGGCAGGTCAGAGGTTACTGGAATTCCCAGCCCAGGCCACTCACCCAGCACCTCACAAGATGACAGAGCCCGGGGGCCACACTTGCCAAGAGAGGGGTTGTCAGGTGGCAAAAGAGACATTCCTTTCACCACTTGTCATGCGATGTTTATACATTTGGGACAGGGACTTACACAGCAAAACAAGGGCATCTGGGAATACGGTCTTTGCAGACTTGCTAAAATTGGACCTGAGTTCCAGACAAAAAGACATGTTTCCGTAAACAGCAAAGCATGAAGTAAGTACACAAGAGAACAATTTCTTGTACCCAAATCTCAAGCCTGGGGTGGAGGGCGGAGGGTAGGAAGGCCAGGAGGATACAGCAGGGGCCAGGCATCCTGCCCCCCTCGTTCAGGTCTGTGTTGAGCCGCTGCCCCAAGCGGGTCCATAGCTCTTTACCTGGAGGCTAAGAAATCCCTCCCTCTCCCCAGAAATAAGCTTCAGACAGGGATTTATAGGACAATGACGATGGTGGGTGAACAAGCCGCGAGTCTCGTAGGGATGAGGGAAGACTCACAGGACAACGTCATCTGCGCGCTCTTAGGTCATCCATTATTTATTCTTTCTTTATATGGAACCCAGCCTCTGCTGGCTCATCTGAAGGAAAACCCAGCCCTTGACTTTCAGAGGTTTAGGCAGGGCTGGGGAAGAGGAGAAACACAGCCAAACGAACCGACGGGCACTGAAGCAGCTGCAGAATAATTAAGTCTGTCTGTGCTGATCTATAGCGTGGTTTTCAAGGCGTGTGCGTCTGAATCAAAGGGTCTTGAAGAAATGCAGATTCCTGGGCCCTGCTACTGGGCCTCAGAGGGCAGGGCCGGGTTATTTGGGTTTCAAAGCAGTATCCTCAGTGAGTTGATGGCAACGAGCCCGACACCTACTCTGCGAATCACTGGTCTAGAGCGCGCTGTGACTTTATCACAGAAGAGGTGGGAGGGGAGTAACCCTGGTCGAGTTCTTACTACCCGGAGTGTTTGCACACACCTGTCACTTAATTCTGAGGAAGACTCGGGGGCAGGCGTCCACAGTAGAGCCGGGAATCTGGTCAGGGTCAGCAGCTGAAGTCTAGACTGTGCTCCTGGGGGCGTGTGCCCTGGCTGAGACGGGAGGGCGTCTGGGTGAGCAGGAGACGGCGTCCCTGGGTAGGCGAGCCTGTCCCCACCACATGCCCTGGGCCAGCCTCCGTGCCACTCCCAAAGCCACCCAGTAGATGCAGACCTGACCGTGGCACTGCACGATGTGTCCTTATGAGGCTCCTTATGTATCCTCTGAGGATCCTGTTTTCACTGAGCAGTGTCACGCAGACATCGTTTTGGTTGGGCTCCCTGATGTTTTGTCTGAGGAAGGACAATTGTTTTGGAACTGCCATTCGTGCGACACAGAAAGGAAGCATCGTTAATCACGCGTGCTGACTGCATCGTTAGCTGGGGTGCCCTGTGACTTGGATTCCACGGATTTTGTCCTGTTCCGTGGCAGCTGTGCATTTCACCCGCTGGTCGTCCTGAAGCAGGGGAGTGTGAGGACGGGTGGGCAGGGCAGGGGCGCGTCACCACCCCTGGGAGAGCTGAGAGCATGCACCCTGCCACGGCTGGTCAGACCTGAGTTCTTCATCCCCAGGCCCTGTGGTCTTGTTTACGACTCAGTTTGGTTACAGGTGAAGCTCAGGTTTGAGAGGGCTGGCAGGAGAGGCCTGGGGTGGCCCAAATTCGTGGATTCTGTTCTTTTAAGGAATCCATTAGCAGCGAGAAGATTCCGCGGTGTCAGCTCGATCCCGATCAGACATCGTGTGTGAGATAACCCCAGAGCTTGTCATAAATTATAAAGACATTCCTCAGTCACTCTCATCCCCCCGTTAAGGCCCCACTGATCCGAGCGGGTTCTGCGGAAAGATCCCCATCGCAGTGTGAGAAACAGCAGATGCCAAAGCCCTCCGACTCGGCCGTCGCCAGCCCGCCCTGCGCCCCAGACAAGTCGTGGGTGGTGTCGGGTCGTCCTTGGTTCCCACAAGAAGGCAGCTGCCCGTTGCGGTGAGACTGAAAACAAAGTCTTTTCAAGGCTCACGGGACGTGGGGATGCACTGCTGCTTCTCCAGTTCCGCTTCCTTCCTCCTTCCAGCTCTTGGTCTCCATCGGCCCCTTCCCGCCAGGGCCTCGGCACCAGCTTCTCCCCACCCGGCCAGGCTTAGCTCCTAACTCTTCTACCTGCCCGGAAAGTGGGCTCTGCTTTGCCACCACCCAGCGAAGACGCCCTGCAGCTCTGAGTGAGGGGCAGGTTCCCACCCGAGGCCGACCCCCAGCCCGTCCCCGGCCCCGGGGGAGGGCAGCCAGGCCTGGCCACGTCTGGGCCTCCACCTCCCTGAGACCCACGTGCAGGGCACTGAGCGTAGCGAGGAAGAGCCTTTTGTATTCGATCACAAGCTCATCACGAAGGGATGTGGCCTAGAAGCTTAAATTCCACATAATGGTCCGTCTCTGGGGACCCTGCCTCCCAGGTAACAAGCATTCGGCTAAAATACCTGTGATTAGCTCCCAGGAAACCTCCCGACCAGGCCCACCTGTGAATGAGGGCGGGAAGGAGAAATTAACACCTCCCCTCCGGAGGCTGACGGAAACCAGGAAGTACTTGGCTTCACGTCCTCCCCTTTTAGTATAAAAGGGGTCCGAGGGCTTCCCTGGTGGCGCAGTGGTTGAGAGTCCGCCTGCCGATGCAGGGGACGCGGGTTTGTGCCCCGGTCCGGGAAGATCCCACGTGCCGCGGAGTGGCTGGGCCCGTGAGCCATGGCCGCTGAGCCTGCGCGTCCGGAGCCTGTGCTCCGCAATGGGAGAGGCCACAACAGTGAGAGGCCCGCAAACCCAAAAAAAAAAAAAAAAAAAAAAAAGCCTCATGCGGCCATTAGGATCCCTTCTCCCCATGATTTAAAATATACCAAGTTAGAAAGAAAAGAGGGGAGGGAGTGGACAGCATGAAGGCACGGTGTCTATGGTGACAGATTCTTTGGTCACAAAATTAAGGTTGACTCCTTGAAATACAGCCCGGTTCAAATTCACAGCCAAAAGGCATATGTAAAGAAAAGGCAAAAAATACTGTAACCGTCCTCAAAACCCAAGGACTGTTTTCAAAAAAAAAAAAAAAAGGAGAGGAAAAATGGTACCACTATCATGCCTTCCTGAACAATCACATCATATACAGCCTCTCCCAGCCAGCAACAAACGCTTTCCATCCACAGGCTCGAGGCAGAGCCCTCATAAATTGACTGCGATATACTCTTCCCCTGCTTGACCACAAGGCAGTGATTATTTAAACACGAAGGCTCCTGCTGATGAGGTTTTCAGAGCAAGTCCCTGGTGGGGTTCAGAACGACTGATGTCCATCGCTTTGGAGGCTAATACGTCAAGGATACCATGAGAGGAATCACGAGTCCCCTCCCCCCGCCCGCTGGCTGCAGCCACGGGGCCTTCAGATGTCACCACCCTCAGCCCTGAGGTTCCCCCTGGGGACGGCGTCCAGGCCACCACCGGTGAGCTGCGAGGTGTGCTTTTGATTATCTCAAGAGAGTGAACATAAAAAGCAATACCTCAGCCCGGGAGGAATGGAAGCCCGGCCTCTGTGCCCGCTGAAATGTATGGTCAGAACTTCACAGTCCCTGTTCCACGCCGACCCTCGGAGCCCCTGCTCTGCTGTTTCCCTTGTGAAATGTGAGGAGATGGTCTTCATGACCCCAAGGTGTGTGTGGCTAGATTGTAATCAGGATGAATCGTGTTCTCCTTGCCTGGTACCCCAGCGCTGGGGTACAGGCCACAAAGTAGCTTTTTTATTTTTTATTTATTTGATTTATTTTGCCTGCATTGTGTCTTCGTTGCCGCACGCAGGCTCTCTCGAGTTGCGGCGAGCGGGGGCTACTCTTCCTTGCAGTGCACGGGCTTCTCACTGCAGTGGCTTCTCTTGTTGTGGAGCCCGGGCTCCAGGTGTGCGGGCTCAGTAGTTGTGGCACGCGGGCTCAGCAGTTGTGGCTCGTGGGCTCTAGAGCGCAGGCTCAGTAGTTGTGGCGCACGGGCTTAGTTGCTCCGCAGCATGTGGGATCTTCCTGGACCAGGGCTCGAACCCGTGTGCCCTGCATTGGCAGGCAGATTCTTAACCACTGTGCCACCGGGAAAGCCCACAAAGTAGCTTTAAAAGAATAAAAATCATGTATCTATTTTCATGATGTTTGGACAGAAAGTGTGTGAAACTAAAGCATGAATATGATATCTATTCTCAATGTCTTTCGTATGAATTTTAAAAGTAATGGTTTATAAAGGCTTCGTTTTCCTTTTTAATTTAGCACCCTCCCTAGGAATTAGGGCAAAAGTCCTCAAAAGATGCCTTGCAAGAAGGATGGGCCAAACCCCATACACAGCAGTCCACTCTCTTAGCTGCTCCCTTGACCATGAGACTCCAATCCAGCAGCCTCTTCCATCCGGGCATCAGCACCTGTGGGCCCAGCTACGCCTGGGTGAAGGAATCTTGCTGCCATCGTGTCTTAAATACCTAGAGCCTTTCAGAATATCACTCCTGCTGTTTTCATCCCGGTATTCGGTTTTGGAGGATCCCAATAGGTCCTTGAAATGGCACTGCCCACGGGGACGGGGCCCACCCTGCAGGGCTGCAGAGGGACAGGCTTTTGGAAAGAAGACGGGCCCTTGTTGTTAGGATCCAGTTCTATTCATTATCCTCCTGGCTCCTTTTCCAGCATTAGGGTCTTTTCTTATGATCTTTGTAAAAATATAATGAATAGTGAACCATAAACCGTAGGCAGTGGACAGAATGGGGGCCTGGCCACATCTGGAAGTGGGGTTGAACAGGGAAGGTCACCCACAAAACGAACGCAAGATGAGACCGTTCAATAAATAAACACTTGTAAAAGCATGCATGGGACGTACGAAGCTTTTTTCGCCAGAGTTCCATTTGTTTATTGCTGCTTTATGGTTTTCCAGATTAGACAGAGATTTCAGACCTGGATGACGCACACATGAGCTGGTTCCAGAGAAGAGATCTTTGGCAGAAACCTACTCGCAGCCCCAGGGTGGCTGCCCTGCCCCTCAGTAGGGGCCATGTGGCGGCTTCAGGGCCCTCCCTCGGGCAGCACTGTTACTGTCCCATGAGTTTATTGCTCTGATTATTTTTTAAATATGAGTAACAGAGTCCACAGTGTCTTTTTTTAATAATAGTGAAGTCCAGGACTTTTAAGAAAAAGTGATTCAGACCAACGTAGTGTCACATGATCCCCTCAAAAAGACGACCAAGAGGCAGAAACCAAGCCAAGAGGTAAAGAGACGTTGCATTTCCTTCAAGACACTAGAGATTCTCAACTAGCTTACGCGGGGCGCCATCCTCACAGTTTTATCTGATGGACGTTACTTATGACGTTCCTTAAGCAGGGCAAGAACAGCTGAAACCAAACTCTCCAAATTCTCCAGCCCTTAAATGAATTCCCAGCTACAAACCAGGAGACTCGCACTGTTAGGTCTTCAGGGCCCCGGGATCGGAGCTACACGACTCAGCTTTTTTGTACAACGCTGGCATGACTTTGTGGGATCCATGTATAATTTAGGTGGTGCCGGTACCGTGTTTTAAAATAATGTTTGGACCTCTGCCCATGAATTAGTTCAATCTGACTCTCCCGCTTTTATCCCTAATGAGTCCTCATGTTTATAGCCTGCGTGACCGGGGGCACACTGACACTCGGCGTATCTTGGAGGACAGATCTTGGGGTCATCCCAGAGCCTCATCATTTCTAACGACTTCATATCCGAATGGGCGGTGCTGTGCTCACTCCCCAAACCCCCCAAAGGGAGGGAGGGGTCTTCTCTCCACCACTTTCCTCTAGAATATAACTATGTATGTTTCACAACCAGACGCTGGCAGCCAAACCCTAAAGCCTGCATCCATTGCTGGCACCGTCATCTGGAATTCAGGGTGCAGCACAATTAACTTGGGAGAGCAATGACACGTATCCAAAGATGAGGAAAAGAGTATGTGGATAGGTAAAGACGAAGGCTGGGGATTCTGAAAAGAATGACGGTAGATGTGCTCTGATGTACTGCAGCCATCCAAAACATCTGGTGCCTTGGTCAAGATGCTCATCTTAGCAATACTGCAGTGAGTCTGTTCATCTCGGGTGTGGAACTAGGGTGACCAACTCATCCGCGTTTGTTCCGAACTTTCTTGGTTTCGGCACTGAATGTCCTGCATCCCAGGAGACCCCTCAGTCCTAGTCAAAATCGGGATGTGTGGTTACCCTCCAAGGAACAGAGGCATTTGAGATGTAAACGCAGGCAATGCATTTCAAAGAGTGACATTAAAGTTAGTTTTTCTGCGGTGCCTTCTCCCAGGACATTTCCGTTATTCTCCACTTGTTACTGAAGGAAGATGGCAAAGAAGAGCAGTCAGGAAATGGAACCGGGCTTCTCTGGTGGCGCAGTGGTTGAGAGGCCGCCTGCCGATGCAGGGGACACGGGTTCGTGCCCGAGTCCGGGAGGATCCCACATGCCGCGGAGCAGCTGGGCTCGTGAGCCATGGCCGCTGAGCCTGCGCGTCCGGAGCCTGTGCTCCGCAGCGGGAGAGGCCACAGCAGAGAGAGGCCCGCGTACCGCAAAAAAAAAAAAAAAAAAAAGAAGTGGAACCTTCAGCCATTACACTAGCCAGATGGACTTCTTCGTGGTGTAAGCTGGGTCGTTCTGAGGACAAAGCGCAGACAGCCTTTTGACTTCATGGTTTCAGGGACCCCCATCCTCAGTGTAAGCCCCCACTGTCCTCCCACACCTTCTCCTTCTACAGAGGGTTCTGTGCTGTGCTGTCCGACTGCCAGGCCCGAGCAGGAGATTTTCCGGGAGTTCAGCTCTAGGAAGCACTGTGTCATCTCCCCCGCCTCAACCTCCAGTAAAACAGGAAAATCACTTTTTCCTTAAGATATTTTCGGTGACATGCTTCTGTTTCTCTTGGATGGGTCGCCCTGTTGAGACAGACTTGGAAGCAGGGAAAAGGGAGTCTGGTTTAATTCAGCTTACATTGGGGGGCAAATGCCTTGGATTTTGGACGCAAAGACTCATGCACAGCTGCACCCTGGATAAAATCATTGCCTCAGAACGCAATGGAGAAATACTTGCACCGTTGCTCAGCTGTTGGAAATACAGAGCAAGGGCTCAACTGGACACAAGCTGTGATGGTCCTTGGAGCATCATCTTCAAATCAGAGAAGACTGGAGATTTCCCTGGGGTCAAATTACCACCGTTATCATGAGAAAGGTGTATGCTGAGGATGGATGGACCACATGAACTGCCACGTGTAGATGGCGACATATGAGTTCCCCGAATTAGAAGGCGTTGAGGAGACGATCTGAGAAATTATAGGCTGAGTGTTTTTTTAAACCCAGATTTCAAAGACACTGCTCTGGACTGAACACTTGTGTCCCCACAAAATTCAGAGGTTGAAACCCTAACCCCAAGGGGATGGCATTTGGAGGTGGGGCCTCTGAGGGGGCAGTTAGGATGCAGAGGTGAAAGCTTCATGATGGGACCAGAGCCTTGATAAAGAGAGATAAGGGCTTGCTTCCCCCCACTTTTCTCTCTCTCTCCCCCCTCCCCCCCGCCATGTGAGAACACAGCGAGGAGGTAGCCATCTGCAAACCAGGCACCGATCACCCTGGCACGCGGATCTCAGGCCTCCAGCCTCCAGACGGTGGGGAGTAAGTTCTGTGCTTTAAGCCCCCCGTCTGTGGTGAGTTGTCACAGCGGCCGGAGCTGACCGAGACAGACACCCCCCCCCCCCCCCCCGCTTATTTCTTAACAAGATGCAGCCATTTCAGCAAGCGGAGGAATCGGTGTGGTCGTGTTGGGACCGGCCTGTCTCCTTTCCTTCATGGAAACCGTGGTGAAGGGCACACGCTCCCAGAAACTAGAAACATTTGCAAAGAGTGTGAGACCAGGCTCCAGGGAATTGTGCTTTAAAGAGGAGCCAGAAAGGCACAACCTCAAGACAGACAGACACCAGAAGTTCGGTGTCGCCTGCAGGCTCTCTCATTAGGACTGTCCACAGCATAAGACCTCACGGCCTCAGTTCTGGTCACAGATAGTCTAACGGTCCTGGAGGAGATATCCGCCCAGTAGAAGAGTGGACGGGGCTCCCGTGTGGAGGGTTTTAGTTTATTTGCTCTGTTGTCTTGTCGCACATGAGCGGGAGTGGGGAGACAGGCCCTCCTTGTGTGTTTGGGCTTCGAGACTCTGGCAGCTGCCCCGGCAGGGGGGATGGGACGTTTTATAGGATCAGAGACGCCCACCTCAGGCTCGAGGGGAGGGATCACAGCAGAGGGTTCCGGGACAAGCCTGGCCTTCCCCCGACACTGCTGGAGTGGCCTGGTTTCCTCTGCTGGGGGCGCTCATCAGAGGGAAGGAGGGAAACAGGATCATGGTGGAGTCTGGTCTCAGCTCTTGGAGCGAACCTGAGAGCCTGAAGGTAACTGTTTGCCGTTACCAGATCCAGACAGCAGGGGCCTGGCCCTGACGACCGAGGGTCCAGCTGGAGTTGTGGGGAGCATCAGGATTTGCTTCCAGGGCTCAGCACACACGGCTCAGGGGCTGAAGTCCGCAGGTGGAGATTGCATATGGTTTGTGGGGACGGAGTCCCACACCCGGCGCCTTCCTTGTGGCAGGGGGTCATCTGTGTCCGTGGATGAAAGGACACCATTAACGCGCGTGTCCCGTCCTTACTGACGGAGCTGCTGGGTGCCACTCGTGAGCCCGACTCGGGGGGCATTGATGTGGGGAGGCTCTCAGACCCAGAGTCAGCTCAAGAGCTGGGAGAGACCCCCAAGGAGACAGAGGTAGCTGGGTCAGAAAGTACATGTGAAAATGTGGACAAAGTGGAGGAGGGCTGGACCGCAGGAGGGGCCCGGGCTGGGGGCAGTCGTGTCTCTGCCCCGGGGTCTGCACGGTTGGGGCTTTGCTGATGGGCGGGGGAGGACCCCTTGGTGGGCGGAAAGCTGACAACCAGACGTCCAGGCCGCCTGGACCCCCAGGCATCGCCGACCCCACCATCCTCCCCTCAGGGAGTGCCCCCAAGGCACAGGGCCCCGGTACGGGCAGAGGGTGCTGAACACATGCTTCTGGGATCCTGGCCCTAAGGAGGGCCCCTGGGGAGGGCTTCCACCTCTTCCCAGAGACCCTCCGTCACCATGGTGCTGTCAGGAGAATAAGCTCCTCAGGGGAGAGTAAAGAGGTACCCTGAGCGGGACAGCTGACCCGGGGGAAACACACCTGATGGCCCAAGAGGTGAGGGGACGTGCTGCAGATGGGGAACAGCAGCGAGCATCACAGGGACCCGACTGGAGGGGTCACGGGAGGAGGCAGACTCGTGGGAGTAAATGCTGTACAAGAATCGAATGACAGGCTGGGCGTAGGAAGGCAAAAAATGAGTTGGCGTGCAGGAAGACTGGGTGCTGGATTGCTCCAAGGGAATCGGAAAGGGACAAGGAAACAGACTCTGTAAAAGGAAACTACACCTTATGGGGGATCATGTCACCCACGCAGACCCAGGAGCCATCATCCCAGAAGAGAAGAGAATAAACTGAGGGGTGACGTTTATAAGAAGAAATAACAGAGTTTCCCCTAATGAAGGAAGCATGTAAAGATGTCCGATTCAGTAGGTCTGGATCTACATCCCACCCTTCCCGTAGCCACTGCCTGCGGCACCGTGCCCACGCCCCGAGCTGCCCCCAGGTTCCTGGGATGCGAGGCTGGGGGTGCCCACGCAGTGCCCGGCTCGGGAAGCGTTGAGGTGCCGCCCACAGCTCAGGTGCCCCTGTCCAGTGTGCGCGGGACTGGTGCGTGAGCACACTCCTCTCACCTGTGCGCGGAGGTTCTGAAGCGCCCAAGGGGTCCCGCACCTCGCCGTGCACCTGGGAATCCTCCCTTCTACCCGCGTTCATGTCCGCTTTCCGACCTTCCTGTCTCCTGGGGCCACTGTTGGATGAGTTGGGCCCTGGACCCACATCTTCAGCTCTCTGAGGCCAGGCTCCGTGGTATATGAAAAAACACCCCGTGCTGAGTAAAGCCACTGCCAGCTGGGTTTTCTGTTACTCACAGATGGACATAATTCCGGTGAATCCACATCTCACCGCGAGATGCAGCTCAGTCCCGCTGCTGAAGGTTCGACCTCAGGATCTTTCTCGATGCCCCAGCTTTATGGAGAGGCCCTGCTCTCAGCACCTCGGAAGGAGTTCCACTTGGCTCAGCAGACGACAGGAGGGAAGTCGGGGTGGGCGTTGGGACAGGATGGGAGAAACCCTGGGTGCCCCGTGTGGACGGTCCCTGCTTGGTGGAAACTAGGAGAGTTTCAGGAAGATGAAATTTGGTAAGGCTGCCCCTTCCTCATCCTCTAATGCCTGGCATATAGATCACGGCAGCGGGAGGGAAGGTACCCAAAAGGGCCAGAGCAAGTCACATAAGTTGGGGCGCAGAACAAAACCATCCGAACAAAAAACCCAAAACGCACAACCACCACCGGCTCTGGAGGTGGGAGAAGAGCTCACAGACAAAAGCGGGGTCTGGGGCGGAAGAGGAGAAACATCTGGTGAGGATTTTTCTATGACGTCACGCCTGCCCACGCCACTGCCGGAAACTCCAGTGAGCACGTACGTTGTCGTTCAAGGGCTTTGGCCACGGGTTTGTGTTTCTTCGCGAAGCGAGATCATGCCGATAGAGGTCGTGAGGTCTCAGTCTCGGGAAGACGAACACTCTAATGTTTCAGGAACGTTACAGCGTTTGGGAGAAGGTTAAACCAGCCCGAGAAGCAGACGCATTAGCTGAGGCTGTGGGCACGCTTCAGCTGGGCGTCCCCGGGAGCATCCGGGCCACTTTGGTTACACGGCATGGAGTTGGTCACGTGCTATTTGTCCCCTGTGGGCCTCTCCATCCAGACCACGTACTGTCAGCTGCTGCTCCCGAGGGGACCCTGCGCTAAGGGCCAAGCTGGTTCTTTAATGGAGGGATGGTGCCCGGCCAGATGGACCAGCCAGAATTCTCTCTGGAATTGTGCAGGTGAGACCCACGGAGAGGGAGTCGGCTCTTCAAGGGGTGGGACCTACAATGGCCACACGAGGGGGCAGGCTGTGGCCATGCTCTCCACGCCATGGCCCAGGAGACGGACGAGGGGTCAGAGTTGAGAAGGCAGAATCCCCGTTACATCCCTGTCGTCGGGCTCTCTTACCCGAACAGTACAATTTTATTTCACTGGTGCCAGCATACGTTGACTTTATGTTCTCATAACCAAAAGAGTTCTCTCAAAACACTCACAAATGGGGAGGTGGGATGAAGAGGACAGATTGGGAAGACCCTGAGCTCACCTCCTCTTGTGGACACACCAGAGCCACGACCACACATGGAACAACTCCCTCTGAGAACCACCTGAAGACGGGCAGCACGGCTCTTCTGCCACCAAGGATGTAAAGGAAAAACCACACGCAGACGGGTAGGAGGGCCAGAGACGTGACCCGGTCAGGACCCCAGCAGGCGACGCATGGTGGGAGGGGACATCACACGTGCAGAGCCCTCCCTGAGGAGTGAGGGGTTCAAGCCCCACGCTGGGCACCCCCGTTCTGGGGACCTACCTGCCCTGGGAAAGTGAGCACCCTTACCTGGGTGTGAAAATCAGCAGGGCTTGAGAGCCAGAGGGTGGTGGGAAACCAAGACTTTACTATTAAAGGTCAGGTACACCAACTCCCTTCCTCTGAGTCCCTGCACAGAGGCAGCGGATGGAGAAGCACCTGGTACCCCTCTGCTCCAGCGAACCACCCGTCCCCACCAAGGTGGCCCCCGATGCGCCTGAGAGAAGCTGTAGCCTGTGACGGGCTTCGGCTTCAGCACCCTCCCAATACCACCAAGGCGGCAGCTTCTGACGTGCCCTGGGAGAAACACCTGCCCCGCTGGGCTCCAGCTCTGCCTGCCCGCACCGAGGCAGTGGCCTGAAAAATCCACGGCCTGCCCTTGCTTCAGCTCCAGCCCCCCGCCAAAGCCACCAGCACGTGCAGTCGGCACAGGGATACTCCTTCACAAGGACACACTTTCAGGACAGGCAGAGGTAACTGTTTCACCTAATCATAGAGACAAACAGAGAAAGTCAAATAAAATGAGAGGACTGAGGAATACGTTCCAAATGAAAGAACAGGATAAGACCCCAGAAAAATCCCTAGTGCAATGGAGGTAACTGACCTGATAAAAAGTTCAAAGCAACAATCATAAAATTGCTCACTGAACTTGGGAGAATAGAGGAACACAGTGAGGACTTCAACAAAGAATCAAAAAATACAAAAAAGAACCAATCAGAGCTGAAGAATACAATCACTGAAATGAAAAACAGGCCACAGGGAATCAACAGCACGTTAGATGATGGAGAAGAACTAATCAGTGATCTGGAAGATAGGATAGTGGAAATCACCCGGTCACAACAGCAGAAAGAAAAACATAATTAGAAACAGTGAGGACAGTTTAAGGGCCTCTGAGACAACATTAACAACTCACATTAGCATGACGGGGGTCCCCAAAGGAGAAGAGGGAAAGAAGGGGGCTGAGGACATATTTGATGCAATAATGGCCGAAAACTTCCCTAACTGGGGGATGGAAACAGACATGCAGATATAGAAGGCACAGAGAGTCCCAAACAAGAGAAACTCAAAGGGGTGTTCACCAAGACGTACTACAATTAAAATGGCAAAAGTTACAGAGAGAATTTTAAATGCAGCAATAAAAAACAAAGAGTCACGTATCAGGGAACCCCCGTAAGGTTCTCAGCTGACTTTCCAGCGGAAACTCTGCAG
Source organism: Phocoena sinus (assembly GCF_008692025.1). Taxonomy (NCBI): domain Eukaryota; kingdom Metazoa; phylum Chordata; class Mammalia; order Artiodactyla; family Phocoenidae; genus Phocoena; species Phocoena sinus. Next base: position 114,276,431 of record NC_045768.1, read on the forward strand.
GCCGTAAGGGAGTGGTACAATATAGTTCAAGTGATGGAAGGAAACAAACCCTAAAACCAAGAATAGTCTACCCAGCGTGTCTAGCCTGATATGCAAAGAAATGCAAATTAAAACAACAAGTGTTCATACTGGTAAGGATTCAGGCAACTTGCACTTTAGAGGCAAGAACATGGAGAAGGGGCCTTGCTTCCAGCAGTTAGAACTAATACACTCCTCACGGAAGGCCCTTCGGCAATTATTATAGGAATTTAAAACGTATCTACCCTTTGATTGAAAAAAAATTACATTTCTAGAAACTTGTCCTAAGAAAATAATTAGGCAAACTTTCAAGCATGTACCAAACCTATATGTCCATTTGCACAGCAAAGTCTCAACACCAAACTATATGCAGTAAGTTCCTCTGGTGGCAAGAATTCCTTTTTAATATATTTTATGCAACCTACAATTTTTCATGAGATGAAAAAGATTTTGTTTTAATTTTGGGGGTGATGGTGGTGCTGAGAGTCATGTAGTAGCAGCCACAGAGACGGGGTGGGGTTGGTGGGGCACTGCGGGCCCGGGGGTCACCAGCCCAGCCCCCAGAACACTCTGCAGGGCGCATCCTTGGTCCAGCTTCCTTGCCTCATCTGCGGGTCATTTTCTTAGATGCTATGGACTAACCTTCACCCCCCAGCTTTCAGGTCCCTCGCCTCCCTGCCGCCCAGTGCTGGCTGGAGCCCTGGCCGGGAGCTTCGTCTTCACACTTAGCTCCCTGGACGTTTGGGTCCTCACTGGAGAGCAGACAGCCTACCCACTTACGAGTCCTGGTGGAATATCAATTTGGGGATACTTCATTTAGAATCACCTGGAGAACTTTTAACAGATACAGATTCCATCCCCAAAGATTCTAACTCTGGTCCAGGTCGGGTACAGGCATGGGTAGTGTTACATCTCCCAAATAAATCCAATGGGTGGCCAGGCCTGAGGACTTCAGCCACAGGGGCTGAGAACAGGGCCCAGGTCGGAGCACGGGTGAGATTCTGGAAGGGCTCGCAGTGACCGCCAGACGTTCCGTAAGGTGGGTCGTGACCTGCCCGATACTGCTCCTGAACTGGGATTAAAGTTCTCGACACAAACATCTTTAGTTTCGGAAGGCATCCGAATGAAGGATTTCAATTAAAAATGAAACTGTGGGAATGGCCATCATCAAAAAATCTAGAAACAATAAATGCTGGAGAGGGTGTGGAGAAAAGGGGACACTCTTGCACTGCTGGTGGGAATGTGAATTGGTTCAGCCACTGTGGAGAACAGTATGGAGGTTCCTTAAAAAACTACAAATAGAATTACCATATGACCCAGCAATCCCACTACTTGGCATATACCCTGAGAAAACCAAAATTCAAAAAGAGTCAGGTACTAAAATGTTCTTTGCAGCTCTATTTACAATAGCCAGGACATGGAAACAACCTAAGCGCCCATCATCGGATGAATGGATAAAGAAGATGTGGCACATATACACAATGGAATATTACTCAGCCTTAAAAAGAAATGAAATTGAGCTATTTGTAATGAGATGGATAGACCTAGAGTCTGTCATACAGAGTGAAGTAAGTCAGAAAGAAAAAGACAAATACCGTATGCTAACACATATATATGGAATTTAAGGGAAAAAAATGCCATGAAGAACCTAGGGGTAAGATAGGAATAAAGACGCAGACCTACTGGAGAACGGACTTGAGGGTATGGGGAGGGGGAGGGGTGAGTTTTGACAGGGCGAGAGAGAGTCATGGACATATACACACTAACAAACGTAGTAAGGTAGATAGCTGGGGGGAAGCAGCCGCAAGGCACAGGGATATTAACTCGGTGCTTTGTGACAGCCTGGAAGGGTGGGATGGGGAGAGTGGGAGGGAGGGAGACGCAAGAGGGAAGACATATGGGAACATATGTATATGTATAGCTGATTCACTTTGTTATAAAGCAGAAACTAACACACCATTGTAAAGCAATTATACCCCAATAAAGATGTTTAAAAAAAAAAAAAAAAAAAATGAAACTGTGGTGCTTTTCTTCCTTGCAGTGGCCAAAGTGGTCACTGGCAGTCACATGGACATCTGACCAGCGTGAGGCTGTGTCACATGTGTGGGAAGAGCAGAGCATCGCAGAAACGAATCAGCCGAGAGCTCTGTCTTGCCCTCTGTTTACCAGGCATCCGTTTCGGCTGATCACCACCAAGGGCGCTGCTGGGTAGCAGGCGCTGCCCCACGAAAGCCCTCCCCACTGGTCACAGCAGGAATTCTGAGACACGCACTTTGTTCACCTCTTGCCTATTAATCACATGCACTCTTAATATTCATATTGCAACATCGTTAAATTACACTTTATAGAAATACGTTCTCTGTTCCCTCCAAATTCTCTGCACCTCCATCAGGCATGGGGAGTCTACGAACGTAGCTCTTCTTTTCTTATGTCTAGAGACGTTCAGACTCGGACGCTATTCCATCAGTTTTTCAGATGGTGGGGCTTATTGTTAAGCTGGCCATGTGGCGCTCTCCATTTATAAGAGTTTATGAGATTCCTCCTCATGTTGAGACTCCTCCTTTGATTGGCCGCCGATCTTGTTTAAACTAAATTAGAACCCAGAAAAATAATAACGATGGATGTAGGGTTTGCTCTGGTCCCTGTGACGCTCCTGGATCAAGAGGCACTCGATCTGGCTTGGGATCTGGAAGCGCCTTTGCCCATCTGGGTTTAGCTGGCGCACCGGGGATTACTGCCCAGCCCTCAGCTCCCGTAGACCTTGTCAGCTGCCTTAACTTTTCTGCCCTCCTTGTTTCCCATCACATCTCTCATAACCTCATTTCTAAAGGAGGGTTTTCAGACGTATTTTCCTGAATTACTGTAAGGTAAGGCACCCAATGTAGGGTAGCATTTACCAGACTGTGTTCCATGATTAACCCCACAAGGTGCTTCTGGATCTCAAAGATTCCGTGCTCAAGGATGTTTGGGACCCAAAAGCTCTTTACGTTTGATTCCAACGCTTCCCAAACTACTTTGACGCTAGAACCCTTTTCGGCACCCTAGGACCTTTGGGGAAGTGCTGCAGGAGACCAGCTCTACCACACTGGGCAAGCTCCGTAACCTGGTACAACCTACCTGCCTCATTTGTGATAAGGGAATAATACGTGTCCCTACCAGCTTGTGAGAACAACTTGTAACCTGAGAATTACCCTAAAAATAATGAGAAACACCCCGAGGAGAACAAAACAGCAAACCTAAAGAGTGAGTTAACACGGAGATGGTTTTGTATTCTGAAAAAAACAAGTTCTTTCCTATAATTGGTGATGAGCCGTATTTATCATGCTTCTGATAAAATTGTACATTCACAATTAACTGGGCACATTTTCATCTCAAGGACAGTTACTCTCCTGCATGTCTACTCAGGAGCAAACCGACAGCCTTAAAAATACTTCAGGATATAAAATTTACTACATAAATATTCTTAGATGAAGAAAAGACTGCTGCATTATTTTTCCTCGGGAAAATAAATCCTCAGACATTGTGAACTGTCACTTAGCCAGGTCAGGAATGTTTGGTCTATGAGAGTGTGGATGAACACTACAAGTTTCCAGGTGGCTCTGGGCTGCACAGACTTCAAATCCTCCACAGTCAGTGCACAAATTAGAGGCCAGCCTGGACTTGAGAGGAACAGAATTCCTACTGAGGGCGGTTCATCCAGAGCTGGGGCATCACAGCACGGTTTTAAGATACTTCCCCCAAAGCTGCCTTCCAGGAGCCACATTTTTCTGCAGTTCCACAGATAATAACAGTCCCTTACTTCAGTTTCTCTCCCAGCATCCGAGATGACCGAAAAGGGATCTGGACGCTGAGGCCCACGAACGTGGCTGAGGTGGGCAGAGCTGAGCCGCTGGGGTTGAGCCCACGGGTGACCCACCTGGGCCATCGCTCCCGGGGCCACTTCTGAGTGGGGGCTTCCCTCCCCGCTTTGCTTCCCCTAATTGGTGGAACAGCTCCAAGTTCACGGCCCCCAGAATCTCCCCCAGAAGCCAGAGTCTCGCTTCTCTGGCTGCTGAACGCGTGTCCCTCACGCTACTTCTCACATGGACGACACCTGTGTGTGTACCTGCCCATCGCCCACACTGGAGGCTAAGGGCCTGCGGTTGGAGGCTGTGTGTTAACCTGTGTTCACTGTGCAGCCTGTGTGAACACGGACAGGCGTTCCCCGACGGCTGGACGGCCGAGCGAGTGAGGGTCTGCCCGTGCTGGACGGAGGCCTGTCCCTCCCAGAGTCACACCCCCAAGGCTCCTCAAGGCTTAGGCACCGGGCTCTGTGCCTGTGACTCGGCCACTCTTGCCCTGACAGCCAGAACCACCATCCGGACACCTGCAGGCTCGCCATGGCCACAAGGATTCTCTGTCCTGGCCTGTCCCTCCTGGCCCCGTGGGAGGCACGTGGGCAGAAAGGAGAGAGGACAGAGGGCCTGGAGGCCCAGAGGCCCTGCAGACAGCAGGTGACTGTGCCACGGGCGCTGAGCCGGGCCCTCTTCGAGCGCGAAGGGAACGCGCACATCCCCAGAGCAGGCTGTGCAGCGGCCAAGGCCTTGCTTTCCTACACATCCCTGTGTCCTCCTATTAACCTTCTCTTGATCGTGCGACCGAAGCTTGTTCGGTTACCAGGCAAAGAACTCTTCCTTCTTTTTGTTCAGATCAGGCAGCTGAGGGACGGGGTAGGCATGGCTCTGTGAGGGCAGCCTTTCTCCCAGGCAGGCCTCCAGCTCTTGGGGCGAGGCTCTCTTAGTGGGGCTCCCAGTCAGTGCAGGAGGTGCTGGGGCCTGGGTCTTCCTAACGAGCTGGGCGCGGCCTTGCTACACACAAGGAGTACAAGAGGGAAGAACCACAGCTCTGCAGGGTGAGGAGAGAAGGGAAGCCTCCTGCACTGTTGGTGGGAAGGTAAACTGGTGCAGCCACTGTGGAGAACAGTATGGAGGTTCCTGAAAAAACTAAAACTAGAACCACCATATGACTGAGCAAGCCCACTCCTGGGCATATATCCAGAAAAAACCGAAAACTCTCATTCGAAAAGATACATGCACCCCTATGTTCACTGCAGCACTATTTACAATATCTAAGACATGGAAGCAACCTAAATGTCCATTGACAGATGAATGGATAAAGACGATGTGGTACATATATACAATGGAATATTACTCAGCCATAAAAAAGAACAAAATAACACCATTGGCAGCAACATGGATGGACCTATAGATTACCACACTAAGTGAAGTAAGTCAGACAGAGAAAGACAAATATCAAATGATATCACTTATATGTGGAATCCAAAAAACTGATATAAATGAACTTATTTACAAAAGAGAAACAGACTCACATATTTCGAAAACAAACTTATGGTTACCAAAGGGGAAGGCGGGAGAGGGATAAATTAGGAGTGTGGGATTAACGTATACACACTATTATATATAAAATAGATAATCAACAAGGACCAACTGTACAGCACAGGGAACTATACTCAACGCCTTGTAATAACCTATAATGAAAAGAATCTGAAAAATTATGTATATATGTATAACTGAATCACTTTGCTGTACACCTGAAACTAATACAACATTGTAAATCAGCTATACTCCAATACATAAAAAAAGAAAGAGTGGGCTTCCCTGGTGGCGCAGTGGTTGAGAGTCCACCTGCTGATGCAGGGGACATGGGTTCGTGCCCCAGTCTGGGAGGATCCCACATGCCGTGGAGCAGCTAGGCCCGTGAGCCATGGTCGCTGAGCCTGCGCATCCGGAGCCTGTGCTCCACAATGGGAGAGGCCACAACAGTGAGAGGCCCGCGTACTGGTAAAAAAAAAAGAAAGAAAGAAAGAGTCACTGCCCTAACGCACATGGACTGAGCTAATGCCCTCAAGATGCTCTGGACCAAAGTGGCTACAACCCGTCTCACGGACCTGGGGTCACTGATGCCCAAACAGGTCTGCTTCGAAACAAGCCGTTCAGTCTGCTCCATTCTGTCAGGCTATAGATTCATTATGTATTGGATCTTTTTTTTTCTTTTTAAATAAATGACTTGTCAAAAAGCTAGAATTTTTGGACCTAGGTTGTAACTAGGTAAGAATATTTTTAAAAAAAGAAAGAAAGAAAGAGGGAGGGAGAAAGAAAGAAAGAAAGAGAGGGAGGGAGGGAGAAAGAAGAAAGGAAGGAAGGAAGGAAGGAAGGAAGGAAGGAAGGAAGGAAGGAAGGAAGGAAGGAAGAAGGAAAGAAATGGTCCATGGCAAATCCAAACTTGCAGAAAGGAAAACAGTGAGACATAGGAAATAGTGCTAAATCATGGATTTCTCAATATCCTTGCATCACTTAGAATCTGAGTCTAGGAAGGACGCTCCCAGCCAGCCTCTCCCTGGCAGAGCTGACACTGCATCCCGGATGTTGCACCCTCATTCAGGAGTTACTTTCTTCTTTTCCACAAAGACCCCCTGCAAATGTTCTAGAATACACCCACTACCCTCCTGAGATGACTCCAAGTTTTCCAGCCTCTTGTCCCCTGACAGCCACCACTTACAGGGCGGAATTTCCTTATATCCCCTGCTGGATCAGAATACCCGCCCCTCAACGTAACAACTACTCTGGTTTCAGAACAAAAGGCCTTACATCGTCCTGACCATCCAGTCATCGTGGCACTTTACTCTAAAGGCATTATTCAAGGGATCCTGACAAATTCTGGGTTTACTTTTGTCCTAAAGTTTGGTCACGAGATTGAGATGAATACAGAGCAATCAGAGAAAAAAACCCAAATAACAGAGAATAGTGAGAAGGGGTGTCGGCTGTTCTCTAGGGGATGTGCTTTTATTTAACGTTTAAGAAAGATGTGTCTGTATATATATACGATGGAATATTAGCCATAAAAAGGAATGAAATAGTGCCGTTTGCAGAGGTGTGGATGGACCTAGAGACTGTCATACAGAGTGAAGTAAGTCAGAAAGAGAAAAACAAATCTGTATAATATTGCTTATATGTGGAATCTAGAAAAATGGTACAGATGAACTTATTTGCAAAGCAGAAATAGAGACACAGAGGTAGAGAACAAATGTATGGACACCAAGGGGGGAAAGGCCGGGGGGTGGTAGGATGAATTGGGAGATTGGGATTGACATATATACACTACTATGTATAAAACAGATAACTAATGAGGACCTGCTGTACAGCTCAGGGAACTCTACTCAGTGCTCTGTGGTGACCTATATGGGAAGGAAATCCAAAAAGGAGGCGAAATATGTATACATATAACTGAATCACTTTGCCGTACAGCAGAAACTAACACATATTGTAAAGCAACTAGACTCCAATAAAAATTAAGGAAAAAAAAAGATGTGTTTAAAGGTAGAAAGTAGTAATTTGTGCATGAGAAGTCACAGAAATAATTTTTGAGCAGAGGTTTAAAACATTTTTATTATAAAAATCAAACGTTTTGTTTTACAAAGGGAGGAAATAGTATAAAAATATACAAATAAAAAAATACAAATATTTATAAGTGGAAGTCCTCTGTCCTCTTAGTACAAGCCCCAGAAGTGGCCACTATAAATAGGACAATGCGTGCTTATGCAGAAATTGTCTACGTAAATGTAATTATACAATATATGAACTCAGTCATGGCTGAGTTACATATACTGCTTCACAATTGACTTTTTCCGTTAAAAAAGTTGTATATTTACCTCTGTATCTACCTCTATATCCATCTATCTATCTATTATCTATCTATCTATCCAGTTATCTATCTACGTATCTATCTACCTGTATCTCTGTACCTATCTACATGCCTATGACTTATTCTGATCATGGTACAGATATCCATAACTATTTTTACTAGTCCTTTATTAGCACTTGGAGCGTTTCCATTTTATCCTCTGTCCCATTCTTATATATAAATTTCCGTCCACCTGTGAGAGTCCACCTGCCGAGTGAATTACTGGGAGTGGAAATGTAGGCTCCAAGGAGGCGTGAATATAAACTTTCGTAGGTCCTGCCAAATTCTCCTCTGAATATGTGACTAGCCTTTCTTTCTTTCTTTTTTTTTTTTTTTGCGGTACGCGGGCCTCTCACTGTTGTGGCCTCTCCCGTTGCGGAGCACAGGCTCCGGACGCGCAGGCTCAGCGGCCATGGCTCACGGGCCCAGCCGCTCCGCGGCATGTGGGATCCTCCCGGACCGGGGCACGAACCCATGTCCCCGGCATCGGCAGGCGGACTCTCAACCGCTGCGCCACCAGGGAAGCCCCGTGACTAGCCTTTCTATCTATGGTGAGCTGATCAGTTTTCAGCTTCAGATCCCCTCACTTCCACGGGCTTCTCCCAAGGCCTGGGGCCTTGAAACGTGTAGATGTTTCTAATATTTTTGTGAAATTAGCACAGGGAGATGTTTAAACTATAATCGCCTGTGATGAGCGTCTCTGCAAGTGACCCTTCTGCCATCATACCTGCCGGGCGGAGTTAGAGGGACTGCTGGGCATTGGGGGTCAGGCTTACAGGAAGGTGAGTTGGGAGTATGCCATTTTAAGTGACATTGGTAGAGGCCTTTTAGACTCACTGGCAAGCCCCTTCTCACCCCTAAGTCCCACTTCAAAGGCTTCCCACGGAGCCATGAACCTCCCTCTCACTGGTGAGTCCCCCACATTCGGTCACAGTATCCCCGCAGCACGTGACACAACATTACAGCATAATGTGTTCTGTGCACGATTCCTCCTCCACGTTAGACCAGGAGCTTCTGTAGGTTGGGCTGTGCCTCGTCCATCTTCAAATCCAGAGAGCCCAGCATGGGGTCTGGCACTAACAGGACATTCTTAAGGCGTGTGCACAAGACCTTTAAATATGATTTAAAGGGAAGGTGAAGTAGTGCACCGAACCACAAGGAAATCTTATTACAGGATGTTTATCACAGCAGAAGTGGGCGTGGGTAGTTATTTGGTGATGAGTGATCATAGGATGCTCTGTTGAGTGGGTAGAAGTAAAGCCTGCAGGGGCAGACTTTCACGCTCAGGTGTCTTGCACCTGCGCCCCAAGACTGAGGGCACCCATTCACTGTCCTGCTCAAGGACATCCCCCGCATGGCGGGTGGAGACACAGGCTTGCTTCACTCTCAACGGGTCAACGCGTTGACTCTGATACAATCACCCTTTACGTTAGGTGAGACCGCTAACATCCAGAGAGGCATGATTTTGGCATCAAAGTGACAGTACACTGACTTCAGTAAATACTCACTGATATGGGGCCTCCCTGGTGGCACAGCGGTTAAGAATCCGCCTGCCAATGCTGGGGTCACGGGTTCAAACCCTGGTCCAGGAAGATCCCACAAGCTGCGGAGCAGCTAAGCTCGTGTGCCACAACTACTGAACCCTGCACACCTGGAGCCCGTGCTCCGCAACAAGAGAAGTCACGGCAGTGAAAAGCCCGTGCACCACAACAAAGAGTAGCCCCCGCTCGCCGCAACTAGAGAAAGCCCGCGCGCAGCAACAAAGACCCAGTGCAGCCAAAAATAAATAGATTTATTTTAAAAAGTACTCGCTGATATGATTACACATAGTAAATGTCTTGGACTAAGGCTTCAAAGCCTTTGAACCATTTATGGTAAATGATGTGATCTGCAGCGGAAAGCAGATCCTGGTGGCAGGAGGGGTGGAGGTGAGTGGACGGCACCACACCACGTGCTTCTGGCGTCACCCCACCTGTTTATTACGCAGTACAGACCTCAGTAAATCCTTGGGCTTTCGAGGTGTAAGTTTCTCATTTATCCTTGCCGAAGTGCAGCAGAGTTGGAGGAGTTAAAACAGCCTGCTACTTACTTGGTTCTATACCTGCCCCATAACAGGTGTTGCTGAGGAATCCAAATTCCCGATTCCAGGAAGAGAGGAGATACCTCAGGATCCTCTCCGTGCAGACCAGGCACAAGGAGAGACTCACTGGTTCTTTAACGGATTCTCGTCCCTGTATCTGATCCACGGCCTTCTGCGCGTTATCATTCACGCGGGAAAATGAGTCCCGCTGGGACTAGTTCAGATGCATTTGACCTTTAGCTGTAAAACAGACAATTCATGTGCTTGGAATGGATAACTCTCTAAGAAGATTCTGTTCACTAGGATTCCTCTTTGAAAGTCCTAACTCCAGCAAAGTTTCTACGAAGAGTTAGTTAGGTTTACCCTGTTCTCCATCTACTATAAATTTGCATGTACTGGAGATTAACAGCATCCACTGAAAATGGGACAGCTTCGAACACCGCAGACCTATCGCCGGACACATAACCTGTAAGGTGTTACTGGCAGATTTCAAAAACCTGCTAAGTGTCAGTTACTGAATGTCCAGTCGACACCAGCTGTGCGTGATACCCTCCCGGTGACGCAGTGTGCTGGTGTGTAATATAAGCCACCTGAGGACCAGAGAGGTTAATCCATTCATCCAAGGTTACAGAACAGAGCCCGAGTTCAAATCCAGGCCAGTTTGACCCCCAGTGCGTGCTCTTCCCACTCTGCTGGTTCCACTACTTCCTGTGTTGCCGACATCTGTGGATAGTTTATAGGACCCTACCTCCCCTCACAAACCCCTGCTTTTCAAGGTCACTCCTTAAACACTACCCTGCTTGCCCTGTGCAGTAACTAAACAGCCAGGAATGAGGTGTCACCTGGGGACCAGGATAAGGGGTTGGTCCCTCTCCCTGTTTCCACCTGCCTTGCTTATACCCGGAGACTTTCTTCTCTCCCACTTACCCTGTCATCAAGTAACTCCTTCCTTTCCTGCTCTTTTTCAAAGCTTTCCCAGTCCTTTAACAATAAACACACAGCCCCTTTTCCTGTAACCTCTGCTTCTAAGTTTTGACCTGTCACTCCACCAGTTTCCCCCCATGACCGAGAAGGGTAAGAGAGCCAAGAACAAGCCACTTAAAACCGGGGGCCGTGAACACCCCGAGCTCTGCACCTGCCCAGACAGCCCGTAAACCCATCTGACTCAACGTCTTCCCAGAAGCTCAGCACTTCTGAAAAATAATAATAAAAAGCCCCTTTTATGTCTTACAATCTTCGTGCCTCTCCCTGCAGCTGTGTTGGTTCCTTCTACTTTTTCACTTCAAGCTCACATGCCCACAGAGGCCACACAAGACCCAATCAGGAGGGGTTTCGTGGTGCGTCAGCTCCGTAAACATGATTTCTAATAGAAAACGTATTCTGGTTCCAAACCAGTAAGCTGTGGCACATCGCGTTTGAATATAGGGGGACCCTTGTGTTCTGTTTCAGTAGAGATGCACGTTTGCGTTTTGTCTGTCTGTGGACGACCCTTTTTTTTTTTTTTTTTTTTGTGGTACGCGGGCCTCTCACTGTTGTGACCGCTCCCGCTGCGGAGCACAGGCTCCGGACGCGCAGGCTCAGCGGCCATGGCTCACGGGCCCAGCCGCTCCGCGGCACGTGGGATCTTCCCACACCGGGGCACGAACCCGCGTCCCCTGCATCGGCAGGCGGACTCTCAACCACTGCGCCACCAGGGAAGCCCTGACCTCTTTCTTAAACAGAGAACTTTCCTTGACTGAGCAGGATTACCCTAAGGAGGGTGCACTCAGCTGCCCTCTCCCTCCTGGGACTTCAAACAGACCCAGCGAGGGGAGCTTGGAGTGAGGAGCCCCGGTGTTTGAAAGAATCCAGGAACCTTCAACTGTGGTTGGAAAATAGCTTAGTTCAAAGATGAGAATTTACTAGTGTGGAGAGGGAAAACCTTATGAAAGTATGAGAGTCCATTAACCATAAACATTTAAACAATGTATATCATGATTTGTAAAAATCCAGCAGAGACTATAAAATAAACGTTACAGAGAAGATTATCTGGGAGGCAGTCATCGCAGTGTGCTATACTTTGTTGAGTCTCTTGTAGTAATTTCTGCATTAGTGACTACTTTTTAAAGGAAGGGGTCAATGATAATGCCTTTTACTCAACTGTAAATCTCAAAAGCCGAGCCTTCATTCCTGTGACCGGGTGGCATGGTTCTAGACATGGAGATGTCTTCTGAATTACACAGCTCAGCTCCATCATGACAAGGACCTTGATTCCTGTCCAAGTCTGGTCCTGCAGGGCACTGCCCCACATGCCTCACTAGCACTATTCTTTTATCCCTTGGCTTCGAGACAGATGAGACCAAGTTAGAAAAAACACACGTTGTGGGTAAAAATGAGCTTTAATAAACTACCTCCAGGGGTCTCCCCTGGTGGTGCAATGGTTAAGAGTCCACCTGCCAATGCAGGGGACACGAGTTCGAGCCCAGGTCCAGGAAGATCCCACATGTTGTGAAGCAACTAAGCCCGTACGCCACAACTACTGAGCCTGCGCTCTAGAGCCCAAGAGCCACAACGACTGAGCCCACATGCCACAACTACTGAGCCTGAGTGCCACAACTACTGAGCCTGTGCTCTAGAGCCCAAGAGCCACAGCTACTGAGCCCACATGTCACAACTACTGAGCCTGAGTGCCACAACTACTGAAGCCTGTGCACCTAGAGCCCGTGCACCACAAAGAAGAGTAGCCCCCGCTCACTGCAACTAGAGAAAGCCCACACACAGCAATGAAGACCCAAGTCAGCCAAAAATAAAAAAAAAACTACCTCCAATTTCTTCCTCGACAATAGTCATCTGATGTCTAAGGAATAAGCCACCATAGAAGAGTTATTGTCAAACGGCAAAATCGAGTAAGATATTTTAACTTGATTTTTTGCTGCAACTTGGCCATCTCCATGCAGTGGAGTTCCTGAATTTTGGAACAGATCAATTTATTAAATTGTATACTCCTTTTCTAACAACTGGCTTTTTTTTTTTGTTTTTTTTTTTTTTTGCCTCTCCCGTTGCAGAGCACAGGGTCCGGACGCGCAGGCTCAGTGGCCATGGCTCACGGGCCCAGCTGCTCCGCGGCATGTGGGATCTTCCCGAACCGGTGAATGAACTCGTGTCCCCTGCATCGGCAGGCGAACTCTCAACCACCGTGCCACCAGGGAAGCCCTAACAACTGGTTTTTGAAACACATCTCAGTATGACTTCGTTTTTGAGGTCTCAAAATAAAAACACTTCCAGATACTTAGGTTCTGAATCGTTTATCTTGTTCTTAGAACAACAGTGTTTTTTTTCCCCCGCTGGACACTTCGTTCCCTTTTATGCATTTCCTATGGCATTTTGGGGAGTCTTCTTCACGGGCTTTTTGAGTCTATAATAATCCACAGTAGTATGACAAGCGGTATTTTTTCCACGGCTTATTTCATTCATTCGTGTTTTGGAAATTATCTCTCCAATGAACAAATGACTTTTTAGGAGGATATTGTTATTACTTTAGTTAAATTCTTTTAAGGGAGAAGATGTAATACCATTTCAGGCCAGGAATTTTACATCAGAAATCATACCATATTTTGGATTTTCTCAAAACACAGTTTAAAAAGATACACCAATATTATATAGAAATGGAAGTGATCATACACAAATGTAGAGCTGATATTATTGAATGAATTTCCCAGGTTATACTCAGGGTTGGAGGTGAGTTTTCGTGAAAGGTTGCTTGCACTGCTGATGAGAAAGATTCTACGGTAGTAAAAATTGTGACTACCTTTTATGGAGTGTCTACTATATCCCAAGCTATACCATAACCTGTATCTCTAATTCTCAGCCCAATTTTATAGGGAGATGTTATGCGCTCTCTTCATAAATTGGGAAATCCTGGCTTAGAGAGAATAGGGACCCACTTAGAATTAAATGGTGGGTGTCTGGCTCACTGGGATTTGAACTCATCACCCGACTACAAAATGCTGTGCTGTCTGTACCCTGGTGCAGACTCAGGCTATTACTGCAATCTCTCTAACGCCATTGTGTGGACGTGGCACTGCGATAGCTCAGCTGGCAAATGTGGCAGAAAGTACACCCTTTCTAGACCCCCTTCGGGTGAAGAGAAAATGCCCTTCATTGTCTACTTGGCCCCACTCTTTGCTCCATGGTGCGCTGTCCTCCTGCACTGAAGCATGGGTTTGCTCAGTTAGCAACTGGATCAGTTATCACCAACACCACAGAGTGCTACCAACACATGCTACAAGCCCAGCCGGTCCCTTGCCATCCTGTCCTGGTGGCCTGGGGTAGTCACCAGGCAACATCCCTTACTGCTCCTGGGAAAATAACTCAAGACCACATGCCCTGATACTTAGAAGGCACTAAATACGTGATCGTTAAAGAGATGATATGAATTAGCGTTGTGCCATTGCCGTATAGAAAGGCAGTGCTATCCTTGTGGATCTCTAATGATATTGTAACAGGATGGTTCTACGTGGCCTCAGAATTTCTCTGAGGAAGAGTGTTATTTGTTGGAAAAACTTGAAATATACACTGGAGACCAGCTGACACAAAGACTTGCTGGGAGGGTTAAGACTTCTGGCCAACTTGGGGAAAGAACCTGGAGGGACGTGCGCCAGTCCCGAGGGCTCAGCAAATTCTCTCCCCAGGTGGGATTTGGTGCACATGGACGTCCTTGTAAACACTGATGAAAGGCTGCGTTTTACACCTGGGTTGACACGGGGCCAAACAGAGGAGGCACACACGCGTGCAGGATGGAAGCAAGGGGATTGTGGAAGAAAAAGCAGTCGGGGGTTCTCAGACGCCTTCAAGGGGGTAAGGTCTCCCCAGGCTTGGCACCTGGAGCCCATGAGGTGTGATTCTCTCAGCAGCAAGAAGGCTCAGCTAAGGTCCGGATTACCATACAATTTGGCAACGAAGCCTCTTCTCCGGAACAGCTCCCTGAACTTCTGTTTCCTGTATTTCACGTGAAGTGTCAATAGTGAATAGAAATTTCAGCTTGTTCCCTTCACACTTGAGCTTTCAAAGATGAACAGACAGACTTGGCCCCACCTTGGTGGTGGTGGGATGTGAGGAGATGCAACGGGCTTTGCCCAGGAAACATCTCAGGGCTACAGGACCCTCCTGTAGTCCCAGGAGGAAATGAGTAACAAATTGCCTTTAAAACCCTGACTCAGAATTCTGACTCTGAGGGACCCGGGACAAGTTGTGATCTCATCCTGAAGCTTCCTGAAGCCCCCGGGCTTTCCCTGGGGGTCTCCCACCTGGACAGGGGCCCAGGCCACACCTGTTTGGCACCGAGGGGATGAGCTGGTGAGAACCCTGCCCGCAGCTGCTCCCGTTACATCACACAGGGACCAGGGAGATCACTTCTGCGGGGCACAGCTTACCACCTCCTTCTACCAGGAATGACACAGCAGGGCACACGAGAGCGCTTTCACAAGGAAGCACTTCTGAGGGGGCCAGATCTGAGAGCCAGTGACGTCGTGTTTGACGAGAGCTGGCTTTGCCCTAGAAACGTCCTAGCGTTCAGTGCTTTCCAAAAACCCTCGCTTCCAGTTCGAGTTTCGATCCAAACAGGAAAACGTGCTGTCGACGAACACATGACGTTTTCACAAACTGAGAAATTGATTTCATCTGAGGGTGAAAGGAACGCTTGAAAGAAGAAATTGGCTGAAGGGAAAGCATTTTACCGGAAGGGGTTTTCGATGGAGATCGAACAAGGCCACTCATCAAAATATCTCGCTCTTTCTCCATTAACAGTTTTTTGATTTGATGAAGGAACCAGAGAAGAACTGTTAACCACAGTCTGCTGAAAAAGTATCTGAAGCTACTTCCTGTTCATAGAAAAGTCTACAGACAGCCCACCAGTGTGACTGGGTAGTGAAGAGGCTTTAAGAGGCTTCCCTCTTTCTCTGGCCCACATTCTTCCACCTTTGAAGGGTCTCAGAATAATTTCAGAGCTTAAGGGGTTTCAAAAATCCACACTCCCAGAGCTGCCAACGATCCTGCTAGGAGCCTGGGAATGGGGTCGGGGAGAAAAAAGCAAACCAGGGACGAACTTACGAGATCACCGCTGAGAGGGATAACCTTCCACAGCCTCTCAGACCACACTCAAGACTCGGCCGGCCCAGCAGGGCCAGTCAGCACCAGCCTCATCCCAGGAATGACCCAACCGGGCTTCTGGCTAAACGCATGTGGCTCTCGGGAGAAAGGCACAGGGGGGTGACTTCTGAGACCCCCCGCCAGCCTTCCTGCTCTCTTTTTTCCCACCCGCAGGCTCACCTTCCCCTTTGAATCTCCCCACACCCTTCCCACACTTTCCGCTGCCTTGCACGAGTCACCTGAGGGCTCCCAGGCCAGGTGGGGACGCTGCTCCCTGCTACTGAGAAGGGCAGGAGGGTTGCCCGACCCAGAACCGCGGGTTTCGGGGTGCGGGACGTGGCGAGCAGTGACATTCTGACTCCCCGCATGCTGGGTGGGGAGCAGAAGAGGGAGTACAGAGTTAACCCCAGCCTTAGCACAAGGCAATCCGAGGTTTGGGAACGCAATGGAGAAGTGGGGCCGTCCTGCAAAACCGCCTGGGGGCGGCCCTCGTGCCCACTCCGCCCGGCGCTGAGGCTGCCGTGCGCCGGGGCATCCCGGCAGGGCCCGCACTGGGCAGTCTTTCCCAGGAAACCTGTTGCCTCGTCTAAGCCGAGCTGCTACTGGATGATGCGAGCAGTTCCCTCCTTCCAGGCAAAGGATGTGTTCCAGCGAACCAAGAGAAAGGTGAGGAACATTTCCATGTGTACGCCGGCGTGACCAGATGCCACCTTCAAACACCTTCTCCTTTGGTGACGTACTCTCACCCCCACATTCCTGGACTCTTGGAGACATTCCCAGGGGCCATCACTTGAAAGGTGTCTATCTCTACACCCCAGATTTCTCCACTGGGCACTGCTGACATTGGGGATGGATGATTTCTCTACTGGGGGAGCTTCCCGGTGAATTATATGTTTGACCTCCCAGTTGTCAGGACCAAAAATCTCTCCAGACAGTGACAAGTGTCTCTTGGGGGCAAAATCCCCTCCCATTGAGAAGCACCCCCTGTTCCACACACACACTGGCCGGGACGCTGCAATCTTTCTTTTCACTCTCTCGTCACAAGTGTCCCTGGCCATATCTCCTGGCCCTGAGGGAACTTTGGATTTTTTAGAAAAAAAAATCCAGGAGAGAATGTCTTTCAATTCTAAAAAAGAATTAATGGAGAAGTGAGAGGCTGAACTGATGATTTAGTCTATTAGGGTTTTTTTTAAGAGCCCTGGTGTTTAAATTAGGCCTGTTCCACAAACACCCTCAAAAGCAGGACCCCGTTGAACCCAGGGAACAGCAAACTCTGCTGTTAGGGTCCCTGGGCTGGCTGATGGCCAGACATTGGATTGATAAGTACAACCCAATCTGGATTCTGACCCACGCTTGGGCATTCATTCAACTTGCACGTGAGAGTGACAAGGCTATGAATCTTTGGTCCCCTCGCCCCTCTCCACAATCCCTGAGTTAACGCGGCCAGCGCCCAGGCAACGGTCCATTCTGAGCTGTGCTGGCGGACGGAGTGCCTAGGAGTCATGAGGTGGGTACAAATGTGCTGTGTCCTCGTGAAGGGCGCCGCCATGCCAGTTAGGGACGTTTCTGGTCCCTTCCAGCTTGCCATGAGTTTGAGGACCACTGGAATCCAGGGATGGAGGGTCTCCGCTTTCTCTTTGGCGGGGCGGACAGGCACGGCTTGGATGTTCAGGTCTCTGGGGACCCGGGGAGATGATGTGGCTGCTGGTCGGCGGCCGTTGGAAGCGCTCAAATATTCAGGCTAAACCAAAACATTTCAGAGACATTTCTTCCAGTCTCAGGCCAAAGTGTCAGAATATCGGCCAGCTGGTAACATCCAAGCACAGCTTTAATGCAGGTAGACCCGCAGTCGTCATCAACGTCACTGGGCTTCAGGGAAGGGAGTTTATCTCACCATCGCTGCTTTCCTGCCATCCTGCCACGGAAGAGACTCCAGATAGAAAATTTTAAACAGTCTGTCATGGTGTGAAAATCACAGATCTGGTCTCCTAAAGGACTTCAGAGGATTCCCCGAGTCACCTCTCTCATTGTTCTGGGAACCCAGCTCATCTCCGCAGTGGGAAGGAGGCTTGGTTCCACCTGGGGCCAGAAGCTCTCATCAGGTACCCCATCCACATGCTCCCACCCTGTTGTCCCAGAAAACAACAGGTGTTCAGCAGACCGGCCCCGAGCCCTTGGAATTAAAGTGCTGGGGTCAGGGGCACACAAGGCGCCTGCACGGGGTCTTCGCCCAAAGTGTGTGCTCTCATGCAGCCATCACTGTGCAGGGGACCGCAGGATGGGTCTGACCTCTGCCTCACGGTGGGTCGTACAGGGGCTGGGTTGGGGGAGAGAAGTGATGGGGACCACCAGGCTGGTTTCAGGTCCCCTTTCTGGGACCCACCCACACGCTGCAGGTTCACTGCTGTCACACCTCCACTGTCCTCATCCGTGAAATGGGCAAATAACGTCTCTCTCCTTCCACCCCCAAGCCCCGCACGGACACACACACATTGTCACGCTCACACACACACCACTCACAAGGACATCAGGAGAAACGGATTAGACATTGGTCATGAAACTGCTGGAAAAACCTCAGGTGCTACAAACTCGAAGCTCTCATAGTCATTGTGCGTCACAGACGGTACGTCCTGGAGTCCTCACATCTTTAAGAGGCTTCTCAATACAATGGCGATGCTGTTACCTCTGTGATCAAATAGAATTTTTTTCTAAAACAAACACGTTTTCTTGTCAATTAGAATGTCTATCATATGTGCTACTTACCATCTTCGTCATAAAAAACCGTTATATCAGAATTGGTACAAAATAGCCAAAAGAGTAAAAAAGACTGCAGTAGACATTCCAAATAGATGTACTTTCTTTGTGTGTGCATGTGTGTGTGTGCGCACGCATGTGTGTGTGGTACTCTGTTGAGGGAATGTTTTGTTCACTGCCACACTTGCAGTACCTGGTCCAGAACAAATGTTTGCTAAATAAATGAATGAAAATATACAATAACTTTCCATCAAACCACTTGCCTCAAATCCACCCACGTTCTCAGCCGTCAGAGAAGTTTCCATCACACACGCTCCACATTTGAACGTTCGTGTCCTGAAACACAGCTGGATGTTCCTAAAGTTTACTCATTTCTGGATGGCAGAAACAAAGCCCAGACTGCAGCAGAAGACATTCAGACCACGTCTCTGATAGGCTCTGGCGACTGGATAGAAAACAATCCTTTAGATGCTTTTAAAGTGACTATTTTCTATGCCCCACTTTTCATTAAGCAAATCATACAAATGAAGAGGGTTAACACGTATTCTAATAAAGGATTAAGTTGAAATCTAAATGAAAAGATGACAAAACACAAAATAATGATTTGGGGTTGAGATCCAAGAAAGAGGATTCATGCCCAGCGCCCCGTGCTGGTTTTCAACCTTCACTTCCTTGTCTCTTACTCCAGGGCCTTCCAGGGGTGTCTCCTTTAGCAAAGATCAGCTTCGCCCCTTTCTTTTCCCAAATTGCCTCTCCATCTTCACACCTGTCCCTCACACAACAGGCACCCTCTTCCGCGGAAAGGGAAGGGAAATTGCAAACGCTTTGGATATATTTTAATACCTTCTCATGTAATGAAAGCTTGAATTAAACGGCACCGAAAAGTACTGCTCTATTGTGAATAAGGCCTGTTTATCTGTGTCTCTTCACATCATTTAAAATGAATATACCAAACCTCATAGAAAGTAAGACCTTCCATACTTTATCTACCAGTCGTCTTACGTTCCACAGAGAAATAAATGCTACCAGTGACTGCTGTAAGTATCATGGGTGGCTAGAGGTCTTCCAGTTCTAGGGATATTAAAATATGAAAAAAGTACATCTTAGAGACAATGAAATATACTAGTATTTTCTTATATATTCTCTGTGTAGCTTATATTTTTCAGACAGTTGTAGTTATACAAAAATTCCACAAATGATTTCGTTCTTTCTAGACCAGTTTTCCTTCAAAGGTGGACCACGGATCGTCTATAATAGAATCACCTGGGGCTGCTCATTAAAAAGACAGATTTCTGGGACTTCCCTGGCGGTCCAGTGGTTAAGACTCCCTCCTTCCAATGCAAAGGCCGCGGAGTTAATCCCTGGTGGGGGAGCTAAGATCCCACATGCCGCATATCGTGGCAAAAAGAAAAAAAAAAAAAAGACAGATTTCTGGGCCCCGGTGCAGGCCTAGTAGAGCAGAATCTCGTGGCAGGATCTGGGTAGCACGATTTTTTAAAGCTTTTCAGATGATTCTAATAATCAGCCAGAGAGGAGAACTTAAAAGTGGTCCCAGACCAATAGCAATGGCGTCACTTGGGCGCTTCTTAGAAATACAGAACCTCAACGGCCAGCCCAGGCACGCTGCAGCCAGATACGCATATTAGCCACATGCCTAGGTTATCAGGGGTGCATCGAAGCCAGAAGAGCCTCACACCCCGGGCTTCGCAAGGAGCGGTTTCTGGTCCCGCAGCAGCATCACCAGGGCCTTGTTAGAAATGCAGATTCTCAAGCCTCCACCCAGACATCATTCAGAAACTTGGGGGCTGGGGCGGGGTGGAGCCCAAGTTACCTGTGTTTTTTGTTTGTTTGTTTTTGCGGTACGCGGGCCTCTCTCTGCTGTGGCCTCTCCCGTTGCGGAGCACAGGCTCCGGACGCGCAGGCTCAGCGGCCATGGCTCACAGGCCCGGCCGCTCCGCGGCATGTGGGATCCTCCTGGACCGGGGCACGAACCCGTGTCCCCTGCATCGGCAGGCGGACCCTCAACCACTGCGCCACCAGGGAAGCCCTTTACCTGTGTTTTAATAAGCCTCCAGGTTATTCTGATGCATGATAAAGTGGGGGACCCCGGCTGTCACCCAGCCTTTCCTTGGACACACCCGATGACAAGGGCACCAGGTAACTCAAGGCAAAGGGATCAGGCTGGGCACAGGGACCTGTTTTGCAGTCATGGTGATTAAGAGGCATTAACCAGCATCTCGAGGGCTAAGTAAGCCTTTAATCCCAGATGTTCAACTAATAGCAGATATAACAAACGGGAAAGACAGGTAGTCAAATACTGGTGAATGTCCAGCTCTCATTTTTAAGTGAGTCAGAGCGTGATAAGTACACTCTAAGCCTGAGGAATCTTTCCAGCTTTCATCTTTGGCCTCAGCATTTTTTTCCCCTGACGCTTCAAAGCATCTGTTGACAAAACCATCTAATTACGAGTTCTCTGTAGAATCTAAAAAGTTCTACTTACAAATGCTGCCAACCTCCAACTGAAATTCAGGGTGAACGAGGAGGTCCTGAACATTCCTTTCCCCGCTTACATAAAGGAGGGCGTTGATGCTGTGAAGGGTCTGGGGAATGATTCATCATTTGGACCATTCTTAGCATCCGCTAAGAATGGATGCTAAGAATTCAAGATAAAAGGGCAGCTTCTTCCTTCAAGGAGCACACAGTCTATTAGGGAGACAGACACAGCACTAAACAATTTCACTACAATACGATGCCCTGTATACTGAAGGCATGAAAGGATCGTTTATTGTATAACCACTGGCCAAACAGCAGTTTGAAGATTTGAGGATGGTGAGACTAGCAAGGAGAAGATCAGGAAAAACTACTGTAAGAGTTTAAAGCAGGACGCTGGGCAGTAACAAAATGTGGAAGGGACATTCACACGAGCGTCTTCTAAACACAATGACTTACAACCAGCGATGCATCCACTGCACTTGCAGGGGCTAAGAAGTGACTCAGGTGATTCAAAATCATTCTTATAAAAATCTCTGACTTTGGAAAGTTTTATAAACATCATTTTTTTTTTTTTTTTTTTTTTTTTTTTGCGGTACGCGCACCTCTCACTGCTGTGGCCTCTCCCGTTGTGGAGCACAGGCTCCGGACGCGCAGGCTCAGCGGCCATGGCTCACGGGCCCAGCCGCTCCGCGGCATGTGGGATCTTCCCGGACCGGGGCACGAACCCACGTCCCCTGCATCGGCAGGCAGACTCTCAACCACTGCGCCACCAGGGAAGCCCCTTAAACATCATATTTTAAACTCTCCAATAAATGTCTGCTGCTTCTCGACACACCCTTTTTATTGTGTCTAGCATTCTGTGACTACCCTGTTTATGCCAGTAGCATGCTTAATTAAGTGCCGTGACAACACCAATAAGAATCAGAGAGCTAGACACGGTACACAGCATCCAAAAAATGGAAGGTTCATCCTGGCACACCAAGGATAAACCTTACAAGAAAAGAAATGTTTCCCAGAAACCGTTTTCCCTCTGACTAAAAGATCCAAAAGTAAGAGGTGATATTCCAAGGATAAATGACCACAGTGACCGTGTCTCCTGCATTTAGGGATAGCGCCAGGGTTCATATTCCACAGCAACGACCTGACGCTGCTTCATACATTCGAAGAAGAACGCTCCTCGGCCTGTTTTCTTTCTTTTCATTAAGAACCATGTATTTTATACAGTTCGTGTGTTTCAACCACTGGGGTCGTTGTATTTTACCGCTCAAATTGTCCCCTCTTAGCCCAGCAGGGGCCTCTTCAGTTGGATCTGTGTCCTGTTGAGATGACCCCACTGTTCTCTGACAGCTTTCCTCCTTTCTGGCACAAAAGATATCCTAAGCTTGACTTGTCCCTTTCCTGCCCCGGGATTAAAAGCAGTAGTTTCTCCAAAAGGCTTGAGTCCTCCTGTGGCAATTGGTATTCAGAAACCTTGATTTGAGGTGCTGGGGGGTGCATATAACTTTTGGGGCGCCATTGCTTCCAGGCCTTTAAAGTGGATGGAACTAGGAAGCATGGGCGGTTTTGTAAGAGAAAGAATATCATTAGGCTTTTCCAATTGAAGCTTCAGTTTATGGAGTTTTAACTTCGCATACGTTTTCTATGACACAGAAAATCTTGGTTCCTAAGGGCACAATCATTTGTTCTTCCTACAATGGAGCACGAATGGTTTCAAGGTAACAGTGCTAGTATCATTGCTAGCAATAAAACTACTGAATAATAAACAAGATGAAAAGACAACCCTCAGAATGGGAGAAAATACTTGTTAATGAAGCAACTGACAAAGGATTCATCTCCAAAATTTACAAGCAGCTCATGCAGCTCAATATCAGAAAAACAAACAGCCCAATCCAAAAATGGGCAGAAGACCTAAATAGACATTTCACCAAAGAAGATATACAGAATGCCAACAAACACATGAAAGGATGCTCAACATCATTAATCATCAGAGAAATGCAAATCAAAACTACAATGGGATATCATCTCATACTAGTCAGAATGGCCATCATCAAAAAATCTAGAAACAATAAATGCTGGAGAGGGTGTGGAGAAAAGGGAACCCTCTTGCACTGCCGGTGGGAATGTGAATTGATACAGCCACTGTGGAGAACAGTATGGAGGTTCCTTATAAAACTAAAAATAGAATTACCATATGATCCAGCAATCCCACTACTGGGCATATACCCTGAGAAAACCATAATTCAAAAAGAGTAAGTTGCAGCTCTATTTATAATAGCCAGGACATGGAAGGAACCTAAGTGTCCATCGACAGATGAATGGGTAAAGAAGATGTGGCACATATATACAATGGAATATTACTCAGCCATGAAAAGAAATGAAATTGAGTTATTTGTAGTGAGGTGGATAGACTTAGAGTCTGTCATACAGAGTGAAGTAAGTCAGAAAGAGAAAAGCAAATACCATATGCTAACACATACATATGGAATCTAAAAAAAGGAAATGGTTCTGAAGAACCTAGGGGCAGGACAAGGATAAAGACACAGACGTGGAGAATGGACTTGAGGACACGGGGAGGGGGAAGGGTAAGTTGGGACAAAGTGAGAGAGTGGCATGGACATACATACACTACCAAACGTAAAATAGATAGCTAGTGGGAAGCAGCCGCATAGCCCAGGGAGATCAGCTTGGTGCTTTGTGACCACCTAGAGGGGTGGGATAGGGAGGGTGGGAGGGAGGGAGACACAAGAGGGAGGAGATATGGGGATATATGTATATGCATAGCTGCTTCACTCTGTTATAAAGCAGAAACTAGCACACCACTGTAAAGCAATTATACTCCAATAATGATGTTAAAAAACAATAAACAACTACTGAATGGGACAAGATTTCTTTGTGACTCTTTTTTATTGAGGTATCATTGGCATATAACATTATATTAATTTCTGGCATATGACATAATGATTCGATACTTGTATACATTGTGAAATGACCACTACAAGAAGTCCAGTGACCAGCCATCACCTCACCTAGGCACAAATATTTTTTCCCTGTGATGAGAACTTTAAAGGTCTACTATCTTAGCAACTGTGAAATATATCGACACAATGAAGTACTGTTAACTACAATCACATGCTGTGCGTGACGTCAACTAGAAGTTTATACCTTTTGACCCCCTCCACCCATTTGACGTCCAAGCAGGTGTTCATGTGTGGACAAATGGGTTTGAAGGACCACTACACATCCAGAGCTCCCAGAAGGGCTCTAGAACCAGGACAAACCCAATGGGGGAGAGTCCTCCCAATATTTTCCTGTCACTACACAAACATGGTTAGGATCCCGGCCTTTGGAGGAGACGGACCTGAGTCTGCAGCCCAGATTTCTTAGCGAATCAGACCTGCCACCGTGGATCACTACCCTCCTTGAGTCTCTGTTTTCCTGTCTGGCAAATACGGACCCTAGGGACTGTGGTGAAGTTGAAATTAGATATCCCACTCCCGGGCACATACCTGGAGAAAACCATAATTCCAAAACCTACATGCACCGCAATGTTCACTGCAGCACTCTTTACAATAGCCGGGACATGGAAGCAACCTAGGTGTCCATCGACAGAGGACTGGATAAAGAAGATGTGGTACATATATACAATGGAATATTACTCAGCCATAGAAAAGAATGAAATAATGTGACTTGCAACAACGTGGATGGACCTATAGATTGTCATACTGAGTGAAGTAAGTCAGAAAGAGAAAAACAAATACTGTATAGTATCGATTACATGTGGAATCTAGAAAAATGATACTGATGAACTTATTTGCAAAGCAGAAATAGAGTCATAGACGTAGAGAACAAACTTATGGTCACCAAGGGGGGCAGGGGAGAGAGATGAATTGGGAGATATACACTATTGATACTATGTATAAAATAGATAACTAATGAGAACCTACAGGGAACTCTACTCCGGGCTCTGTGGTGACCTAAATGGGAAGGAAATCCAAAAAAGAGGGGATATATGTATACGTATAGCTGATTCACTTTGCTGTACAGCAGAAACTAACACAATAATTGTAAAGCAATTATACATCAATAAAAATTAATTAAAAAAAATTAGATTGTGTAGACGAAGCGTGTACTGAGACGTTGGATCACAGTGAGTGTGGGGCCACGATGCCCCAACCTGAGAACCGGGTCATGTGGGGTGGACATGTCACTGGGACAGTGCAGGGGGTGCTTCACGGGCGAGGGGAGGGCTGTGTCCACTGCCCCGGGATCTGCATCCAGCAGGAGGGGAGGCAAGTTCTCGGTGAGCAGGTGCTTTACGTTTCACTATTTTCAGATCTCAAAAGCCTCTTGCCCAAGTGACCTACTGTTTGTGTAAGCTGTTCCCCTGATCATGAATAAAATGTTCTAGTTTTTTTTTTTTTGTATAGGAGGCTTTTAAAAATTTTACTGTAATATACATAACAAAAAATGTACATTATAACCACACTTAACTGTCAGTTCAGTGGCATGAAATACATTCACATTGTTGTGGATCCGTCACCACCATCCATTTCCAAAAATACTTTCATCTTCTAAAACTGAGACTCTGTAGCCATTTTACAAGGTCTCACTCACCCAGAGACAGCACCCACTACCCTCCTTTCTGCCTGTATGAACTGACTCCCCCAGGGACCTCATATAAGTGGAATCAAACAGGATTTGTCCTTTGTGATTGACATTTCACTGAGTACAACGACTGAAAGATTCATCTGTGTTGCAGCGTGTGTCAGGGTCCAGTTCCTGTAAACCTAACCCTAACCCCAATCCTAGCACTAGCCCTAACCCTGTCACTAGCTCTAACCCTAACCCTAACCCCAATCCTAGCACTAGCCCGAACCCTAGTACTAGCTGTAACCCTAACCCTAACCCTAGCCCTAGTACTAGCCCTAACCCTAACCCTAACCCTAACCCTAATCCTAGCACTAGCCTGAACCCTAGTACTAGCTCTAACCCTAACCCTAACCCGTACCCTAACCCTGACCCTAACCCGTACCCTAATCCTAACCCATCCACTAACCCGTACCCTAACACGTACCCTAACCTTAACCCGTTGTCGTACCCTAAACGGTACCCTAACCCTAACCCTAACCCTAACCCAAAGCCTTACCCTAAGCCGTAACCTAATCCTAACCCATACACTAACACTAACCCATACCCTAACATGTACCCTAACCCTAACCCGTTGTCATACCCTAAGCTGTACCCTAAACCGTACCCTAACCCTAACCCTAACCCTTACCCTAACTCGTACCCTAATCCTAACCCGTACACTAACACTAACCCGTACCCTAACATGTACCCTAACCCTAACCCGTTGTCGTACCCTAACCTGTACCCTAAACCGTACCCGTTGCCTAACCCTAACCCTCACCCCAACCCTAACCCTGACCCTGACCCTAACCCTAGCCCTAACCCTAACCCTAACCCTGACCCTGACCCTAGCCCTAGGGATCCTACTCCTTTGCGTGTACGACCACATCACGTCTGCCTCTTTACCTGCCTGTGGGCACTTGGGTTGCTTCCACCTTTTGGTTACTGTAAGTAAGGCTGCTCTGAAGACAGCTGTGCTGTACTGGAGGACTTATGAGGTGGTATAAATATTCAGTTACCTATTAATTCATTTACTCATTTTCTCTCTGAACAAATATCTCCCAAGTGCCTGCTCACACTGGCACTGGTGGTGTTTATCCACAAATGTCCATGCCTCCATCAGTGTTTGCGGTTTTCTCAAGAGACAATAGAATTGTTCAGAACATAAACTTCTCTCCAGGTGTACAATCCACACAGGAAACGTGAAGACCCTTTCGTCCAGCAATCCACTCGGTAAGCAATTTTTCAAAGCTGCTGTTGCATGTGGCACGAAATTTGCCTCAGTCTTTAGTTCTGCCACACAAAACCGGACTTCTAAAAATGCTAACAACTGTCTATGGATGACGAGGAGAATAAAGAGAACAGAATGACATGTCTTGTCTAGTAGTCGAAGTTCTGGGTCTATGGAAAGTACCCTTCATTTTTGGAGTCAACTGGAATTTAAATGAAGTCAAGGATTGCCATTCAAATTTTTTCCTTAGATACACCTTAAACTACTAACTGGTTGAGACGTTATATCAATATTAACGTTGTGTTTATGGTAGCAAACCGACTGTTGAAGTGGGTGAACCTGATCGATAACTTGGAGAGTACGCATACGTTTAGAGAAAAGACAAGTTCTCTTGTTACAGGATGAATCCGGGGAGCGTCTTCTGCTTGGAGTTCACAGGAATCCACATGGAACAGACAGATGCTAGGCTGGTGAGGGTAGAGCGTGGGCCACAGGATAAATGAGGCTTAGCAGAAGGCAATGGTAAATGGCAGAGGAAGGGAAAGGTGAGGAAGGAACAGGGAAGATGGGAGGGGGCAGGGCCATGGGGAGGGGAGTCCAGCCAAAGGTATGAGATCTCTGTGCTTCTTTCTTCAGACCAGAAGCCTGCCATTATTTTTAAAGAAGAGAGCAAAGGCTATGGTCCAGAGAACGACAATCAAGATGACAAAACGGGGGCTTCCCTGGTGGCGCAGTGGTTGGGAGTCCGCCTGCTGATGCGGGGGACGCGGGTTCGTGCCCCGGTCCGGGAAGATCCCACATGCCGCGGAGCGGCTGGGCCCGTGGGCCATGGCCGCTGAGCCTGCGCGTCCGGAGCCTGTGCTCCGCAACGGGAGAGGCCACAACAGTGAGAGGCCCGCGTACAACCAAAAAAAAAAAAAAAACGTGACAAAACGGAGCCAGGCAGAAAGCCTAAATAACGCTCCAGAAGGCCTACGTTCTATTCACCTCCTTGTTATCCGTAAAATGTGATGGGAGGAAAGTTCTCCATTTTGAGGTATGTTGTCGGGAAAGGACTGATCAATATTCAGGAATTAAGGAAAGTGTGAACCCAGGACAGAGATGCCTGTGAACAGCTGTGTTCCACAGTCTGACCTCGGGACGTTGGATGTTTAGTACTTCCATAATATGACTGTAAAAAAATATGTCCCGCTAGCCTTATTTGCTTTCCTTAATGGATAATGCTGCTGGTTTGGATCCTTGTGTGGAAAAAAGGATCTTTTGTCTCATAAAATGTTACAGATGCTGCCATGGTAACACACTTTAACTGTATTCCTATCTCAGAAGATAAACATGGAAAAATGCAACTGGCAACTTAATCTACTATTTAAGATTAGGTCCACAGAGCATTTGGGGGTTTGTTTTTAAGGAACATTGGCACTTTTGTTATCCCGCTGTACTCAATTAAGCAGAATCCTCAGCCCCGTCTGAAAGGTATTCCGTTGCCAGCTTAAAAATACCACGTGGCCAAGTTTCAAAACCCACAAGGGAAAGAAAGCACGCTGCTTCTATGACAAAATTCTTAGGTGGCCAGAACGAGTTTGCATTTGTGGGAATCTTCTTCTGGGCTCAAAACAAAACCCACAAACATCTCAGCGTTTATAAAGTCGGTATCCATTTGGTTGGAAATAAAACCCATCAGCTAACTAGAGAGACAGTCACTGAATGTTTTTTCCTATAGTAAACCATGTGACATATGGCATTAATGCTTGGACGTGAAAGTACGTTGTTTACCTCGCCCTCAGTAAATAACCAAATGATTGCACCTGGAAGAGGTGTTGTGAAGCCCAGAGTCCCTGTCGAGCTGCAACAATACACGCTGAGGCAGGGCAGAGCGGCGAGTGTGCCTGCCAGCAACCTAAAACAAGGTGCAAAGCCCGAGGAGGGGACAGACACAGGGGACAGGGTGGGCGATGCTGGGCGGGATGAAATCAGGGCATTTCCTTTGGAATGACAAGGACAAACCAGCCCCCAGTGGCTCCTCTCTGAGTTCCTCTCAATTCGCCATTTCATGGATTTTCCTCTTCTGCCCCCAGAAAGCAACAAAGGGCGAGGTCCCTGCACGCAAATTTCCAGTGACAATCAGGCTGCCAGCTGCTGCCCAGGGCTCGGAACCATGTGCCCGGTCTGCTCATTAACTCTGTGTCATTTCGGTCGTTCTAGATCTTTCTAGAATCACAGAAGTTATCACTATGATGGATTCGCACCCCGGCATTTAGAAATACCCACAAAGAATAGGCGTGCACCACAGTGCTTTACAGACGCCACAACATGGACAAATGCCAGGGACTGCAGTGAGTGCCTACCCAGGCTGCTCTGGGAGCACAGCGTCAGCACTCGGTAATACTTTCCCTTCAGAAAAGTCCCCGAGAATTTACAGTCTGCAGATGAGATCATAGTGTGAAATGGTCAAGATCAGACACGAGGGGAAGGAGCACGAGGGATTGTTCACATCAGCACTCCTGGTGCTGCAAAGCCTCCCGGCACCATCCGGCAGCTCGCTGGTCCCTGGGCGTCAGGAACAATATTTGCCCGTTGCTATGTGGAGAAGGCGGCTGCCAGCTCCTGCACTCAGCCCGAGCCTGGCCTCTGCAGATAAGAGCCCTTACCGCTCCACTGAATGTGTCTGCTGATAAGATGCTCACCCACGAAGGGGAAAGAGAGACTTTTCTTTCATGCCAAACCATGCAGCTGCTTTGGACATCTCTCTGCCACTGTCTGAGTCCGAACAGCTGGTGCAGAAAGTAAGCCAAGGGATGACTTCTTCTTTTCTTTGTTTAGTTAGACTTTGCTCTTTCAGGAATGCACAACTGAAAAGATCACACCTAAGTGCTTTCTAACAAAGGACACTATACCTGAAATACATTTAGAAGAAGAATTCACCCACCCCAACTCTGAGAACCCATTAAAATATAATTAAATCATTCCATGGTACCTTTATATATGTGTGTGTGTATATATACATTATATTTATTATTATTATCATTTAGTGGAGATTTACATTAGGAAAATTTCCCCAAATTTCAAGGGCAGCAGTTTGGACTTGACAGGTATACACACACACACACCCCCATCCCCAAACCATGTGAGCACACATAATGCACACACATGCGTGCAAGTTTCAGCAACACAGGACTAATGTAAAGCACATGCTAATTTAGGCAGGATTTTAAAAGTTCAAAGGCAGATGTTTTTCTTTTTGCATTTAGAGAAACATCCTACTATTTTTTCAACTTGTACTGAGTGTGAGTGCATTTTTGTGGGATTGTGTGAAGACTGTTTAGACCCTGAATTGAAGTTCATATAATGAACACAGGCACAGGAAAACAAGCACGTTAGAAATTCTTTTTTTTTTTTGCGGTACGCGGGCCTCTCACTGTTGTGGCCTCTCCCATTGCGGAGCACAGGCTCCGGACATGCAGGCTCAGCGGCCATGGCTCACGGGCCCAGCCACTCCGCGGCATGCGGGATCCTCCCAGACCGGGGCCCGAACCCGTATCCCCTGCATCGGCAGGCGGACTCTCAACCACTGCGCCACCAGGGAAGCCCAGAAATTCTTTAACAAATAATTTTCGGTAATGATCTCTGCGTGCCAAATACTAAGAGAAAAATGGAATCAATTCTTTTTCTTAACAAGCAGGATGCTTTTTAGCGCTCAGCTGTAAAATTCCTCAAAAAGATCATTCACTATGATGTTATCTATGTACCTCTAATTTGCTCTTTATCACTAGTGAAGTAAAGCACGATGGATTTTTTTTTTGCTATATATTTGCTTATTGGTTATTAATAGAAATAAAAACTAATAAAATAATAGGTTCATAACAGATTAATAAACTTTCTCATAGAACCAGAAGGGACCGTGGTGCTTTAAGTTCTGCATTAGAATACTGAGGAATTTCAACTTTCATCCTGGGTATTTTTCAAAATTAAAATGAAAAAGTTTTCAGATAATTGAAAAGAACCTTCGTGGACAACCCAAAAGGTGAAGTTTCTGGAATAAGAAAAAAAAACTCTTGAGCTCAAACATATGAGGACTCAGTGAGGCTACTAAAATGTGGCTATTTCTAAAAAGGAACTACAGGGACAGTGACAGGGCAAGCGAAGAACTAATGCTTGTAGCTAGCAAGGAGGCTGTGGGTGTGGCTCCAGCGTTTTCCTGAGTTGCCTCCCCGGTTAGGACTTTTCCAAGGAACATTCTGGTGCATCCCCGGCCTCAGTACATTTGCTGACCTCTGCTGAGCCTGGCCAGTGCAAGCTACGTGGAGACCCTTCATTCTGTGGGCACGAAAAACACACCCCAAATGAACCCAATGTTTCTATCAACATACAACTCTGTTAAAAGGGAGCCTTCCTACACTGTTGGTGAGAATGTAAGTTGGTGCAGCCACTACGGAGAACAGTACAGAGGTTCCTCAAAAAACTAAAAACTAAAAAACATATGATCCAGCAATCTCAATCCTGGACATATATCCGGACAAAACTCTGACTCGAAAAGATACATGCACCCCAATGTTCATGGCAGCACTATTCACAATAGCCAAGACATGGAAGCATCCTGAATGTCCATCGACAGAGGGATGGATAAAGAAGATGTGGTACATGTATACAATGGAATATTACTCAGCCATAAAAAAGAATGAAATAATGCTGTTTGCAGCAACATGGATGGACTTGGAGATGATCATATTAAGTGAAGTAAGTCAGAAAGAGAAAGACAAATATCATATGATATCACTTATATGTGGAATCTAAAATACAACACAAATCTTATCTATGAAACAGAAACAGACTCACTGACACAGAGAACAGACTTGTGGTTGCCAAGGGTGTGGGTGGGGAGGGATGGCCTGGGAGTTTGGGGTTCGCAGATGCAAACTAGTATCTAGAGAATGGATAAGCAAGGTCCTACTGTAGAGCACAGGGAACTACATTCAGTATCCTGTGATAAACCACAATGGAAAAGAATATAAAAAAGAATGTATGATTGATACATGTATAACTGACTCACCGTGCCGTACAGCAGAAATGAATACAACATTGTAAATCAACTAGACTTCAATTAAAAAAAAAAATACGACGCTTGCCCAGCACGCCCCTGCAACACCTGGTTAAGACTAGGGCTAGAAGGAAAGATCGAGATTGCCATCCTCCCGTGCCCACGGAAAGAACCGTGTTTATTAAACACAATATATTTTCATGGATTCACGTGTCAAGACAACTTCCAAAATACAGGTACTTAGATTTGGTCATGATAGGTGTCTCCCTATAAAAACTGGAAAAATTGTATCCTTTATAGCAAAGTCTAAATCTAGAAAAGAGTGTGAGCTGAAGTTGATGTGTCTAAAAATATATTACTTCTTAGTAACTGTTACTCTGGCACTCCCAGAGAAAGTTTTCTGTTGGATGATGGCCAAAGAGATTAGCTAAATGACAGACCCTTTTTCTTACATTATCTCTGATCTATTTCACACTATTATAATCAAAATACCCCTTCTGTGTCCAGAATTTGGTCACAAGGCAGGTCAAAAGTTCTATGGGTATTTTAGGAAAGAAGAAAAGAAGCGCTCTACAAAGTAAACCACACCAATTCTGCAACAGACACCAGCACTATTTGGCTACGTTTAGAAGACAAAAGTTTCTCAGAGCTGTAAAGTTTCATGCAGCATATAAACAGACAGCAAGGAATCAGCTTTTCGATTATGGCACAGCTCTTCCTTTCAATTCAAAACAGATCCTCTTTTATGAGTTCTTCCTTTTTTTTTTTTTTTTTTCCCACGGCAGGGTGACGGGGACAAGGTAAAGTACATGACTCAGTAACAAACTAGAAATGCTGTGAAACAACAGACTCTTGCATCCGGGAATGGTCTTTTCGGAGTGTAAACCTGACCGTGCACTTTCCTGCTTGAAGCCATGGCTCCCTTGTCCTCCGGCTGACTTTGGAACTGGCCACCCGCCCTCTCCAGCCTCACCCTGTCCCTCTCTGGAGCTCGCCTGCTGCAGGCCAGTTGGACTGGTTTTGGAATGAATGCCCCGGACTCCGGCTTTCACACACGTGACTCCTGTGGCCTGAAGCTGAAACACCTGCCTTCCGTGCTTCTCTCCTTGACTCCTCTCCAGGCCCCCAGGTCTCAGCCGGCGTGTGCACGGCCCCCTGGTCTATCCTGCCGGAGCCCTCAGGGTTTCCTTCTCATACTGCACACCACATGCGTCGTTACTTGTATGCGAAGGGCAGGAACGGGCTCCCAATGTCCCCTGCCGCATCCTTAGAGCCTGTGACAACGCCCAGCTGGTGCATGGTAAACCCTCAATAGGTATTTGTTTAAGGAACAAGAGTTTGGACAGGACTAGATGTTATGTTGGTGGCACTGGTCAGAAAAAAAAACCCTAAAGGACCAGAGTTTTCTCCTGGGCAATAAAATATTGACTTTAGGGAAACACGTGGCTTCTTTGGGGAGCAAAGGTCATGAGAGTGGATCTGCTTTTGATCAGTCCAGAGCCCTAGGACTTAATTCTAATCTGGAGTGATTTTCTCTAAAAACACGGAGATGCAGACCTCCAGTTAGTACTTACATAAATCCCTGCGGAATCGTGGAGAGATGTCATAGACAACGTTATCTACCTTATTGTTCTCATTGTTTCCATTCCTGGGTTCAGCCCCCAAATTTCTAATTCCTCCATGGATTTCTGTGGCTAGCCTCCATCAAGAATGTGACCGGCCGTTGTATATTCTCTCACAGGCCACATACAGATTATATCTTGTTGTGTCTCCGCGACGTGAGATTTCATCTTTTCTAACGAGCCCTTGAACAGCCAAGCACAGGGTTCTGCTACAGACTCCCCAGATCCCCACAAAGCAGACAGACAAATGAATAAAAAGCTGTTACATCTTTACAGAAAGAATTATAAGGAGACTGTTAAAACGCACAGTAGACAAGGTTGGACCAGGTCACCTCACTTGGGACACGGGTTGCATTGGCCTCTCCTGGCCTTATGGAATCTCACCTTCGTAAGAAACGCCGGCTGTGTTAACTTTGGAACAGGAGGCCTGGGAATGCTCACTCGGGTGTCTCGGTAGAAGCGCCCTAAATGCATGGGAGTCACAGCTGGAGACGTGAAGGACGATGCCGCCCCAGGAAGGACCACGCTCATCCTCCTGTCCTGTGAAACCCAGGCAACCCCGCCTGCCAGGTGCGTCTGGAGTTGCTGCCGTAGGACGCAGACTGAAAATCAGAGCCCTGGCCAAGAGACTGGACCGCGGGAGCTGTCTCGATCCCTCCGGGGAGATCCTGGCTTGTAATTCCCTCACAGGAGGCAACCCTTCCCGCGTGCGATCTATAAACGGGGAGCCCGCGCGTCCTCACAGGCATCTTAACTGAGGAAGAAGAGGTTTTTCTCGCTAGGACTTCACGCCTTGAAATCTATAGTCGCTTGAAGGACGCGCGTGTTAAAAAATGACTAACGTAAAGAAAAGCCGAGGGAGGAAATGAACCCACCGTCTTCTACTGGGGGGACCTGGGGGTTCTGAGCGTGCTCGCTTGTGATGAGGTGTGGCTTCCATCACTGAGATGCGGCGGGAAGTCGGCTGACGTCCCGGCGCCTCAGCCTGTGATCAGTGTGTCCCTCAGGACGGACGCCCCGCGGGACGTGCAGTTTGTTTCCCAGCATGTGGACCCCGTGGCTCCAGGGCTCCGAGCGCCTGTATGGCCACCTCCCGACCCTTGGCCTGGCTCCACACTTCGGGCTGAGCTGCAGGCTCTTCTGTCCTGAGTCCCAGGGATCTCGGCCTAGGTCCCCAGTAGGAATCCGCCACCTCCCATCTGCACAGAAATCCTGGGCCCCGTTTCCGCCCCCAGGCCGGCCGCCCGCTCGCCGCGCGGCCCGCATTACCCACTGCCCCGCGCTCAGCAAGTCCTCCCGGCTCTGCCTGCAGAAACTGCAGGGAGCGCTCCTCTCCCGGCCTCCACGGCCACGGCGGGCCCCGCTCTCCCACACGTCCTCTCGCGCAGTCTGTCCTCAGCCTCCCCCGACAGCGAAACTCAGGTCCCCTTCTGTCTCAGCACCCCCTCGTGGCCTCCCACGGAAACCAAACAAGAGCACCGGCTCCACGCAGGGTCCGTCTCTCCCCGCGCCCCTCTCACCCCAGCCAGGACCCCCTCTCTGCTGAGCCGCGCACCTCGGGACGTCCCCGGACCGCACGCACCACGTGAGGGACCTGCATCCCGGGTCTGCTCACCGGCAGCATCCTTCTCTACCTTAAGCGTTAGCACCGTTTGAAATGATGCTCCTTACTTATGCATTGCTTTGCGGACTCTGTCCTCCTCCCGGAGGACAACTTCTTGAAGGCAGGAACTTGACCTGTCCCATTCCTCACGACCCCAGGGTGCCCTGGACCATGGCTTACCCTGCAGCCCCTGCCCCTTTAGTGATGGATGAAGGAATGAAAGAATCTCAGCCATTTCTCATCTTCTCCGGCCTCTGGCTCCTACCTTGCATGTTGCAGGTTCAGAGATGATGCATGATATCACCCAGCGCAGTGTCAGAAACATAAAGCACCTGAAGCGAGGTTTGGTGTGTCTGTAGGAAGATGTCCTTCCCGCACTCAGCACGCACTGGGGGGCGACCTGGCACAGGAAGGGGTGCTTGGAGGTATGGCCTGAGTTCCTGTTTATGTTACTGTCTCTGTGACTCGGGAGCCCATGTTCAGCTTCCCTAAGGCTTGGTTTCTTCATCTATAAAATAATAACCCGGCTGTGAGGAGGACAGAGCTTAGGTGATATTGGTGAAGCGCTGAGCAGGCTTGGAAGTGAAATACTGATATTCTGTGGGACAGTCTGTCGATCATGACGGGAGGGGCTGAGGTACCTGATTCTTTCCACTGACTTTTCCCTTGAAATAGTCTGGAATCTCAAAACTGACCCCACTTCAGATGGACTGGAGCATGCACGCGGATGGCTGGATCTCCTGTCGGTCAAGGCGGGAAGCTTGGGGACCTCCGTGAAGAAGGAGTACAGCTCTGCAAGTGGTGAGTAGGGCCGAGAGTTTTCAGTGACTAAGAGAGAAGCTTATGGAAATGTTTTGAACGTCCTCTTTCTAACTTGAAAACGACTTTGGAAAATCGGTCACTTGCTCACCTGCCCTGACCCGGTGGCTCGCTGCTCACAAGCCCCTTCCCCAGCTTCCTCCTGGGGAAGCTTTGGGAGCGGGGCTCCTGCATCCCAGTTCCTCCGTGGCTGCACCCTGAGGCCCGGGTCCGCGGATGCTGGACACAGATGCCCCCAGCTGCTTCCTCCTGTTCCCCCACCGACAGCCGTCCTAGGCTCCCGCAGGCAGCTCTGCTTCCCCAAGCAGACCGGTCATGACGGTCTTAGTCCGACTGGGCGGCTGTAACAAAATACCACAGACTGGGAGGCTTATAGACGACGCACACTCATTTCCTACTGCTCTGGAGCTGGGACATCCAAGACCAGGGTGCCAGCCTGATCGGGTGCTGGGGAAGGCCCTCTTCCAGGCTTCAGATGCCGACTTCCCCCTGTGTCCTCACCACGTGAGGGGCGAGGGAGCTCTCGGGGGGGTGGGGGGGTGGCACGGAGGGCCTGTTTCATAAGGGCACTAATCCCACCGGAAGGGCTCTGCCTTCATGATCTCATCACCTCCACAGGCCCCACCTGCTCACAGCATCACCTTGGGCATGAGGTTTGCAGCATATGAATGGTGGGGAGACACAAACATTCAGTTCATAGCCCTCTGTATATATTCGTCAGAGTCTTCCAGAGAAACAGAGCCAGTAGGCTATAACTGTATCTATCTACCTATGCCCATACCTATCTATCCAGGCCCCATCTATCTATCTCTATCTCTATCTAAAGAGGAGATTTATTATGCAAAATGCTTTATGCAATTATGGATGCCGAGACATGCCACCATAGGCCAACATCAGCCCGAGGGCCGGGAGCTCTGATGTCCAAGGATGGGAGAAGATGGGCGTCCAGCTCAAGAGGAAAGACAGGGAGAGAGCCCATCCTCCCTTGGCCTTTCTGTTCCGTTCAGGCCTCAAGATTGGATGTTGCCTCCCACCCTGGGGAGGGTGGGTTTTCCTTACTGAGCCTACGGATTCAGTGCTGGTCTCCTCTGGAAACGCCCTCAGGAGCCACACCCAGAAATGATGTTTTACCAGCTCTCTGGGCCTCCTTTAGCCCGGCCAGGTCGACACAGAAAATTAACCATCACAGCAAGCAACAGCCTAGTTGTGCTATTATACGTGTGTATGCGTTTTTCAACAGAATAAAACCTTCGTCCATTTCTAGCTTGGATATCCAAATGGCGAATGTGCTTTCTGTGAAAAGGTATTTAAGGGTAAAGCTCCCTGAGGATAGAATCGGGTCTGCCTTCCTCAAAGCTGACACACCTGGTCTTTACTACACACCTGGCCCTTACTAGATGTTCAGTAAATGGTCACTGGATGAAGGTCTGAATGGTTCAGTGAGATTCTCCCTTGACCTCCCGAAGGCTAGATCACAGAAACAGGTATCGTGGCAACAGATACTCCTCGGGAAGGTACTATGACCGACTTAAACCATTTTAGTGTTTTTCATTTATTTTGATTACTCATAATAATTTCTGTCCTGCTAATTGTACTCTCCGGCTTGCAGCGTAAGGAAAACCTTTCAGAGGAAGTTTCAAAAGAAATCTGTCTCTTTGGGATTTTGTGTGAATCTGATCCATTCAGGATCCCTCAACCATCCCGCTTCAAAGCAAGCTACACATCTCATTGCTGGTCTTCGAAAGAATATTCTATGACCTGTTTCAGGTCACCTGTCTGGAAGTTACTGCATTGATAACCACTCTCCTTCCAATTCCACCTGACATTATATTTTAAGGGCATCTTGTATCAGCTTCATTAAAATATATGTTGAAATCTCTAAAAGATGCCATTTAAAATTCATATGGACTCAACTATTTTTAAAGTAAGTATCAGGTGAGATGCTTATCTATTGTTTTCTTTAAGAGACTCAAAATTTCCCTTCAAGCAGCTCTTAAGATTGTCACAGCAATAAAGCCCCTTCATGAGAAACATGCACATACAGGCGTTATCTTTTTTAAGATTTTTTTTTATGTGGACCATTTTTGAAGTCTTTATTGAAGTTCTTACAATATTGCTTCTGTTTCATATTTTAGTTTTTTGGCAGTGAGGCGGGTGGGATCTTAGCTCCCCAACCAGGGGTTGAACCTGTACCCCCTGCATTGGAAGGCGAAGTCTTAACCACTGGACCACCAGGGAAGTCCCTAAGCAAATTATCTTAAAATGTTTCAGCTCTGTTTGAATTTTGATATAATTCTACTTTCTAGTGAACAAAATCCAGTGTCAGGGTGGGGCCATAGTTTACCCCATTCAAAAGCAAACAGTTTTTGCATCATTTTTCAGAAGGGATGGGCCAATACCCCATGCTCTGTACCCTACTGACCCCTCTTTTCAGAAAAACCGTCCTGAGTGTCTCCATTTTCTTGTCGTCTTGCTATGGCATCGGCTTGCTAAACCTGTTACACTGACCTGAGTTTTCAGAGATTAAAGACTCAGTATGAAAAGAACCTTAAGACAGGTACTTTATGGGAAACTATAAAGTGTGAAAAACTTGTTATGGCTCAAAATCCAGGGTTTCTTTTGCACTCCACTGTGTCTTCCTGGAGAACAAATTTCTGCTTTTGTTAAAGGCATTTGTGATTTCAGGTGAATCAAAAGGAGGATTTCCAGCATCGTGCTAGAACCGGAGGAGCTCTTCTACAGCAGATCAAATCACAAGGATAATCCATCCGTTCTACCTGGCCCTGCAGGAACCTCTTAGCCTGTGATTTGCCCTGTGGAAAGTTACATTGTGAACCTTGCCATTTCAGACACAGAAAGAAGACACACCTGAGTCATGTTTTACAATACAGGACAGAACATTATTGCTTCCTTTGGTATTTCCTCTATAACACTGATGATGATGAACACCTGGCGCCGTGACAATGGATGCCATTCCAAAGAAGTGCCATGTTCACTTATGTAATAGGATGTTAGGCTCCTGCTTCAACTGAAGCACAAGTGTGGTAGACGTCAGGTCCCCATGCCTGTGTGACACAAATCCACATAATCTGGGTGTTCAAAGAAAATAGGTAAGAGCCATTTCAAGAGTCTCGGGCCCTCCCGGTAGCAAAGACTATGAACAGTGGTCAGAGTTTGGAGAGAGGAAAGACGGTTGAGGGGTTGACCTGACAGAACTGTCGCAAGGTGTGTCTCCCTTGCTGGGGGGGAAAGGGCCACCTCTAGAGCTTGGAAATATGCTGCTCACACATGGGACACACAGAGGATCGGTGCCTGACCTGTGCTGCAAAGCTGATGCCATGGCTCAGCACTCACACGGAGAAACACGACCTCGAGAGCTGGGAGTGATGTGGTCTGGAATGGCCTCGGGCCTCCCGGAACACTCTCAGACGAAGGACCTCCATAGGGCAACGCACAGTGAGCACGTAGCCATGGAAACAGGAGAGGATGGAGCACCCATCCTTCAGGGGCACGAGAGCATCAGGGCAGTGCCCTGCACTTTGACACTATTCCTCACGCCTTCTCTCCAGCACTGATTTTCGTTCTCTCCTATTTCCTCAGTCCTTGTTGAACAACTCTGACTTAGGATGTGATGACGTGAGACTGGTGTTAATAATGCTGTTCTTCTTAGCTGTGACTTACAGGACTCAGAGGGTCACACAGGCTTGAGTGTGGGATGGATATTTCTGGCTTTTTCAGGTCGGGCTACCGAAGAGATCCACGTGCACACACCAACGGCATTCTGCTATGCTCTGCTCATCCGGGTACTCTGCTTCCAGAAGGCCCATTTTTTTTATTTTTTATTTATTTATTATTATTATTTTTTGCGGTACGCGGGCCTCTCTCACTGCTGCGGCCTCTCCCATTGCGGAGCACAGGCTCCGGACGTGCAGGCTCAGCGGCCATGGCTCACGGGCGCAGCCGCTCTGCGGCATGTGGGATCGTCCCAGACCGGGGCACGAACCCGTGTCTGCTGCATCGGCAGGCGGACTCTCAACCACTGCGCCACCAGGGAAGCCCCAGAAGGCCCATTTTTAAGAAATGGAAAATGCATGTGGGCAGAAGAGGAAAATGCTTTACCTTCTTAGAAGTTCCCCTTTTTAAGAGGCACCCATCATATGAGCACAAAGTACGTGCTGGGAACTGTGTTAAAAGGCTGTAAGCGCTTTCTCTCTAATCTATAGGACTTGGGGACTTGCCTAGTGGTGCAGTGGTTAAGAATCCACCTGCCAATGCAAGGGACACGGGTTCAAGCCCTGGTCTGGGAAGATCCCACATGCCGCGGAGCAACTAAGCCCATGTGCCACAACTACTGAGCCTGGGCTCTAGAGCCTGCGAGCCACAACTACTGAGCCCGCGCCTTAGGGCCCACGTGCCACAATTACCGAAG
This sequence comes from Phocoena sinus, assembly GCF_008692025.1. Lineage (NCBI taxonomy): Eukaryota > Metazoa > Chordata > Mammalia > Artiodactyla > Phocoenidae > Phocoena > Phocoena sinus. Next base: position 114,317,010 of record NC_045768.1, read on the forward strand.
CACACGCGCTTTGAGCCTGTGCCCCGCAACAAGAGAAGCCACCGCAATGAGAAGCCTGTGCACCGCAACGAAGAGTAGCCCCCACTTGCCACAACTAGAGAAAACCCGTGCACAGCAGCGAAGACCCAACACAGCCAAAAATTTTTTTAAATAATTAAATTTTTAAATTACAGGACTGACCTTCACGTTGTTCTATCCACATTTGACAAAAGAGAAAATGAAGTTTGAGACGGTTAAATAACGTCTTGAGTCACACCCCGTTTTCATCTGGGATTGATCCTGTCTTTTCGAGGGGATTCCCTACCTCTTAACGACTATGCTGGACAAAGTTAAGCTTTGGAATAAATGATTACTAAGGCGTCAAGACAGGTCATGGTAATGAATACAAGAGGGATGCAGTCAACGGCCTTGGAATGAACTGCATCTTGTTTCCAAATCCGTTACACTTTGCAGCTCTGCTCAGAAAAGGAGCGGCGGGCCGGCCCCCTCGGGTGGTGATGGACCTCACGCTGGCTTCTCTGTGGAACAGAGAGCAGAGGAAGGGGATAATGGATCTGCTTGTATCAAGTCCCTCCCGCTATTACTCAGATCCAGACGTCTAAGCCATGTGGGCGGAGCCTAGCGGCGGATCTGGAACTAACCCAGGGAGAAGCAAGTCATCCCAGCAGGCGGCTCAGCGCCTGGGTCTGAATAAGGGGGCTCCAGCCCTGCGAGCGTCCACCCACAGGCAGGTCCCGGCTTCTACCCCATTAGCTGGGAAGGGCCACAAGCCCGTGGGGCTTATTCCTGGGACTCAACCTTCTGGAGCAGTTTTGGGTCCATTCTCTATGCTCTCTTCCTATATGACATATATCCAGTGATATATACTCACTCAGCAATCCCTGCAGGTGTTCAGAACTTATTAGCAAGTTCAATTCACTGAAAAAAAAAAAATGGGGGCAATCCTCAATCACGGTGGCCTTCCATGTCACACACGTATCTTTCACATCTCATTAGAAGACTAGACTCCAGTGAAATAAACTAAATACCTTTATTATTTACATTTTCTGCCTGATGATAAATGTATCTCATTGCATATAATTAAAAAATTCTGAAACATATACAGAAAAATCACGCTACCCAGAGGCAGAAACTGTTTTCATTTTGATGTATTTTCTTCCACTTGGTGTCACTTATATTTTACTTGACTGAAATCATACGGCATGAATAGGTGATGCCGGTGATAGGTTTGTCCTTTAAATATTGGGTTAACCCGAACGAACTTTTTGGCCAATGCAATATCACTGAGCTCTTGAGATAACCTGAAAGTTGATGATTTATTTTGAGAAGCTCAAGGATTAAATTCAGGTACTTTCTGAAAACCAGGATAATTATTAGAAAAACATAAGAGCAAAATATGAAAAAAATTTCTTTATGTATGGAATATTGAGGACTGTCAGATTGCTTCATAATACAAATCTTTAAAATAATTAATTAAGGGCTTAGTCTTAAAGAGCTCACTCTATTTATACTCTTCTCACCCCATACACGCAGAAAAAGTTTTGCAGCAGAATTGTAATCACAGATCATCAAGGCTGCTTTACGGTTTGGTAATTAATAATGGTTATTTTTACTTTAAAAAATTCTGAAGATACAGGTGTCACGCGTTGCTCTAAGGCTGAATGTCTGTGTGATAGTGCAACAGGGGACCCAGCGTCTCTGAGGGTTCTGCTGAGGGTTTATAACTCCACAACATCTCCATGCTGAGCTGGGGACAGTGCCTTCGCTGCATGTTTGTGGATTTCCGCGCTGACTGTAGAAAGCGAAAACTGAGTCAGCTCTCCTAACCACTCGGGCTGCCAGAAGCAACCCTCTCTTGGTACAGAGGAGAAACTCACACAATAAAAGCAAGGAACGCGCATGACCCAATAACCATTTTTCGAGTACCAGATATTTCGTAAAGGACCGTGGCCAGATGGTTCCCGTCCCCTAAAGCGGAGCCCGTCGGCCTCATCTGTGAGCAGAAGGGTTTCTTACATTGAACGGGGACCCTGAGATGGTGCACGTGTGTCAGGCCCTGTGCTGTGCTTGCCGGAACTCACAGGCAGACACGTTCAATGGATAGTTTTAAAAATCACTGCGGTCATAGGTACCAGAAGGAGCAACACGTGTAACAGAGAGTCCTCCCAGAATTTAGGGTTGCCTGGTTTAGCAAGTAAAGGTACAGGATGCCCCGCCCTTCCCACAATGCCTTTCCCCTGAGTGGTAGTTGGTGGGGAGGAGGGGGCATTCCAGGCAGAGGGAAATGCGCATTCCGGCCCCGCCCTGCCCCCCCCCCACCCTCCCCCCACCTCACGGGAAGCAGCTTTGGGCACTTAGGGATCTAAGTTAGATATAAGAAAACAAAAACCCAAAACAAAGGCAGGCCAGGTGGAAACAGCTGAGTAAATTACCTAGTGATTTTTAAAAAAATTTTTATTGGAGTATAGTTGATTTACAAGGTTGTGTTAGTTTCTGCTGTACAGCAAAGTCTATCAGTTATACATAAACATATCTCCACTCTTTTTTAGATTCTTTTCCCACATAGGCCATTACAGAGTATTGAGTAGAGTCTCCTGTGCTGTAGAGTAGGTCCTCATTAGTTATCTATTTTATATACAGTAGTGTGTATATGTCAGTCCCAATCTCCCAGTTTATCCCTACCCCACTTTCCTGCCTGGTAGCCATAAGATTGTTTTCTATATCTGTGACTCTATTTCTGTTTTGTAAATGAGTTTGTTCGTATCATTTTTTAAGATTCCACACATTTTTAACAAGTGTAGATGGAGATTTATTGCACAGACTTAGTCTGATGGACCCCAGTCCTTTTTCCTGACAGCTACAGTGAGGGCTCTGCTGCAGGCGGACATAGTCCTCGTTCTTTAGTGCCAACCCAAGCACTGAAATGTTCCCCCCAAGTAATCTGCTTTCCTTACTCCACTGATCACAGACATGTTCTTTATCAGTCTATCTGAACATCTGCGTATTCTTTTTTTAAAAATTAATTTATATATGTATTTATTTTTGGCTGCATTGGGTCTTTGTTGCTGCGCACGGGCTTTCTCTAGTTGCAGCGAATGGGGGCTACTCTTCGTTGCGGTGCGCGGGCTTCTCATTGCGGTGGCTTCTCTTGTTGCAGAGCACGGGCTCTAGGCACGTGGGCTTCAGTAGTTGTGGCACGCAGGCTCAGTAGTTGTGCCTCACGGGCTTCAGTAGTTGTGGCGCGCGGGCTTAGTTGCTCCGCGGCATGTGGGATCTTCCCGGACCAGGGCTTGAACCCATGTTCCCGTGCACTGGCAGGCGGATTCTTAGCCACTGTGCCACCAGGGAAGTGCCCTGAACATCTGCATTTTCAACATCTTCAATGGTTGCATCACTGGCATTAATGACTTCTATAAGGGATTACCTTCTGCTGGAGTTGGTAACTCTACTGGCTTTAACTTTATCTGTCTCTACCTCTTGTGGGTTTTCCCAGGAACCTAGCAGGCTTTCTCTTTCCAGACTGACCTTGCCTTCCTCACAGCCACTCAAGTCCCTTCATGGCTGTGCTTCCTCCTTTGATCATATCTGGGAGCAGGAAAGGGTAGTCTCTCAGTTACACTGGTCTCAATTCCAAACTCCTCACTTACAGGCTGGGTAATCGTGGGTGACTACCTACACCTCTGAGACTCAGTTTTCACATCTTTAAAATGGCATTATGCTAAGTGAAATAAGTCAGACAGAAAGGCAAATTCTGTATGGTATCACTCAAATGTGGAATCTAAAAAATACAACAAACTAGTGCATATAACAAAAAAGAAGCAGACTCACAGATACAGAGGACAAGCTAGTGGTTACCAGTGGGGAGAGGGAAGGGGGGAGGGGCAAGACAGTGATAGGAGAGTAGGAGGTACAAACTATTAGGTATAAAATAAGCTACAAGGACATACTGTACAACACAAGAGACACAGCCAACATTTTACAATAACTATAAATGGAGTATAATCTTTAAAAATTGTGAATCAATATATCATACACCTGTAACCTGTAATATTACTGGACATCAACTACACTGCAATAAAAATTAATTAATTAATTAAATGGGCCAATGATACGAGAGATTTAGCTCCTAAGGTGGTTGTGCTGCTTTAATAAATTCCACACAATTTGCAAGGTTTTAGCATGAGGCCTAACACCTATTAAATACATAACGAGTGTTAGCTTTTAAAATTTCCCTTAAGATTTCCACAGCTTTCTTACTATGGTGTGTTGTGATTGTGTACCAGGTGGGATAACGTTCACCATTGAGTTTCCAAACAGGAAAACTGAGCGGATGAACTGGCCTGATTTCTGCTGGCGAGTAAGTACTCAGAGCTCCTGCACCACATGGGTGGGGTGAGATAGCTCTTGGGTTCCAGGGATTCGTAATCTCCCAGTATTAAACTTCTTTAAACATATAATCTCACACTTGTCCACATTGAAATCTGTCTCCCTCTTTTTTGCTAACGTGAAAAACCAAACCGACCAAACTTCCCATCTCTTCCCACCACAAAAAAGAAAACTCAGGGCAGCTTAATGTTATTTGCACATTGGAAATGTCACTGCCCACTTCCTCTCCGAAGCATTACTGCAGCATTAAAGTCCTCTGTTTCCGGCACTGGTCATGAGGGAACACTACTGCTTAATCTCCTTCATTTAACGTATATCTGTCCTTGGTTTCCTACCTCCAAACCAGTTCACTATCTGTGGAAAGGCTGCTTTAAGCCCACGGTTCATACTGACTGTTTTTCAGCAAGTTACAAAATGTGGCCAACAGCTTCCCAGTCCAATTAAAAGACAAGAAAACCAAGCAGTGCAAAGCAAAGTACTACCCTTGTTATTCGGAGCTGCAGTCCAGGCTTTCGAAGGTCTTAATAAATTTATCTCCAGTTTTGTACACCTCCTCCCTCAAAGAGTAGATAACCAGTTATTCAATCACAGTTACTCTTTCTCAAATTTTCCTACTGGATTTCTCTTAATAACTAATGTACAAAGTACTCAAGAATCCTCCTTGTACACAAAAAATTGTGACTCCTGATTTATAGTTTGAGGTATAGTAATGGAACCTTCTTATGAATGAGGCCACATTGCCAGTTAAAAAAAAGGTAGTTATGGGCTTCCCTGGTGGCGCAGTGGTTGAGAGTCCGCCTGCCGATGCAGGGGACACGGGTTCGTGCCCCGGTCCGGGAAGATCCCCCATGCTGCGGAGCGGCTGGGCCCGTGAGCCATGGCCGCTGAGCCTGTGTGTCGGGAGAGGCCACAGCAGTGAGAGGCCTGCGTACCGCAAAAAAAAAAAAAAAAAAAGGCAGTTAACAACTCCCTAATTTTAGCCTTGAGTTTCTTTAAATTACTGACATGACAGGCAAAATCTGAGCAAACAATTCACAAAAGAGAAAAATCAGAAGATGGATAAACATTTTAAAATGTAGTTAATATTCAAAGAATGCAAATAAAAATAGATTTACTTTTTATCCATTAAATTAACAGAGACTGAAAAAAAGTAGATTCTTCAATTCAGGCAAGAATACAATGATCCGATTTTCTCCTGAATTGGCTGGTATAAGGATACATTGGAATAACCTTTTGGAAAACAGTGTTTGCAATAAGTTTATGAGAGGTACAAAAAATTTATACTATAGAACAAAGTCAAAAGTTATAGAGCAGAGATAACCCTAAACTTTTGTCACTGAATTTATCAAATGTAAAACTTCTTGAAGCATCTGAGGACTTTGTAGTGGCTACACACCAGCGTTGGCAAATTCTCCAGTAACTCAAAACATGCACTTCAGCCCTAGAAACAAGATACTTGGTTAGAGACCACTTTTTTTTTTGGCCCACAAAGTAATGGTGGCATGGAAGTGAAACATTACAGGTTAATGAAAGACATGAATTTGGGAGAGAATATCAAACTGAAAAGCAAAGCTAAATTAATAATTGAAGACTTCATGACACGCACCCCTAAGCAGACACAACTAAAATACTGACCTTCTCCTGTAAGAGAGGATAATCTGCAGAGCACAGATTCGATTTTGAAAGCCCAGAATGATTAGCAAACCCACAGACGAGTGAACCGACTAGTGGGTGATGAGTCCAATCTCACAAGTCCAAGCAAGTGTCTGGTGCAGAGACCCTTAGATGCTCATAAACGTCTCCACCTTGAAGTCCACGTTGGTTTTAGGGACTTACTGTGTTTCATCGATTTGCCAAAGAAGTCAATTTTGCTTCAATTCCACATTTGACTTTCCCTGTGTCTTGAAAGGTTTTCATTCTATTTTATCCCCGAGGAGCTAGAATAACTTAAGATATTTGAGGCTGAGGAAGCTCAGGTGACTTGGGTGTGGGAGTTCTCTCCGGTGGGTGGTATGATTCCTTAGCTCTTTTTTGTTTGTTTTCTATTTTGATGAAGATTTTGTGGTTTGACGTTGACTCAGACACAGGAAAGTCATCCCTCTTAGGTGAGGATTGTTCCTGAGGACCCCCTCTTCCCCTTTTATGATTGTGCCCTTTTCCCAAGCCCTCTCGAATCCCAGCCCCACATCTATCCTGGGCATTTAACGGGATGTCTGGGTACCAGGGAAACGCACCGTGCTTTGAGAGAAAATTGGGGACTTTGATCCCCAATGTTCTGTATTCTCTCTGGCTAATGCATAAGTTATTTAATTACTCTGATTTATTTTCTCTCTTTATGAGATGCTTACACAACGAGGTCGGGAGGAAAAAGGGTATGAAAGTCCTTTGTAAATAGTATAATTCTACACACACGGATTACTGTCAGCCTCATAGCCACCTTCTTCATTTTGGGGATAGGATTTCTTTGTCTTTTGACAACTGTTACTATAAAATAAGATATTTTAAAACCTCTTGGTTTCCTAAGGGTTAGAGAGTTGGTTTTTAAGTTCCAACTCTCATTTTTCTCCCTTGAACACATGGCCACAAATGTCTAATGGGTACCTTCTCTAAAACTGAATAACCATTTGATGGACATCTTTGGTTTTGCATCTCTCACCAGAATATTGAAATAAATTGTGGGATATATTTTCCCTAGAAATAGGATACCTCCCTTTTATTTTTTTAATAGCTGGGTGAAGTCTTAATAAGAGGGAGGGATTGGACCAGGTTAAAAATGTCAAGATCCTGTAGGACTAGACATTGGAAGATTCCATGGGAATAAAGGATAGATGAGGTAAATTAATCAAGTAGTTGATTTTAACAGTATGTTGCTTACCTAACTGACATTATCATTTCGAACAAGCATTTAGATATATAAACTGTTAGCTCAAATCTGTGTTTTGAGACTGTAAAAACACTTATATGGAGACATCTGATTAAAAAAAATCGTTTGCGTACCCACCAGGATGCACATCTGTCTTCCATTGACTGCCCTGTGCTTTGGGCTTAGATGCTGTAACACTGACTTTTTAAAAAAGAGATGTGGTATTGCAGTCACTTAACAATTATTACAGGAATATCTTTGTAAAAGAAAATAAATTCACTCTAAAAGTAGAGTACGTGGCAGTTTAATTAAACAGTGGGTGACATTCACCCGGTTTAAATCATCTGGTGGGTGTTTTTGTTTTCTGAGATAGTTATTTTCTCCTTTAGCTTTAATAGTAACTTTCATTTCATCTGCACCTCTCCAAATTGTATTTAAATAGTTAACTTCTCGCCTGCCGATGCAGGGGACGCGGGTTCGTGCCCCGGTCCGGGAGGATCCCACATGCCGTGGAACGGCTGGGCCCGTGAGCCATGGCTGCTGAGCCTGCGCGTCCGGAGCCTGTGCTTCGCAATGGTACAGCAAAAAAAAAAAAAAAAATAGTTAACTTCAAGAATAGAGATATTTAAGGTAATAATTTCAAAGAACCTTTAAAAGAAGCCAACCCGTAGGAGAGTACTTTATAGTGACTTCCCTGTACCTTTAGTATCCAGTATTGTTTCCTAGGGCTCTCCCGCACAGAGCTTTCACCTTTGACTTTTGCCGGGATTTGTCTTTCCTACAGTGACTCCCAACTGGGCCCACCCAGTTGGATCCCCCGATGATGCTGGGTCCCACCCACACCATTTCAATCGGAGTCCGTTGGTTGGGGGTCACACAGCAGCCTCTTCTGAGACTCAACTTGGGGACTCTCTTCAGATCAAACGAATCACTAGGAAGAATGTAGTCTTCAAAAATCTTCTCAAATGATCGCTTCTTTTCTCTGGATACGCCAGAAAACAAAGTATAAAAAATAAGATCTGCTGAGAGCATTTGTTTTTCCGGTTTTTTTTTTTCCCCCTGCGTCAGAAGGAAATGATCCCTTTTCCCATTCTTTATCTAAGAGCAGAGAAACATCTCTTTCCCTCTTTGAATCCGAGCAATAATAGTAAATATCAGCTCGTAGGAGTTGAACTCTCCCATCCGCTTTCATCTTTAAATTTCTCATCCATTGATGCAGGGAAGACGCGTGTGTCTCATTACTTTTTGTACGTCGAGCGCCTGGTGCAGTTGGTCTGGGAGCAAGTAGGTGCTCGGGAAGCAATAGCAGGTGCGGGGCAGAGGTTTCTGAGCCCCTGCAAGGGCCTCACTCTCTCTGCGGCCTCATCACAGGGTTCTTTTGTTCTCCCAGAATAGGGGGTGCTAAGCTTGCTAGTAGTACAGACATTTACAATTTACGTAACAATTATTTTAGCTGAAAAAGCCGATTTCGCAAGTGTGTGTGTGTGTGTGTGTGTGTGCGTGTGTGTGCGTGTACTTGGTTTTCACAATAATCCCGGGCAAATTTACCAGAGGTTGGTTTCTCCATTTCACAAGTGGGGAAACTGGCGCAGCATGGTGCGATGAGCGCCCCAGCGCAGGGACACCAGCTCCGGGCCGGTGTGGGTGGACATCCCTGCCTGACAGCCCTGTCCCCTCCCTCCTTCACAACACCTACACCCCCTCGCAGGGTGAAGACCTGTGGATCAAATCTGCAGCTGGCCCAAGGGACGGTGGAATCAGAACTCTAAAATATCTCAACAGGTTGGAATGATGGACAAGAAAACCCCAGAGATGAAATTTAATGGGGAAAAGATAACGTCCTAGATTCAGATTACAAAACCAAATTCAGAAGGGCAGATTTGGGAGGGCAAGAGGCGCCCTAGCCTGTTCACGTGAAACAAATCTATGACTGTGAGCGAAGCTCCTGATGAACGGAAATGCTTAGGCGGCTTTCAGAGCACTGATGGGAGTAGAGGTCGTTCCAGGAGGGGAGAGGGGTCCCACTGCTTCTCCGCGGTGCAGGTTAGCCGTCAACGTTTCATGCTCTGCTGTAGCCACCATGTTTGAGAGGACAGTGACCAAACTGGTGTTTGTTTGGAGGAGGGGGACCACTGTCACCCACACGTCAAATGGCATCTTCAAAACCCGGGTCCTCCTGGACCACCCGCTCCCATCCCAGCACCTCCGGAGAGTTTAATGACCTTAAGAAACATCTGTGAGTTCGCAGGGGCTTAACTTTCTTGGAAACGTCCGGCTCTGAGCTCCTGTTTCTTTCAAGTTGAATCCCGGGGTCCTGAGGCCGGGCTCTTCCTGGTCTCTTCCCCGCTGACCCAGCGAGCTTGGCTTCTTGTTCCGATCTACCACAGGATCTTTCGTGCTAAGATGTTTTGCTGATAGTTTGGGGCGACAAGGAAGGTTGATGCAGCAGGAGCAATAAACCTTTTAAACTGAAAAGCAGACATCCCTCTTCTTAGAACCGTTTATCCGGCCAGCCTGCCTCTGGGAATTCCTCCCGTCTGCAGACTGCTCTCTGTGCTCCCCGTACTTCCCCTCGATTTCCCGCGGGGCCCCATGTGTTTCTCCCATCACCGCCCACGGCGGCCCACCGTGCTCCAGCCCGGCTCCCAGCTCGGCCCCGCCAACCTGTGCACGAACGAGTCTGTTCGCACGCTGGGCGATGCCAAAGCGTCCCCCCAGCCCCGCCCCGCTCGCTCGTCACCTAGCAGGAGCCATTCTCTCTAGAATGGACTTGTGCGTTGAAGTGTCACTTTATTCCTCTGTTAAGCCAGGGAAATGAAGCGTTTGAAAACAGCAGCTTCCTAGCATGTATGTTTAACTCATTTCAAGCAATTAGCTCATTTCAAATTGCTGTGTGAGGGAACATTCCCCCTCCCCCATCGTAATCACATATGAATAGAAACTGTTCTTCATTCTGACTGTAGAAAATGCATCTTAGGTGAACTCGGTTGTTTTGCCATGACAAATGAACACTGGTTGGGGGGTTTACAACAATACAATCTTTGAGATCAGGAAAGAATAGCATCCACCCATGGGATGGATCTGGGTCAGCTGTAGGAACAGGATTCACAAGAGACTCGGGCTGAAATGGAGGGAAAGGTGAGCGAAAGTTTGTATACGATCGGCTACGTCTGAGCTGGAAGTAGCAGAAGAGAAACAGAGAATCTTGAGTTCAATTAAAAGGAAGTAAATGAGATAGTCACTTAGGGCTGGGGACTCAGGCTTTAGACTCTAGGAAAGGAACCTGAGTTTTGGAAACCAGAGAGGATGAAAATTTAAAAACAAAGAAAAAAGAAAAAAGCTCCTGGCGAAAACAGTCCGAGCAGTGGGTTGTTTCTGGAGAACACCATTTGCTTCCCTTTCACAGGCTGTTTGTCCAAGGCCTGGAGGGGCCGACCTGCGAGACCAGACTTGCATTTGGCCGGATGACAAGGGCCTCTGCCGGGCTGGGTGGCAGCCGTTCATAGGCGCATGGGGGGTGTTTGTGCCCGAACAGCTCCAGAGATGTGAAGTCGCTTTTGCCCTCCAGCCCCCGGGGGTGCCTGAGAGGTGCTGATGTGTCTGCTGAGAGCTGCAGTCCGGGGGTCGTCGGCCATGAAGCACATCTGCAGACTCTGGGTTTGTCACCACGGCTTGAAAGGCTGGAGGGCGCCCGTGGGGTGTGTGCGGCCGGTGCCTTTCCCCAGCTCGTCAGGTGGGGAGACACCCTTCAAATAAGGGCTCACGCTCTAGGGATCGGGTTAGTAGGAGCCATGTATGCCTAAAAGTCATGCTTTAGCTGTACGATAGGTCTCTGGATTTCGCTGTTGGAAATGCTCATCTGAACAATGACAGAAAAGCAAAAACTAGAGAAAAAAGTAAAAACCCAAACATCAGACACATTGACGACGCCTAATTCCTGCTGAATTCAGGACCGAACCTCTCCATTTACCGCATCCTAAGCAACGAGTCCGCATACCTGCATAAACGCTGCGGTGTGTTTGTGCCACATTTTCCATTGTTTTCAGTGTAAATGTCGTTGAAATGAACTGCACTTATTGGGAGGGAGACCGAGCCATGCATCACCTTTGCGCACAGGGAATTCAGAGACCACTACAGTCTCCACGGCAAGTCAAGTTTCTAGGACAAACGTGCAAAGGGGGAGGAGGGCGGGGTGGGGAGAGGAGCAGGACCGAATAAAAACTCCAGCTCCTTGCCGCGGATTCCGTATTATTCCGGGGCCAATGCCCTGCATCCTCCTCGGGCGGGAAGCCCCTCCCACCGACAGGAAGCTCCTCCCACCCGCGGGAAGCTCAGAGCCCCTGGGGACACAGGCGCATGCGCAGCTCCCGCCGTACGTCCTGGCGAAGGAGGGGCTATCCCCTTTCAATCTTAAGGAGTCTTTAAAAGGTAGAGCCGGAAGACGTGAAAAAATACAAACACCTCTGTTCTTCCCTGAAACATGCACAACGAAGGGCGGGCTGGAACTCTTTCCAAACCGTTCCGTGTCTCCAGCCGGAACTCCGGGCCCGCTCACCCTTGGCCGGGCCCCGGCCTCCCGACGCCCGTGCGGGGCGGGGACACGGTCAGGCCGCCTCCGCGGGGAGGGCGCAGGACAAGCTGACCCCTGGGGGGAGCGTTTCCCTCGCAGCCCCGCCCGCGCGCGCACAGCTGGACGCGGGGCGAGGGGGGCGGCGGAAGCTTCTGCGGACGAGGAAAGCCTGGGGCTCAGGTCCCCGTCCCAAGCCTCGAGGGGCCTGGGGCTGACGCTGCCACCGGAAATGCGCCTTCCCGGCCTCAGCCGGCCATCAGATTCTTGGTTGCAGGCGGGTTGCCTCCGCACAAAGCCCTGAGTCTGTGCAGCCGTGCCTTAGTCCGGAAGAGGCAGCCGGGGCTGGGGAAGGAGCCCGAGCGCCCGCGCCCGTCCGCTGACTCCGCAGAGGACGTGAGGGGCCGCTGCCGACCCCGCAGGTTCTCCGATGCCTCCGGACTTAAACTGCGACAGTGAAACAACAGACTTTCGCTTTCCTAGCTGACACATGCTGACAAGTTACTTCTTTCCCTGAGCCTCGGTTTTCCTCATCGGTAAAAAGGGACAGCACAGCTATTGTGAGGATTAAATGAAATAAATGATGCCAGTAAAATTCATCCATGTAGTAGGGGCTCGGCATGCTTAAGAAATAAATCCCAAATTACAATTCTGGAAGCGAGCTTTGTTGCACATTTTACACTTACCGAGATCTGTGGCAAAGGTCTGTTTTTTTACACTCCATAAGATGAGCCTTTTTTGGTGGGGTTGGAGGGAGGGCTACAGCCTGACCACGGGAGCAAGACGTCACCCCATCTGAAACTCGAGAGACGTTGCAGAGACAGAGGAGAGACTTAACATTGCGAAGATTTTTTCCCAAAGGACTGGAATTATTCCAAAAGTATTCCCGGTGTAATTTGAAATTCCATAGGAAACCAAAATTTTGTGTTCACCTTTGTGTGACAGCCTCTGTTCTGCAGATCAAGAACAAGCTGTAGGGCTTCCCTGGTGGCGCAGCGGTTGATAGTCCGCCTGCTGATACAGAGGACACGGGTTCGTGCCCCGGTCCGGGAAGATCCCCCATGCCGCGGAGCGGCTGGGCCCGTGAGCCATGGCCGCTGAGCCTGTGCGTCCGGAGCCTGTGCTCCGCAACAGGAGAGGCCACAACAGTGAGAGGCCCGCGTACCGGAAAAAAAAAAAAAAGCTGTAACAGGACAGTGCAGGTAGGACTGAAACATGGGCCATTTGAAAGACAGGGTCTAGGTCTAAAATTAATTTAATTTCATAATTTTATTTAAATTTAAAATAAATTTGACCTGAACTAGGAATGTCATGACTGTCACTTTTTCTCATTCTGTTAAATCTTCAGATTCTCTTTGTAGACTCACCTTTTCATTTTAGAGGCGAGGGCTTTAGCACATTTGACTATATTCCAGGTAGAAAAGAGGGAGACGATTGTTAACTGACTCAGAATAATTGGTTCTATGCTTCCAATCAGGAGGCACATTTCATAATTGTGTACGTTATCCACAATCATTCCTATTTTGCTTCAACTCACATGTATCTTTATCTTACTTAATACCATACTTGTTTAAATACTTCACTAAGTATTTACTTATAATGTCTATATATTAGAACAATTCAAATAAAAGACACAGCTAGCTTTGGTATTGCCACTCTCATGTGTTAAAACATGGAAGGGATCCAAGAATATAAAATATCTTGCAGAAAGTGTCTTGAATGGTTAGTCTCACTTTAAGGGGATTTATGACAATAGAAACGGGTTACGCATGAAGGTGGCAATAGGCGTAAATTATGTTGAACTGGTTTTAAAGAAAACAAACTTTTCCTTCTGGTGAACTTTCACCCATTTTGAAGCTCTGATATATGTGGATAAAATTTTCTCCCCCATTTTCATCTGCCTTTTTAGTCTGAGTTTGAGCCAGGAATTGAAGAAGACATCCTGGGCTTTTGCGAAAAAAGCTTGTTCCCACAAGATTGCCAGCCAAATTCTGCAGACTCAAGATGTTTAGAGAGTCTGGGTGATCACCACAATTTTTGGCCACCTATCTGAGGTGAACAGTAATGCCAAACCTTGAGTGTCTCGGTATTAGTGTCAGCAGGATTCAATAGGCATTTCTGTTCTTGGCTGGTTGACAGAAGATAATTATATGGTTTCTTAATTGAAATTAATTGCAAATACAAAGTGATACGTGTTGGTTTATAAAGCATCCGAGCTAAACAATTTGCTCTGTAAACCAGACAAGCAGAAAACAAATTAACACGTTCTCAGAACTGCTAAGTGACAGTTATGTAGAATAACCGGTCCGGTGTTTGAAAAGATTTTATTGATTGATGGAGTAAAACAGTTGTTGGTTGTCACAGAGATAAAGTCTAGGAAGTGTTTGTCAATGCTAAGCATTTTAAAAGTTAATACAGGGGGGTAACAATGGAAGAGGAAATGGGAGATGGGTGGTTTCACGCCTTAAATGCCAAGAGGACTTGATCTGCATGGGCAATAACTTGCCACAAAGTTTGCTGCAACCTGAGGGGGTAAAAAAGTCTCCATAGCCTGTCATTTCCTTTTCTTTTGTTTTGCTGAAAGGGCAGAGGGCATTCAACTGGGCTAAAGGACAGACAGAAACCAAGGGTGTTTTGTGAAAGTTCTGAGAAGCAGAAGAGAGTCGTCGGTTTGGGGAAATTCGAGGATTGAACCTAATATTCAAAAAAAGAGGAGCAGAAACCTTCTACCCTTAAGAAAAGGTTCAGGGCAGTTCTACTTAACTCTCCTTTTTATTAAGACATCTTTATTATTAAAGGTGCTTAGAGACCTTTAACTCTCGTAAATTACACACATATTGCTTATGGGATTATTTACGGGATGGTGCAATGGTTATGTTTTTCTGTAGAAAGAACATGAACCTGGACTGTGGGCTGAGTCCCTGCCTTTGCTCTGTCACCTCCTGTAACTGACTTATATCCTCTGAGACTAGTTTTTGGACACTTGCCTTTCGTATGTTTACTTTCTTTTTAAGGATAACGGCTCAAACAACAAGGTCCTACTGTAGAGCACAGGGAACTATATTCAATATCCTGTGATAAACCATAATGGAAAAGAATATGAAGAAGAATGTGTGTATATATATGTATACACACACACACCCTCACGTATAACTGAGTCACTTTGCTGTACAGCAGAAATTAATACAACATTGTAATTCAACTATACGTCAATTAACGAGAATAATGGCTAAAAGTGTGGAATGATTATTTTGTAGATTTTTGATACAGCTGTCATAAGCGAAGATCATTTATCAGACAGCCGCAGGGCGACTGTAACCCCCTTTGCTTGCCTAGCCTCGTGAAGTCTCTCCATTGATACTCGGGTGGGTTAGTTCTCACTGTCCTGCTTCCAGTGCGGCACGCTGTTCCACCCCAAGCACCACAAACATCTTCTCTCCGTTGGGATGACCCACGGCGGGATAACCCTCCCCTTTCCACCCGCTGCTTACAGAGGGTATATGCCCTCAGGCTCCACCACCCCACCCCTGCTACCACCCCCTGAGAACCACCGGCCTACGATATGACGTTTAGTTCTCTGAATCCCAATTACTACAGAAAATGAACAGCAGTGCAGATAGTAGAAGGAGAACCCAATGAGGACTCAAGAAATCGGGACTGAAGTGTTAATACTGAATCTTTTGGGGAAAAAAAAATCACTGAATTCCTTGAACCTCAATTTACCCATCTGTTAAATGGTAATAAACTTTCTCTCCTAGTGAAGAAATTCTTATGAAAATCAAGAGCTCTTATGTACATTAAAATGCTTTAAAAATATGTATAGAAATCTATATAGGGAAATACTATGACTATTCCTCAGCAGTCTTTATCTTTGGGTAATGAAGCTGATGATAATCAATTAGCAGGAAAGTACTTACTATGTTTTAGACACTGTTCTAGGGGCTGTAGAGGGTTAAAAGCAGAATAAGGCATGGATCATATGTGTGTATCTTATACTCCAGAGGAAAAGATAAATGTCTATGGTCAAAGAGATGACAACAGAGATAGCAAATGATTAGAACCATGTATGCGATGTTAGCAACACATACTAGAGAAGTTTAATAGAGAAAACTTGTTTAATGGAAGATGGGAAAACCTAAGAATTGAGAAGGAAACACCTACCCCGTTAGACTGTTTGAGATGCACGGTTCTCTTTCATCATAATACAAATAGAAAAGTCTCAATCTTCGCTATATAAATTTTTTATAGGTCGTAGATCTTGGGAATATAAATGATTAAAACTGTCGTCTGTGGGAAATACTAGCGGGTGACAACTCATTTTAGGAAGACAGAGGACGGCTGTGAGAACTCCTCAGGGCAGCAGCTACGATGTCCTCTGACCCCTGGTGCCCTCTCTCTGGCCCTGGTCCTCTCCTGCTGGCTTCGGTCCCTGTGCCCTGGCACCCGGCCCAGCCCTCCCCTTGGACTGGGCACCCTTGGATGTGGTCTGACCTCAACCGGGAACCCTGGAGACCCACCCCTAAGGGTCTGCCTCTGACTGAAAAACCTTTTTTTTTTTTTTGCGGTACGCGGGCCTCTCACCGTTGTGGCCTCTCCCATTGCGGAGCACAGGCTCCGGACGCGCAGGCTCAGCGGCCATGGCTCACGGGCCCAGCCGCTCCGCGGCATGTGGGATCTTCCCGGACCGGGGCACGAACCCGTGTCCCCTGCATCGTCAGGCGGACTCTCAACCACTGCGCCACCAGGGAAGCCCTGATGAACCATTTAATATATTACGTACGTTTATTTGACCATTCACATATTCATTCATCTGAAATTTCTCATTGTCAGTGGCCCACACTTGCATTTCTATTCTCCTCTGCCTTCTCATGGGGCAAACCCTTCCCCACTGTTGAGAAGGCCCGTCTTTAGCCTTGACACCGAGCTCCCTGTATTCGTCCCCCTTTGACCTCTCCTGCCACTGGCCCCTCGGCCCTAAGTGGGGGGGCTTCCCACGAGGCGCACACACCAGGATTTGTGACCCTGGCCCACCCCTCCCAGGGCCCGTCTGTCTCTCTGTACCTGACACCATCCCCAGCTACCACCTCCCTGTCAGACTAGGCGAGACCTTTCGGGCGAATGTTCTACCTGGAGCTCAGAGTCAAGATGAACATATGATTGCCTTGTCCCTAACGTCCACAATAAGTCTGCATAATCCTTCACCTAGCCATTCAGACTAGGAATTTTAGGAATCGTCTTTATCGTTTCTGTTTTATTCTTAATTTCAATAACTTACCAAATCATCAAACCTATTTTCAAAATGTTCCCTGAATCTGGCCTCTCCTTTCTATCACGCCAGCTTTTTTTCTCCCTCAGTTTCTTGCTGCAACTCTCGTGATAACCTTCTAACTGATTTATCAGCCTCGAATCTCTTTCCCCAGCAATTAATTCTATTCACTGCTGCCAGAGTTAATGTTTTCTTTCACAATAATGAATTAAGAAGTAATAAAAGATTATTGTAAAAATTCAAACAACAGCAGGGTATAAAGGAAAAAGTGAGCTTTCTCTTGACTTCCCTGAGCTCCCAAAGGTCTGACGGGTATTCTTCCAGACATCGTTCTAAAACATATGCACAGAAATATGACTGCCCTCAGGGTTCTGTTGAAAGGTTGGGGGTCAGCCTGAGTCTTCCTTTGGGTAACCTATTTTGATTCTTGAGAAGCTTTCAGCATTTTCCCTTCATCTTGAGATTGCCTCAAGAGCTCTGTAAGTCTTTTAACATTCATTCTGCCCAAGTTCTGTCTGAAGACGCCTGTGTTTCTTCAGCAAAGACTGATCTTCTATTATTTCCCTTGGTGTTCTCCTTCCCCTACATCTTCTCTTTCTTCTCCTTAACCTGCTGGACGGACCTTGGCCTCATGACTCTCCCTCGGGTTTCTATCCTTTTGCCCGCATTTATCATCTCTTTTTCTTTGTGATCTACATTCTCAGAACTTTCAAAACTTTTCCTTCCTTATAAGATAATTAGTCTTCTCCTTTGATTATTCCCACGACCCACTGAAATTTTTATTTTTGTAATTCTATTTTAAATTTCCCCATGTCTTGTTTTTTTCTTTCCTCCAAACAACACATTTTTATTTTACCAGTGCTATATCTTCTTATTGTTAACTAGGGGAAAAAAAAAAAACAACTCCTTAAAATTTGTTCTTAAGCTACCTTAGCTGCTTCTTGTGATCATCCTATTTGTTCATCTTGATGAGCAGGGAGAAGTAAAGTTCTTTCATGCTATTTATCTTCCTATAATGCATGGCTATTCTTGGTGGTTAGATCATACTAATGAATCAAGGCCTAGGATGGCTGGCACGAGTAACGCGCTGTTTCCCCCGCAGCAGTAAAGACCTTATTTCCCTGTGGGTTCTTTGCAATAAGAGTAGGGCCTATGGATGGGAAGACTCCCCCTGGAAGACGCCCTATCCCACCTTCGAAACATCAAGGCAGGAAAGGATTTACCCCACGGATACAGGGCTTTTCTGTTGGACACGCCCTCGGGAGGACAGCTGTTTCTGTTGACGTGATGTCCACGCCATGTCTATGCAGACAGCGCTGCGTCCGCCCTGTATCTGCCTTGCATCAGCATTAAGTGGAGGGAGGACTTTCCATCAGCGTCTTAAGGTTTCAGTGAGTATTTCCGAAGTGTGGCTGGGCTCTTTGGGTTCATCTCTAACCTCTACATCCTCAGGCTCTTAGGCCACGTTCACTGGAGCTGAGTCAGAAGGTGGGGGAGTGTCACCACCCAGAGTCACACCCACATCACTCCTGACTCTGCAGCTTCGCTCCGGGTCAGCAGGTGGTGCTTTGTCATTGCTCTGCTTTAGGGGGAGTGACATCCACATTCTCTCCAGAGACTTGGAGGCACAGCCTTCATTCCCGGTAACTTGTTCAAGCAAAATAATCATAAGGTCCTGGGCCTAACCATTAATTTCAGATTCATCACCAGCGGCTTAAAAATTATATCCAGTCTTCCTAAGCAATGTTGTTTGTTATTCTGAAACAGCCTTATTACCAAGTATTACAACAAATGGTAGAAGAAGAAAAAAGTCATCCCATAGTCCCCCAATTATACATATTCATGTATATATATACATATCCATAAATGTAAAATCAATAAATTTCATTATTATAACCCATCACTAATAATAAAATATTTTTTTATTACTCATACCTTGAAGTAGGGGTATGTGATACGAGGGAAACTATTTTAAAATACGATTTCTAGTTTATACAAGAATTTATTTTAAGTAGAGAATTCTCAGTGGGAAATATCTAGGTGTCAGATATCCGGAAAAGATGAAAACTATAATTCGAAAAGATCCCTGCACCCCAATGTTCATAGCAGCACTATTTACAATAATCAAGACATGGAAGCAACCTAAGTGTCCATCAACAGAGGAATGGATAAAGAAGATGTGGTACATATATACAACGGAATACTACTCAGCCATAAAAAAGAATGAAATAATGCCCTTTGTAGCAACACAGATGGACCTAGAGATTATCACACTAAGTGAAGTAAGTCAGACAAAGACAAATATCATATGATATCACTCATATGTGGAATCTAAAAACGTGACACAAATGAACTTACTTACAAAACAGGAGCAGACTCACAGACACAGAAAACAAACTTATGGTTACCAAAGGGGAAAGGGGGGGAGGGATAAATTAGGAGTTTGGGATTAACACACACACACTGCTATATAAAAAATAACCAACAAGGAGCTACTGTAGAGCACAGGGAACTATAGTCAATATTTTGTAATAACTTATAAGGGAAAAGAATCTGAAAAAGAATAGATATATGAAGTACATATACATATTTATGTATAACTGAATCGCTTTGCTGTATAGCGGAAATTAACACAACTATATTCCAGTTAAAAACCAAAGATGGTACCACAGCTTCAGAGGAGGGGAACGTTGTGTCATCTATTAGAGGAAAATCATTCAGAGCTTCTAATGGTGCCCAAGTGAGAAGGAGGTTGAGCAGTGAGGGTCAGAGAGGCGAGAGCAAGATGCGGAGGGGCCAAGAGCGGGCAGATCCGGTGACGCTTACGGTGGCGTTTCGTCCCCAGCTTATCCGCCCTCTTAGCTCACATACACTGCGGTGTTCCTGTGATCTCTCATCTGTTTGCTTTCACACCAGTTTCGTGAAGATGATCCGGCTCACGAATGAAAACATTTCAAACGTGGAACTTGGGGAGATGCTGAATTCCCACCCCTGAGCCCCTGGGAGCAGCAGGTGCAGGGACAGGAGCCCCGGGGGTGAGGGGAGAGACCAAGGAAACCCTAGGGTGCGCTCTGGACTTTCTCAAACGCTGCAACTGGCAAGAGCGGGAGACGATTATGTCTCCCTCCTGAGAGGCAGGAGCCTCCAATTACAAGTGACTGTGATTGTCTGCCTCCCTCCTGAAATTCCACGTTTCCTGGCTGATGGACCACGTCCTTGTACCTCTGACGCCTGACAGAATTTGACCGTCGGGGCGTGTTTGTCAAGGTTCACCCCCTGAATAACACATTCCAAATCCATGTGACAGACCTTCGGTAACAACATGAGTGGAAAGGCAGAGGGCCACTTGCAATGAAGTCTTCATTTAGGGAGAAGGTTGAGATTACTGGATAAAATACTGGACCCCCCGTCTTTGAGTTCTTAGTGAGCTGTCCTCCGTTGCCGACTGCAGTGGATAAATTAGCGTTAACTATTGTTATTCTACTTCTGTCTGAATAGATTTATCTGCTCTTCTGGAGAGTAAATCATCATCAAGGATATCGTTCAATTCTTTCGATGTGTAATTATTCTTACACAGAACCTGAGGACCACAGCACTTGGTGAAATAAAATATTTTAAAATGGTTCAGAAACGTGAACCTACTTTGAAAAGTACACATACTGCATGGAAGTCAGTTTTCATTAAAATGAATATAAACGTCTGGGCCAATATTTTAGGTGAAGGAGGTATATATTTTGCTTTGATTTCTTTAAACATTTATTTTCATTTATTTAACCGGGCTTTTATTTTGAAAAACAAAAATGTTAATACTCAGTCATTTAGTTTGTAATTATTTGACTTAAAATTGCACCCACTTCCTTTGGTTTTGTGATTGTCTGTGACCGTGCCCTGAGACCTTCCACCAGAGAAGCTTTGGTTGACCTGCATCTTAGGTAGTTTTTGAACATGAAATGTCTCATTTTTTTTCATATTAAATAAGTCTTTCGTTTTAATAAATCAGATGCAAGTTAAAAGGAGCAATTTATCAGGTTAATTTTCTGGAGGGGAAAGCTAGCTGTGGTCTCTCTATCTGCGTCTTGGTCGTTGGAGTCTGAGGGCCCCTCGTAACTGTGTGTGTCCTGCCCTCCTTCTGGCCTCACACCTGCGCTTGGACTGGGCTTCGACTCACGTAACCGAGGAGGGGTCAAGCTCTGGAGGGCAGAGCACAGAACTCCAAGGCGTTCCTGCTTCTCATGCTGGGTACTTCCTCCTTACCCTTGATCTGCACTCGTCTTCCTGGTTCAAACTATAACCCTGCTGTACCACCCCTCATCCTCACCCCATGACACCCCGTGTCCTGTACTCACACTGGAGTCCACTCCGTGCAGGATAACAGGCGCGGAACCAATGTCTAAGATACACCTGTGGTGCAAGTCCTCAAGTGGACTAGAAAGTGGAAGAAGATAATAATGGTTGCTTTCGGTTACTGAGCTTTGGGGCGGTTTGTTACGCACCATTAGGTATGCAGAAAACCACTTCAAATACATGAACCATCAAGGATCAGCAAGGCCGTCGAATAGCCAACCTTTGGCCTTAGTAATCCCTGATACACCATTAACCAGGTTTACGGCTTTGGGTAATTCCTCACCTCTTTGAGTCTCAGTTTCCTCCGTGTAAAATGATGATACAAGAGTGATGGAACCCACCCCAGGGAGCTCTTGTGAGGACTGGAGGAGAGAATGGATGTGAAATCCTTAGAGAAATGCCGGGTGTATATAATGCTCAGTTCGGCGTTACTCATTCTTTTGCTCACTGACAGAGAATGCACAAACAAGGACATTCCGTGAATGACATCAAATGTGTTTTGCACCTTCACATCAATGTGGTTCTTTTTACCAAATTGGAGTTCAAGTTTAATTAAAAAGCCTACAACATGGGCTTCCCTGGTGGCGCAGTGGTTGAGAGTCTGCCTGCCGATGCAGGGGACACGGTTTCGTGCCCCGGTCCGGGAGGATCCCACATGCCGCAGAGCGGCTGGGCCCGTGAGCCATGGCCGCTGAGCCTGCCCGTCCGGAGCCTGTGCTCCGCAACGGGAGAGGCCACAACAGTGAGAGGCCCTCATACCGCAAAAAAAAAAAAAAAAAAAAAAGCCTAAAACAGTGAGACATGAAAGGGAGCAAAGAGCTGAAAAAATAACTTCTGAGCCGTGAGTAGCCCAGCATTCACCTTAGCAATTTCAGGGTAAAGGGCTTCAGGACCCAGTCATGCTGCCACATCTGGGTTATGAGGACTATGGGTCATCTTCTCACAAAGGAATGGGCGATCAGACGGAGGGTGTGTCCGTGTGGTCCAAGCTAGGAAGCGAGGACGCACCACATCCCAGATAACACAAGGAGGGTTTCGTGAAAGGACGGGATCGAAAGATGTCATCAGGGTTTCAGGAAAGCCCAGGGATGACACGTCACCCGAGGGCTGCAGGGAGAAACAGCCTCCTTAACGGGGACCTTCACTGGATGGAGGTTAAACACCTAGGGAGGAAGCCAGGGGTCTAAGTACCTTGAATTCCTCTCCTTCTTTCCTCTGCCAGGGCTCCCCAGCTGGGAGCTGCACCCAGCCAGAGCCTGGAGGCTGTTGTGGTCCAGGCAGGTCACAGGGCAGGAGAGTTGGGTGAAGGAGTGGAAGGGAGGCCCGATACCCGGGTCAAAAGTGCCAGGAGCAGACTAACGGATCCTCTTGTTGAAATACTTGTATTTTTATAACCTCACTGCAATTTTGTGGCAGCTTGGACCAAAGGGATATTTGCAGGTTTCTTTTCTGATCCACGAAGGAGACTCTGTGAAGGCACAGGGACCCCAAGGGGGCCCCTCTCCGCGTCCCTGGGCCCTGGGCTCTAGGCCATCAGGACCAACCGTGGGCATCGCTCCATCACTTGGGAAGCACTGCGGTCAAGGGCTGTGGGGAGCAGCTCCCAAAGCCACAGCTGGGCAGCAAGGGGAGGCTCACTTGTTAACGGACCTGTCTGATCAGCCCCTGTCTTATCTGGAAGCAGCTGGCCTCTGGCTGTCCTGATGGCCCCCAGCACGCCACTCTCTCCAGCACTGGCTTTTCTTCTTGGAGCAGCTTCTGATGCCTCTTTCCGATTCTCTTTTTGGAGTCTTCATTTGCCTCTGTAGGTTTTTTAACCTGACTTCAAGTTTGCTCACTGCTCTGATAATCTAAGCTCCATGGACCGTGTCTGGTGGACTAAACAGCCGTGAGTGAGGGTCTGAGGGCCACTCTCCAGGCCAGAGCCCCGGGCGGTTTCCAATACACATCCCCCATCACCCTCAGCATGAAGTGGCGGGCATGGGCACAGCCGTGGGCTGTGTCTGATGCTGAGAGGAAACCAAGTCGTGTTTCTGCAGATCCACCCGAGGGGCAAGCCGGCCTCCTAGACCAAAGGGAGGCCAGGGGATGAAATACAGAGTTGATCTGCAAGCTGGGCATGCGAGGGAAGGTGGACCCAACTCCTGCTTCAGCTTGGGTCATAATTTACTCTGATTCCATAGATGGGAGAAAATAACATTTCAACCCGAGCAAACTGTAATGAAAGACAGGTTTTGCCTGGGTTTGATCTCTTTCTGATTTGTCACAATCCGAAAGCCAGAAAACCATCAAAAGGAGAAGAGAAACATGTGTGACAGTTGAGAACTTGAGGAAGACCTGTGAAGTCAGGGACCGCTGAGGTCCCCAGGGTGGCCGAGAGGGCAGCTGCGCTCTTGGGGAGCCCAGGCGGTGTGGGCAGCTGGATCCCGAGCTGGAAGGCAATGGGCGGCCTACAGGTCTCCTCCGAAGACACACCTTTAAATTCCAAAGGGCTAAAGCCATTTTACGCAGCACGCTGGATGAATGCATGCTAAGATCTTAAGATTTACAGATGAAAGGGACCGGGTGCATAATTTTTTAATTGCCAACATAAGTATCACAGGTATACATTGTCTATTATACGGTGTTAATAAGGGTACTTTGATTTGGGGTGGGAGAGACACACCTCGTTAACGGATTCATCTTTCTACCTGTATCGGCCTGTTAGGAATTGGAAAGAAACACAGTCCAAGCCCAACAGCTCTCACACCAGAGTGGTTCTACAGGTTGTTTTCCTGTGGTGTAGCTGTTATTTAACTGAGAACAGCGCCATCTCCGACTTGAGGTAACACGTTGCCTTTTTCCCTTAACAAAGAGTAGAACGAATGGGGCACTTAAAACAGATGCTCCAATTCCCTCCTATTAAACTTGTTTTCTCAAATTTTAGGACCTAGGATAGAAGTGCATTGGCCAAGATGTCTGTGGAATGGAGCGAATACAGCAAGGTAACCCGTACTTCCTGCAAGTGAAATTGACCCAAACCTGAGGAAAAGTTGGCATTTTCCCGGAGAATGCCCAGCTTCACAGGTATCACCTGCCCCCCTGGGTCCACACACCATACAGCCCCTGGGGTTTTTTTTGCTGGGCTGAGGTGTATCTGCCATTTGACTGTTCACGTGGACCTTTCATGCTCTCACGACGCCCATCCTACGTGTTGCCCAGAAGCCCAGCTAATTTCTTCAGTAAGGATACTTCCCTCTTAATAGCCGCCTGTTCAAAGTTTTATTCTGTGAAAAGGTACCCATTGTGTTTTAAGTTACAGTGGCCTTTTTTAGAGAAGATCTACCTGAAATCAATTGCACTAACAGGCTGGTGTTCTTGAGGCCTGTTCCCCCTGTACCTCAGGCAGCGAAGATCTGTCCTTGCTCTTGGAGAGGGATGGCCCTGTGTGTCGGATTCTGGCCATCGATACATTCTTAATTAAAATGCCGGCCACTAAACACACAAATTAAATAGTACCTCAGCGGACTACAAAGCACATCTGTATGTGCTGCTTGCGAGTACTGCTCTGTTTACCCGAGAGACCGGGCTAAGCGGCTTTGCCAGGGGAGGTTACGGTCCACCCCGCATAAGCTGCGTCAGCGCAAAGATGCTGACGCCCCCGCCCACGTCCACACCGTGATGGACTGGGAGTGGACACCATGCACTGCTTCCTCAGGAGGACCAGTGATCCCTTCCCTTTCCAGGTTTCCTTAATCTTGTCTGGGGCAATGAAAAGAAGCCATTCACGGGCATTTTGCTTTTAGAGAGATAGTGACTCCTGTGTTGGGCGTTTGTAATGGTAAACGGGCTCACCTCTCTGTTTGGGGGTGCCGTTGTGTAAGAAGGGCTGTACACCCCACCCTGCTTTCTGTGGCAGAATTGTGTAGTGGACAATTGGGCAATTTTCCTCAACTATTCATGTCTTAGTGTAAGAGGGAAGAACAAATCTGACTCCGTATTGGATCTGTCTCTTTTACTTTCACCTTTGTATTCTATTGCCTTTGCTACAAGCTAATCCCTAAAAGAATGCTGCCTATAGCCTGAGATATATAGGAAACCCATTCTCAAGGCTCTGACCTTTAAAGGCATAACACTTTTCCATTCATAGAGAGATAAAAAGTTGCAGAACAGAGAATAACATTTGTCTTGTTGGACGTTTACAGGAACATCACGACCTGACCTGCGTGGAGGGATGTGGGAACAAAGGATTCCGACACCAAGAAGTCTGCAACGACCAGTCACGCGCTTCCCCTTTTAGTATAAAAGAAGCCTGAATTCTAACTCAGAGAAGAGGGTTCTTTGGGACACTGGTCCATCTTCTCCATCTGCTGGCTTTCTGAAAAAGTCACTATTCTTTGCCCCAACAACATGTCTCTCGATTTAATGGCCTGTCCTGCAGCAAGCAGTACGAGCTTGAACTCGGTAACATTAGTTCCTTGTTTTGAAAATGGAGATAATAATATTGCAGTTCATTGGACGTAACATGCCACTCACCGTAAGGCACCATTATTTTGTAAACCATGAAGAAAGAACACAAGAGCATGTAGTAACTACGATGCAGATAACTAAAACAACAGCAAAATAAACAGCTCTGACCAAGTCTGTGTGTGTACACGCAAAGAAACCACATCACGACTGTGGTCTGACGGTGACTGTAAAACGCCCTTTACGGCAAGATGCCTTCCGATTACAGAGACGAGAAAATGTGACAAAATGCATCTTAGAATCCAAGAAATAAGGTAGCATCTAGGATGAAGTGAGTTTATAAATAAAAACCTCTCAGGAGTGTCTGGCACATGCTAAGTACTCAAGAAATGTTGGCTGTTAATGGTAGTATACTTATTATGATTACTGGGGGATGACTTCAACTTTCGTGACGTTTCAACGTCAGTAGCTCTGTAAGAAACATAAAGAGGAATTATAAGCACATGATAACATGGGGCTGAGAATGATAAGCCAAGGGCTGAGAAGGATAAAGTGACATCGTAGCATCAGCTCCCTACACTCTGGTGACTCTGCATAAGGATGCAGAGACACACGTGGTGCTGGTCACACGCCAGTCAGTCTCTGTGTTGACTTTCAAAGTCTCCTAATCAGGGCATGGCCAGGCCCTGGACAGGTATGAGTGGGCCGAGCAAAGCCCTTACCCTTGACCTAGTCCTTGTGTCAGTGCTGTTATTCTAGGAATCCTGCTGGTCCGTATCGGTCCCTTTCATCATCACCAAATTCAAGCAACGATGTGGAGAATTCTTAATCTCTGTCGGTGGTGGTTTAAAACCCAAAACGGAAACAGAAGCATTTGCTACCTCACCTCCCAGACTTCAGGTCTATCACCCTTTCTATGCAGAAGCACAGCTGGAACATTCTCTGATAATGCAACTGGTCTGTGATAACTTCTGTGACGGCAAAATTGATTTTGAAGATCTTTCTAGCTTTTAAAGGAAGAACCAACGACCTCCAAACGTGAATTTTCTTCTCCCCCCTACCCCGCTCCCCTGCCCTTCCTTTTTCTTTCTTCTCCTGCTTCTTCAAAGATTCTCCTCCATTACTTGGAAATCCTTTCCCCACGCTTGTTTTCTATTTTTCTGTTAAAAAATACGTCTCCATTCCAGCAATCAAGGCTAAAAACTGTTACCTTAGGGAAAAAAATCCCGACTTTATTTTATTTAGGGTTTCTAGCCCACATGCGGATTATATAACCAGTGATTGGAAACTCGTTTCTGTGGCCTAGTTTACCACATTCTGGTACACAGAACCGGACTTCACTGTTAGAGCTCATAACCAAGTTTCCACTTGCAACTAGTAATTTTTCTGCCAGGAAACACGTTGATTGGGTTTATCAATACTCAGGTGACTAGCAGTTTACTCCTATTCCAGCAGATATTAAATAGGACACTACTTGGCTCAAAGAAACTGCAAGTAGGTTCCAGTCTTTTTTTTAATCGACGGCTGCTCAGCAGTTAGTTGTGATTTTGGTGTTCTCATGAGAGGAGGTGAGCTCAGGTCCTTCTATCCACCATCATGTCTCCAAAAGCTCTCAGAGAAACTAAAATTAAATAGGAAAGAGTCATGTCTATGGCTACACACCAACTGGTATGACATTTTTGCACGTCCGTCAGCACGAGAGCCGTATCAAGTTGCAGACTTATCACTGTATTTGCTACAGTTGTGCTTATAAAGTAACTTCATCAAAAGAAAGCAGCTTCCAAGCAGAGCTGGAGAATTGCTGGGATTATGCCTAAACAGACTCAGGGGTCCACGTGCGGTGTGGCCCCAGGCAAACGAAGAAACTGCAGGGGTCCTTAGAGCAGCTCTGCAGAAAGGAGTCCAGATGCTGAGCAGTTTTGAGGTGAAAGTATCTGAAACTTGAGTCAAATTCTTTCCAAACAATTGTTTCACAGTAGTCTGCGTAAGAGTCAATGAAACTTCCAAAAAGCACATGCTTTTCCTTGTGAGAGCTTTGCTGTATGGTAGAATACTCAGCAGGAAGAAATTACAAAGCCAAAGCCAATTTGTGTAGCTGGGGGAATAGCCTGCCTTTGTCACCTAAATTGCCTTTGGAGTTTTCTTGCTGCTGAAATTACTGGAATACAAAAACAGGGAGTGGCTGAATCGTAAGGGAACCCTTTTCAACAGGCTTTAGCAAATATTTAACAAGGAACCGTGAAGTAAACTCAGGAAAACTGTTAAACAGTTTAAAAAGCAGCAAGAAAACAACAGTTGAAGAGATCTGACTTTTGGAAGACTGTCCAAGCTGACAGTAATGCGCGAAAAGGCTGACATTTGGAAACAGAGGATGGGCAGATAATCAGCTGTGCCAGGGAGGAGTAGAGGACACCTCCAAGACATACTGTACTCCTTAACAATCATCTGTTTAGCCTGTAATGCTGAAATGTTCCCTTGCCATAAACGATATCATCGTGAGTACTTAGCAGTACAAAAGAGAGCTGCAGCATGAAGACTTTGAAGAAATGAAACAGATCCAAAGATTTTTGAGAAGCCAGCACACAGGGACTTTACACCAAATCAATGACAATAAACAATAAAGCGAATGCTTTGCAATAATAATACATAATTTAATAATACCTTAATATTTATCAAGATGCTACTATGTGTCTGGCACAGTTTTAAACTCTTTCCCTGTGTTCACTGACTCAACGCTCATCATAACCCCAGAGGTAGGTACTTTCGTTATTCCCATTTTACCAACAAGGAAACTGTGGCACAGAAAGGGTAAATGACTTGCCAAGGTGACCTGAGATTCACACTCTTGTTCCAGAAGCTGACTGTCAGACACTAGCTCTTTCGCGCTTTGTTCCACAAGTGAATATATATATATATATATATATATACACACACACACACTTTATGCACAAATTTTTTTTTTTTTTTTTTTTTTTTTTTTTGTGTTATGCGAGCCTCTCACTGTTGTGGCCTTTCCCGTTGCGGAGCACGGGCTCCGGACGCGCAGGCTCAGGGGCCGTGGCTCACGGGCCCAGCCGCTCCGCGGCATGTGGGATCTTCCCGGACCGGGCCACGAACCCGCGTCCCCTGCATCGGCAGGCGGACTCTCAACCACTGCGCCACCAGGGAAGCCCCACAAACATATTTTTAATTCTAAAGGGATTCTCTGTGACTACCTTTATTTCTTAGGAAAATTTACATTAGTGTTTGTTTATGGATTGCTTTTCTTGTTAAATCCAGAAACTTGGCCATTGAGGTGGTCCCTGAAATGATGGAATCAATTCTTTAGAACAAGTGCTACTGTCTCATTTGGCTACTGCTACTTTATGGCTGGAGACCGATGACTTATAATGGATTCAAATTTCTGGCTAGGGCAACACCCCACATTTGCCTTGGACATCAAATGTGCTTCTTGGTTCATGGAGCTGTCAGATGTGTAGCATCATCACACGAAGTAGAGTGGGCCTGTCACAGCACTGTGGGTCGCGGGTTGACCAGGGAGTGGTAACAGGCTAGCTGCTGTCACTCTGCAATGTTCAAACCATGGAACAGCCGCTTCACACAACAGGGGCAATGTTTCCCGGGCTCAGGAGTTGATACTTGTCCCACTTCTCTCACGGGTCGACAGAAGCATCAGTGCCAATGTCTTCAGGTGGTTGAAGTGTTGTAGAGATAGGACCAACTTTTCAAGCGAGATTTACAAGGGGGCAGATACTGGGGGGAAACAGGGATTGAGAAGGAAGGCAAAGGGTGGGGAAGAGGCCAAACAGTGTGATTGGTTGTATCCTGTTAATTGATTAACTCCCAGAAAGGAACCCTGTGGAGGAATCAGACATAAGCCTGTATCTTCACTGCAGTGAAAATGAAGGTACCACCCTGTTGCTTCACCTCTTCTGGCTTCTGGTTCATTGGAGGTTTAAGAGAACATTTATTGTAAAATATAAAACACTCAGTTTTTCAACTCAGTGCAAACGTACAGAAAAGAAAAAAATGTTTCTAATGAATTAAAGGAAATGATACTTAAGTATGAGTAGGAAACTATAAAATCAAGTGGTGTCATTTCCCTTGGATTCTGTCCCATTTGGCTTGCTCTTGTCACCCAAACATGGTGATGGGGGTGGGGTTGGGTTGTTTTGGCGAGCTGCTGATATGCCACTCTCAGTAATCTTCAAACTTTTGCTAATTTTACTATTTTATATATATATATATTTTTTTGCGGTACGTGAGCCTCTCACTGTTGTGGCCTCTCCCGGTGCGGAGCACAGGCTCCGGATGCGCAGGCTCAGCGGCCATGGCTCACGGGCCCAGCCACTCTGCGGCATGTGGGATCTTCCCGGACCGGGGCACAAACCCGCGTCCCCTGCATCGGCAGGCGGACTCTCAACCACTGCGCCACCATGGAAGCCCACGTTTGCTAATTTTAAAAAGGTACCATGTATGTGTGTGTATTTGCATGTGTATATGTCTGTGTGTCTAAATATGGACATTCCTTCTTAAGAATGAGAGGCTCACAGACAAGTTTTTGTACCCTCGGCAGCCAAGAAACTGCGTAGATGACACCATAAAAGATCTTTGGCACAGGACAAAATACATGTAGTGTTCTAGGAAGAACATCATGAGTGTAAAATAAGAACAATTTTAAAAGCTCAAAAAATAAGCTCCAAATGGATTAAAGGCCTAAATGTAAGGCCAGACACTATAAAACTCTTAGAGGAAAACACAGACAGAACACTCTTTGCCATAAATCACAGCAAGATCCTTTTTGACCCACCTGCTAGAGAAATGGAAATAAAAGCAAAAACAAACAAATGGGACCTAATGAAACAAAAGCTTTTGCACAGCAAAGGAAACTATAAACAAGACGAAAAGACAACCCTCAGAACGGGAGAAAATATTTGCAAACGAAACAACTGACAAAGGATTAATCTCCAAAATATACAAGCAGCTCATGCAGCTCAATATCAAAAAAAAGACAACCCAGTCCAAAAATGGGCAGAAGACCTAAATAGACATTTCTCCGAAGAAGATATACAGACTGCCAACAAACACATGAAAGGACGCTCAACATCACTAATCATTAGAGAAATGCAAATCAAAACTACAATGAGGTACCACCTCACACCAGTTAGAATGGGCGTCATCAAAAAATCTACAAACAATAAATGCTGGAGAGGGTGTGGAGAAAAGGGAACCCTCTTGCACTGTTGGTGGAAATGTAAATTGATACAGCCACTATGGAGAACAGTATGCAGGTTCCTTAAAAAACTAAAAGTAGACCTACCATTCGACCGAGCAATCCCACTACTGGGCATATACATATACCCTGAGAAAACCATAATTCAAAAAGAGTCATGTACCACAGTGTTCATTGAAGCTATATTTAAAATAGCCAGGACATAGAAGCAACCTAAGTGTCCACTGCCAGATGAATGGATAAAGAAGATGTGGCACATATATACAATGGAATATTACTCAGCCATAAAAAGAAATGAAATTGAGTTATTTGTAGGGTCTGTCATACAGAGTGAAGTAAGTGAGAAAGAGAAAAACAAATACCGTATGCTAACACATATATATGGAATCTGAAAAAAAAAATGGTTCTGAAGAACCTAGGGGCAGGACAGGAATAAAGACACAGACATAGAGAATGGACGTGAGGACACGGGGAAGGGGAAGGGTGATAAGCTGGGACGAAGTGAAAGTGTAGCATTGACATATATACACTACCAAACGTAAAATAGATAGCTAGTGGGAAGCAGCCGCACAGCACAGGGAGATCAGCTCGGTGCTTTGTGACCACCTAGAGGGGTGGGATAGGGAGGGTGGGAGGGAGACACAAGAGGGAGGAGATATGGGGATATATGTATATGTATAGCTGATTCACTTTGTTATAAAGCAGAAACTAACACACCATTGTAAAGCAATTATACTCCAATAATGAGGTTAATAAATAAATAAATAAATAAAAGTTCTGAAATATAACTAAAACAAGCCAGAAAATGGATTAACTTAAAACTCATGAGGGCAAAAGTGTAAGAGCCAACTGAGTTCATTCTCACTGTTTAACACTGAGACATTTTCTGGATGTGTTTATGGGTCAAACATGCCATTCATTAGAAACACTGCTATAGAAAGTACCAAATACATACTTGGGCTGGTAGAGGGAAATAAAAAGTCAATAATTTTCAATAAGTAAATAATAAGATAATTTACACCTGTGTCTCCACTGCCCACCTTAAGATGTGACACATTGCCAGCACGGTTGCAGCCCCTGTGCCTTCCCTACTGACCACATTCTCTGCAACATGAAGCAGTGTGGAGGTGCCTCAAAAAAGGAAAAAATAGGACAACGACACAATCCAGCAATCCCACTCCTGGTATTTTTTTTTTTTTGGAGTATAGTTGCTTTACAATATTGTATTAGTTTATACTGTACAGCAAAGTGAATCAGCTATACATATACATATATGCCCTCTTTTTTGGATTTCCATCCCATTTAGGTCACCAGAGAGCACTGAGTAAAGTTCCCTGTGATATACAGTAGGTTCTCATTAGTTATCTATTTTATATATAGTATCAATATATTGTATACAAGTGTATATTTGTGAATCCTAATCTCCCAATTCATCCCACCCCCCTGCCTTGGTATCCATACGTTTGTTCCCTACATGTGTCTCTTTCTGCTTTGTAAATAAGATAGTCTATACCAATTTTTCCAGGTTTCACATTTATGCGTTAATACACGATATTTGTTTTTCTCTTTCTGACTTACTTCACCCCGTATGGCAGTCTCTAGGTCCACTCATGTTGCTGCAAATGGCAATATTTCATTCTTTTTTACGGCTGAGTAATATTCCATTGTATATATGTACCACATCTTCTTTATCCATTCATCTGTCGATGGACACTTAGGTTGCTTCCATGTCCTGGCTACTGTAAATAGAGCTGCAGTGAACACTGGGGTGAATGTGTCTTTTTGAATTATGGTTTTCTCTGGGTATATGACCAGTAGTGGGATTGCTGGTCATAGGGTAATTCTATTTTTGGTTTTTTAAGGAACCTCCATACTGTTCTCCATAGTGGTTGTATCAATTTACATTCCTACCAACAATGCATGAGGGTTCCCTTTCCTCCACCCCCTCTCCAGCATTTATTGTTTGTACATTTTTTGATGATGGCTGTTCTGACCGGTGTGAGGTGATACCTCATTGTAGTCTTGATTTGCATTTCTCTAATAATTAGTGACGTTGAGCATCTTTTCATGTGTTCTTTGGCCATCTCTATGTCTTCTTTTGGAGAAATGTCTATTTAGGTCTTCCACCCATTTTTTATTTTCTTTTCTTTTTTACATCTTTATTGGAGTATAATTGCTTTACAGTGGTGTGTTAGTTTCTGCTTTATAACAAAGTGAATCAGTTATACATATACGTATGTTCCCATATCTCTTCCCTCTTGCATCTCCCTCCCTTCCACCTTCCCTATCCCACCCTTCCAGGTGGTCACAAAGCACCGAGCTGATCTCCCTGTGCTATGCAGCTGCTTCCCACTAGCTATCTATTTTACGTTTGGTAGTCTATATATGTCCATGCCTCTCTCTCACTTTGTCACAGCTTACCCTTCCCCCACTCCATATCCTCAAGTCCATTCTCTAGTAGGTCTGTGTCTTTATTCCTGTCTTACCCCTAGGGTCTTCATAACAATTTTTTTTCTTAGATTCCATATATATGTGTTAGCGTACGGTATTTGTCTTTCTCTTTCTGACTTACTTCACTCTGTATGACAGACTCTAGGTCCATCCACCTCGCTACAAATAACTCAATTTTGTTTCTTTATATGGCTGAGTAATATTCCGTATGTGCCACATCTTCTTTATCCATTCATCCAGTGATGGACACATAGGTTGTTTCCATCTCCTGGCTATTGTAAATAGAGCTGCAATGAACATTTTGGTACATGACTCTTTTTGAATTATGTTTTTCTCAGGGTATATGCCCAGTAGTGGGATTACTGGGTCATATGGTAGTTCTATTTGTAGTTTTTTAAGGAACCTCCATACTGTTCTCCATAGTGGCTGTACCAATTCACATTCCCACCAGCAGTGCAAGAGTGTTCCCTTTTCTCCACACCCTCTCCAGCATTTATTTTTCCTAGATTCTTTGATGATGGCCAGTCTGACCGGTGTGAGACGATATCTCATTGTGGTTTTGATTTGCATTTCTCTAATGATGTTGAGAATTCTTTCATGTATTTGTTGGCAGTCTGTATATCTTCTTTGGAGAAATGTCTGTTTAGGTCTTCTGCCCATTTTTGGATTGGGTTGTTTGTTTTTTTGTTATTGAGCTGCATGAGCTGCTTGTAAATCTTAGAGATTAATCCTTTGTCAGTTGTTTCATTTGCAAATATGTTCTCCCATTCTGAGGGTTGTCTTTTGGTCTTGTTTATGGTTTCCTTTGCTGTGCAAAAGCGTTGAAGTTTCATTAGGTCCCGTTTGTTTATTTTTGTTTTTATTTCCATTTCTCTAGGAGGTGGGTCAAAAAGGATCTTGCTGTGATTTATGTCATAGGGTGTTCTGCCTATGTTTTCCTCTAAGAGTTTGATAGTTTCTGGCCTTACATTTAGGTCTTTAATCCATTTTGAGCTCTCTTTGTGTAAGGTGTTAGGGAGTGTTCTGATCTCATACTTTTACACGTATCTGTCCAGTTTTCCCAGCACCACTTATTGAAGAGGCTGCCCTTTCTCCACTGTACATTCCTGCCTCCTTTATCAAAGATAAGGTGACCATATGTGCATGGGTTTATCTCTGGGCTTTCTATCCTGTTCCATTGATCTATATTTCTGCTTTTGTGCCAGTACCATACTGTCTTATTACTGTAGCTTTGTAGTAGAGTCTGAAGTCAGGGAGCCTGATTCCTCCAGCTCCATTTTTCATTCTCAAGATTGTTTTGGCTATTCGGGGTCTTTTGTGTTTCCATACAAATTGTGAAATTTTTTGTTCTAGTTCTGTGAAAAATGTCAGTGGTAGTTTGATAGGGATTGCATTGAATCTGTAGATTGCTTTGGGTAGTAGAGTCATGTTCACAGTGTTGATTCTTCCAATCCAAGAACATAGTATATCTCTCCATCTATTTGTATCATCTTTAATTTCTTTCCTCAGTGTCTTATAATTTTCTGCATACAGGTCTTTTGTCTCCTTAGGTAAGTCTATTCCTAGATATTTTATTCTTTTTGTTGCAATGGTAAATGGGAGTGTTTTCTTGATTTCACTTTCAGATTTTTCATCCTTAGTGTATAGGAATGCCAGAGATTTCTGTGCATTAATTTTGTATGCTGCTACTTTACCAAATTCATTGATAAGCTCTAGTAGTTTTCTGGTAGCATCTTTAGGATTCTCTATGTATAGTATCATGTCATCTGCAAAGAGTGACAGCTTTACTTCTTCTTTTCTGGTTTGGATTCCTTTTATTTCCTTTTCTTCTCTGATTGCTGTGGCTAAAACTTCCAAAACTATGTTGAATAAGAGTGGTGAGAGTGGGCAACCTTGTCTTGTTCCTGATCTTAGTGGAAATGCTTTCAGTTTTTCACCATTGAGGACGCTGTTGGCTGTGGGTTTGTCATATATAGCCTTTATTATGTTGAGGAAAGTTCCCTCTATGCCTACTTTCTGGAGGGTTTTTATCATAAATGTTCCACCCATTTTTTGATTGGGTTGTTTGTTTGTTTGATATTGCCACTCCTGGTATTTATCTGAAAGAAATGAAATCACTCTCTCATAGAGATGTGCACTTTCTTTCTGATGACCATTTAGGTCCTTTCCAGTTTTGGAAACAATGCTGCTATGACCACGCGTGTCCATGCATCCCTGTCCACATGGTTACCTCCTCCAGGTATAAACACACACCTGGGAGCGGGACTCATTCATTCATTTACTCAGCACATGCCTACGGGGCACCTGTTACCTGCAGGCACCATTATGGGCCCAGGGACACAACGGCAAAAATCAGCTGGAGGTCTCGACACTCGCGGGGTTCATATTTTACTGAGGGAGACAGTAAAATAAATGAAGCAACTGTAGAGTATATCAGTAAGTTCTAGGGGAAAACCAAAATGGAGCCTAAAAAATGATATAAATGACCTTATTTACAAAACAGAAATAAACTCACAGACACAGGAAACAAACTTATGGTTCCCAAAGGGGAAAGAGGGGGAGGGTTAAATTAGGAACTTGGGATTGACATATACACATTACTATGTATAAAACAGATAAACAACAAGGGTTTACTGTATAACACAGGGAACTACACTCAGTATCTACTAGTAACCCATAATGGAAAAGAATCTGTAAAAGAATAGATACATGTGTATGTATAACTGAATCACTTTACTGTACACCTGAAAGTAACACAACATTGTAAATCAACTCTACTTCAATTAAAACAAAACAAGAGAGTGGAGTGGGCAGGCCCTGTTCTTTTCCGCAGGGCAGTCATGGAAGCCTGGCTTTGACGGGACATCCAAGGATAGAGATGGAGGGTCCAGGATTGCGTGGATCTGGGGAAGAGAAGCCCAGGTGGAGGGAACAGCAGGTGTGGAGACCCTGGGCATGCAGGGTCCTGCAAGGACACGTCTATGGTACAGTGGCAGGGCTGCGAATCAGGGGTGGCATCAGAGAGACAGGGCCTTCTCACTGTTTAAAGGACTACAGGTTTCCCTCTGAGAGCAACCAGTAGGCCCTGGACAGCTTTGCACTCGGTTGTGATCACAATTTCATAGAAAAGAACTGTGCCGGGTGTGGTGTGGACAGTGATGGGCCGGGGTGGGAACAGGGCATGGATTAAGGCAGGTGGTGCAGACACCCAGGGGAAGATGCTGGCGGCGGGGACCAGAGCCGCACTCATGGAGGAGGCGTGAGGCGGTCAGGTTGAGGGAAACAGAGGTCGAGGTTTTGTCCATGAACGGCTGGCAGGAGGGCTGTCATTTGCTGGCCTGGGGAAGAGTTAGGAAGACAGGGTTTCGGAGGACAGGAGACTCAGGGACTCACTTTTGGATACATTACACTGGATGCACCTGTTAGGTACCCAAGCAGAGACCCAAGTAGACAACTGGGTATCACACAAAGTTCAGAGAATGCACGTCTTTGATTTCCTGTGGATCCCAGCACTGTCCCCACGTTGTTTGTACCTACTCACATGTGATGCTGCAGCGACACCTGTGCTGTCAGTTGTCATACGGCTCCTCTGAGGCTACCGTCTGCTGTCAGTGTTGACAACCCTCTTCAAGAAAAACAGCCCTGCTGGGCTAAGCCATCTGGATCGTGATTTTACAAGTGCGGCAGCTTCACTACCTACTGGCCACGCTCTCATGAACTGATGCGGCTACGAAACAGGACACACCACACCCTGATCCCCTGAGTGAGAAAAGTGGGTCGGTGGCTTGTTTCCATGTCTGTTTTCTTTTGAGGAGATGGAAGTTTCTGCCGACAGCATTGCACAGGTCTCATAGGGCTAATCCTCTTGTTTTGGCTTTTGATGGTGATCAAAGCTTCACTAATATAAACTAATTAGAGGTCTTGCAGGTGCTGGGGTTTGATTATAAAAAGAAGGAATTTAATTACTTTCAATTACGTATATTAATTGAAATTTTATTAGGCTAATAATGATGACCTAATAGCCATCTCATGATTATGTCTAGGTATGAGTCATTGTACTAAAAGATTACAGATGCCTGGACCATTGGTCGACTCCACTTTTACTGCAGTAAGTGGGTGTTTAAAAGTGGTTTTTCCACAGCCAACATCGTTCCCAATGGTGAAAAACTGAAACCATTTCCACTAAGATCAGGAACAAGACAAGGTTGTCCACCCTCACCACTATTATTCACATAGTTTTGGAAGTTTTAGCCACAGCAATCGGGGAAGAGAAAGAAATAAAAGGAATCCAAATCGGAAAAGAAGAAGTGAAGCTGTCACTATTTGCAGATGACATGATACTATACATAGAGAATCCTAAGATGCTACCAGAAAACTACTAGAGCTAATCAATGAATTTGGTAAAGTAGCAGGATACAAAATTAATGCACAGAAATCTCTGACATTCCTATACATTAATGATGAAAAATCTGAAAGAGAAATTAAGGACATACTCCCATTTACCCTTGCAACAAAAAGAATAAAATACCTAGGAATAAACCTACCTAAGGAGACAAAAGACCTGTATGCAGAAAACTATGAGACACTGATGAAAGAAATTAAAGATGATACAAACAGATGGAGAGATACACCATGTTCTTGGACTGGAAGAATCAACACTGTAAACATGACTGTACTACCTAAAGCAATCTACAGATTCAGTGCAATCCCTATCAACCTACCAATGGCATTTTTCACAGAACTAGAACAAAAAATTTCACAATGTGTATGGAAACACAAAAGACCTTGAATAGCCAAAGTAATCTTGAGAACGAAAAACGGAGCTGGAGGAATCAGGCTCCCTGACTTCAGACTATAGTACAAAGCTACAGTAATCAAGACAGTATGGTACTGGCAAAAAAAAAAGAAATATAGATCAATAGAACAGGATAGAGAGCCCAGAGATGAACACATACACACATGGTCACCTTATTTTTATGTATTTATTTATTTATTTTTTTGCGGTACGCAGGCCTCTCACCATTGTGGCCTCTCCTGCTGGGGAGCAGAGGCTCTGCACGCGCAGGCTCAGCAGCCATGGCTCACAGGCCCAGCTGCTCCGTGGCATGTGGGATCCTCCCGGACCGGGGCACAAACCCATGTCCCCCGCATCGGCAGGCTGACTTTCAACCACTGGGCCACCAGGGAAGCCCAGTGAGGCCTCATTTTTATCATACCAGAGGTACTTCTGGATTAGAATTCTTCATGAATTTTTCACCAACTCCCAAAAGTTGAGAGTGGAGAGAAGGGGAGGTGAGGGGGGTGAGGGAACATGTCTTTGTCCTGTTGTCAAGCCGTGCAAGAGAAACAGGGACCATCTGATGTGATCTGGTTTTATGCAATAATTCAAATTGCTAACAAGTAATTTGCATGTAAGTTGTGTTGTAAATTGTATGTAACTTTAATGATTGAACAGAAGCTTTAGTTCCATCAGCTTGTCTCTGCTTTGCTGGGGTTTTGGTGGAATCATGCAAAAGTGAAGGAAAACGGGATTTTTTCAGTCCTGGTTGTGGTTATAATTGGTATTTGTGCCAGTTACACTTGGGCGGGCTGGGGGGTGAAGGGACTGGATATAAGGTGGAAATGCCTTGAACCGTGTTCCCATCAGTCCCACTTCAGCTGGGCTACTTCGTCTGCCTCCTGCCCCGGTCCAGATGGCTGCTACTTGGGCCAAACGTAAGAAGCTCCAGGCCCGCAACTTCGTGGCCCACACGTCAGTCTGGCCATTGGCCCCCATCTGGTCCCCGTGCGAGTTGGTCAGGGACGTGTCCCTCACTCAGCCCCGTCTGAGTCTTTGTCTCTGTGACTCGAGTCTTGAATGGCAGATCTAGGTCCCCCCGCACCCCTGCTCTCCACGAGTCCTGTCACCTGCTCCCGGGGCCCTGGGAGGTGGCCCATCGATCACCAGGCCTTCCCAGTCTTGGGTCCTGAGCCTCCCGGACCGACTCGGTGGGAGCTAGGTTCTAAAATGCCCCAGTGCAGGCAACTCTGTACTAAAGGTTTTCTTCCATATACAAAATTCCCTTTAAAGATTTCCTCTTTGGCCTCTCCTAGGTCTCACGTGGAAAAGAAGCTCAAAGTTCTTAGGCATTTGGTGCATTTACCAATGCATGGCAGAGGAGCCAAGATCTTTGGAACAGATATTAAGAAAAATTTAATGTACATTTATACATTTCCCCCTTAAAAAACCCTCAAAGGATACAAAAACGGCCAGCTAACTTTAAACAACGGCACAGTCTCATCAGAAGCTTAATTTCTCTAGAAGAGCACAATTTGTAATGACTAAGGAACATGGCTCACGGGCCTTGGAAGACCGGGAGATGACAAGAGAAACTAGTTAATAATCCTGTAGCTACTCACTAAATTAGTCCTCCCCTCCCACTGTAAGAAGAAAAGAGGCAGAAGCATGACCTTGATGGCCCCCAAGTTACAAAATGGTTAAATGAACTGTAACACAGGAGTTAGGATCTGCTCACCTGAATTAATCCTTTGATGGTAAATGGGTCACCTTTTGTGGTTTTTGCAAGGGTGTGGTGCGCACAGAATACATTTGAAACAGGCCTATTTTGGGAGTAAACCTAAGCGGGGCCGTATGTAGTTTGAAAACCTGTGGAACTCTTTTGAGTGACACGCGAGCGTATTTCGAACGAAGAATTACTTGTTCCCAAGATTAGTGGGTTACAAAAAAAATCTAAACAGAATCCAGAAGAAATACTCCATTTCATTTCTATCACAGGAAAAACGATAAGAAAAAAATCTTTACGTAAAATATACATAAATGCAGAATTTAAGATGACATATTTAATTACATGAATGCATCAGGAAGTTTCGTACTGCCCTCTGCTGTCAGTTTCTAAAAGAAATATAGTAGACTTACTGTAAAAACGGACGCAGGGTGGATTAGTTGAACAAACCGGTTTGAAAAAAATTCCCTGCCCCTAATTCCACCACTTTCCAGCCAGTAATGCTGATTTACTTCACGTCTGTGTGTAGTGATCTGTCAGCCCAAGGAACCAGCTCCAGCAAAGTGTGTGTCAGTGGATGTACCGTGAGTGGTAAAGTTTGTGATTTGGGAGATGCTACATTAATAAGAAATTATCAGCCTTGCAATTCGTAGTCAATGGTGTCTTCCTTAACTTTGCGCCAAATTTCTTAATTTTGAATTTACTTTTGCATATTTACATAATTTAGGCAAAACACTCTTCATTAATAAAAGCAAAACCTTCCAGATAAATGCATTAATGGCTTATTTTCTGTAGTACAATCCTGCCTTGAACTGTTATTTTCATTTCGGCATATGAAATTAAGAAATGAGAAATAATAACAATAATAGGTAACAGCAAAGTGGCAGTTACTAGGTGCAAGGCACTGTTTTATTTTTTCCACATATTATTTTATTTAGTCATAAAACAGAATGGGGGCGGTGGGTATTATAATTCCCATTTCGCAGGTGAATAAACTGAGTCACAAAATAACTTGTCGACGGATGCATTTGGTGAAAGGTGAAGCCGTGATGGGAAACCCTGGAATCTGACCCCAGGGTCTCTCCTCTTAAGCTCTCTGCACAGAAGGTACAAATGCTGCATTTACGGAGGAAGAATGTAGAGAAATTACAGTGGCTACCGACGGCACACTCCCCGCCTGCTGTTTGTCTGCTGTCCACCCTCTCGTGGCCGGAGCCTGGGCATGGACAACAGGCCTGTCCACGTCCAGCCTGGTATCTATGTCTGTCTTGTGGGAAAGTTCTGCCACGTTGAAGGTGCGGTGCGCTCAGCATAGGAGCATCTGCCAGTGGAGCCCATGCCTCAGACCAGACACATCCGGGGCCGCCCTCGTGGTTGGCCGCACATACCCGTGCTTTTCATCTGCCAGACAACTTCTGGCTTCCGGCACACTTTCAACGATCTCCAGCAACTCATATTCAAATTATGCACTGCACTTGAATCTATCAGTTGGGCATCCTAAGTTCCCCCCTTAGCCAGCAGCACCGGTTCATGACGACAGATCCAACCCACCAGGGACAACCAGCACAGCTACTACTTGCCATTCCAGGTTGCCTCTGCCTTGCAAGTACTTGGAAAATACGACCTCGGGCTCCAGAGGGCTGACTCTACAGGAAGTGAAACAGCACGTAAAACACTGACGTGCTTGAATTCGTTTGCCTCCTTAAATAGGCTGTGGATTGATCAAACCTTGAGTTACTTTACAGAGACAGCACTGCTCATATGTAAGAGGGGAACCCACGTCTCCAGGATGACCTGCAACCAAGAATCTTCAGTCTGCGGAACCCAAAGAATAGAAATGTTGCCATCAGAGCCCTTTATGAATCAAGGCATCCCTCAAGGAGGAAAACCAGGCTCCCGGCACAAGGAGCTAACACCAGCTGATTAGCAAGTCAGCTTCAAGTTTGAAATTCCCTGAACCCCTTAAATTATGCCCTGATTCCTGGAGCAGGGAGACAGATTTGAGCTGTGCCTCCTGTCTCCTTGCTGGTGGACCTCACAATAATGCACTTTTTTTCCTCAAAAGCTGGGGCCATTGTATTGGCTCCTATGTGTGTCCAGCAGCCAGCCCTTGCTCGGTAACAATTTTTGGTGACCACGAAGGGACCCATGTCTTGTGACCAACTGTCCGTGGCTCTGAAGCCCCCGGGGTGTGTGGGCCTTCACCACTGATCCTGAGTGGCCACCTAGACTGCCCGTGTCCAGAGGGTGGGGTTTCAGATTCTTGCTTTCCCACCATGGGACTCCAGGCTCCTCAGGCTACTTTCCCCTTTGACAAAAGAAAGTGCTCCTGGATCAGATGTCTTTTGGGTGAGTAACCTTGTTAAAACATGCCTGTGCCTAAATTGTCTAAAAACCTCATCAGGATCATGGGTTAGAGTCCCACCCTGGGGGGAAATCTGAAAGGTCCTCAAAAGTTCAGGTTAGACATAAATCGCAGCAGTATCTTTTTTGATCCACCTCCTAGAGTAATGAAAATAAAAACAAAAATAAACAAATGGGCCCTAATTAAACTTAAAAGCTTTTGCACAGCAAAGGAAACCATAAACAAAACGAAAAGACAACCCACAGAATGGGAGAAAATATTTCCAAATGAAGCAAACACCAAGGAATTAATCTCCAAAATATACAAACAGCTCATGGAGCTCTATGTCAAAAAACAACCCAGTCAAAAGATGGGCAGAAGATCTAAATAGATATTTCTCCAAAGAAGACATACAGATGGCCAAAAAGCA
Organism: Phocoena sinus; assembly: GCF_008692025.1. Taxonomy (NCBI): domain Eukaryota; kingdom Metazoa; phylum Chordata; class Mammalia; order Artiodactyla; family Phocoenidae; genus Phocoena; species Phocoena sinus. The sequence continues at coordinate 114,359,843 of NC_045768.1, forward strand.
CATGAAAAGATGCTCAGCATCACTAATTATCAGAGAAATGCAGATCAAAACTACAATGAGGTACCACCTCACAGCGGTTAGAATGGCCATCATCAAAAAGTCTACAAACAGGGCTTCCCTGGTGGCGCAGTGGTTGAGAGTCCGCCTGCCGATGCAGGGGACACGGGTTCGTGCCCCGGTCCAGGAGGATCCCACATGCCACGGAGCGGCTGCGCCCATGAGCCATGGCCGCTGGGCCTGAGCGTCCGGAGCCTGTGCTCCGCAACGGGAGAGGCCACAACAGTGAGAGGCCCACGTATCACCAAAAAAAAAAAAAAAAAAAAGTCTACAAACAGTAAATGCTGGAGAGGGTGTGGAGAAAAGGAATCCCTTCTGCATTGTTGGTGGGAATGTAAATTGATACAGCCACTATGGAGAACAGTTTGGAGGTTCCTTAAAAAACTAAAAATAGAACTACCATATGACTCAACAACTCCACTCCTTGGCATATATACAGAGAAAACCATAATTCGAAAAGACACTTGCACCTCAATGTTCACTGCAGCATTCTTTACAATAGCCAAGATAAGGAAGCAACCTAAATGTCCATCGACAGAGGAATGGATAAAGAAGACATGGTACATATATACCATGGAATTGTATATATTACTCAACCATAAAAAGAACAAAATACTGCAGCAACACCCATTTCCAGCAACATGGATAGACCTAGAGATTATTATACTAAGTATAATTATTATACTAATTACTATTATTATAATAAGTCTTATTATACTAAGACCTAGAGATTATACTATATTATACTAAGATTATTATACCATTTCCAGCAACATGGATAGACCTAGAGATTATTATACTAAGTGAAGTAACTCAGACAGAGAAAGACAAATATCATATATCACTCATATGTGGAATCTAATTTTTAAAAATGATACAAATGAACTTATTTACAAAACAGAAATAAACTCACCGATTTCAAAAACAAACTTATGGTTACCAAAGGGGAAATGTGGGTGGGGGAGGGATAAATTAGGAGATTGGGATTGACATATACATGCCACTATATATAGAATGGATAACTAACAAGGACCTACTGTATGGCACAAGGAGCTCTACTCAGTATTCTGTAATAACCTATACCGGAAAAGTATCTGATAAAGAATGAATATATGTATATGTATAACTGAATCACTTTGCTGTACACTTGAAACTAACACAACATTGTAAATCAACTATCCTCCAATAAAATTTTTAAAAATAGTTCAGGTTAGAGTCCTGAACCCTGGGTTAAAGTCCCAGAGTCTTGGATTTCTTTGTCTGTCCAGGTTGGTCTAAGTCTGTTGAATTTGTTAGGATTGGCCAATAGGGGGAGGCCCTTGGATGTCTGTAGCAAAACTTTATTAAACCTGATTTAACGAAGGTCCCCGACTCAGGAGATAGAAGACTTTGCTCCCTGACTGGAAACTCTGCCTCATGGAAGTGTCGGGGGTTTTCCCCCATCGTGTGCAGTGGCTTCACAGGAACCCACCCCAGAAGAACATACCCCATGCCTGGGTTAAAGGCATTTCCAACCAAAACACCTCCTTGGTGTCATTTTGCTCTGGTCATCCTGAGAGGAACCTTTCAAATGAGGAACATTAATAGTATACCTGACTGTAGTCCTTTGGGATGTATTCTTCAAAACTGGTCAATGTTTAGCTATGAGCCGATGGAAAAGAAGACAATGATTTTCTCTGTGACACTGCCTGGCCTCAGTATCAGCTGGAATCAGGGGGAAATGGCTGGAGAATGGGTCTTCGAACTATGATACTATCTTATAATTCGATTTGTTTTGTTAGAGAGAGGAAAACTGGGACGAAATCCCATTGCACAGTCATTTATGTCCTTATATCAGAATAAGAATTTGCAGAAGAGATGTAAAATTGTGATTCAGAGGGAAGAACCTCAGAAAAAGCCTGTTTCAATTGAGTCAAAACCAAACCATGATCCTGACCTACTACATCCAGTCCCTCCGTCAGCCCCTCCGTCAGCCCCTCTTGTGGTTTCCCTGTCTTATGAAGGAGGTCTGCCTGTAGTCAGTGCAAAGGGTCCTACCAGCCCTCCTAGGGCTGCTAGTCCGGCTCTGTACTGCCCATACCAGATGGTCACAAAGGAACACTCTTTCTTCCCCATACCCACCAGGGTATTCAGTTTGGCCCAGGGAACACTCTACCTCAGGCAGGGCATTTCCGTTAAGACAGGTCCCAGCAGGCTTAGATGGCCAAGGCCAACCCAGGGGATTCTCCTGTATCAGCCTTGGATTTATACAACTGGAGAAATAATAAGCCATCTTATTGAGATGAGCCTCAGAAAACGGAGAATCTCTTTACATCCGTTTTGCCACTCATCACCCTAACTGGGCTGACATACAGGCCCTCATGAATACCCGACTGTGGAGGCGCATAGGATGGTATTAGAGAAGGCTGCCAGGAAGCTGAAAGTTTCCCTGAATCACAACCAAATCATCCAGTCAGAACTCGGGTGGCACAGGCCACACCCGGAGCTGAACCAGGATGCTGGGACCCGAAAGACCCAAGGGAACTGAGCAAGCCTGAATCATCATAAGGGGTGTTTAATAACCAGACTTCAACAGGAGCCCCCAAACAGCAGGGCTTGAATAAGATCCAGGAAGTACAGCAAGGACCCCAGGAGAACCCGTCCACCTTCCTCGAGGCGGTTTTTGAGGCTTACAGATGATAAGCAGCTAGGGATCTCGAACAGCCAGCTGTAACTGCTCAAACGCCCTGTTCCCTTTTTGGGGAAATTAAATGCGCTCCCACATCAAGCCTCTGCCCCACAGGCTGCCCCATTACGATCGGGAGACCAAGCCTCCCCCCAGAAGCCCCTGAAGAAATTCTGCAAAAGGTAAGCGTGGATGTTTGGGCTGATGGGAGGCCAGGAAGAGACAAGACGGCTTACCTAGTAGTAGTAAAACTCCGTCCAGAGGCCAAGACTCCGAATGTGAAGCAACAGGCATTTGAAAGAAGGTATAAAGCCTCCGACGACCACCTTTCTTAAATGCCAATTATTCTGACCTTGTCAATCCTCATATAACACTCCCATCCTGTCGGTTCAAAAACCCGGGACCAGCGATGACTTTTACACAGGATTTGAGGGCTGTTAACCAAACTGTAGAGGATATACATCTGGTGATGCCAAATCTTTATACTTTACTTACAACTTTATCCGGAGACTTTTGCTGGTTTACAGTTCTGGAGTTAAAAGATGCCCTTTACTGCATACCCCTAAGTCCTGAGACCCAGGGGTTTGCCTTTGAATGGGACGATCCAGAGTCTGACGTAAAACAACGATACCGCGGGTTGGGACTCCCACAAGGATTGAAGCAGGACCCCACCATCTTCGGGGAAGCCTTAGCCACGGATTGAAGGGATCTCCAATTAAATGAGGGAGTCTTACTCCAATATGTGGATGGTATACTAACTGCTCGTAGAACTAAGGAAGCGTTAGGACCAAAATACTGCAAGGGAAAAGCACAAATTTCTCAACCAACTCTAAAATATTTAGGATTTGAGGTATCCAAAGGACAAAGAAACATTGCCAGATGGAAGAGAAGCAATAGTTATGGTTACTGTAGCCACTACCAGAAGGCATTCTTGAGAATTCTTAGGAATCGCTGCGTTTTGTCGTACTTGGATTCCTAACTTTGAACTCTGCGACAACATGAGGCTCTTAAAGGAAGTGACAATACGCCATTAAGCTGGACTCCGAGATGCCATAATGAGTTCCACACCGTCACGGAGAAGCTTTTCACAGCCCAGCACTTGGTCGCCCAGGCATTTTGTGTCTGAAAGACAGGGCGTGAGTCTTGGAATGCAAACTCAATGTTTAGGTACCTCCGGAAGGCCAGCAGTTTACTTTTCTTGAGTCCAACAATCGGGCGTGTACGTCAAGTATGGCCAGTTTGCCTCTGGGCTGTGGCTGCAACCTATGACCTTTCACAGGAGGCTGAAAAATGTACCCTGAGCCAGCCGGCCACTGTGCATGCCCCGCGCAGTGTGCCACCTTTACTTGAACGAAACGGCGGATGTAGGCTTACTTCGGGGAGGCTGGGCAAATACCAGGCCACACCACCTGACACCCCAAATGTCACATTACAGGTGGCGTCCACTCTAAAGCCAGCCACTCTGCTCCCCAGGACGACAGGAGAGCCTGCTCACGACTGTATACAAATAACTGAATACAACCTGACTGATGAGCCTTTAGAAAATCTGGAAATGGAAATATTCACGGACGCGAGCAGCTTCACGGACGAGGCGGGGCTTGGAAAGGCCGGGTGTACAGCTGTAGCTCATCAGGAAGCCCTAGAAGCAGAAGCCCCTGTCCAGGTCCGTCTGCCCAGAAGGCCGAGCTCACAGCCCGCACAGACCCCTGAGCCTTGGAGCTAAGGAAAAGGTGACTATCTATACCAATTCCAAGTTTGCCTTCTCTGTCCCACGTGCACACGGGGCCACCTGGAAAGACTGGTCTACTGACATCAGGCGGAAAGAAATTCAACATGCAGAGGAGATACCAGCCTTATTAGATGCTGTTTTATATATATACACACATATTTATATGTATAGATGCTGGAATAAGTAGCCATAGGACATTGCCTGGGCCACCCAAACACCGATCGTTATATAACTAACAGAAATTAGGCTGATCAGACAGAAAAACAGGCAGCCAGAACGAAAAACCCAGATCCTAAGGCTTCAGCACTCATGCCAAGTGTGCACCTATCCCTGTTTAAGCCTCAGATCTGGAAATGGATCTCGAGAGAGCAGATGCATGGGGATTTCATGCGGACTCCCGAGACTTAGACGGTGATCAGGACCAAACAACCACAGAGGCTGGATTTCTAATGAGCTTATGCATGACCATGTGGTGCAAGGAGCTATTACTCACCTACATCAAGGTACCCATGCTCACCTACATTAACTATTACTCACCTACATCAAGGTACCCATGATGGGAGGGCCGCACAAGTTTATTGCTGGCCTATAAATGCAAACGACCACCCAAAAGGTAACACAAAATTGCCTGATCTGCACCGGAAACAATCCTAAAACTGGGCCACCCCTGATGATAAAAGGGGTGCAAACCTGAGGGACAGAACCAGGGGATGACTGGTAAACAGACTTTACTGTTAGGCCAAGAATCAGGGAACACTGTAGATACGCGCTGGTGTTGGTGATACCCCTGCACAGAACGGGGCAAAGCTTCTCCACGCAGGACAGAGAATGCTTCCTAGGTAACAAAGGCCTTCCTCAAAGAAATGATCCCTCGTTTGGGGCCACATCTTTCAATTCAAAGTGACAACAGAGGAGCCTTCATAGCCAAAGTGACTCAAAGGTGTCTGGGGCCCTCGGAACACGATGGAATTTCATGCTTCCTGGAGACCTCAGTCTATGGGGAGGACTGAAATGATGAATCATTCCTTGAAAGAGACAGTCACCAAAACAGGCCAAGAAACCAACGTGACTTGGGATAAGGTCTTACCAGCTGCCCTGCTGAGGGTCAGAGTGGCCCCTAGAAGCAAGCTTCAGTTGAGCCTTTATGCAATGTTCTCTGGGGAGACCTCCCTTAAGGTCTCATGTGGTAACAGAATTAGATTTGATAAAATGTGTACAGTCTCTCAGTGGTGTCGTACCTTCTATACATAAAACGCATCTAGTCCGTTAATGCTTCCCACGGACGTCCCCCCGCATTGCACAAGCCCAGGGACTGGGTCCTCTTTGAACCTGGACAAACCAACAGCCTGAGGACCAGTGAAGCCCGTGTGGAACGGCTCCTATGACGTCCTTCTGGTTACATATCCTCCAGTAAAGCTACAAAGAGTCAAGCCTTGGGTCTCCTACTCCCAGAAACCTTAAATCACTTTTCAGAAGGAAACAGAACAGCTAAGACTCCACCTGGCTGTGACGAGAAGATAATGATGTCTCGACAGTAGCCTGTTTCTGCCCAAGAGTCTGGACCAGGCCTACCTGAATCCAAATTCAATCACTAAAATGTTAAAAAATAACATGTTTTCACGGATTCCCAAAGTCGCAGTTCTGTGTATCTTAGGGTCAAACCCTCTTTACTCATCAAATTTGTCCTCGTGGTCCATCTTGTATTTTTAAAAAGTCCTCTCCCCCACTCGCAGGATGACTGCCCCAGACTTCAGAGTTCAAGGCGGGACTCGGGAATGCTTACAAGTAAGTGCAAAACAATTTCGTTCCTCTTATAAAGATCCACGCCCCTCATCAGCCGAAAGTAGGTAGCCGGGTCCTCGCCCCTACTTCCCTCCAGACCGAGGAATGCACAAAGGAGACGCAGGTAAAACATCGCCCAGCTTAAGCTCGTTCGCCCCCTTAATAAGTACGTTCATTGCACAAACCTGAAGTTATTTTACAGAGACAGCCCTGCGCATGTGCAAGACGGGTACGGGCGTCTCCAGGATGACCCCAACAGCACGAGGAGCTTTTTTGGACTGATTAGCAAGGCAGCTTCCAAGCCTGAAATTCTCTAAACCCTTAAATTCCGGTCGGGAGATGGATTATGAGCCGGGCCTTCTGTCTCCTTGCTGGTCGACCTCACAATGAAGCTTTTTCTTTTCACAAAAGACAGGGCCACCCATCTTAGTTTAGGCATGCGGGATCTAATTCCCCAACCAGGGATCCAACCGGGTCCCCTGCATTGAGAGCGCGGAGGTTTACCCACTGGACCACCAAGGAAGTCCGCATGCAGCAACTATGACCCAGCGCAGCCTGAAAGAGTAAAAAAAAAAAAAACAAAAAAACAAACCCGGGGCCATAATATTGACTTCTATGCCCTTCCGGGAGCCAGCCCTTGCTGGGTAACAGAAATCTCTTCTTTCACATTAAAGTAAAGCCAAAAGACCACGCGCATCATCTCATAGCACCTCCACAACCAAAGAGTCGTACCTGACCCGAGGAGGTGGGTTCCCGGCGACTCTGCACTCGAGGTACACCCGACTTCCTTCTGCCACCTCTTGGCTCCGCAGCTTCTGGATGAACCGGGGAGCGGCCAGCAGGTGGCGGGCGGCCGGGGGAGAGGGGCTCCGGCTCGGCTGGACCACGTCCCGGGCCGCCGCGGGGTGATGCCCGGGCTCCAGGGGCTCGGCCCCGGCTTCCACCTCCTGCTGGTCCCCGGTTGGGCTCCGGCTGGCCGAGGCGCTCATCGGGGCTGACAGCTGGTTCTTAGGGGACAGGTACCCGCTGTCCGGGGATGAGGACTCCCCGTTGGGGTTCCTGGTTCTCGGCTTGGAGGTTTCTCTGAAGATGGCCGTCAGCTCCTCGATGAGGGTGGCCGCCTTGTTGCACAGCGGGCTCTGGGGCCCGGCCCTGCCCCCGTGCGTGGCTCTGGGCTTGGCACTGGCGCTGGGGGCTTTGGCACCGTGTTTCCCTGCCCTGCGGAGACTCCGGATGTAGCTGGGCCGGGCCAGCAGGGGCGAGACGCCGGGCTTCCTCCTGGACGCAGGCGAGGAGATGCGCTCGGCTCGTTCTGCTGGCAGCGGCGGGACAGGTGTGGGCTTGTGTGCGCCAGGCGTCCCTGGGGACAGGTGCTCACCCGGCCTGGCCCCCTGAGGGGGAGGCGACCCCCAGAGGCTCCCAGGAGAAGGGGCTGAAATCTGTGAGTCCTCCCTTCCGAGTCGCAGTCCTCCGTCTCTGAGTTGGCTATGGCTCTGCGGGCCAGGTCCAGACTCTTGTTTATCTCCTCCTGGCTGAGAAGGCCGACAGGCCGGGCAAGAAGTCTGCGTTCTCGCCAATCTTCCGCCACGTCCGACAGGGAGTCGTAGAAGGAGTCACGGGAGGACATGTTGGACATAGTCGAGAGGCGCCATGCACTCTGTTCTGCTTTAGACAGGAAGGCAGGGGCCTGGAAACCAGCTCTGAAGGACAAGAGACACAACTGCAGTTAGTAGGAGCAAGTGGGGTGCGTGTGTGTGTGTGTGGTGTGTTTGTGTGTGTAATCACAATACTGCCCATCCCACAAGTTGGGAGAAACAGTAGGCAAACATATATGCTTTTTAAGTCATTTCCCTATAAATTGGAGGAAACGTCAAGCACCCTTGTGTTTATCATTTTAATTCGGTATTTGCCCTGTGACTGAATACTAATCGTCTCACTAAGCATCATTAAATAACTCAGGAGGGCCACGCCTGCTGTGGAGCTGTGAGCGGACCAGGGCCCCCTTCCCTCCCCCCTCCCGCCTCCCCCCCTTACACCTCTAATTTCATGATGTTATGAGAACAGGAGTCTGTTGATATTTTAAGCAAATCTGACACTTGCTTATGTCACCCTAAACCAGGAAATGCATTCTGATTGCAATTTTCACTGGATTTTAGTTTTCGGTGAAATTTGCAAACCTTTTCTTTTCCTGGTGTCCAGACATGTGTATTCACATTCATTCATTCACTAGTTAATTCAAGGCAGAGTTGAAATCGCTTACTAAATTTCAGGTGCAGAGGGACAGTTGTGCTCTAGACCAGGGGTTGGCAAACTTCCCCACAAACGGGCGGATGACCCCAGACCCCTCAGCGTGAGGGGGCATTGTGCCGACAGCGCTCTGCAGATTATTTCACTTAAAACCCTCACTAACTGGCGGCCTCAGTTTAGAAAGGGAAAAAAACTGAGCCAGAGGATGTGAGAACAAGAGCCCAGACGACGAACCCAGAGCCCCACGCCTTCGCGCATATGCTTCCCTACCATCATATCATCGTGTCACAGCCGAGGTCCCAGCAATGGATCCGACTAAGAAAACGTGGGTCAGAAATCAGAGTTCTGCTATTAAGGATAGTTAGTGCAAAGGGTGAAAATAACATGATAGATTTTAAAACCTCACAAAAAAGCACTGTCCGAGGAAGCTAGAGAGCACACTTCTGAATGGTGAAACAACTTTAAATTCTTTTTTTTTAAATAGGGAGTGTCTGCCCAGATTAAATCACCTGTTTATTAATTTATATTTTGGTTTTAAAGAGGCACCATCTGACAGGATCCAGTTGTCCCGATTAGGTGTAGCTTAGAAACCACTTGCACAGTGAAAAGAAAACAACAGCAGGAAGGTATATATGGTCCGGGTTTAAGTCTGCAAACCCCGACATTGCCGCCTGAACATGCACGTGGGCTCGGGAAAGCGCTCATAGCATGGATGAAAGCGGAGGTTTCCACGTGGCCCAAACTCACCAGAAAATTATGCTTCAGAGATGTCCGTGTTATTCAACCTTCACATTAAAAGGTCGTAATCAAAGAGATACAACTGCAAACATTTCCGTTATTGCCCTGGGATTTCATGTGTTATTTCACACAGCGCTTCCGGCAATTCCGTGCTGGTGACATCCATACAGAAAATGCAACACACCGGCAGCGCCGCAGAGCTAGTGGAGGGCCCGGGGGCTCCGGGCGGCAGACGTCCCGTGGCTCCACGCGCCCCCCGGCCCCCGCCGCCGCCATGGCCGGATCGCCGGCGCCCAGCTCGCAGGAGGCGCTTCTGCTGGAGCTCAAGGGGCTGCAGCAGGAGCCGGTGGAGGGCGTCCCGCTGAGCCCGGTGGACGAGGGCCGCCTGCCTACCTGGGCGGTGGCCATCTGCGGCCCTGACACCTACGACGAGGGCGGCTACTTCAAGGCGCCTCGAGAGCCCCCTCGACGACCACCGGCCTGTTAGTCCCTGACCAAGATGTGGCACGCCGACATCTACGGGACTGGGGACGTGAGCGTCGCCGTCCTCCGCCCACCCCAGTCCATGATGCCCTCAGAGCGGCGGAGCCCCGCCCAGAACGTCAGGACTCCGCCCCAGAGCGCCGTCTCCCTACCCCTCAGACCCAACACCTCTCCCGCCCACGGGGGCGCCTACGTGATCCACGGGAAGCGGGAAAAGAGCAAAGGCTAGTACCGCGAGTACACTGACAGCAACCGGAAGCAGGTCCCGGGGACCACGGTGCACGCGGAGCGGGGCGGCGTGCAGGTGCCCACCACGCCGTCCGGGTCCTGCGTGAAGCCTGGGACCCCGGAGCCCGCGGGGACGCAGAGCTCTTCCACGAGGACGGCGAGGCCGAGGCCGACCGCTGCTTCTGGGACGACTCGCGGGACTTGGGCACCGAGAAGCCCTCACACCGCATCTTACCTCAGCCACCCGCCTGTCTGACGCCGCCACCACCTCCGGGCGCCGGGCGGCCCGGGGTCCCCCAGCCCACGTCTCCTCCGCCTCCGCCTCCAGGGAGGCCACCGCCCTCGAGGCCCTGGGCCCCGCGTGGGCTGCAGCCAGACTCAGGGTCCCGCCTCGTGAGTGGATGGGTTGACTCAGGGTCATCTCTTCTCTCTCCTTTGGTTTGTTTGGAATCTAAGTAAAGCAACTTTATGAGAAAAAGAAAATGCAACACACTAAAAAAGAACTAATGTGTAAAAAGGAGTAAGGAAGGGGTGAGGTCAGTGTCCACTTGCGCAAGCAGGGTTGACGATTGGAAAGTGTGAGGCATAAAGTGTCTATAAATCTTTGCCGCCTGCCTCTGTCCTCTTTTCTGAGGGAAGTCGAATTGCCTGGAAATTCCCTCTTCTCCTCTGCGTCTCCTTCATCGCTTCCTCATTAGTTTGGTTTAGTTGTCGTTTCCCCTAAAACTCCCGTAAGCTGCCACTATTTTCTGTTTTCTTTGGCTTCCTGCGGGTCCAGCTTCTTCGTGTGGAGAAATGGCCCTTCCCAGTTTAGTCACTCTTCCTCTACCGGAATGATAAATTGACCATGAATTCCACTTACTATGTGCAAGGGAAGCTTCCAGGAGGGTGAAGACGAGCCAGGCATGGTCTCTTCTGGAACCATCTTTACAATCCAGGAGGAGGGATTAGGCAAGAGTCAAGAATGACCCAAAGACAAGGAGGAAAATGATGATTCCTGTTAAAATAGGAGATCAGAAAAAAAAAAAATAGGAGATCGGATGGTGAGAGAAATCACACTTAGGAATTTGGCGGTGCCATTCCTTTGCTGCCTTTTTTGCCAGTGGTCCCCTGGCTAATAAGAGAAGGTCCAAACGGGGCAGGCAGGTTACCTGTGCGCCCCTGGATGGTCAGCGAGATGTGAAGTCTCAGGCCTCGTCCCCCACGATCACTGTGACAGGCGCTGCGCCCACGCCCAGCCACCTGTTCCCGCTCTGAACGTCGTCTTCTTTCACGTCCCTGAGCTTTGCACACGTGGTTTCTTTCGCCATTCCCGTCTCTTCTGTTTTTCCAACTCCAGCTCATCCTTGAAAAATACTTAATTTCACTTCTTGTTGGTACTTTCTACGATCCTCCAGTCAATACAATTCACTCCTTCTTTTGAACATGACACTCTGCAGGAATTTTGTTGTAACATTCATTTTGTTGAACTATAAGGATTAGTTAAGAACCCTGCGAAGGCCAGGAAAGCAGGTGTTGCCTGACAGCTTTTCTGTGCTGGACGCCTGGCAGTGTCTGGGTCACGATCGTGGCAGGTGAAGGAGAAAACCACACCTAGTGTTTGAACCAGTTTTGAGCCCTGGGTGGGAATTGACAGGAGAGGGAGCCACGCATCCACAGCAGACACGGGACACTCTGCAGGCTTATCTTGTCCCCTCCTGTCCTGGAGGCCACTTCTTGTCCCCTCCACTCACTCTCAGCCCCAGGCCCCGTAGCACCTCCCTGGACAGGCTGTCTTCGGTGAGGAATCGTTCTGCTCTTTGTGCAGCTTTGTCACCTGTCTTTTCAATGGTCACTCATCGCCAGGGCTCTGCTTTCTGAGAAGAACTTGATAAAGTAATCAGTGCTGCATGTTCGTAGCTGTTAATGAACACACATAAAATACACATTACATGTCCTTGTACCAGTACAAAATGGTACTGGTACAAATGACACCACGTTAAAAAAAAAAGTAGACAGTGATTTGTATGGTTTTCATTACCCTCAAAGAAAGTTTGTCATGAAAAAATTCAGAACCGGAACGACATTTGTTTTCTGGCATCCCTGCTATTAGACGTCGGGAATTCTCTAAATGTTGACACTCTTCGACGTGTGGATACCGGTGAGCTCAGGGTTAAATTCTGAGTCATAGAAATATTGGGTTGGCCCAAAAGTTCATTCAGGTTTTTCTGTAACCAACTTTTTGGCCAACCCAATACAAATCATGTTTCTGGCTTACGTCCTCTGTTGTCTTATTCATCAGCATCGATGCGTTGAGTGCCGGCTATGCGCTAGGCGCCTCTTCTGCAGGCTGGGGACACAGCCGTGAGGAAGATGGGCTTCTCTGCCCTAAGAAGCTGCCATTTTAACAGGAAAAAAAGACAAAAGTAGGAAACCAAGGAAATGTCAGGTTCTGATTTTCTTATACTTGGTTTGGTCTCAAATCTTTTGTTAGTTGATTTTGGGAAACTGTACTGTGCTTTTATCCCTCAGATCATCTTTCAGAGTTGTTAGGGTACAAGTGGGATGGGACGGGATGGACGGATGCTTGCGGGCTCCCATCGGTGTCCGTAGACCGTAGCAGTTCTGGACAGCTCGCTGTGGGTGGGAGGGGCTGACGGTAACAGCAGGAGGACACTTCAGGCCGGCGGTGCCTCAGACTCTGGGACTGTGCAGTGAAGGAACTGCGGGCACCCTGGGGGTTCTCTGAAGGCAGACCCCTCCAGCAGGTGATGATGCCAAACCCTCAGGCATTAGCAAACGTGGTAAAGCACAGGCTTGGGAGGGCCTGCAAATAGTGGGAGGCGTTATAGCTGCCCGCCCACCTTGACCTTCAGCAGACCTATCAGGGTCTGGCGTATCCCAAGGAAATTTTGCTATCAGATGTCAGCTTCCATGGTCACCTATGTCGTTACATCCCTGTGCACATTTCATCCATTCTCATGGAATTTTATGCCATTTAGTTGATAGGTTATTTCTCATGGTTCATTTTACGGTTCTCAGCTTCGCCCTAAGTTCACATTATCTGAATTCTGTTGGACCCATATTCCACTATGAAATACAGAGCGTGTAAGTTTTCACTGAACATTTAATGTTTCATATATCACACATTCTGACATAAGCAATTTTATCATCTTAAATTGTCTTGGCATTATGATCTTGGTATTTGGGAAAACATTTGTTTTTGAGCTCCTGAATACGTAGTAGACATATAAATCCATATGATTCACATACGTATATACAAATAATAGAAAAAAATAGACAAATTTTTAACTTATGAATAACATTTGTTTTTAGAGTTGCTGACTTTGGAGGATAATTATCTGAAAACAAGATCTGTGCTATCGAGGACAACCTTCTATTTTGTCGGTCAGAAAATACTTGTGGGACACCCCCTGCACCGTCCCCAGTGGCAAGGAACATAGGCTGTTGAAATGTAAACAAATTCCCCCACTTGAGAGGAGGTTGGGGAAGACAAGGCACCTCATGAGAAGCAGCAGAGTCCAGGAGGAAGAATAATTCAGTTGCAAACGACAAAAGCTTGGTTTCCAAGTTTTGAGCTGCAGGCTTTCCTGTAAAGATGATCCGACTTGCGATGGTTAGACTAATCAACTTTACGATGATGTGAAAGTGATAGGCCTTTGGTAGAATCCGTACTTGGAATTTTGAGCTTTTATCTTTTCCCAGGCCAGTGATGTGCAGTCTGATCCTTTCTCTGGGCGGCGGCCGCCGTGCCCAGCCAGCTCCGCGATCAGGAGGGTAAACAACCGATGTACTTAAAACCCTCTGGACCCAGACAACCACTCTGCTTTTCACTGTCATTACGGTATGCAATCAATTACATGGGATATTCAGCATTTTGTTAGAAAACAGGCTTTGTGTTAGATGATTTCGCCCAACTGCAGACTGATGGAAGTGTTCTGGGCACCTTGAAGGTGAGACAGGCTGGGACCCGGGACCCTTTGCTGCAGGGCTTGCACTGGACACACCTCTCCTCGAGCAATAAAATACAAGGAAACTGTAAGGGACTAAAAACAACTGTGTGCATGCACCGTCAGGGCAAACTCTGGACAAAAGATACAAAAGACCAAAAAACCCAACTGCCACTTCTGAAGAGCCCGGGAGAAAAGCAGGGTGTCGGGAGCAAAAGCAGAGTACTGCGCATGCCCCCTGCACACACCACCATCAAAGGGATGGGCAAAACACCTATGCCACCCCTCCTGACGACCCCTGGACACACTCCTACCCTCACCCCATATAAGGAACCATCGTGCCCCGCCATCAGCGTGCGAGCAAGGACACCTGTTTCTTGTTTCGCTTCCCCTGTTGCAGCAGCGGCCCCCATAAAGCCTTGCCTGAATTTCTCGTCTGGCCTCTTATCAGTTTCTATTGATTAAGGAGGCCGAGAGCCCTGGTCGGTAACAAAGGTGGGCTGGGCTAAGCTGTGACCTTCGGTAGGTAAGTGAGGCGTATTCAGTGCATTTTCAACGTGCGATAGGTCTGCCAGGAGGGAGCCCCACCATGAGCTCAGGAAGATCTGTCGTGAACCATTGGATCCTGAGAATAATAGATGGGGTGAACACTATGTTTTTTTATTATTTTGATTACCCAACCTACAGCATAAAAACATTCAATTGTTTAGCCAAAGTTGAACCAGGAAATGGTAGACATGGTTGAAACTGGCATGGAACTGCCACGTTGTCTTTCGCACTTGGTGTGTTATGGGTATTTACTTGAATAATTTAAACAAGGGGAGGACTTTTGCAATAGTTTATGGAATCCTTTGCAGAGACTTTGATGAGCTGCTACAATTTTGAAAGGAAAAATCTTTGATGTTAGAAAAAGACTGACAGGCACCAAGGATCATTCAGTATCCCAAACCACACGGGCCAGGTGCTTTAGAGAGTCCAGACAGGGGTAGCAACGTTTCACTAGGCGTTTAAGATGTGTATACAGTTAGAGATAAATACAGGAGGAAGGTTGGAAGATGGTGCGTCGAGCAGTGGGTGCTGATTACGTCTGCGGTGGGTTGAGGATGGGGTTGTTAGGGGAATCTTTGGTTGCTGTTTTCACATTCTTTGGGAAAAAAAGTGGAAATTCTGCGTGATTTTAATATTGAACTTAGCATTTTGTTTCTGTTTATTTTCGTATTTAAACAATTACTAAAAGTAATAAAAACTATGGGTACAAAGATTCAAGACTAAAAATATTTTAAAATAAAACCCAAACTATGAAAACCAAACTTGAAAAAGCTTTAAAACTTCTTTTTCCTTGTTCTGGAAGCACATGCAATTCCTAGACGAAATTTCTTCCTTCTGTTGAAATAACTTTTTAGGTCCAAGATGGAGCTGCTCCTGCCTGGGAGCCATGTCAGCAACCCGAAGCTTAGGGAACTTTTGTGTCCCTATGAACACTCTGCTTGAACAGAAACTCATGCATCCGGTCAGCCAGCCCCAAGCCAGACCAGCATTGGTTTCCTTACTTACCTCCTTCCTCCGTCTCACCACAGAAAGGTGAGTCTGCAGCCCCAGCCAGTCAAGTACTTTCTATTTCTCTCTCCCTTGTTCTTTATCCTATAAAAGCTTCCTGTCTTCCTCTTCATGGTGAGGCTCTTCCAAAAGAGACTGTCCACTTCATGAAGGGTTAAACAAAGTGTGTTTGTATCACCTAAATTGTCTTCTTTAATCATCATTTTAAAATCCATCCTTCCTTCCTTCTTCCTTCCTTCCTTCCTTCCTTCCCTCCCTCCTTCCCTCCCTATAGGGCTAAAGTCAAATATGAAAAATTTATTAAACCCTTTTTGATGCAAAAAGATGAACAGTAATTTTATAATCCACTTCTTAATAAATACATGTGGATTCCACTCTTTCCTAATCTTTAAGTAAATTGTCATTACAGGGAGGCATGGCATATTTTTACTTCAGTTTTTAAATTCTCCCCAGACGGTATATTGTATCTCAACTGCAGAGACATAACATAATAGCTGATTTCATGCCCACAACAGCCATATAAAGTGTTTCCAGAGAGAGTACTTGGAGTTACTGGTGTCCTCTTTGTATACTATCTTTATTCACCATATTGAATCCATTCTAGATTTTACTTCCAGACCATCCATGTCTACTGCCACTGTCCTTATTCTGGTCTTCATTCCCTCACCTAAATTCAAAGCCTATTTACCAGACTTGTATCTGTGTTCTCTCATATGATATAACACATCCAAGTCAGAGCTGCTCTGCTCAGTCTTTATTTCCTTTGCTGGAATTTAACCAGGACTCGGCCATCGCCTCCATGCCTGAATTCCTGGCTGGAGCTCAGATAACACAATTCCCTTTGATGTCTTATACACACACACACACACACACACATATTAGCAAAGTGTAGACTCTTGTCGTGGCCTTGGAGATTTCAGGTGGTATCTCTTTAAGAACGTGTCAGATTTATTTTGAAACTTGACTAATGCTACCCTCTGCATTTTAAAAAAAAAGGAGGTAAAGAAATCAAAGTGATTGTAATTGTCCCGTGTAATCCAGATCTCTATTATAATGTAAAGTATGCTATGACCCTTTTAATTTTCAGTTTTAACAACCAACAGCAGCTCAGACAGAGAACTGACACGGGGCCCCTAAATCCATATCGGACACAGGAATGCAGAAGGACAGATTTGTATTCTGGGTATATGTAATCATATATTCACAGCATACGTATTGCCTTGATAAGTCTCTTAGGCCTTGTCTACTGTTAGCAATAATTTGTCAAATAGACTCTGATTTTTAAAATCTGGATAACAGGTGAGCATTCAAGTTCTGTCTTAGAGGAAAAAGTATATTGGAAAGTATATCTGTTCTGTAATAAGGATGTGATTTCTGCACATTCATGACTGAACGGACTTGGTCAGTGTTATATTGTCAGGCAATGGGCTCTGGATGTCGACACATTACTCGTACTAGAAGGTAATTAGTATTTTTAGCAAATGTTGAAAAAGTAACATGAGCCTGAAGTCATTCTGTATCAACCTCATCTATTGGATTCAAGACAATTTCATGTGTAACTTACAGCCATGTGTTGTAGAATTATACTGTAAGTTTTCAATTTGACTGGACCATAGTTTCCCTTAGGAAGTTTTCTCTTTTAAAAAAATATGCAAACTTTATGCATAGTTAGGATTTTAAATGTCTGCCTTGACTCTCAACTCATTTAAAAAGTTCTTCGAAAGTGTAATTAACAACTTAAAAATGTTACTAAAACCGGAAGTATATCATTTTAACCCATCGGTATTTAGCTTAAGTATAGGCAAGGTTTGAGTTAGCTGCATTCTTATTCTCTATAAAACATAGACATGATCTTGACAAATATGGGCTCCATCAGTACATTTAATCCTTTTGGGATTAATAGCCCCAATTTAGTTTTAAGATTTTAATAGAAAAGGCAGCTCTCTGACAGCATAGGTAGAAATAAAACCCTGCAGGTAAATCTCATGTACTTTCTGTTTTGGAAAGGACTGCAAAATTCCCATTACTTTTCCTCTCCAAATAAAAGAAAAATCAAGACATCTTCTAAACAGTGTTACATCTTCTAGCAAACTCCTATTGTATTTTTTAGCTTTTAATAAAGAGCTTTAAAAATGTTGTTTTACTAGTTAGTATATTAAGATATATTTTACAGACCTTTTCAATCCTTGGTTACTTTGAAGACTCCCAAAAGGTGATGGATTTCAGAGGAGCGTTTCTTCTTTTCTGGGGGAGTGAAGGTGGCCTTGTTTATTCATGACACACTGCTTGGTCCGTGGTCACTTTGAGGCAGCTCTGGGCTCAGACCCCATCTGTCCTCTTCCTCCACTCAACTATATTTGGTAACTGAACTCATGTTTCCCCAGACGGCCCTGGCCAGAGATTCCAGAAGCCAGCTCTAAGGGCTGGGTTCTTAGAAAATTAAAAGCACTTAGAGTAGAGAGAACTATATTTGTGGATCTAATAAACATGGGATTGACACATGTTCCTCTACTCTCTGACCTTGTGACGGGAAATCCCCACCTGTCTTTTAAATGTATTCTTAATCAATTAAATGCTCAGTGTGTGACTCTGAGAAGAAAAAGCCGTACTCCTAAAGAAGGCTCTTCTAACTATAATCTTCGGCTCTGTGCATTTAACTTAGTCACATGGTAGATTATCTGAAAATATCCAGTAACTATTTAAAAATTAAGCCACCTGTCAAATTGAGTGGAGAGCCCCACTGGCCTCTCACTTCCATTTGTTAATTAACAATTATGATATGACTTTGTGTGGGTTGAGGACATTGTCCATCTTGCGATTAAATAGACATGCACACACAGGGCCTGAATCTTCCACACATTGCAACGCCGAGCTCTCAGCCCAAGGTTCAGCACATCCTGACCATCCAGCAAATATTTGTGGATGAAATAAATAAATGTGGAACGGATACTGTTCAGGACAATATGAACCCTTTCACAGCTGTAAAAAAAAAAAAAAAAAAGTCTCACAACCGTCTCATTACTTATTCTGTAGCATATCGTTATAACATATTCTAATATTTTGAACTTCCAAATAACAAAACACAAAAATTCTTCTGTTCCAAGGTCAGGCAGTGGAGCCAAATATAAGTGGCGGAAAATAATAACACAAAACTTCCTGGTGCGGTAAATTTGGAAATGAAGTGCCTAGTCTTTCTTCGTCTGGATAATATCGTTCTAGTCGATGCAGGTTCTTACCTAAAGAAGTTTTTTCTCATGGTGGACCACTTAGGAAGGGCTCCTCTGAAACTTTACAGGCAACGCTGGTCCTTTATAATCGGTCCTTCTTGAAAATACCAATAGATACATTCGTGGGCTGTTTCACTGCTTATAGGGAGGAGAAACCCCTCTGGCCGGTAAAAAAAAAAATGCGCTTATGTCTTCTTCTTACTAAAACCCTTAAGATAAGAGTAAAAACCCAAAAGGATAAAAATTGGGAGCGAAGGCAGTAAAAGACTCCAGAAATGGACAAAATGGCTGGGAAATGGTTAATAGAAAGATAAGTGGTCTAATTAAACTGGAAAGTAAGTGGCTGGAGGGGGAGGTGCCCGTGGGAAGCAGTGATGGCCCCGAGGCACAGAAAGGCTGGAATTGGAGGCACCTGGCCTCTTCCTGAAGCTCATTCTAACTGGCAAGTTTGGTGAGGCCGGTGCTGAGACAGGGCATTGGCTGAAAGAGCCCCAAGCGAGCAGTCAGAACTGCCGCCCGTTTCCACATCCTGCACACCATCCGTCACCCTCGCAGAAGAGCAGGCATCTTGTTCTCTGGAGCATAAGACGGTGTCCAGGACCAGGGCCGTGGACACAGCGGACGGAAAGGGTGAGGCCCGGAAAGTCATTTCTGGGAGCTGGGTGGGGGGAGGAAACAGAGGCTTGGACTAGTGCCGTACTTCTAGAACAGAGGAGTGATGGGAATGTGGAAAAACAGTAACATTTGATACAGCTTGGCATCGTTGTGTCTGTGACATTAATATCTGTACCTTTGGCGTTTGAAAATGTCATGATCAAAAGTTAAAAACCTCTGTTGTGTCCTGAGGCAAAGTGCAGGTGGAAGAGATTATAGGAATCAAAATGTTGTGACCGTTCCATGACGTTACCTTACTTGTTACCTTAGTTAAGGAAAGAGTCGCTGAGAGCAAGGACACAAGTGGCTACAAATGCCACTAGACAATGAATAATCTCTCCCTCCTCCCCCGCCCCTCCCCCTTCTTCATTTAAAGATAAATGGATGCTAACTGTATGACCCAAGCTTCCCCTAAATGTCTTAACAGATTTTATTGTTGTATTAATAGTAAATTATGCAGGAGCCACTAGGCATTTTCTCCCTCTGCAGCAGACACCACCTAGGCAATAACTTTTGTAAATCCCGGGGTTCATTTTTACAAGCCGACCTAAAGTGTGTGTTGGGGACCTGCGCACTCATACTAACATCTCCTATGAAGACACTACCAGGAAGATGCACATCCTTGCAGTTTCTAGAAAGAGATGGGAATGCAACCGGGTGAATGTTCACTGCAGAGTGACAAAAGGATTCATAATCTGTTATTGGTAAACTAGGGACTCATCCTTTTCTGTTGTTGTGGAGTCATTCCCAAACCAGTGACAGGACGCTTCCCGTTCCTCTTTCCAGGAAGAGTCGCCAAGTTATATTATGTTTACTGTGTCTTGGTCACAGGAGAAAATTCACACCTTTTTGTAGAAATAAAAAGTTGAAGGTTGCAGGTGTGAAAACCGTCATAAAGATGTTGATTGGTGTGTATGATGGAAACGCTGTTGTGTTGTCTACAGGGATATGGGGGCTGGTGCTTCTGGGGGAGATGCTGGTCCCAGCCCAGGAGAGAGCAGAGTTTTTGGAGCCTGGAGGGACACAGGGGTAGGGGGTTCGTGCAGGATAGCACAGGGGCTCATCAGAGCGAGGTCTGACCGTGGACGCCTGGGCACTGAGCATTAGGCACGGTGGCCTGGGGGGGCTGAGTGACAGCAGTGGGAGCCTCTGTGTGCTAAAGGCCACGGGGCCAGAACATTGTGTCACCATGAATCTCGGTGGTGGGCATGCTGGTTCACGGACCAGAGAGGCCTCGCCCTCGTGTCCCTGGAGCGCCCGGTTCCCAAAGCCTGGGGTAACACCTGGGAAGTGATGAAGCTTTGAGAAGAATAAAGAAAAAAGAAAGAAAAAGGTAGCTGTGGTCCTGAGAAGCCTCAAAGATAGATACGATTTTATTCAAAAAGACAAAAGTGCAGCAAACCATGCTTGTTTAACAAGTATTATAAGAATCTGAACACAAAAGTTCTTTTCCTTAGGAGAGATTCTTGATCAAGTCTCTTAAGTTATTACAGGAAGGTTCTGGGGATGTTACGGATGAGACCTGTGCATACGCAGGTGTATGGTGTGTGGTCCACTTTTATTTACCCCCAGAGCCCATTTCTGTGAGCACCGAGGTCAGGGTGGGGCTGTGACCCCTCCACTGGATCTTAGTTCATCTTCCAAATGGTTACTTCTTCTTCTTTGTATAAAACTTCCTGCTCTCTCCAAGGCCTGCACTGAGGGGCCCACCCTCCGTCCACATGTTTTCAATTAAGACTTGGGCTCTGGTTGAGCTCCTGCTTCTCCCCACTCCAGGTGCATCCCGTGCCCTGGTGACATCAGCCTGTTTGTCTATTTCCTCCGCACCCATGTGTATTCTACCTGCCTAGCTCTAGCCATCTTCATCTCCCTTCTCTTTACAGATGACCTGGGGGGACCGCTCCCCCTCTCTCAACCTGCTTCATAGCAAATTATTAAAAAATTCATGTCTCAGAACAATAAATATTAATCATCTCACAGCGTTTCTGTGTGTCGGGAATGCAGTAGGGTCTGAGCCTGGTGATTCCGGGTCAGGGTATAGTGACACTGACGTACAGACGTTTCCCAAGGCTCCTTTCCTCTGAAAGCAGGACTGGACTTGGGACTCTGAGGCAGCCGGATTCACCTAGAGTGAGTGACTCAAGAAAGGGCAAGGTCCAAGCCCCCATGTCATTTATGACCCGGCCTTGAGGTCACATTCCTTCCTGTCTGCAGCATCCCCGGTTACACAAGTCACACCGCTCCCTGTGCGAGGGGGCTCCACAGGGGTGTGGCTACGAAGAGGCAAGATCATCTGTGGTCTTGTTGGAGGCTGTCCACCACACCTTTATTCCATTGGCCGCACCTGGACATGCTCCCTTTTCAAAACTGCAAATTCAAGCGTCTCCGTATTTAAGCGGAAACTTCCATCCTTGAGGGCTCTCACTGTTGTTTCTTTGTCACCGAGGCTTCCAGGCTGTGGTCAGTCTATTTCCATATTCCCCATCTGCCCGCTTTACAGTTTCAGGCTGAGTAACGACACGGCATATTTTGGTGCACAGGTATACAAACTTCCGTTTAGAAGGTGAGAACCTTGGTTGTTCAGACAAACTCTAGGCAAAAGTAATCAAAGCTTCTGTGATGGAAGGGGTGTGAAAAGGAGTGTGCAGACCTGCCCCTTCATCCTTCTTTGATCTTTTCTCACCCTGGGGGCCCAGGAAGCTCCGAAAATCCTCTGATTCTCCAGGAGCTGGTCCCCTTACCCATTCTGGACACTTTCTTTCCCCCTTCATTCCTGGCATGGGCTACCAGCAAACAGGGATCATAGGGCAGTACAAAAAATAGTTAACTGAGAAACCTGATCAGGAAACAAATAAAATTAGAGGCATAAAATGCTTGCAGAATTGTCCGAATGAGCCACTTATTGGCCCATTTGGTGATTCTGGGAGCAAGTGTCCTGCAAACCATGGCCAGTCTTCCTACTTCTTCCTCTTACTTTGTATGTGGCTTGGACACATGCCACAGAATCAGGAGTGCCCCAGAGCCTTGTTTGATTAAACACGTTGTTATGTTCATCTGTACACAGCAGCGAACTTCAGATTTGTCCCTCATGAGTTCTATTTTATGAACTGTGGTTAAATCTGCTGCGTACGTGTAGCCTAAGCCTGTGGGTGGTCTTTTGATCATAGGCTTCTGCTACTTGGGATGTTTGCCAATTTTTGTATGCGCACAAAAATGAATAGAATTTTATCACAATAGCAGTAAATGGAGAGTTGACATTGAGAATAGATTTCTCCATGCACGTTATCAATGGATATTGGGGCACAGTTAGTAATTATGATCTTAAGCAGAGATAATATCATTTTCAGCTTGGTTCTTAGGGTCCGGCTGTAGAGAAGTTTTATTCCTCTGGGCTTAAAAGCCAGTAACATTAATTTCAAGGCATTTTTTTTATTGAATTCAAGCAAAATATGTTTAACATTTCTTTATAAAGAATAACATGGATATCAAGTTGAATAAAGAGAGAGAAGTGCAGACTGGTGTTTGGAATAGTAACATAAAATCTGGAAAAATTATTGGTAATAGAAGAATACACCATGGACAACTGGGTTTTATCCAAGTTATAAAGGTTGGTTTAATTAACACCCAAAGATCTAATACTTAATTCTCCATATTGATAAGTCAAAAGAGAAAAGCTCTGTGGCTATAATTAACACCCAAAGATCTAATACTTAATTCTCCATATTGATAAGTCAAAAGAGAAAAGCTCTGTGGCTATCTCCATAGATTATTCATGAGCCTTTGGACACAATTTAAGATCCATTCTCAGTTAAAAAACTACCTTAGTGGGGTGGGGAGGGAAGGGGTCTACTGTAACGTAATACATTAATTATATTAAAGCATATGTGTACGTGGTCCAGTTGTGGTCATACACACATTTATTCACACACACCTAAGATGCAACACGTAGTGACACAAGGTAAAACCCCAAGGAACACAAACCATAGAATGCACATCTTAACCTACTCTGAGGAAAAGGAGGGAACAGAGTACGGGAATAAATGGAATGCTATGGGAAGAACTGATTTTGTAGCGTAAACAATTCTCCATAAAGATATTATACAAATGTTATAGAACCTCAATTAAAACAGCATTTGTGTGTGTGTGTGTGTGTGTGTGTGTAACTTGATAAACTGATGTGGGTTTGTCTGGAGGAATTAGCATGGCAAAATAAACAGGAAGATTGTGAGAAAAGGGACAGGACTGGATGGGTAGCAGCCCTTCGAGACTGCTGGTGTGCACACCAGCTCCTTATGGAAAACAGGGATGGGATGATGGCTTGAATGCGATGACAGATCTTTTCTCGTACGAGAAGCACATTACATCAAGATGTCAGCACATATTCAATAACTACATCCATTTCTTGTTCGCATCGAAATCCACTGACCTGGCCGCATTGCGGTTTAAAGAGCTGGAGGCCCACTCGCTTCCTGCAGCAAAATGAGAGTTCGTTTGGCTCACGCAAACCGGCGGGAGAAAAGGATGCGGGATGAGTCAATAAGTATGCGGTTACAGGACTATATTCAAGACAGGATTAGGATAAAAATAATGTACATTTCAGTGTTTGTAGGATCATCATTATATATGTATATAATATATGTATGTATATATATATCCGTAAATCTATACTGATATCTGTTATTTCTCTCTCTTTTCTGGCACATAAATGACACATTTTAAAGTTTTCCTGGAGGGTGACATTGGGCAACCAGGGAACGAGCGCCCTCTGACCGGGTGTGAGCAGGGCTGAGCGGGACATGGCCCCAAGGTGGCTGTACAGTGTTACTTCTAAAAATGGCATCAGAGATTATCTTGACTATAACTGTTCTTCCTCCTTATTCTTTGCCTAATTTATCATCATAATTTTTAACATGTACTTTTTAACATACCAAGAAGTGAAACGGAAAAGGTGTCCCAAATGTACTGTTAAGGGAAACAAGCACGTTGCATCCTGGTTATTCTACCTGGAGGGTGAGATTAAAGAAAACTTTCAATCCTTTTTTTCCCTTTTTATATCTGAAATTTGTGTGCTTGCACTACACTCACCATCAAAAAAAAAAAAAAAAAAAATGAAGCCTAAAAGGTTACCCACACACTGAGCTAAAGTCATTTTAACCTTTCAACATTGTTTCTTGACCGACGAACCTATGAGAGTAAAAAATTTTGAAGTCGTTTCGGTACAAAATAGGGAATAATCAATTCAAGAGATTCTGGATTCAGTATGTTTCAGTTCAGAGAATTACAAATAAACTTCACTGATTTTAGAACCTTAAACCAGAGCCCCTCTGCTGCGGGGTGGCCCTGGCCTGTGGATTGGCCCGTCGGATCCGAGCACAGTGGGCCGTGTGCTGTGTCTGTGAACCATCCTTTTCGCCTGGCTGACATCAAAATGGCACGTCTTTTGACCCACTCAGTCCCAGGTCTGTTCCGAGGACACAATCTCAACTACAGGAAGAGCTTTACTCAAAAACACGTAACAATTCCACATCACTTATAGTAGCAGAAAACTGAAGCAACTTTGATACAATTTATGGAACAGTTTAGCAAACTCAGGAAATTTTGAAGGGGCCATAAAAAGTGACTTTTTGAAGTGTTTACATTATTTAGAAAAAAGGAAAACAGGAAGGAAACCAATAGTTTTTACAGCTTGAATATAAATTAAAGCTTAAGAATCTTCGCATGGCTGAAAGTTCTGATGGTTGACATGGAAATGGTTTGGTATTTTTTTAAAAAGTAAAGACTTCCCTAAACCGTAAGAGGCCATTTGATTTGTTTTTTCTCCATCAGAGGGGAAAGGCAGATCTACCAGGATAATACGATATTTAAAAAGCGGCTTCGAGACTTCTTTGACGTAAACCACCACGGACAGCCCCTGTTTCTCCTAAAGTTCGCATTTTCGCTGCCTCAGGGAGTCTCGGGGCGGGGGAGCATCAGACTTGCACAGGGAGCGTTTGCTGCAGGACAGGCGGGGACAGGGGGACAGCTGCCCCCAGCTTCAGGGGCCGCCCCCCGAGGAGCCTGCCCTGGACCATGCGGCCGTCACTCCCGGGAAAGCAGAAAGGAAGGAAGAATGTGACCAAGGGGGAAACCAGCTGTTGGAGCAAAGAAGGATTTAGACGCTGAAAAAACGCCAGCGTGGAGGACAGTTGCTCTGGCACGGAAATCCCGGGTCTGCCCTCGCCTGCTTCTGCTGGACTCGCTGTTTCTCAGCGCTTGCCCTTCTGGGAAGGAATTTGCTCCGAGCTGGTGCGCCTTTAGCCCCGAGGTTTCTTCTGACGGACGGAGGAGCAGGTGTTGCAGAAGCCTGCGGCAGAAATGGCGCTGACCCGGGGGCTCATCTGACGCCTGTCACTCTTACTGTAGTTTGGCTGGAGCGTATCGTTTCTTATCCAGGAGTCTTTCTGCAGGAGAAAAGCCAAGCCAACTATTTATAACACTTATGGGCAATTGCTTGTCCATAGACACAGACTATGCTTTTAATACCATGTTTATTTCTGATTTATAAATTGAAACTTATACTCATGAATGCACGACTGAAACGTACATGAATGTGATTCAGGATGACCTTTTCAAAGAAAGGGTGTTGATATTTTCATCCTAAAAGATATTAAACTCTCTTGGCTTAATTTTATCTCCCCAGCAAATTTTCAGAAAAGCCCTTGGTCGGAAAGCCCATGGTCATATCGGTATTAGAGGGAAAAAAAAGCGTATGTAGAATGTTAGATTGTCAAACACTTGAGGAGTTTAATTTCTTATACTATTTTTATACTGTTTCATTTCTTGATTGTTTTTAAGAAATTTTTTCCAAAGCAAAAGAAATGCGTGTATGAATTATTCACATTTTCAGTAAAGACAAGGAAACTTAAATAAGGCCAAAATGTCCAACATATTTACGAGGCCGAGCCTTCCTATCATGTTCAGAGTGAGAGCCGATGTCCTCCTGGGGTGCCTGGGGTCTGCTTCCTAGCTTTATCTTGGTGGTTTCCCCTGGTTCCACGCTCACCCTGGTCTTTCCGTTCAAGCACACAGAGCTTTCTGCTGTCCCTGGACCGTCACGCTGCCTCGGGGCTGGGCTGTCCCTCAGTCAGACGTGGCACCTCCCAGAGAACAGAATACGCTGGACCCTCCCTTCACATCTTTCGTCAAAAGTCAAGCTCTTAGCTGGCTTTTCTGTCCACCCATCTACAATCTAACCTCCGTTCTCCTTCTGTGCTTTATAACCCCTGGTCCCTTATTCTCTTGTTTAGCTAACAATGTTCTTCTTGCTTCTCTTATTATTATTTATATTCTCCACCAGAACATAAGCTCTAAAGGAGGGGTTTTTAAATTTTGTTTACTTTTCCATCATCTGTGTATAACAAGTGCCCGGGACATAGTAGGTCCTCAATAAATGCCTAGAAAGGGAGGCCTTGAAAATATGACGTTTGGGTGCAATTGGTCTGATGCTACTGTTACCACTCAACCCGAGGAGTTTAAGGCTTGCATTTGCCTCACAGCTCAGGGAAGGACCTGCCATCCAGTGCCCCATTCAGGTTTCCTGAGGAGAATAATAATAATAATAATAATGATAATAATAATAATACCTGCATCCTAGTGCTTTGTGCTTGGCCTCTTTACAAGAACTAATTCATTCAATCCTTTAACACCTCCGCGAGTTGGGCCCTGTTATCTAGATCGATTTCATAGATGAGAAATTGAGGCCAGTTCCCTGACTCACCCGCTATCTTGGAGCTAACATGACGGGGGACTGGTATGAGATAGATCATCAGAATCAAAATACGCATTTGTCACTGTGAAGCTATGGTGTTCAGGAGAGCCAAAAAGGGATGAAATGTAAGCAGGCAGATCTAATCTGAAAGCAATGAAGAAATGTTAATGGATTTTAAACCAGGGAGTGACATAATTAGGCTTGTGTGTTGGAGGAATTACGCAGGCGGCAGAGTGGAAAAAGAAAAGGAGAGAACAGATGACATGAACCAGATGACAGAATACAGAACTCATTGTCATCAGGGGAAGAGGTGATACAAAAGGAGAGTAGAATTCAGCTGTGCGTGAGCCAGAATCCACTGGGGGCTGGGTAGAGCGAGGACCCAGCAGCGGCTTCCAGGTTTCTTACTTAAGCAGCTAGAAATAGATGATGGAGCCATTAATCCCGACTAGGGATGTAAGAAGAGTAGATTTGGAAGGGAACAGTATAGCTGAAATCAAGGGAGAAGAGGCCCTTTCAAAGAAAAGATGGCATGAAAATCTCAAATATTGCCAAGAGGTCAATAAGCACTAAACAGCGCTGTATGGATTTGGCAATCAGTAGCTCACAGTTGGTGACGTTTGGCAGGGGGGCTGAAGGGCAGACTCCGGTCTAATGGTAGGTCAGCTCAATCATCTTTAGGAGTTTGAAGGGGAAGAAGTAGAGATGGTGCGTGTACACCCTACGAGTTTCCACACGGAAAGAGAAGCGGTGGAACAGGGCAGGGGCTCATTCTTACCTGTGTTTCAAGGATGGGAGTGACTTGATTGTTTTAATGGAATTGATGGTAAATGCCAGTTGTACTGAATTCTTGTTGTTGCTGTAGCATATCACCACAAACTTATTGGCTTAAAACACACAAATTTGTTCTCTTTCAATTCTGAAAGTCAAAAGTCTAAAATCAAGGGGTTGGCAGGGCTGTGTTACACCTGGGGGCTTCGGGAGGGACATCTGTTGCCTTGTCTTTTCCAGCTTTCAGAGGTGTCTGCATCACCTGTCCTCTGCCCCCTGGCCCTCCATCTATAGGCAGCAGCATGGCACTTCTCTCCCCTCTGACCTCCTGCCTCTCCCTTATAAGGATTCTTGAAATCACGTCGGGGCCCCCCCCCCCCCCGGATAATCCAGGATAATCTTGCATCTCAAAATCCTTAAATCAATCACATATGCAAGTTCTTTTTGCCGTATAAGGTAACATTCACAGGTTCTGGGCATTAGGGTATGGACATTTTGGGGGCCATTTATTTGTCTACCACAGTCCACCCTCTGTCCCAAAAGACTCTCATTTATTTTATATGCAAAATACATTCACCCCATTCCAAAGTCTCCCAAAGCCTCAACTCAAGTCCAAAAATTTCATCTAAATCTCATCAGCTCAAAAGATCCAAATCCCATCACCTAAATTAGGTAAATCAGGTATGGGTGAGACTGCCTATGAACCACCCTCAGACAAAATTCCCCTCCATCAATGTAGCTTGGAAGCTAGAAAGCAAGTTATCTGCTCCCAAAATAGAGTGTTGGGACAGGGATAGGGTACCAGTTATAAACATCCCTGTTCAAGAAGGAAGAAAATGGAAGAAGAAAAAAGGGCACTTGTGGGTCCCAAGAAATTAAAAAATCCAGAAAGGCAAACACCATCAGATTTCAAGGCTTGGAAACAATCCTTTGTGGCTCTGGGCTCTGCTTTCTTGGCTTGAGGCTCTTCTCTTGGATACATCCTTCCTTTTGAACGAAAGGTAGCACATGTTTGCAGCCGAGTAGTTTAACAGATGGTGGCCTGCCTACAGAATTTTGCGAGTCCTGCAGCCTTTTGCATTTCTCTGTCCCTTTCAGCGCAACCTGGCAGTGCTTCTGCTGATCGAATGTTCTTAGGTACCTTGTGGGTCTTCTGTGCACTCACAGGGATTCACTCCATGGAACAAGAGTCTTTCCTGAAAATCCTACGTAAATCCTGCCTTTTACTGAGAAGGCTGGAGGGACCCAGGGGTCACATGTCCCCCTCTTCAGAAGCGCCCTGTGTGCTTGATTCCTCTTTTGATCTTTTCAAGGCACTAGCCAAAGGTCATCCAGCCAAACTCTTGGCTTTCTTGTCAGAATATGCTTTCTGGACAGTGAATTTCCTCATTGTAATACCTTTTGCAATCTGGACAGGCTGAGAATTTCCCAAGTCATCAAGTCCTGGTTCTTTTTCGTTTAACAGTTCTGTCTTCTTATATGGACCCTTGTGATCATGCAGGTCCGCCCAGATAATACAAAGCAATCTCCCCATCTCAAGGTTTTTAGCTTGATCGCATCTGCAAAGTTCTTTTGCTGTGTAAGGTGGCATATTCACAGGTTGGAGGATTAGGTCATGGACATTTCGGGACCATTATTCAGCCTACCACATCAGTAGACGGGGAGAGATTAATGATACAGGAAATTAAAGGAGAAGGGGGTGATAATCTTGAAGAAGCTAGAGGCAATTAAATCCAAGTCAAAGGGGGTTATTTGTGTGGCGTAAGGAGCGCCGCACAGTCCCGGGTAGGCTGTAAGTCACTTCCTGCTCCTGTGTATGGAGCCCTGATGGTTGCTTTCCTGACATAACCCTTTGGGGGCCAGCTCATGGTTTATTCAGGAATCCAACTCACTAAGAAACATGTCAACTCCTGAGTTCATTGGCCCTAAGTTAGTTCCCTCTACTGGTAACTACGTCTGCATCTTTAATTCCCACGCACCTCTCTCAAATTAGTGGAGTCTATCTTAAGTTTATTTGAAAATCTTGCCTGGGAAAACAACATCTTCATCTGACTTCTGCAGTAAGGCTAAGATCTTTTGTTTAACTAAGAATCCTTTATGGGTCTTTGTCGAGCAAGGTTTTTTTTTTTTTCCTCCCCTTCCAGTCTTATCGCTGTTTATTTGGGATACAGAAATATTTGCCTTGAGAGACCTTCTTTCTTCTAATTCTTTCAAACCAGCTGGTTCTTTCCTAACATATTTTTCTTTCCCTCTCTTCTTTGGTAATAGCTCCCTAAAAACAGCAAATAAAAGGCAGTGGGCGCTGATGAACTGTCCAGTCACTTTCCCTAGAGCATGACTCAGTTGGCATGTGATCAGCTTACTAGTTTTGCAAGAAATAGTTGGTTTTGGTTTTTTTTTTTTTGAAGAGTCTGTGCTTTTTCTTAAAATTTATTTTATTTATTTATTATTTTTGGCTGTGTTGGGTCTTTTTTACTGTGCGTGGGCTTCTCATTGAGGTGGCTTCTCTTGTTGCAGAGCGTGGGCTCTAGGCACTCAGGCTTCAGTAGTTGTGGCACGTGGGCTCAGTAGCTGTGGCGTACGGGCTCTAGAGTGCAGGCTCAGTACTTGTGGTGCACGGGCTTAGTTGCTCTGCGGCATGTGGGGTCTTCCCGGACCAAGGCTTGAACCCATGTCCCCTGCACTGGCAGGTGGATTCCTAACCAATGCGCCACCAGGAAAGTCCCTGTGATATATTTTGAATTAAATTTTTTGTGTATGTGGTTTGAGTTATGAGACCCAGTTATTCCAGCATCAACGGTTGAGAAGATTTTTCTCCCTTCAGTGGATTACTTTGTTGTTGTTTTGGTGAAAAATGAAATGACTGAATATGTGAGTTTACTTCTGGGCTCTCTACTCTATTTCATCAAAGGATTTAATGTTACTTTTTGCCAGTACCACAATGTCCTAATCAACATAACTTTGTCGTAAGTCTTGAAATCAACTTTGTTCTTTGTTCAGCTTTGGCTATTCTAGGTGCTATGCACTTCCACATGAATTTTGCAGTCAGCTTCTCAATTTTTATTTATAAAAAAGCTTGATGGAATTATAATTGATATTCATTAAATCTGTAGAGTCTTTCAATGAATGAATATGGTATACATCTCCATTTACTTAGATCTTCTCTAGTTTCTGTCACCAATTGTGTGTAGTTTTTTTTTTTTTGTGTGTGTGTGTAGTTTTAAGTGTGAAGGCCTTGCACATCTTTTCTTAAATATATTTATATTTCATTTAAAAAATTATCGATCGAATTTTTAATTTTTTTCTGCTAGTGTACAGAAATATAATTGATTTTTGCATATTGACCTAGTATCCTGCGATCTTGCTAAACTAACATTAATTTTAATCACTCATTTGTATATTCTTTAGGATTTTCTATATGTCTTTAGTGAATAAATGCATTCTTATTTCTTCTTCTTCAATTTTATGCCTTTTTTTCCTGGCTTATTACACTGGTTGGTACCTTCAATAAAGATTGAAGTGGAGTGGGTGAGCATCTTTACTCTGTCCTTGATCTTAAAGGGAAAGTGTTCATTATTTTACCATTTTGTATTGTGTTATCTGTAGTTATTTTGTAGATAACTTTATCAGATTGAGGAAATCCCCTTTATTTTCTGAGAGATTTCTTTATCACAAATAGGTGTTAATTTTTTTCAAATGCTTTTTCTACATGTGTTACATACTTTTCCTCTTTTATTTTTTTTTATTTTGGTGTATTACATTGACTGATTTTGGAGTATTAATTCAACCTTTTATTCCTGGGAGAATTCTACTTGGCCATATTTTTTAAAAAATACATAAGTGGATTTGATTTCCTAATATTTTGTGTGTGTGTGTATTATTCATTCATGAGGGACATTCATCTGTAATTTTCTTTTTCTATAATATCTGTCTGGTTCTTCTGGTATCAGTATTAGGCTGAGCTAGTAAAATGCATTGGAAATTCATTTCTCCTCCTCTATTTTCTAAGTCTTTGTAAGACTGGTATTACTTTCTCCTTAGATGAATTTGATAAAATTTGATAAATTTCCTTTAAAACCATCTGGGTCTGGAATTTTTTGTGTGTGAAGATTTTTGATAACAAATTCAATTTCTTTAATAGATATAGGGGCTTTTCAACATTCTGTTTTACCTTGCTCATTGTGTATGTCAAAGAATTTGTTCATCTTATCTAAATTGTCTAATATTTTGGCATAAAATTGTTTATAGTATTCTCATATATTCCTTTTAATGTTTGAAGATTTGTAGTAAGGTTTCCTTTTTCATTCTTTATATTGCTAATTTGTGTCTTCTCTCATATGTTATTGATTAATCTATCTAGTGGTTTATTAATTTTGTTGATGTTCTCAAAGACCCAGATTTGGCTTTATTATTTTCCCAGGAGTCTGTCTGTTTTCTAAAAAATTAATTAATTTCTACTCTTAACTTTGTTCTTTCTTTCTCTTGGAGTTGCTTTTACATTCCCCCGACCAGCCTCTTAAATTGAAACCTTAAGTCAAGACCTTTCTTCTTTATGATTTTGAACATTTAAACTTTCTTTGTAATCACTGCTTTAGCTATACATCACAAATTTGCATCTATTGGTTTTTTCTTTTCCATTGAACTGGACATACTTTGAAAATACCTTGTGATTCTTCTTTGACAATGGATTAGTTAGAAGTGTGCTATTTTAATTTATAAATACTTGTTTTTTTCTAGATATGTTATTGATATGTAATGTAATTCCATTGTGTTCAGAGAAGTCATTTCTGTATAATTTAAGTCTTTTTTAAGATGTTGGGGCTTGTTTTATGACCCAACATATGGCCTATTTGGGTGAATGTACCATGTGTTCTAGAAGAAAATATATCTTCTGCAGTTTCTGAATGTACTGTTCTGGAAATGTCATTAGGTCAAAGTGGCTGAGAGCTGAAATTCATTTTCATTTGGGTTGATGGATCTCTATTTTAAGGACAGCCAGAAACATGAGGAAGGAGAAGAAATTTCATCAGCAGACTTTTTCCTGTCTAGATGCCCATCTTTAAATTCTAGGAAGCACTTTAGACTTCAAAACTCAGCAGGAATTTTATTTACAGAACAGTAGAATGGCACCTTCAACAGAGGCACTATGCTTCTCATAATTTGCTTTATATTAAATAACCCCAACAAAGTAATTTTCTGCCTTTTAAAAATTACAAATCGAATGGGTTTCAATTTTAACAAATCTCAATCCAAATACAGAATTTCTCCTATCCTACTCCCCGGAAGCAATTATTGCCTTACTCTCAAGCATTCTGCTATATATCTGTTCAAACTTTATTAACACGTTCTCTTGTTTGGATTGGTTTGTTTTAACATTACTAAAGGTGTAAGTGGTATTCTTTTTGATATGTACAGAAAAGTCGGGGTCCTGGCAATCTAGACTGACAATCTAGACTACTTCACTTAAAAATGGAAATTTTGATCTGCTGATTAAAGACTTGTGTTTTTTAAGGAGGAGATACATTACCTGAAATACTACGTTTTATCTATCGATAGTGACCCACATCAGCTTCCCAATTCAGGTAAAACATATCCATCCACTTGCTACTTTCACCCCTGTTTGAACTTGGAGCATAAAAGAATTGGAAGTTGAGAAGTGAAATTGATAGGTGCTCTAAGTAGTGTATGTCTGCTTAAATATAGAAGACAAATCTATTTAATCCGCATTTTGACCTATGGCCTACACTTGTTAAATGACAGTTGGGGATTAATTATATCCTTGGCTATATTTCAGAGCAAAACAATTGAGCCCCACTGATTCTGATCCTATAAACCTTTGTTCTCAAACTAATAAAATTAACAGCCTCGAACTGAAGATTTCAAAATCGTGTACTTTTTTTTTCCTCACTGAAAGAAGCTGAATGTTTATATTTTGATCTCTTGAACTTCTTTCACTGAGGACTGCTTCAACTCTCTGTCTTCAATATAGTGCTAACACTGGTGTTCAAACGGGGTTTTCTGGATGCCTCTCATGAGAGCAGAGATCATTCTTGGAACAGCATTGCCCATATTTTCTGATAGTTTCAAAGGAAGCCTGGATGACCTCAAACACCCCTTTTTAACTTCTTAATCATACTCTCCTGGGGGTAATGTTGTGTTTTCACCAGGGCAAGAAACGGATAGCCTTAGACGTTATGCATATATTATGCAGCGCACAGAAAGAAACAAAAAATTTTTAAGAGGTAATGTACATGAACGGTTCTCATTGTTTTGTCCTGATTTTTTATTTTATTTCTCACAATGACAACTCAATACTCCTTCCATCTTTTTTTTTTTTTTTTTTTTTTTTTTGCGGTACGTGGGCCTCTCCCTGCTGTGGCCTCTCCCGTTGCGGAGCACAGGCTCCAGACACGCAGGCTCAGTGGCCATGGTTCATGGGCCCAGCCGCTCCGCGGCATGTGGGATCTTCCCGGACCGGGGCATGAACCCGTGTCCCCTGCATCGGCAGGCGGACTCTCAACGACTGCGCCACCAGGGAAGCCCTCCTTCCATCTTTTTAATGAGACTTACCATAGATAGTCTCAGAAGAGGTAATAAATTCAGTAATAGTAACAATTATTTATGATAGTTCCTTTCCATGAATAATCTCTTTTAATTCTCAGAATAATCCTATGAGCTACATGATACTATCATATCTATTTACTTATTCATATCTGTTTATGGTATTATCACATCACCTGTAAAAGGGTACTTGGAGTATGGAAATAATTTTCTCAAGTTAAATACCTAATGAAAGGTGGACAATGGATTAAAAAAAATTTTTTTTTAATTTATTTATTTCGTTTTTGGCTGTGTTGGGTCTTCATTGCTGCATGTGGGCTTTCTCTAGTTGCAGAGAGTGGGGGCTACTCTTGACTGCATTTTGCAGGCATCTCATTGCGGTGGCTTCTCTTGTTGCAGAGCATGGGCTCTAGGCACGTGAGCTTCAGTAGTTGTGGCACGTGGGCTCAGTAGTTGTGACTTGCAGGTTCTAGAGCGCAGGCTCGGTAGTTGTGGCACATAGGCTTAGTTGCTCCGTGGCATGTGGGATCTTCCTGGACCAGGGCTTGAACCCGTGTCCCCTCCATTGGCAGGTAGACTCAACCACTGCGTCACCAGGAAAGCTCTGGAGTTTTTTCTTTTTTAACTTTTACTTTATATTGGAGTGTAGCTGATTGACAATGTTGTGTTAGTTTCAGGTGCGCAGCCAAGGGACTCAGTCACACATACACGTGTATCTGTTCTTAACAAAGGGTTTCAGCAGAGAAGTGCGACTCCAACCTCTGTACATTTAGCCACCTGGGTACCCTGCCTCCCAGACAGTGGAAAGCTAGAAAGTCAACTGGAGGTCCATGGGTTTAGAGGTTCATGTATTTAAGACAGGCATTAAAATGATGGTGAGCATGGAGGGCCTTTAATGAGAAAGAAATGAAAAGGTTGACGAAGAAGGAAGTGATGAGATGATTTCACTTCTTGACATTGTCATCAAGTCTGCAGAATTTTCAAATTATGATTCCATGATATCTTTGTTATTTTGATATATCTTGTATAGGTTTATACAGCAATTACTGTATAACACTTTGGAGTTAAAAATGCACTAATATATGGCTATAGCCAAGAGAGTGGAGTCAGAAGGCTCTGAGCTCACCTCCTCCCATGAGCAAACCAAAATTATAATTATTTACAGAGCAACTACCTATAAGATTGTCCAGAAGACCAGCAGAAAATATCTTCCACAACTAAAGATAGAAAGAAGGAACCATAACGAGACAGGTAGGAGGGGTGGACACACAGTAGAGTCAAGACCCACGGGATGGTAGGTGACCCACGATGGAAGGATAATCACAGTTGTAGAGGTTCTCACCAAGGAGCAGGGAGTCTGAGCCCCACATGGGGCTCCCCAGCCCAGGAGTCCTGCACTGGGCAGATGAGCCCCCAGAAAGTTTGGCTTTGAAGACCAGTAAGGGGTTGCATATGGGAGAGCTGGAAGGCTGTAGAAAACAAAGACTTAGCTCTTAAAGGGTGCACACAAAATCTCATATGCTCTGAGTCCCAACACAGACACAGTAATTTGAAAAGAGTCTGAGTCATGGGACTTCCCTGGTGGTCCAGTGGTTAAGAATCTGCCTTCAATGCAGGGGACGTGGGTTCAATCCCTGGTTGGAGAACTAAGATCCCACTCACCATGGGGCAACTAAGACCACGTGTCACAACTAGAGATCCCGCGTGCCACAGCTACAGAGGCCACGCACCACAACGAAAGATCCCGTATGCCGCAACTAAGACCCGACACAGCCAAAAATAAAAATCATAAATAAATAAATATTTGAAAAGAGCCTGGGTCAGGCCCACCTGCTGATCTTGGAGAGCCTCCTGGAGAGGCAGGATGGAATGGGGACTCCCACTGGGGAAACAGATGTGAACAGCAGTCATTTTTGGAAGCACCGTATTAGAGTCTTCCTTCCAGCCTGTTAGCACTGGGGGCTTACCTGCTTGCCAGAAGGCAAGCACCACCCCAGGACCCCCAGGGACCAGCAGCCAGCCCTCTGGGGACCAGGTCCCACCCACCAGCAGGCCAGCACCAGCCTCAGGCCCATCCTGGGCCACCCAGGAAGTCATGCCAGGACTTAGTGGCACGTTCTTTGACATTGGTCTTAGCAGTAATTTTTGGATATGTCTCCTCAGGCGAGGGAAACAAAAGCAGAAATGAACAAATCGGACTACTTCACACTAAAAGGCTTTTGCACACTGAAGGAAGTCATAAAGAAAACAAAAAGGCAACCTACTGAATGAGAGAAGGTATTTGCAATGATGTGTCTGATTAGGGGTTATATCAAAAATACATGAAGAACTCATACAACTCAATATCAAAAAAACAAACAATCCAATTAAAAATGGGTAGAGTAACTAAATAGACATTTTCCAAAAGAAGACACACAGATGGCAAAAAGGCACATGGAAAGATGCTCAACATCACGAATCATCAGGAAAACGCAAATCAAAACCTCAGTGAGATATCAACTCACACCTGTCAGAATGGATTTCATCAAAAAGACCAGAGATAACAAGTGCTGGTGAGGATGTGGTTAAAAGGAAACACTTGTGTATCATCAGTAAATTGGTGCAGCCACTGTGGAGAACAGTATGGATATTCCTCAAAAAATTAAAAGTAGAACAACATAAGACCCAGCAATTCCTCTTCTGGGTATTTGTCTGAAGAAAACAAAAACACTAATTTGAAAAGATATATGCATGCCGATTGTATGATTTACCATAGCCAAGATATGGAAGCAGCATAAGAGTTTATAAGTAAATGGATAAAGAAGATGTGTGTGTGGGGTGTGTGTGTGTGTAGGGCTGAGTATTATATATTCTATATGTTAATATAATGGAATATTAGTCATAAAAAATGAAAGCTTGCCATTTGGAACAACATGGGTGTACCTAGATGGTATTATACTAAGTGAGACAAGTCAGAGAAAGAAAAATACCTTATTATTTCACTTATATGTGTAACCTTAAAAACAAAACAAACAGACAAACAAAACAAAACAGAAACAGACTCATAGATACAGAGAACAAACTGGTGGTTGCCGGAGGGGGAGGGGGATGGGGAATCAGTGAAATAGGTGAAGGGGATTAAGAGGTACAAACTTCCAGTTATAAAATAAATGTCACAGGGGTGTAATGTAGAGCAGAGGTAGTGTAGTCAATAATATTGTAGTAAGTTTGGTGACAGATGGTAACTAGACAGCTGGTCATCATTTTGTAATGCATAAAAATATGGAGTCACTATGTTGTATATGCAAAACTAACATAATATTGTGAGCCAACTATACTTTTTTTTTTCATTTTAACATCTTTATTGGAGTATAATTGCTTTACAATGGTATGTTAGTTTCAGCTTCACAACAAAATGAATCAGTTATACATATACATATGTTCCCATATCTCTTCCCTCTTGCGTCTCCTGCCCTCCCACCCTCCCTATCCCACCCCTCCAGGCGGTCACAAAGCACTGAGCTGATCTCCCTGTGCTATGCGGCTGCTTCCCACTAGCTATCTACCTTAACTTTGGTAGTGTATATATGTCCATGCCTCTCTCTCGCTTTGTCACAGCTTACCCTTCCCCCTCCCCATAGCCTCAAGTCCATTCTCTAGTAAGTCTCTGTCTTTATTCCTGTTTCACCCCTAGGTTTTTCATGACATTCTTTCCCTTAAATTCCATATATATGTGTTAGCATACGGTATTTGTCTCTCTCTTTCTGACTTACTTCACTCTGTATGACAGACTCTAGGTCTATCTACCTCATTACAAATAGCTCAATTTCATTTCTTTTTATGGCTGAGTAATATTCCATTGTATATCTGTGCCACATCTTCTTTATCCATTCATCCGATGATGGACGCTTAGGTTGTTTCCATCTCTGGGCTATTGTAAACAGAGCTGCAATGAACATTTTGGTACACGACTCTTTTTGAATTATGGTTTTCTCAGGGTATATGCCCAGTAGTGGGATTGCTGGGTCATATGGCAGTTCTATTTGTAGTTTTTTAAGGAACCTCCATACTGTTCTCCACAGTGGCTGTATCAATTTACATTCCCACCAACAGTGTAAGAGGGTTCCCTTTTCTCCACACCCTCTCCAGCATTTATTGTTTCTAGATTTTTTGATGATGGCCATTCTGACTGGTGTGAGATGATATCTCATTGTAGTTTTGATTTGCATTTCTCTAATGATTAGTGATGTTGAGCATTCTTTCATGTGTTTGTTGGCAGTCTGTATATCTTCTTTGGAGAAATGTCTATTTAGGTCTTCTGCCCATTTTGGGATTGGGTTGTTTGTTTTTTTGTTATTAAGCTGCATGAGCTGCTTGTAAATTTTGGAGATTAATCCTTTGTCAGTTGCTTCGTTTGCAAATATGTTCTCCCATTCTGAGGGTTGTCTTTTGGTCTTCTTTATGGTTTCCTTTGCTGCACAAAAGCTTTGAAGTTTCATTAGGTCCCATTTGTTTATTTTTGTTTTTATTTCCATTTCTCTAGGAGGTGGGTCAAAAAGGATCTTGCTGTGATCTGTGTCATAGAGTGTCCTGCCTATGTTTTCCTCTAAGAGTTTGATAGTTTCTGGCCTTACATTTAGGTCTTTAATCCATTTTGAGCTTATTTTTGTGTATGGTGTTAGGGAGTGATCTAATCTCATACTTTTACATATAGCTGTCCAGTTTTCCCAGCACCACTTATTGAAGAGGCTGTCCTTTCTCCACTGTACATTCCTGCCACCTTTATCAAAGATAAGGTGTCCATATGTGCGTGGGTTTATCTCTGGGCTTTCTATCCTGTTCCATTGCTCTATATTTCTGTTTTTGTGCCAGTACCATACTGTCTTGATTACTGTAGCTTTGTACTATAGTCTGAAGTCAGGAAGCCTGATTCCTCCAGCTCCGTTTTTCGTTCTCAAGATTGCTTTGGCTATTCGGGGTCTTTTGTGTTTCCATACAAATTGTGAAATTTTTTGTTCTAGTTCTGTGAAAAATGCCAGTGGTAGTTTGATAGGGATTGCATTGAATCTGTAGATTGCTTTGGGTAGTAGAGTCATTTTCACAATGTTGATTCTTCCAGTCCAAGAACATGGTATATCTCTCCATCTATTTGTATCATCTTTAATTTCTTTCCTCAGTGTCTTATAATTTTCTGCATACAGGTCTTTTGTCTCCTTAGGTAGGTTTATTCCTAGATATTTTATTCTTTTTGTTGCAATGGTAAATGGGAGTGTTTTCTTGATTTCACTTTCAGATTTTTCATCCTTAGTGTATAGGAATGCCAGAGATTTCTGTGCATTAATTTTGTATCCTGCTACTTTACCAAATTCATTGATTAGCTCTAGTAGTTTTCTGGTAGCATCTTTAGGATTCTCTATGTATAGTATCATGTCATCTGCAAAGAGTGACAGCTTTACTTCTTCTTTCCCGATTTGGATTCCTTTTATTTCCTTTTCTTCTCTGATTGCTGTGGCTAAAACTTCCAAAACTATGTTGAATAAGAGTGGTGAGAGTGGGCAACCTTGTCTTGTTCCTGATATTAGTGGAAATGCTTTCAGGTTTTCACCATTGAGGATGCTGTTGGCTGCGGGTTTGTCATATATGGCCTTTATTATGTTGAGGAAAGTTCCCTGTATGCCTACTTTCTGCAGAATTTTGATCATAAATGGGTGTTGAATTTTGTCAAAAGCTTTCTCTGCATCTATTGAGATGATCATATGGTTTTTCTCCTTCAATTTGTTAATATGGTGTATCACGTTGATTGATTTGCGTATATTGAAGAATGCTTGCATTCCTGGAATAAACCCCACTTGATCATGGTGTATGATCCATTTAATGTGCTGTTGGATTCTGTTTGCTAGTATTTTCTTGAGGATTTTTGCATCTATGTTCATCAGTGATATTGGCCTGTATTTTTCTTTCTTTGTGACATCCTTGTCTGGTTTTGGTGTCAGGGTGATGGTGGCCTCGTAGAATGAGTTTGGGAGTGTTCCTCCCTCTGCTATATTTTGGAAGAGTTTGAGAAGGATAGGTGATAGCTCTTCTCTAAATGTTTGATAGAATTCGCCTGTGAAGCCATCTGGTCCTGGGGTTTTGCTTGTTGGAAGATTTTTAATCACAGTTTCAATTTCAGTGCTTGTGATTGGTCTGTTCATATTTTCTATTTCTTCCTGATTCAGTCTTGGCAGGTTGTGCCTTTCTAAGAATTTGTCCATTTCTTCCAGGTTGTCCATTTTATTGGCATAGAGTTGCTTGTAGTAATCTCT